>NW_026294551.1:45508310-46200810 GCF_007827085.1 Peromyscus californicus insignis | reverse complement strand
GGAGCAGGCAGTCGGGACAGGGAAACATCTGCCTACAAAAGTGGTTATTTTTATATTATATATATTTTGCCATAATTAAAAAAAAAAAACAGCAATGGAGAGATTATGGGCCTATGCTGGTAGTTTCAATTTTAGGATTGAGGAGAGACCTAAAAAGCTTCTTGGGAGGTATTTTGTTGCTGCAGATTTTCTAGTTAGGTCTCAGAGAAAGATGGGTAACTGAGTCAGAAAAGGCATCTTGCGGAATCAGAGGAATCAGTGAAAGTGGAATTATAAACTTCGGGGTAGGGTCTGGCGTATGTTGGTTAAGCAGTAACTGGTGACTGTAAGCTACAAGATGAGCAGGAACACGGGAATCCTGTGAGAGATTGGGCTGGAGAGAGAGCAGGTCTAAAGGGCCTGGGGAATAGAGGCTGCACTGCAAGACTGTTTTGCTTGTTTTGAACAGAAAAGTGGCATCAGAAATGGAAGGTCCGATGGTCCAGAAAAGAGGAATAGGGAGAGAAAAAGAGGAGAAGAAACACCAGACAAGAGGACGGGGAAGAGGAACAGTCAAACGTGATTTGACCTAAAGGTGGTGGCAACTGGATGGGAAGGATGTAAGATGAAATACTGACAGGGTCTGCTGAATAGTGGGAGGTGATGGAGAGAAGAGAATCAGAAAGGACCTCAGGCCTGACAGCTGAACTACAGACAGAGCTTGGCAGAGTGGTTGGAGGGGTGTGACAACAGGTTTAGAGCAGGCTAAACCTGAGTTTGAAGTATCGGCAGAGCGCTTAGATACAAACATCCAGGAAAGCATTTTAAAATTCAAATTTCAGGCTTTAGTAATGGAGTACAACTTTCTCAAGAAATGATCTGTGGTGGTCTGAAAGAAAATGGCCCCCGAAGGTGAGTGGCACTATTAGGAGGTGTGGCCTTGTTGGAGTGGGCGTGGTCTTGTTGGAGGAAGTGTGTCACTGGGGAGGCAGGCTTTGTGGTCTCGTATATGCTAAAGATACTGCCCAGTTTCTTAGACCACTTCCTGTTGCCTGCAAGATTAGGACTCTCAGCTACTTCTCCAGCACCATGTCTGCCTACATGCCAACATACTCCCTGCCATGATGATAATAGACTGAGCCTCTGAACTGAAAGTGAGCCCTCTCAATTAAATGTCTTCGTTTATAAGAGTTGCTGTGGTTATGGTATCTCTTCACAGCAACAGAAACCCTAAGTAAGACATAGTCATTGAGGCCAGGCGGTGGTGGCACACGCCTTTGATCCCAGCCCTTGGGAGGCAGAGCCAGGTGGATCTCTGTGAGTTCAAGGCCTGGTCTACAGAGTGAGTTCCAGGCCAGGCATCAAAACTACATGGAGAAACCCTCTCTTGAAAAACCAAAAAAAAAAAAAAAAAAAGACATAGTCATTGAAGACTAGGAAGCTAACTCATTCATGGCAGGCCTTGTTCTAAGTACAGGGTAATACAGTTATGAAAAGACAAGGTCTACACCAAGATAACTTACATTCTTAGACAAATATGAAAAGTATCAAATAGTGAGGAGTGGTGTACAGAGTTCAAGTATGATGTGGGTAGCTGTTCTGTCTATGACCTTGAAGTACCACCCCTAGAGATGCAGCAGGTAACTGCTTTACCTGCCTATGACCTTGAAGTACAGCCTCTGAGGTGTGGCCTCATGGCAACCCTTAAGACCTGAGATGCACATGGGCATCCTCTTTTTACTCCCTCATGGTTTGGATGTGGGACTGAGATAGGCGGCTGGAACAGCGTTACAGAACCTGCAACAATTTTGTTTTGTATAGTGAGTTTTTCTCCCTTAATAAATTCCTTTGCCCTTTAAGCAGACTCAGTGGACTTCTCACTATATGTGACAGCCAGAGGCTGGTGACAGTGGATGCTGGGTTATCAGGAAAACACTGTTGTGAGGAGGATCTTCGTTTGGAATCACGTGGTAGACACCCTTTGGGCATGTCTGTGAGGGGCTTTCCAGGGAGGATTGATTAACTGAGGTGGGTAAGACCCACCCTGAATACGAGCAGTAGCATTCACCTCTCACTGTTTCCTGACTGCAGACAGTGTGACTAGCCCATGCCTTCTCTGCCATCATGGAGTGCATGACAGAGTCCAAAGAAATCCTTCCTTTAAGTTGCTTCTGTCTAGTACTTCATCACATCAACAAGAAAACTAACACACACTACTGAGCCAAAATAGGAAAACAAGATAGAACCAGCTGGGTATAAGCCACAGAGAAGAGACTTGTCACTTTAGGGAAAGGGAAAAATGGCTGCCGTGGTTCTATACTGACAAAAGAGAAATGGTTCAAAATGAGGCTGAGCAATGTTAGCAATATCGGATCCCACAGGGCTTTGATACTGAGGATAATGAGTTTAGAATTTTATCTCAAGTACAATAGAAACTACTGAAAAGTTATCATCTTGGTCTTATTCATAATAACTAGCTGTTTCTCAATCCAAGCAGATTATAATTAAGATTATCCATCAGAGTCTCCAAAAACATAAGCTAAATAAGCCACTTTTCCTAGTTAAGCCTTGGATATCTTGTAATAGCAATCAATCAGAGAATAACAATATCTGTGTCGCTGTGTGACAGATCTCTAGAACTTCATCTTACAAAACTGAGACCTTGAGCCCAGCAGACAACTCTCCTTTTTCTGCTCTCCTAGGCTCTTGGCAGCTACCATTCTATTTTCTAAGATTTTTGATTTCAGCTACATCCTTATGACTGGCTTATTTCATTTAGCATTACTGATGACAATACAATGGCAACTATGTATAAGAGATTAAACTAGATTGTTATAAAAATAAATTTAAAAAATACTACTAGCCAAATGCTGGCCTTGTTGAAGAAGTAAAACAGAGAATACAAAAATAACAATGTGAGAACAATATTAATATGAATTTGTCTTTTGCATAGGTGAAATTTAGTAACTACTTTATTATAAATATGGCCAAACCACACTTTTTAAAAAATATTTATGTATAAGTGCTCTATCTGCATAGATCCCTTTAGGCCAGCAGAGGGCATCAGATCCCTCTGAGATGGTTGTGAGCCACCATGTGGGTGCTGGGAACTGAACCCTGGTCCTCTGGAAGAGCAGCCACTGCTCTCAACAGCTGTGCCATATCTCCAGCCCCAACCCACTTTAATTACGCCAGAGGGCAGTGAAACAGACTGTAACAGCACTGAAAGCGATCAAGCTTGAGTCCTAGCATTCTTTTATCTGGTGTTTATTTTTAGTTCAGTAGCAGTTTTTGAGATACTAACTAAAGAAAGGAGGATCAAGTTTATATATTACAAAGTGTTATGTAATCTGGTTTTCATATTAACTTTTATAGGACTGTAAGCAGCCAGTTCTAAGCACTGGCACATCCAAATACATCCTCAGGGTAGTGAGCAGGAGAGGGCAGAAGTCTTTTAACAATGAGATCTGGGAGCTAGAGAGATGACTTTTGGTTAAGAGGAGCACTCATTGCTCTTTCAGTGGACCTAGGTTCAGTTCCCAGCTCACTGGGCTGTAACTCCAGTTCCAAAGGGTCTGACAACCCCTTCTGCCTTCCACAGGCACTGCACACACAGGGGTGCACTTACATCCAGGCAGGTAAAACACTCACATACATAAAATGAAGTTAAATGAAATCCTTAAAAAAATAAAAGTAACAGTCGGGCGGGGGTGGCGCACGCACACCTTTAATTCCAGCACTTGGGAAGCAGAGGCAGGCAGATTTCTGTGAGTTCGAAGACAGCCTGGTCTACAGAGCGAGTTCCAGGACAGCCTGGTCTATAGAGCAAGTTCCAGGACAGCCAAGGCTACACAGAGAAATCCTGTCTCAAAATACCAAAAATAAATAAAAGATTAAAAATAAATAAAAGCTTTAAAAGTACATCTTAGTAGTCTCTAGTCCTAAAGATCACACATTTTTAATATTATTTAACAAATAGTTCTATGAACGACACAAAACTAACGGTCAGATTCTTGTCTGTAGGTCCTTTAGATCCAAGAAGAGACTTCAGTAAACAGTATACCTAAGCATAACTTTAATATTAGCTTCACAGTGCAGAACCTAGTGAAATAGAGACAATCAAAATCTTGACATGCATGCCCCAAATTTTCCTTTGCCAAACTATATTTAAGTTAGACATAAAACCATGTAAAGTGATAGTGGAAATAAAAAAGGACAACAATATTTTCCGGCTGAGTGTGGTGGCACACACCTTTAATCCCAGCACTTAGGAGGCAGAGGCAGGCGGATCTCTGAATTCCAGATCTATGGAGTCAGACCTTATCTTGATAAACACAACAGACAACATACTACTGGGGGTTAATGAAGGTACTTAGTGTTAGAAGAATATGAAGCATAGGCACTGGGTTCAAACACCAACATCACACCAAAAATACATAAACAGAAAGCATCTTTACCATAATCAGAAAAAAGGATAATAGCAAAAGTTGTAGGATTAAATATAATAAAATGTATGACAAATATCAGTATCATAAAATTTACCGAGGGACATAGAAGATCTTAAGAATATTAGGAGACTTGTATAAAGATATAAAATTTTTCCAATTTAATTTGCAAATATTAAATATTATATTAAGCAAGGTCACACAATTTCAGAAAGAAATAAGCCACATGTTTTCTCTCATATGTTTGAAGATATTTACCCAGAAAGCATGAAAGTTTTACTATGTAACATATCAAATGTCTTAATCTATATAGCATTTAATGTAAAAATTAAGTCATAATCAAAAGTAGAAGCCAATATGAATACTTCTATATTCTCAGAAGAAAGCCTTTCTAATTATGATATCAAAATGTGAAATCATTAAAGAATGATAGATTTAGTTACCTAAAACCTATAAAGTATCTCTAAAAATAAAAATTATAATTATGTGGATATAGTGCAATGTGCCTATCCAGTCTCCATGTGACGAATGAATATTCCAACTTTGATTTTTTTTTTGGTGTATATGATTGTTAAAAAGAAAAAAAGAGAAAAGAAAAGAAAAAAAGTGGGTGCTGGAGAGATAGCTCAGCGGTTAAGAGCACCAGCTACTCTTCCAGAGGTCCTGAGTTCAATGCCCAGCAACCACATGGTGGCTCACAGCCATCTATAATGGGATCTGATGCCCTCTTCTGGTGAGTAGGCATATATGCAGATACAGCACTCATATATGTAAAATAAATAAATAAATCTTTTATAAAAAAAGTTACACATAGATCTTATAGTGTAAGGGTTCTCATGCCTCTGAGTAAATATCCTCAAATGGCATGAACAAATCATAAAGTAACTTTATGTTTAATGATGTAAAAAGTCTGTTTTCCAAAGTGGCTGTACCTTTTTCACAATCTCACCAGCAATGGGTGAGCTGCTATGTATTACCTAGGTAAGTTCTTAAGTAACTGGCCAATTTTAAATGGCTTAGGTATATATATATGTATAGTGTGGATGTATAGATGTAAATAGCATTCTAGGAAATGTGTAGATATATAGTGGTATCTCACTGTGGTTTTAATTTATATTTCTCTGATGATTGATAATATTGCATATCCTTTCCCATGAAGGGACATCTTTCATTTACATTTTTATCATCAATATTGGGAAGCCAGACTTGAAAATGTTGCAAATATGAGGATGTTCACAAAGGGGTCTCCTAAGGTTATCTGTCAAGTCCTGGCTCCTGCACTACACTCCGGAAGTGCATGTCTGACCTGAAACAGCACATTTCCAAGACAGGCTTGAGCGATACAGAGGACAGATCTCGACAGCACCACACAGCCTTTAAAAACTGAACTGAGACTGGGGTCACACTCCACCTAAGGCAGGTCAGAACTTACAGTTGAATCTAATTAGGTCATTTCCTGCTAGAACAAGCAAACAACAATTTTACCATAAAAATAAACAAGAGTGGGAAGAAGGAAAGAAGGGAGAGAAGGAAGGAAGGAGGGAGGGCATTTTATGGACAATGGTAAGGGGCTTAAGCACTGTTGCTGCTGGAGGATCAGCTGAGAGAAAGGAAATTGAAGGAACAATGGCCAAACACTTCACAAACTTGACAAAGGTTAAAAAATAAAAATCTATTCCTAAACTTCTAAAAACCAAACACAAATAAAATAATCCCTGAAAGCAGACAGACAGCAACAATGCAGGGAGAATTCTGGAATGTTCAGGAAAGATGGTTTAAATGACTGTGGCTTTCTCAAAAGAAACTACAGAGGCCAGGTGGCATGAGGCAAACATTTTAAAGTGCTAAAAAAAAACCAACAAAACCACCAATAACACCTGGCAACCCATAACCTGGGGTTTTATAGCCAATAAAAAATATCCTCCAGGAAGAAAGATAGAACCGATAACCAATAAGAGAGAAGCAGAGAATCTACTACAACCAAACTGACCTTAACATAAATTAACCAGAAAGTTCCTCAGATAAAAGAGAAATAACGCCCAGATTTAGAGAACAAATGAAAAGCAGTGGCTGTAACTATCTGGGTGACTATATAAACTATTTTTAGCCAGGTGGAGTGGCACACACTGTAATCCCAGCACTCAGAAGGCCAGGGACATCTAGTGAGACCCTGTCTTTAAACACCAAGGGTTAGGCCTAGCAGGCATAAGGCCCTGGGTTCAGTTCCCAGTAGACATACACACAAAAAACTAGTTTGCTTTCTCAGCAATCAGGAGGCTGAGGCAGGAGGATCATAACTTTAAAGCCAGCCTGAGCTACATAAAAATATTCTATCTCAAAATATAGCTTTACCCCAAGCTCCCCAAACCAGAGGCATAACAGGAAAATTAATTACAATTTAAATCCAAACCTACCAGTCATTATACATTCAATGTAAATGTTACAAACAAAATAGAATAAAAGCAACAGTAACACCTGGCAACCCATAACCTAGGTTCATTCATTTTGACAATTTTTTTTAGTTGATATAACCCATAACTTTGTCAAAATGAATTAACATTTAGTGTTGGAGATCAGATTACTTCATATATACAGTATAGATAAGTTAAAAGTAAAAACAACAACAACAACAAAAACCTGGAAAAAAGATACCAAGTAGACACATTTAAAAAGAGATGAAGGGCTTGGGGTATTAGGTAACTAGTAGAGTGCTTGATTAGCATGTGCACGGTCTTAGGATAAATTCCTAGCACCACAGGGATGAGCAGAAGGAGGAGGAGAAAGAAGGGGAGGGGGAAAGAAAAAGGGAGGAAGGGAGGGAGACAGGGGAGAAAGAAAACAAAAGAAATAAGAACAAAAAAATGAAGCCTGATATATTAACTCAGAGAAATAAAAACTGTGAGGAATAAGATTATATAATGATAAAGGGGCCACTTCACTAAGACAATATAGCCCTAACTGTACACGTATTTAAAATCCAGGAAAGAAGACCTGAGAAACCTAGGAAGAGAAATGCACAAATGTATAGTTACATTTGCAAACTGGCATTCTCTCAGTCATCAGCACAAGCAAGGGGCAGGGGCAGCAGAGGACAGAGAATCCACAGCACTGGGGACTCACCAGGTCTAAAGGCTCGTTACACTGTCCCCACCCAACAGCAGCAGAGCACACATGCTTTTCAAACACGTATAAGCAGTCATCAGATACACCACATCCTGGTCATGAAACAAACACAGGATTAAGGAAGTGAAATCCTGCCCAGGATGTTCTCTGGCCATGATGGAAGTGTAGAAACCAGTAAGAAGTCTAAAAAAGTTCTTTTTCTTGATAAAAATCTCATAAAAGTAAAGCACATTTCCTTTAAGAACAAATGAACTACCATGGATTGGGTTACGTACTTTAATCTACATTTTTCTTAAACTCATGACTTATCAGTTAAAAGAACTGAAAATAAACTTATTTCACAAGGCAAAACAACACAAAAGCTATCCTACCTTTAGAAAATCAAAAAGTCTTTTGTCACCAGCTTCAATTCATAATTTAGAAATTTCTTCTAAAATTATCTAGAAACAAATGGAGATACTGTCTGACATGAATAATTTAAGAATTTTTTGTCAGTTACCACAAGTAGGCATCAGTTGACATCTATATTAAATTTAACATTTGTTTTTCTGATACTAAATGTCAAAGATCTCATAAGTAATTGTGAGAAACGTAATTTCTTTTGTCAACACAGTACTGACCCACACAAAGCTAGCCTTCACTATAACAGGAAGCAACCACTGATGTGTAAACTCATCTGACATTGCCACAGCAGCCACTGCCAAATTCAGTTGAGACATTTACTTATTTTTTTAGCCTAGTATGTAATTTGGCTCAACATAAAGGAGAAATGTCAGACTTCACAATAACATCTTCCACAGGCAAAGAAAAATTTAATTTGGGGAGTAATATTCAGCTATAAGCATACCTCAAGGCAATAAAACACCTTAACAATAGTAGAAGGAATCTGCTATTTGTCTTATTAATAGTTGTAAATAAGCAAGCTTCTGTGATCAATTAATGTCTTAGGGAGCTATCTAAGCCAATGATCTTCAACTTGTTCACACTGAACTGAAAAAAAAAATAAGCAACAGTTTATAATTTATGGATTTTTGTGGCACTGATGATCAAACCCACAGAGGGAAGAGGGGGTCAGATACCCTGGAACTGGAGTTATAGACAGGTGGTATGAGCCACCATGTGGCTGCTGGGAATGAAACTCGGATCTTCTGGAAGAGCAGCCAGTGCTCTTAACCTCTGAGCCATCTACCCAGGCCCTTATTGCATTGATTTTCAACTATTTATTTTTGAAACTTAAATTTTTAAAAATTTATGTGATAGGCCGGGCGGTGGTGGCGCACGCCTTTAATCCCAGCACTCGGGAGGCAGAGCCAGGCGGATCTCTGTGAGTTCGAGGCCAGCCTGGGCTACCAAGTGAGTTCCAGGAAAGGCGCAAAGCTACACAGAGAAACCCTGTCTCGAAAAACCAAAAAAAAAAAAAAAAAAAAAAAAAAAAAAAAAAAAAAAAAAAAAAAATTTATGTGATATATGAGTGTCTGCTCATCTGTATGTACATCACATGCATGCAAATGCCCACAGAGGGCAGAGGAGGGTGTTCAATGCCCTGGAACTGAAGTCACAGGGACTTGTGAGCTGCCATGTGGGTGTTGGGAACCAAACCCAGGTCCTCTGGAAGAGAAGCCAGTCCTCTTAACTACTGAGCCATCTCTCCAGCCTCCAAAGTAACTATGAGAATCTGTCCAGTGCTACAACAAATTGTTATCAATACCATTATTAATTGCTACAGTAGCTAAAGGTTCTGATCAAATTATCTACTCATAGCCATTACTCTTTGTCTCACAACTCCCCTTCATACGCTTTAAGATACTCAATTCACCTCTATAACAGAACAAGTCCCTGTTACTGATTTTAGCACAGAGATCTGGCTTTAAAGAGGAGAGAGACTTCAATCCAGTCAACTTTTTACAAGACACTACCTATTTACTCTTCGACCTCAAGCAGAAAGCTAACGGAAAGAATACAGTGAAGTGTCCCTGTTAAAAACAGCAACTATCAAGCTGGGCATGGTGGCACCCACCTTTAATCGCAGCACTTGGAGAGGCAGGCAGATCGCTGAGTTCAACCTGGTCTACAGAGTGAGTTCCAGGATGGCCAAGACTACACAGAGAAACCTTGCCTAGAAAAACCAACCAACCAACAACAACAATAAAAACAAACCCAACAACAACAAAAAAACAAACAACTTTCCCCCTCTTCCAAGACTTAAGGAACATCCCAGGGGAGTGTACTTGTTTTATTGTACCAGTTGTTGTTACTCCTTTACAGTACCTGTTGAATTTTAAGTTAGGTACTATAAGAGATTAACAACTGATAAAACAAGTCTAACAATATACCATACTGAAAGTCATAGGAATGTGTTGTCTCCTCATGTCTTACTGGAATGCACTCATTTCTCTTGTGAGGAGGTGATGTGACGCCAGACAGTGCTGAGCTACTGTGTGAGCATTGCTTGACTGGAGCACTACAGTATTTGAAAGTCATGGGAAAAGCAAGACTATTGGGCAGGTAGCATACACACTGTGGGTATTCTCATCAAAGGGATGAGTCATGCCCTAGGCAAGACACAAGCAGAATGATGTAAGATTCATCGTGCTACGTAGAGCAGTGCATAATTTAAAGCTTATGAATTGCTTATGTCTAAAATTTTCCGTTTAAGACTTTCAGATTATGATTGATAGCCAGAAACCGAAGCTTGGGAAAGCATAACTTCAGATAAGGACAGACTTCTTAGCATTTCAAAAGGCAGTAAGAAATTGCCACAATTTTGATTTCTGTTAATTTCTCTATGTACAATAAATGATAATTCTGCATTCCCCAAGACACTTTTAAAAAGTTCATAAACATGACATTCATTAAAAAGTTTAAGGAGAAACACGGAACCAAAAGAGTGGAAAGTACAAATTGGCCTTTAAAAAAAATCCCCCCAATTTTAAATCTTTAAAATCCTATCTGAACTTGTTCTTTGTGCCCTGGTAACTTCCTGTGAACATCCGTTTCCTCACCGCTCCCACTAGATATATATTTGCTAATGATTTGATTCTACAGAACAAAACTAATTACACAGTCCTGCCTGCCTGTTCTCGCTTCCCATTTGGTCAACACTCTCTCACATCCCTGAATTGTATTTATCCTTCTAAAATTATTCCCGATCATCTGAATTACACAGAAAAGAGATCATGGACTGAAAACATCTAATTCGTAAACATGAGCTCTGAAAACCTGGGACACGAACCCTACCAGCATATCTGGCTCTCTCCTGAGCCCATCATCACGTTACAAAGTACACAAGTGTGCTGAGCCTAAAGGTCAGACTGTAGACTAGGGTGAACTACAGCTCACAAAAGCAAACTCATGACTCAAGTAGAAGCAATTGTTCTGTTTGAATGTGGTTTCACCTTTTTCTTTCCTTTTACATTAGGCAGCACTCAGACTAAAGAGGAGAAAGAAAAAGGAGATAAATTCAACCAGGTCTTTAATGTACACGATGAGGTAAGACTAAAAGCACTTTATAAGACACATCTCACTAGCAGTCGTACTTGTGAAACATGAAGAGACTCACAATTAATGTTTGAATTGTCAGCATTCCTTCAAGAAAACTTCCAGGTATAAAATGCTACAAATGTTTTCACTCGGGAGGTGAAAAATCACCCATCTGTTCAACCATGTTCTAGTTGGATTTTGACTCTAAGCAATTAAATTATGCCTGGAAACAGTATCAATTCAATTTTCAAAATCGTGGACTGACATGTGCCTTTCACATGTCTCACAAGCCTGAGCCTCTTCATTTTGCTCCCACCCATGCTCTAGAAGCTGTTTCTTAACAGTTCTATCGGCACGTGGGACTGGATCACTAAGTACTACCTCTGCTGCCCCTCTTCTCCCACAGCAAGGTTGGGGTGGGGGCATCTTTTCTGTGGGTTCTCCTTGACACTTAACCAGTGGCTAGTCTTTTGATTCTTCTCATATAATTTCTTTCTTTCTTTTTCTTTTCTCTTTTTTTTTTTTTTTTCTCGAGGCAGGGTTCTCTGTGTAGCTTTGCACCTTTCTTGGATCTTGCTCTGTAGACCAGGCTGGCCTCAAACTCACAGAGATCCACCTGCCTCTGCCTCCTGAGTGCTGGGATTAAAGGCATGCGCCACTGCCACGCGGCTCATTCTCGTACAATTTCTTATACCTCTCACATTCCCTTTTCCTTTCCTTGTATTCTTGTAGATAAAGCCCTTATCATCAAGAGATCACATTCCAAATAAGAATAAAAACTCTCCTTAAGCTCCCTTGCTCTAGACTCTGTCCCTTTCTGCATGTTAAACAAAGGTAACTCTGAAATGGGCAGTACCACCCTGCCCAACACGAGTGGGCAAGATTTACATTCGTGATTTAGAAAGAAGAGGGTGCTCTGGGAAGGCAGGAGAGTTGAGTTACTGTATGGGAGGCTTTCTAGAGGCACAGTGACCTGGAAAGGTCCTTATTATGCCCAGGAAGGACAAGGAGTCTGGTGCACAGGAAAGGCTGGAGACGAGATAGATAAGTAGGCTGACGAAGTAGGTTCAGACCTGATCTACTGAAACATGAAACCAGCAGAGCCAGAAGAACCCTTTAAGATTTCCTTCACGTGTTGTTTGTTTACTACATAGTTTTAGAAAACAAAGTCACACTTCCTAGACCCAGACACAGCTTTCCCAAGCCCTACAACTGTAGCTCATTAGTAAACAGAGGTCAGGAAACAAGCTGCGAGGCGGCTCTCTGCACACGTCTGCTCTTCAGGTTGGACTGGTTTGTCTATGCTCTTTAGATCCACTAGTCTTCATGATCTAACAGTTACTGGAACACAGTTTAAACCCCTGCCATCCTTAAGGACTCATCTTTTGTTGTTGTTGGTGGTGGTGGTGATAGTTTTTTGCGACAGGGTTTCTCTTTGTAACAGCTTTGGCTGTCCTGGAACTGGCTTTCTAGACTAGGCTGGCCCTGAACTCACAGAGACCCGCCTGCCTCTGCCTCTGCCTCCTGAGCACTGGGATTACGGGTGTGCACCACCACTGCCTGGCTAAGGATTCATCTTTTATTGGTATCAAAACTGTGTTTTTTTTTTTCAATTATGCATTGCTTATTTAATTCCTTGTTTTCGATCCCAGTTTTCTGGTATATGCCCTATTTAACGAAATACAAAACTCTGTGTTCTTCTCTTCACAGCAGCAAGCTATTTCAAGCACATGCACTTCAGTATTTAGAGCACATTAGTGCTGCTCAACGTAATGGCCATTTTAGAAGAAGAATGATGTCCACATGATCAAAGGAGCTCACACTTACACAGGGCTGCTCTGGTTATGTGATGTGCTATCTGCTCACATTTCATAACTCTGCCAAAAGTATAAAAAGAGGGAAGAAGGTTGGATAAATCAACAGAATGTTTCCTTCTTCCAAAGGAAGAAAAAAATCATAATTGCCAGTTTGCAAAGGCTCGGCTCCATGTTAGCAACGGCTTAAGAAACAAAACAAAACCTCATAAATATGAAGCATTACAGCAGCTGTCCTAACTAGTAACAGTATTCATAGACATGTGAACACATGAGGCTGGTGGCTATATTTCTGACTAATTTCCTGTCTCCATACTCATTCAAATTATAGGGAAAGCAACCCACAGTAAGTTGTAGCTCAGTCTTCACTATAAATGACTATAAGTGAAGTAAATAAACATGCCAGGACAAAAAGGAAAAAGAAGTTATCACATAAAAATTACAAGGTGTTTTGTTCCTGTTAGAAAAAATGGAAAGTAATTCGGTCCTATGGCAGCAGAGATCAAGAACAGAGCTGTTTCAAACTGCAGGCCATTGCCCATTACTGGATTGTAAGATACGTTACTACACTTTTAAAAGAAAATGAAATAGAACAGGCTAGAGGAAATAACACCATATAGATTACAATGGTAGATCAGTTATCAGTTCTCTGCAGTGATAGTTATGTCTTTTTGCAGCAGAACCAAGGTCCTGCTGTGTGCTACATAAATGCTCTAACATTGAGCTATATCTCTAGCCCCACATTTAAGTATTGTTTCATAAAGGGTTTTTGTTTGTTTGTTTGTTGTTGTTGTTTTTCAAGACAGGGTTTCTTTGTATAGCCTTGGCTGTCCTGGAACCCACTCTCTAGTCCAGGCTAGAACTCACAGAGATCCACCTGCCTCTACCTCCCAAGTGCTTGGATTAAAGGTATGCACCACTACCACTTGTCTCATTAAGTTAAAATAAAGTTTTTAACATGTATACCCACAGATGAAATGCATATAAGCAACCAAAAAGGGGACTGGAAAGATACTCAGTGGCTAACAGTAGATTGCTCTTTGTAAGGACCCCAGTTTGGTTCCCAGCACCCATGCCAGGCAGCTCACAACCACCAGGAACACCAGCTCAGGGGACTAGACACTCTCTGGCCTCCATGGGCAACAGCACTCTTGTACATACACATATAGGCATACACATAATTTTTAAAAACTTAAAGGCATTTCATACTACAAGATATTAGTGAAAATTTAAAAACCACAGTGACCTACCATAAAGCAAACTTATTTTCTCAGGGGAGGAATAATATTTTTATGAATTTTGAGTACAAAGTTCATGTATCTAATATTTTAAACAACCATGTACCTTTTTTTGTGATAACAAGAATTTGTTTATTCAACAATTCACAAAAGATGTACTGTTTGTCTTCTATATACCAGGCATGATTTTAAGTCATGGGAATAGAAAGCCAAATAAAACAGAAGTCTTGCCTTGGTGAAGTGGAAACTCTGGCAGAGAGAAGTAGTTTCAGTGACTGATGCAAAGCTGAGTGCTTAAAAATAGTTCTCGGTCAAACCTCATATTCCTATGAAGTAGATTCTAGAGTTTTATCTTTATTTTATACATAGGAATTGAGGGTTAAGGAATCCCTTAATATGTTCAAGATCAACTAATCTCTCATACACGTGCACACACAGAGCTCACCAGCTGAGCTAGAACGGCTGCCCCACCAGCACATAGAACTTAGCACGATGCTGTCTAAAAATGACTTCCTGACTAGACACAATCACCAGGCTTTGGCAGGTGAGTGTGACTATTCACAGGCTATTAGGACAGCCATTCCCTAACTGGATCCTGTGGGCTTGAAAGACGTGAGAGAAGCAAGAACTGCACATGGGCAGCTAGACATTCGAGTCAGCCTTAGCAAGGAAGGTAAAGGTGGCAGTGGAAAAATCACTCCCTCCCACACTACTTATCTGCTATCTGAGCCTTCCAAGTAGCAACTGTTTCTGCCCTGTTCTTACTGTGTCCCTATCACATAATGCAGGATATGAAACATGGCAGGTAGTCAGAACCATTTGAATAGTTAGACTGTAAGTTATTTCATCTCTTACTTCCTGAATTTCTATAAAGCAAAAAGAACTGAACTAGATCATTATATTCATTTTCAGCTCTAGACATCTACACTTCTTTGAGCAGGAATTCATATATATATATATATATATATATATATATATATATATATATCTCACATGGAATATTAGCAAAATCATTCCAGGTCATCGGCTTTGAAAATGTGCCCAGCCACAGGTTTACAACATCTCACTGCAGTCTTCCATGAGATAAACAAGGTGATTTTGCCCTGTTCAAGCTGCTGGAGCCAGCACAACTTTCCCTTTAAGGAGCGGTTGCTCTGGCAGGAAGAGAAGCTCGCTACTGTAGAAACAACATAGCACACCGTTCAGCTCAAATAAGAGTGAAGTTAACGCTCCCAAAACAATGAACAATGGCAGCAGCAAAGCTCAGCTTCATCAGATGTGGAAGAAACAGAAAAAATTAATAACTGGTTTAATCAAATAAACTGTGACTATGTAGCAGAGTACACTTCTTTTCTCTGAACTCAGGATGGCTATTCATCAAACAGTATGTTTTAGTATATTTTTCAATCAATGGTCAATTAGGAATTATTTTTTAACCTTTTAGGGTATTTTTTCCCAAAAAGATAAGGTAAATTATCTTTTATCCCATTGTCTTAAATAGTATCTCTCATTCATAAAGTAACTTAACCAACTCACAAAACTACTAGTTCACAAAGTTAGATTTTAATATATATATTTACTAAAGATTGAAATATAAGGATTGCACATTAAAGTATGCCCCTTATCAAAAGTTTCAGTGATTTTCAAATCACGTCTAACTTTAATGAGAGCAAAGTTTACCTTCTAAATATTTCAAGCCTTTTTCTGGATGTTTGTGACACATAAAATATGGATAGAAACTATGGTGGGGGGCAGGAAATTCAGCCCTCAAACTTATGACTCATTTTCAGGACATGCAGATGGATATACAAAATAAAAAAGTAATTAGCCAGGCATGATAGCAGCACACAACTTTGATCCCAGCCCTTGGGAGGCAGAGGCAGGTAGATCTCTGAGAGTTTGAGGTCAGCCTGGTCTACATGGTGAGTTCCAGGACAGGCTTACATAAAGGTGTGTTAACAGACAAGTCACGGACATTTTATGAGCATGCCGGTAGGAAGGTAAGAACACCAAAGCATCTCACCATGGGTTCTAATGACATTCCCATGGGTTCAGCTGTCCCTTCTGCTTACTATTTGAAGATTTTTTTAGACGGTCTGACTGTGTAGCTCATGCTAGCCTCAGACTTGTAATCCTGCTGCCTTGGGCTTCTGAGTGCTGGGATTCATGTGTGTCACCATGCCCAGCTTCTTCTGCATATTGCTTATGTTCGGGTGTGATGTACAACCCTGTATGTATGAAGAAAGGGTGTACACACCCATGGACATGAATGAGGAGGACTGAGGAGGATGTCAAGTACCTTCCTCTCTAGCTCTCCACAGAGGGTCTCTCCCTGAACCTGAAGATCACCTTTTCAGTTATGTTTCCAGGATCTTCCTGCCTCTGTCTGTCAAGGCTAGGTCACAGGCACACATGGCCATGCAGGACTTTTATGTGGGTGCTGAGGATTTGAACTCGAGTCCCCTTGCTGAGCCATCTTCCTAGACCCACTTCTGCATATTCTTAATCAAACATTCTACATCTATGCTTTACTATTCAAAGTATACTGAAGATTTTAAGATAATAGCTACTTTCATGAGTTTTAATTTTTTTTAATTTACCTTTCATGAGTATAGGTATTTTGCCTGCATGTATGTCTGCACACCATGAGTATCAGGTGCACATGGAGGTCAGAAGAGGACTACACATCCCCCAGAATGGGAGTTAGACGGGTGTGGAAAGTTGTGAGCTGCCACATGGGGACTAGAAATGGAACCTCTGGAGGAGCAAGCAGCAAGTGCTCTTACCTGGTAAGCCATCTCTCTAGCCCCACTTTCATGACTTTTACAAGAAAGGCAAACAATTCAAGCTTGCTTTAATAACTTTTTCAGAGACAGAGAAGGGGGTGTACATCCATGTGGGTAAATGCGTTTGCAGATGGACATGCATACTGGTACATATGACTGTGGGTGTACATGCTTGTGTGTGGGGACCAGAGGTTGACATCGGGTGTCCTCTTTCATCACTGTCCAAATGATTTAATGAGGCAGGGTCCCTTGTTGAACCCAATTCAACTAGCCTTGCTAGCCCGAGGGATCTCCTTCTATGTCTCTGGAGCTCTGGGATTACAGATGGGCCACGGTGCCTTTATAGGTTTTTGTGGGTTCTGGAGATCTGAACTCCAGTCCTCACATTTGTTCCACAAGCATTTTATCCACTGAGCCATCTACCCAGACCTTTATAACTCTTTTAAAATAGTATTCTATGAAAAATAGGAGCCCTCATATATTTCTGCTAGGAAAATAAATGGTATGGCTACTATGGAAAATAGTCTGATGTCCCCTTAAAAACTAAATAAAGAACTAATACATGACCCAGCAATTCTACTCCTAGTCATATACACCAAGAATTGAAAACTAGGATGTATACAATAGTGTTCACTACAGCGTTACTCACAATGCGAAGTAGAAATGAGTCAGTGCCATTAAGAGAATGACTAGACAAAACCTATTACATATCTGTGCATACATACATATATTCTATAGAGAGACTATTCTTTAACTATAGAAAGGAATGATGTTCTGGTACATGCTGCTGGATGGATGGACCCTGAGAACATTAAGTGAAGCACACTAGATGCCAAGTACAAATAGTTTATGACTTCAGTCACGTGAAATATCTACAACAGGCAAATTCACAGAGATAGAAAATAGATTAGCAGTTTCCTGCAACTAAGAAAGGGGAATATAATGGGAATTATTACCAAGTCATTACAAAGTGTCTGAAGTGATGGAGTATTTTGAAAATAGACAGTAATGGTTGTACATAACACTGTGAATATTGTTACTAACACTGGAGTCTTATACCTAGAAAACTGGCCAGACATCATGGTATAACCTTGTAACTCAGTACTTAGAAGGTGGGAGGCAAGATGATAAAGAGTTCCAGGCCAGTCCAGTCTGAGCCACATGAGACCGCCTCAAACCCAACAACAACAGAAGCTGGATGGCTGGGCTGATGAGCAGTTCGGTACTGAAGTACTTGTCTAGGTTGCATGGGCTCCTGGAGTTTGATTCCCAGCACCACAAAAAAATAACAAAAAAGCACACCCACATGCATGGAAAACAACCCAAAATGGCAAATTTTCTGAGATTTATATAAAATATTAAAAAGTAAGCTGGAATTCCATGATCACCCCACAACAGCAAATGTACCTTTATGTAAAAGATAAGACTGGTGGTCACTGTAAACAACTTAGACACATAACTTGACTTTCTATGTCTCCTGACATGTGATATGGTCTATATAATGATTTTACTGGGAAATTGGAGTTGAATTATAATATGGAAAGTGACAAACCTAAAAATTGGAATGTTCTAGAGGACAGCAACTTGGGACTTTTTTTTTCTTTTCATTACAATTACATTTATTCCTGTGTGTGTGTGTAGATACATGCACACAACAGTGCATTTGGTGGAGGTCAGGGGATAACCTTCAGGAGTTTGCTTTCTCCTTCTACTATGTGGGTCCTAAGGACCTAACCCAAGGTGTTAGGCTTGGTGGCAGAAGCCTTTATCCACTGGGCACTGGGCCATCTTGCTAATCCCAGCCTGGACTCTTTACAAGATCAAATGCAATGGCTGAGCCTTAAGCAGATCTTGGAGAAAAAGGAGCTACAGAGGATGGTTGGGGACAAGAAGGGGAACAAGCTGCAGGCAGCCTGTGGATGATAGTACTGGGTTACTAGTGATTTCTCCGTCATGATAATGGTGCATGACAAAGTCTGTGCTGGTAAAACAGTGCTGAGGAACTGAGATACTTCATCAGCAGCCTATTTTTGGGTGGTCTGGCAAAAGATTGCATGTGTGGGTAGATGTAGGTGGGGAGGTAAAGCATATGGCAAAAGAGAACAATGGATGAATTTAAATGAAGGATGAACACATGTTTCTGTGCTCATCTTTTAATTTTACTGTAGTTTTGGAAATTTCAAAAATGCAAAGAAATAACCTTTTTAAATTGAAATACCACACTTTTGTCTTGTATTCAGAATATACAAAAGAAAGCTAAGCCAACAGAGGGCAAATAGAGCACTTTCAGTGCTTTGCATACCTTCCACATCATACCAATGTGCACCATTTGTGATGCCATCTTTGAAAGTCTCGTCTTCTTCTCCTGGACAGTGGGGTTCACCAGTTTTCATTATAGGGTGGTTAGAAGCATAAGCTTTTGCCAAGTATCTGAAGACTTCATCATCAGAGGTTTTGCTATAGATTCCAGTGGTCGTATGCTTGGGAGAATCATCAAAAGGATAGCTTGCTACCACTGAGCCACCATGCAGATTTCCAGAAAGCACAAACCTTTGAAAACACAATCAAATTACATATCACCTTCAAAAGATACAGAAAATTCCAAGCATTTAAAAATTCCACAGCATCTTTCATAAATAAACTCATTTTTTTCTTTCTTCATTCTTTTTTTAATTTATTCATTCATTCACTCAGTCCTGAAGATGAACCCAGGGCCTTGGCACATGCTAGGCATGTAGTTAACATGGACTCCATCCTCCACAAATGAATACTTACCTTGGGGCTGGCAAGATACCTCAGTGGGTGGCTGCCACCAAGGCTTGAGACCTTCTTTTAATCCCCTGGGCCCACAATAGTAGAAGGAGAGAACTGAGTCCCACAAGTTGTCTTCTGACCTCCACATGCACATTTGGCATGTGTATCCCCGCCCCCATAAATAAATACAAAAAGTTACTTAAAATTTCAGAACTAAAGATATAGCTTAGTGGCTGAGTACTTGCCTAGCATGCATAAGCAAGCCCTGGGTTTGATCTCCAGCAACCAATAAATAAATAAAGCTGCTTTGACATTTCAAGTACATTCTACTTTTGTAGTAGAATATTATTTTAAGGGGTGCTACTTTTGTTTATGTTGCATTTGTTTAACACTGTGAGGCTGTGTTACTGTGCCCGTCTAAAACACCTGACGGTTTAATAAAGAACTAAAATAATAGAAAACTAAAATTAATAGAAAACTAAAAATAAAGGCATACATTCTATTAAAAAGAAAATTAATAGAAAACTAAATATAAAGGCATACATTCTATTTGTACATCTTTCCCTTATGTAACAGTTTAAACCATTACTACAAATAGAGATTAAATTCTTTCTCTTTGCATTTTAACTAGAATTTTCCTGCACCTGCTTACTTGTAGTTGAAATAAACGGACCTTTAGAGGGTCTAAACATTTCTCTCTATATGCATGAAAGAAAACTAAAATTATCATATTGTAATCAGCAAGGCTACCTTAGGCATGATCGGTACCATCTCTGAGGTACTGGCCTCAGAACTGGCCAATAGCAGTGCAGGAGAAAGGATGGGCAGGACTGGCAGGCAGAGAGTATATATAGAAGGAGAAAACCGGGAGGAGGAATCTAAGATCAAGGAGGAGCCAGAGAAGGAGGAGGACTCCAGGGCCCAGCTACCCAGCTACACACACAGCAAGCCACGGAGAAAGAGTAAGATTTATAGAAGTTAGAGAACGGGAAAATCCCAGAGGCAAAAGGTAGTCGGAATAAGTTAAGTAAAGCTAGCCAGAAACTAAGCCAAGCTAAGGCTGGGCATTGATAAGTAAGAATAAGCCTTTGTGTGCAATTTATTTGGGAGCTGGGTGGCAGGCCCCCAAAAAGACCAAAAGAGCAAAAACCTCCAACAACACACTTTGCACAGTACTTTACAGGGTTTTCCATCATTGAACATGCTCCTGAATAATACAGCATTAACTAATGTTTTAGGAAGTGTCTCACATAAGGAATTTCAAGTTCATTAATTAGACCTTCAGGAACTTGCCAGAATTCAACCTTTTCTCCTCCTACCTACGAAAGTGACAGTTTCATATAGTGTAATCTCGAACTTATGTTTCACAATGTGTCAGTTTCGTAGGAAAAGTGACTAATATAATAAATTCTTATTGTATACAGGAGATAAGTTAATAACATTGTATTTGTATACTTACTGCCCAAAGAAAAATTTTAGAATAAGGTATCTAATTTAAAACACAATGTATCTTATATGACTCCAGTTTCACAAATTTCTAATACTAATTATATTTTCAAAGCTGAAAAAAGAAAGGAAGAAAGAACAGCATGATACAGTGAGCCTCCTTCAGAGAAAACTAATCCAGCACAGCAGAGCCAACCCCTGCTACAACAAGACTTCTGACTGAATAAAAAACTGACACAGACAAGGCTACTTCTATTTAAAAAAAAAAAATGTTTCTACTTGGGGTGGGAGTGGGTTCTGGGGATCAGACTCCATGTTCACATTAGCCACACATCCTAACACTGAGCTACAGCCCCAGCCTCATTTCTATGTCTAAGTGAACCACTTATGCGCTCAAATTTATGGATACAGAAAAATCACAAGAGCTCCTTTAGTGGAGAAAACTAAAAATAAAGGCATACATTCTATTTGGACATCTTTCCCTTATGTAACAGTTTAAGCCATTACTACAAATAGAGATTAAATTCTTTCTCTTTGCATTTTGACTAGAATTTTCCTGCACCTGCTTACTTGTAGTTGAAATAAACGGACCTTTAGAGGGTCTAAATATTTCTCTCTATATGCGTGAAAGAAAACTAAAATTATCATACTGTAACCAGCAAGGCTACTTTAGGCATGATCGGTACCATCTCTGAGGTGAACAATGAAAATTATAACAGAGGAAAGAACTTAGCCAGTAATGATTAAGACAACAATTGAAAATAAAGGCAATTAGTTTAAAATGAATACAATTCTTATTAGCTCCCTTCCAGACACCAGAGTACACTGTTTGCTGTAGTGGCATTAGTACAAACTTTGGAGCTGGGCAAATGTCTCCCAGAGCTGCTGTTCAACAGCAATATGATCAGAGTCATTGCCTCAAAATCCCAATTTCTCTCTCATCTATAAAATGGGAATATTCTACCTACCTCTCAGAATTGTTGTAACTACTCGAGACAACACACATGAAACACTGAGGATAACTACTGCATGCTAACTTCTCAACAAACATGCGTTTCTTGGGAGCTATCTAGAATCCTGGTGAGAGAATAACTGACATACAGATTTTCATTCTGCTCGACTTCCACTGCCATTTCTTGAGCGACAGAATAACAGAGAAACAACAATGAAGGTCACACTCCAGCTTTCAACCTTCTCCTAGCTTCCCCGCCCCCGGCTAATGTAGTAACTATTTACTGTCTGTCTGTATTTCTAAAACAACTCAGGTATTTTTTCCCCTCTACTTACTTTGGGAAGACTATCAAAGGGTTCAGGCACTTCATTTAGCAACAAGATTTTTTTTTTTAAGTATTAACTATGAGCTGAATACTATTGTAGGCACTAAGAATACATGATAAACAACAAAAAGGCTCTGAATATTCTGTGTAAGTGGGGTGTGTTACTTTGTATATTTTAAGTTAAAACTCTACTAAATGAGAGATCATTTTGTTCAACACTTCTTGCAACACTTCTCAGAAAGATCATAAAGAAGACCTGACAATTCAACTACTTTTACTAGCAGGGAAACATTAGTAATCTCTGACAGTGATTAAATTTGATTTTCTGAATTCTAATTACATAGCTTTAAGATACAATGTCACTCTTCTGGGGCCAGTTTCAAAACAAAGCAATACCTCTCACAGTAGCTGTAAAACTACTCTTTAGTATCTTTGTCAAAGCAGCTTTGTGTATCAATTCCAATCCGATTTGAAAGATAGTTTAAGACCTCCATTAACATTCTAAGTGTTTCTCATGCCTGGCTTCAGTATCATAAGATTTTTTTAAAGTTACTAAATATACGATATTAAAAATATGAATCTTGCCAGGCAGTGGTGGCACAGGCCTTTAATCCCAGCACTCAGGAAGCAGAGGCAGGAGGATCTCTGTGAGTTTGAAGACAGTATGGTCTACAGTGACTTTCAGGACACCCAGGACTACACAGTGAAACCCTGTCTCAAAAACAAAACAAAAACAAAAACAAAGTAGTTTTCTCATATAGACTGTGTGTTTTTCCTTTTAATATCCCTCCCATCCATCAATCTCAAATTGTGTTTTTAATTTTATTTAATCAACATCCTTTGCTATTGATTAATCATTAATGAATATGTATTTTGAGTTAATTTTTAAGACTGAGACTATGAATGAATTTTCCTTTTTGATTAGAGTTACATCTGAAAACAACAAAATTTGGGAGTGACTAGAGTATCCAAACCACTGCTACAGGCAAAGTGACTGTGTAATACCAATTGACTCCATGAACTTTAAAAACCTCACACGCGCCTTTCAATGAATGACCTAACAAGACCATGACATAACTCATAATCATTAAATACTACTACTCATTTGGAAGAGTTAACAAAGAGTGAATTTTTGGCTTGAGACTTTCAGTATAGCCTTAAGGTAACGTATACCAAAGGAAATTCTGCATGTTGGCCACAGCAGAACAACGGAAAACAAAAATCCCTGCAAGAGTTCTGATGGGACACGTTAAACCCAAGCAATGGAAACAGCGCAGTAGACACAGTTTCTCAAAAAAGCCCTAGCTGGCAATGACAAGCACCCTTAATTCCAGCAGAGGCAAGAGTAGCTCTGTGAGTCTGAGGTCAGCCTGGTCTATGTTGTGAATTTCAGGCCAGCCAAAACTACATAGTGAGACCCTGTCTCAAAACAACAACACATAAAATACAAAGCTCTGCTCACTATAGCTTCTGACAGCAAGTATTATATCAAAATCAAATTTATATAGATGTTCAGAGATCTGACATGGTCAGGGAAAGGAAATCGTCCTAGAACATGTAAACAAGTTAAGTATCTGCAAGGGACCTAATAACCACTAGTAAAGTGGAAGGTGGATGATTAAACCATTTGAAACTATTTGGAACCACCATAATGTCCACAGATTTTCTAGACCTCATAGCATATGACTGCATTCTTACAAAAAAGATCTCCGGAGGGTAGTACGTGGCTCAGTTGGTGCAATGCTTGCTGGCATGCACGTAGCCTTGAGTTCAACCACAGACAAGGTGTAAACCAAGAGTGGCCGCACATGCCTGGAATCCCAGCCACGCAGGAGGCTCGGGAGCTCAAGTCATACCTGGCTACACAGCCAGTCCATGGCCATCCTGGGCTACATAAGAAAGGAGTCCCAAGTCTCACAGAGAAATTTCTTTGTTCATTTTTACCTTTGCCTCATCCACCAGTCCAAAAAAACCCTTCAACTCAAGACACAAAGGTCGTAACTACTGCCTTCAAAAGCCTTCTGAAGACAGGATGTGGGAACACGCTGGCAACGCTGATGCTTGAGAAAGAGGCACGTTCTTCACTTCAGATTCCATCTGGAGTAAGTACCACCTTCCTTCACTCCTCCTTCCTCTTCCTCTTCCTCTCTAAAGACTCAGACCATATGCTAACTCTCTCACAAGAGATGGTCCTTACCATTGCAGCTCATGCACATTTTGTCAGGGGGAAGAGTTTCTGTAAAGTTGTAACTGAGTAAAATCCATATATATATATTATATATATAATATGATCTTGTTACATACTAATTACTGAAGGTCCTTCTAGTTCTTAAGTTTTAAAATCCCACACAATGCCTAAATGTTGTCAATGTAAATGACTAGTTGTGCTGCCCCCAATAAGAAGGTGCACAACCGGCATCAGAAATGAAGCAGTTCTGACCTGTGGGAGTCTCCCCTTATTCCATTCTCCCCTAAGCAGAATCAGAAAGAAAGGCAGGGAAATCGGTTTCTGTCCAATGTCAGAGGAAGTGCTGGGGGTGTCATTTGCTATTTCTGAGCGACATTCTGTCTCCCTGGCTTCGGAGCACTGAGTAACCAGGCTTAGATTGCCCGAGTCTAGACAACCAGTTTGCCCCTCAATTTCCCCCCGTATGCAAAACAAGAGTATGAGCGGTGTCTAGAGGATGTGAGTGGTGGTTAGGTTGCCCGGTTGTGGTCAACATCAAGTGATATAATGCAGTCACAGAAAGTGCTTGCCACAGTGTTTCTAGTGATGACATCGACAGCTTAGCCTCATAATGAAGGTGCTAACTTAAGAATCCTTAAAATCTTACCCAGCGCTCCTTACACGATGGTCCTTCAAAAATAGGGGCGGAATGACAGAAATTGTCCCCTCAGGCTATGCCCTGCACAAATGACAGCCCCAGAGCAGGCTTCTTGACAATGAGCAAGATTAGGATGCACTGCAGCCCGGCCTTCGTTCCAGTTACAGAGTGTCACCCTCCACCCTGACTGCCCCCCACCCCTTAGGCTGGCAAGCATTGTTTGAGCGCCTAGTGGGTGTCGGGATCACAGCCTCCTGCCCTTGAAGACTTCACGTGGGTGCGAGAGCAGGGTCAGGCAAACACTCACTTGTTCTTGCGGATCCAGTCGATAAGGGCGCGCACCTCTGGCACCTCATCTAGGGAAGGGGGCTTGCCGGTGCTGAACTGGTCCGGGAAGCTGCGGTTGAGGTCGCGGCCTCGGCTGTTGTAGCGGCCACTGGTCCCGGGCGGGCCGCTGTCGCCGAGGCCGCAGTCGCCCTCGCGGGAGCGCTCGAAGCCATCAGGGTTCAGGCTGGGCAGCAAATACACGTCGGTGGTGTTGAGCAGGCGGACCAGGCGCGGGTCCCCACGGCGGTAGCCCGACGCCAGCTCCCGGGCCAGGTAGACCAGCACCTGGCGCGACACCGTCTCGTCGCCGTGCATGTTGCCTACCAGCTTCACCTGCGGCCGGCCGGGCAGCAGCGGTCCTGCGGCGTCCAGCCCCGAGGCGGCGGCGGTGGGCGGCGGCCCCAGGCCGGCCGTGAGGCGCAGCACCCACAGCGGCCGGCCCTCCACCGAGCTGCCGATGCTGAAGAGCCGCGCCAGGCCGGGCGGCCCCGCGGCCGCCGCCGCCTCCAGCGCCTCGCCCAGCGCCGCTTCGTGGTAGTAGTGGTCGAACTGGCCCTCGGCCGCCTCGGAGCCGGCGACGGTCGTCGTGGTCGCCTCAGCCTTCTTGATGTGCGCGGCCTGGGCCGAACTCCTCAGGAGCAGCAGCAGCGACAGCAGCAGCAGCGGCAGCAGCAGCAGCGGTGGCGACGGCAGCAGCTGCAGGCGACCCAGCCGCCAGGGCGGCCGCTCATGCCGGCCGCTCGCCATCTTCCAGCAGCGCCGCTAACCCCGCTCCGCTCCAGCGGCTCCGCACTCCGGGCGGCCGCAGCCCGCCGGATCCCCTCCGCGCCTAGCAACCCCATCCCGCCCTCCGGCCTCAGCCAATCGTGACCCGGAATGTCTGGACGTCACGCTAGGGGGCGGGGCCTTCCTTAAAGCGGTCGATTTCCCTCTGGGCGTGCCTTCTCCACTCCAGTCCCCGGGGACTTTAGTCACTTTCCCTTCTTTCACTAAGGTTCTCTTCTCTGTCTTCCCCGCCTCCTTATTTCCTCTTCCACATCTGCTCTACGGCTTCCCTTTTCGCTCAGTCTCTTCTTTATAGCTTCTCCCCTGAAATTCTTACCCTCCTTTTCTCTGAGAGCTTTTATTATACCCCTTCTTTGTTGCTGCGTTTCTCAGCTACCCTTTAACGCTCTAGAGTCGATAATCGAAAGAAGTAAACGGTTCCAAAAATTCAGAGGACTCCTGAGAAAATCAGTAAGTTAGGAAGAATCTGCGTTGAAGAATCAAAGGCCTCCTTAGTCCCATCTCCTTTGCACGTTTTCCCCCCTCCTGCCTAGGCTTGAGCCCACCTGCCGGCATGCAATGGAAGAGAATGAGACACCTGAAGCACCTCATAAAGCAATCCATTCTGTTTCTGATTTGCCACGTGGCTAGATGTCTCCTTTCTGAAATGGAAAACCGTAGTAGGCTCCCTCTGTGTTAATGCGGTCTGTTTCATTGGACACCCAAAAGTGTTGGACTGCGACTGGTCTTCTGTGTGTGCTGGTCTCAGCCCTCGTTGGGGAGATACCATTTTATAGTAACCCTTCCCTCCTCTCACACTTCTTTTGAGTAACAGCATCTAGATCACCTCTGTACAGCTATAACTGCAGTTTTGGAATGCTGTTTTTAAGAGATAGATTTAGCATTTCTAGAAATTACTGCTCAGCAAGCATAATTCCCCCAATCCAGTGTTTGGGTAAGTCCAGAAAACCTAACCTTCCAGGTAGGCTTTCATCACTTCAGCTTGAAGAAATATGAAGTTTGGCGATCCTGTTACTAAGTGTGAAATTCTAACCCATCGAACCACATAACTGTGAGAACCATTGTTTATTATTACTATTATTGCTATTCCCTGCTTTCAGTGCTGGCTATTTCAATATCTCTTTTCTGAACTATAACTGACTCTTCATAGGACCTGTGGAATTCACTGATTACCAAATATTTATTGAGTAACCAGTGTGTGTCAGAACTGGATGCTGGGAAGCAATGCATAGCTCTGCCTAGTTAGAGATTCAATGCAGTTTGTAATGAACGCGGCAGTACATCTGCGGAGGCATTCCTGAGGAAAAACTCATTCAGCCTGAGGAGGAGGAAAACAGGAAGACAGGGAAGAAGCCCAGAAAGAAGTGAAGAATTCTGGGTGGGAGGAGGAGCAAGCACAGCAGGTTGCCAAGTCTGAGAGCAGAGACTATGTGTTCCAGAATTGTGTGTAGGTCCAGGTTACTAGTAAAGGGGATCACAGAAGTGGAGGTAACGAGAAACAAGATATGTTGGGCCAAAATGGAAGGACCCTGCGAACCAGGACCTGGGAACTACATTTGATCCAGAAATCCACAGAGTGCAAAGGATGGGTTTGAAGCTAACTTAGAAGAATCCCCCTCTGACAGTACCTTGGAGAATGGACCAGGCAATCTCAAAGATGAGGCACATAATCCAAGAAGATGATGAGGCTTGGACAAGGGCGGAGCTGGTGGAAGTGGGAAAGAGGAAATGGATGCAAAGGGCTTTAGGAGTGAAATGGAACAGTTCCTGCCGACCCAGGGAGAGGATGGTAGGCTGGCTCCAGATTGAACTAGCACTTTGCCATGGTAACAAGCAGTGTTGTGTGACATTATTCCTACAGAGACATGAACAGGCGTCTGCTCACCGCAGCTAAGGAACCGGTGACAGACCAAAGCAAGGGCACCACCAGAGTCTGACTTGGTGAACTAATGAAGTTTATTGAGGTTATAGGAATATGGGTGAGGGGTCACTGACAGGAGCAGAAGTGACTCAAAGACAGCAGCTGCATCACCAGAAGTCCACCCAGTATGGGTGATGGCTCGTAAACCGGAAGACTGGAAGGCACTCTACAACCTGCAGACAGTGCAGCAGGTTACAGTGTTTGTCTTTCAGTCAGTTCGGTTGGTTTGTGCCTCCTCCAGGCAGCTCAGCTGGTCGCCCTGTCTTCTAAGCAGCTCAGCAGGTCTGACGAGTGTCTTTCAGCAGTCTTTATGGCTTATGTGCTGAGGGAGGGAGAGAGGGGTCTAGTGAATCTGGTCGGTTTCAGGGACTTCCTGAAGCCACTGAAGTGTTTCCTTCTAAAACTTCGCAGCAGGATGGAAAGTTTCTCCTCTCCTTTTGACATTCTGCATCTTAATGAGATTTCCTCCAAGATGGAAGGTTTCAATCTTGGAGGAAATTGCTACAAAACACACTGTCATTCTGGTGGTGTGAACACTTCTTCTTCATGTCCCACTCACACTGCATCATGCACAACAGCTGTAACTTACCCCAACAGCATGCAGAGACCCTCTTCCCCTCTGGGAATGCTTAATCACTTCACTGTGCATTTTTGCAATCACCCAAATCCAAGGAGCCCAGGGAACACATTAACCTCTAATCATATGTTTCCTTCTTTATCGTGATCATTCTTCTTTGACTGCCCCTCACTCTGGCAGAGCAGCTTCCCCACAGAGGAGTGGCTGAAACACAAATGTCAGCGAAATAATGGTATGTAACTTGAGCCAGTGCTCAACCTGGCACCCTTAGGCCTCCCACAGTGCACTCCTGGGCCCTGAAAGGGCTGGAGCTTTCTTCTTTTCAAGTACAACTTGGCCTGTCATGAAACCCAAAGCTACAGACCAGGTCACTGACTGCTCAGTGAAGGGGAATAGAAGGGTGGAGGGCTGGCTTTGTAGTTACCCACAGCTGAATACCGCCTCTGTTCCAGAACTCGAGGAGCTTGTGATAGGTGTCCCTTTCCTAGTCCACCTCCCACAAAAGCATTGGCTCGCAAATAAGCAAACTTGGGGAAAGCTCAAAAGGTTAAAAAAAAAATTACTGGCTTCCTGTTTACAGTAGCTGAGTAGTAATAATCTGGATTAAAAAAAAAAAAAACAGGACAGAAGATAGTAGATAGCCTGCCTTATTCAATAACCATTTTCTTCAAAAGATTTGTAGATAGGGGACTGGAGAGATGGCTCATCGGTTAAGAGCACTGGCTGCTCTTCCAGAGGTCCTGAGTTCAATTCCCAGCAACCACATGGTGGCTCACAACCATCTATAATGAGATCCAATGCCCCCTTCTGGTGTGCAGGCATTCATGCAGACAGAACACTGTATACATAATAAATAAAATAAATCTTTTTAAAAAATGTCGATAATTCCAACAGCATGATCATGCACTTGTAAATGTCTTATTGTCTGGCATAACACCTACATATTTATAAACTTAATGTGACAGTCATTTATGGGACACACAGGCTAAGGAAAGTTCTGCTTTGTGGGCACAAGAGGACTGGAAGATGAAAGGGGAAGGTCTCTTCTCTCCCAGAGGCAGAATCTACTGAGGGACCAGCACAGACATAACAAATGACAAGAACATGTCATCAGGGCCAGCCTATAACATGTACTTGTAAAACCCTGGTAACTCACAGTCCAAGGAGGTAGGTACTATTTCCATTTCAAAGATGAAGATATTGAGGTGCAAGATCACTCCAGGGACAAGCCCTAGAAATCTGGCTTTGAAAATCTGGGTGTTTGACCTCTGTTACAAACATTGTCTCAATGTCATGAACTTAAAAACAAACACTTGCTTTTGGAGCACTAAGGAAAAAGCATTTATGGAGAGTCAGAGAAAACCTCCATCATGTTGTTAGCCCATTGGCTTTGATGTCAGTACTGAGTTCCTATCCTCCATTAATCATTTTCTAGATTCTTCATCTTGAGCAAGTTACTTTATTTTTATGAAAATCAAATGAGATGATTTACATGTACAATATATAACAAGTCATCACTGCCTCTGTGTGTGTGTGTGTGTGTGTGTGTGTGTGTGTGTGTATGCACAAATGCTCTGGGGATTGAACCCACAGCTTTGTGCATACTAGGCAAATGCTGTATCACTAAACTATACCTCCAGCCTTAGTTTTGTTTTAATAGTAATAAAAACATTCTCAAACAGAAAAAAAAAGAAAGGTAGAGAAAAGCACTCCAGGGAGAAGGGACAACCAAGGTATGCAGGGAACAGTGGCTAGAACAGAAGACACAGTGGGAGAAGCCGTAAGAGGCAAAGCTATAAAGGTAGGATGGTCAAATAATGAATGATCGAGAATGCCATGCCCAGAGGGGTTTGTACTATTCCACATCCAATAGGAAAGCTGCAGAGCTATGTGTGAGGGTGGCACAGACAACACTTGTGCTTTAGCAAGAACGTGCCAAGTGTGTGGAGTAGGTTAAAAAGCTCCGTTTAGACAAGAGCTGATTCTGCTAAATTCAGAAAGACAAAATGATTTGGGGCTGGAGAGATGGCTGCTCTTCCAGAGGACCCAGATGCAATTCCCAGCATCAACACAGTGCCTGTCCGTAACTCCAGTTCCAGGGGATTGGACTCCCTCTTCTGGACTCCAATGGCACTGCATGCATATGGTGCACATAAATACATGCAGGTGAAACACCTATGCTCATAAATTATTTTTAAAAAGAGTGGGCTGGAGAGATGGCTTGGCAATTAAGAGCATTTGCTGTTCTTGTAGAAGACCCAGTTTTGTTCCCAGTACCAACATGGTGACTCACAACCACCCATAACTTCCGTTCCAGAGAGTTCAATGCCCTCTTCTGACCTCGCCAGACACACATGTGTCCTTATACATACATGTAGGCAAAACGCTCATACACATAAAATGAACGAAACTTAAGGGGAGGAGGATTTGAAGTATGTTTAGGTTGTCGGGTTTACAGGGTTTAACAATTACCTGGATAAGAACGAAGGAAGGAGGAAAAAAGAAAAGCCAGTGAGGGTGACCAGGTAGGTGGCTTTGCCATTATCCAAAAGAAAGACTTCAGAAGAAAGGAAGCTAAGTGGGAGGAGCTTGGGGAGAAGGAAAGGAACTGGGTATTGGGCTGTAGACCTTTCAGATCTGAGGTGCCCGTATGAAATCCAGAGTGGCCGTGCCTGTTCACCTGTTCATTTGTATGCTTTTCCCTTTGAGACAGAGTCTCCTGCAGTCTAGGCTGGCCTCTAACTTACTATGTGGCTGAGGATGGCCTTGAACTCCTATTCTTCTCGTCTCTAACTTCTGAGTTCCGGACTCATTATGTGTGTGTGTGTGTGTGTGTGTGTGTGTGTGTGTGTGTGTGTGTGTGTCTGTGTCTGTGTCTGTGTCTGTGTCTGTGGTGTGTGAGAACAGGTCTCAGAGGCGTGGGCATGTCTAGGAGGTTTGGGAACAATTTCAGAAGCAGTGTCCCAGAAGTTTGTCTTCCAATGAGTTGAACAGGCTGGATGATGTCTGAGCTTGTGTAGCTAAGGTACTGAAGAGAGGCACTGAGGCCCATCTGAAGGCAAACAGCTCTCTTCACAGACCAAAGCTGCAACTCTGAGAATTCTCAATTTAAATGTGAGATACTATATTCATTTATTCAATAAATATTTATTATATGTATATAATATGCATAATATATACTATATACCAGACATAATTGGACAGCAATATACAAAATAGAAGAAAATACTTGGACTAGGGTTGTAGCTGATTGGCAGAGTGCTTACCTAGCATGTGTGCATGAGGCCCTGAATTTAATCACCATCACCACAAGAAGAGATCCCTTCCTTTGGGAGAGCTTATGTAACACAAGAGACACGAATATGAACAGATGGAAAGGGAATATTCAAAATAAACGGGCTTCAGACAGTGTATTAGCTATTCTCCTCCCTGCTGTGACATATTTGACAGAAGCAGCTGAAGAAAAATAGATGAATTATTTGCGTTGATGTCAGAGGAATACGGTCCGTCATGGTGGGATGGCCTGGTGACAAGCGTGTGAGCCAAGTGGTCATCATTGCAGTCATGAAGCACAAATGAGTGCCAGGGCTTAGCTTTCTCCTTTTTTTTTTTTTTTTTCCCAACTCAGTGCAGGGTCCCTGCCATTGGATGGTTTGGAACAGGTCATGGTAGAGGTCAAACTGTTGAGATGTAGCCGTACTCTACATATATCTTGAAAGCAGGGTGATAAAATTCACTGATGGATTAGTGTGACAGAACTAGAAGAACTGATAACTCCAGGATCTAATCAACTAACAATAAAGAGAGAATTGCTATTTACTGGAGGAGGAAGGTTTGGGGGAAGGGCAGGCCTGTGGGGAAATAGCTGAAGCCAAATTTGTAGAGCTGCCTATTAGACATCCAAGGGGTGAACAGGCAGCTGTTTATATAGATCTGAGGTCCTAGGAGAGGTCTGGGCTGAGGGTCTCGGTTTGAGTCCAGGGCAGGGAGACATTTCAACTGTGAGGCAGGAGCACCACAGGAGTGGGAGAGAAGGAAGAGAGCCGGGAACAGAGATGTGAACACCTGATCCTATCCCCTTGGGGCCCTTTGATGTGTGCAGGTGGGAAACAGAGGAATGAAAGAAGAAAAGCCTCTGGGTGGTCAGAACGTGAGAGAAAAGTCAAGAGAGCAGGAGTTCTTGGAAGCCGGGTGAGGGATGTGCTTCACGGTCAGGTGTGGTCGTGGATGTCTGGGAGGGAGGTACGGCAGGAGAATAGAGAGATCCAGGCCAGTCGGGGCTATACGAAGAGTTCAAGGTCAGCTTGCCAGTCTCAGAAAAGGAAAAACAAAACAAAGCAAAACAAAAAACAAGGAAGGAAGGAAGAGAAAAGGTGGAGAGGGAGAGGGATGGGGAAAACAACATATTTAAAGGAGAAAGAATGGATTGTGTTAAATGTTACTCAGGGTCAAGTATGCCTTGACTAAACTAAACCATTGAGTTTAGTAATGCAGAGATTACTAGTGAATTTTCTTTTGTTTTTGTTTTGTTTTGTGAGATAGGGTTTCATGCAGCCCAGGTTGTCCTCAAACTCTATAAGTAACTCAATAAGTAATATCAAACTCCTGATCCTCCTGTCTGAAAGCAAATTTTAAATAGGCAAGAATAATATCATTATTTGGTTGGGAGCTCCACCTCAACCCTTGGCACCCTGGTATCCCTATACCCAAAGAGTCTGGAATGTTCTGATGGAAGATCCACCTCAACTCCCCTCCCCTATCTCTTACCCTAAACCACCCCTTCAAAGCCCACCAAACACAGCTCCTCCCCCAAGAGAGGCTCAAGACCATTCCCACAGGATATTTAAGCTGCATCCCAGAAAACAGACACGTGGTTCTTCCTGTCTCTGTTCTGGTCTCCTCTCTGAAGGGCCGGGAAATCACCTGGAACACTTTACCCATTAAACCTGGGCTTTTCTAATTCGCTCTGATTCAGTTTAATTTGGATTGCTGCGTCAGCGGAGAGGTCTTCAGGGCGCAAGACTTATCAATCATGTCAATCATCGTCTGTGTAATAACATCCCCTTATGTTTACGTGTGCTTTTGTGTACATTATCTCAGGCAATGCTCACAGCAACCCTGCAGGCTGGCAGGGCACCCTGAAAGGGTCCTAGTTTTAAGTTGCCACTAGCCAGCTCAGGTAGGAATCCAGCAAGACACAGCAGAGCCACAGACATCTGCCACATCTGGGGAACCTCTCCAGAGCGCCTGTTAACTGCACCGTGGACTTTATTTGTTCCGCATGAAGTATATGCACATTATATACTTACATAACTCACAGTGAGAAAAAGTGAAGGGCAGTCACAAGCAAGCCTAGAACAGAGACACATGTCTGTGAGAACTGCCGAAAGAATGGGTGAATAATTTTAAGGTTCACTGAACACTAACAAAGAAATACAATGCAATAATGCAGGTGAGCTTGTACGTGGTTAGTGCCTGTGGAGGAAGAAATCTGAAGAATTAACTCGGGACTCCAGAGACCCATTAGCTTAAAGAATACTAGAGGAGCTGACAGAAAAGATGACGAAACCATGCAGCACAGCTAGAATTTTCACGTACTTGCTGGGATGTTGCGTGGGAAAATAAAGGGAGTTTCACTTTTAAAGGGGAGTGTTAATGAAGGGAAAACTCACAATGGACTCTGGCCCATCTGTTCTTGCGGCTGTTGTCATTACCAATCTCCTGGTTCCGCCCAACCCTTCCGTGGGAGGACTTCTCTTATCTGACAGGCGTGGCTTTTGCCTTCAACCCACCGTTGGCCAGGTCACAGTTCACCTCCTGGCCTCTGAATGGGACACTACTTTCTATGGAATCAGACTGCAGTTCAAGCTCGTTTATCCTTCTTAGCTTCTTCCTTTAGCTTGTCTCCCTTAAACCTTCATAGGTTTCTCCTCAAGACACTCCCCCAGTAAATCCCTCCTACAAGCTTCCTGTCTCAGGAAATGCTTCCAAGGAACCTGCATTTAGACAGCCCTGTGTGGAGCTGGAGAGATGGCTCAGAGGTTTAGAGCCCTGGCTATTCTTGCAGAGAACCTGGCTTTGGTTCTTAGTACCCACATGTCTGCTCACAACTGCCTATAACTCCAGCTCCAGAGGATCCAACACCCTCTCTGGCCTTCACCGGCACCAGGCATGTGCATGGACACATACATACATACATGCAGACAAAACACTTATACATGTAAAAACTTAAAAACTGGAATATGTTTTTGCTTTCTTTTGTATTTTGTTGATGTTATTTTTTGTTTCTGTAGCTTTTTTGTCTTTCGGAATTCTTAATTCCCTTGAATCTCTTCCTTCTATGCCAAAGGGAAATGAAATATGTTTATTGAAGTTTCAGATTTGGTTTTGGTTAAGTAGGCCTATTCTATTTCTTCATTTGTTTTGCTCTATTTTGCGATGAGGTCTCACACTGTAGCCCAGGCTGGCCTTGAACCCACTAAAATAGAACCATAGGTAGGACTATTCTGTTTTAAAGGAGTTTTTTCTTTTCAGTGGTGGAGATGGAAGCCAAGGCCTTGAGTAGGCTAGGCAGATAGATGCTCTGCTTAAGCTTCCTCACCATCCCTGTTGTAAATGGCAGTTAGAGCCAGTTTCTAGGGCATAGGTCGCTGCTACTGAATCAGGAAACCAGGTTAGTAATTCCGATCTACATTTCCAAAAGACTCTGAGCCAACACCAGAGGGACAGTTTGTTCCTGTGAGACAGGCAGGGAAGGAAGCAGGTTTCAGACACTTTCAGTTGTATACATTGGAAAACCTGACTCAGTCTTGCTTAAATAATAAATGGAATTTATTGGCTCGTATAACTGAGAAGTCCAAAGAGAAATCTGGTTTCAGGCATTGCTTTATCCAAGTGCCTCATTTATTTTTGCCTCTTGGCCCTGCCTTAAGCAATGTTTACTTTATTCTAAGTCTGGCTCCCCATGTGATTCCAAGAAGGTTGCTGGTTGCCACGTGTTTTCTCATTCATACCTGGCAAGAAAAACAGATCACGCCCTTGGGGTAGCCAAATATCTGGTTTCACTCAGATTGGAGAAACTTGGGTCTCATGCCTACCCATGAACCGATCACTGTGGTCAGGGAGAAGACACTTGCAGCCTTTGCTGGGGTCAGGGATGGTATCTTATGCCCACAAGTCACCTGGCTCCACAATGGAAATCAAAGTTCTGGCAAGGAGACATCAGAGAACAGAATCTGAGGAGACCACCTGGAAACACCGACCTGCAGGACATCTTCCTCATGTAACATCTCCCGGGGTGCCTTGCCTGGATTGGAGGGGGTGTGGGTGAGCGCAGGACAGAAGAGGAGCAGTGCCCTGAACTAAGCACCAGTAAGAACAAAGCACTAATAGCCTGGGCCTGCACAGCAATTTAGTTTGCAATATACATCTCATCCAGTTTATCTTGATAATCGCCAGTTTGAAAGGAAACGTGTCCCGTTCTTGGCTGTTTGGTATCTGAGTCCCTCCCCCACTGGAGCAACCCCCCCTCACCCTTAGGAATCTTAGGCAGCACCTTCTGGTGCTCCTGCGCAGGGCCGAGCAGATGAACCCGTGACAGAGTTTACACTGGGAGCTGGTGACACAATGAAGCATAGGCTGTGGCTAATTCTAGCTGGGGTGGAATAGAAAAGGCAGAAATATGGTTTCTGGGGCAACACAGAAAACAGGACACTTGGCTTCCAGAGCCAGAGGTGATGGCAGGACAAGCCGCAGCAGATGGCACTTGGTGACTGTAGTTACTTTAGTCCGGCCACTTACATTGTTCTTATCTGTGTATAATGTCCAACATTCTGGCAAATCTATGAATGAGTCAGTGTCTTTTTACTCTGCTTTGTGTTTATTTTAAGCTGAATATATTCATGTGCTGTCACGGTTCGGGTCATAAATAGCATCCCATGTGTTAAGGCTTGGTCACCAGACTGAAGCACTGCTGGGAACTGACAGAACCTTTAGGAGGGACTCGGTGGAAGAAAGTCAGGGTACTGAGGCCTTGTCCTTGAAGGGGATAGGGGACACTGGTCTCTTCTTCTCTTGTTCCCTAGTAGCCAAGAGCTGAACAGATGGCCTCTGCCATATACTCCCATTATTATGGACTGCACCACCACTGGTCCAGGGCCAGCGGCCAGTCAACCAGGGACTGAAATCATGAGTCCAAATAAAACATTCCTCCATTTAGATGGATTTAATCTCAGCTGTTCGTCACAGCAATGGGACACTAACTAACACAAGTCGTGCCATAAGGGTTTGGTTCTTCTGGGATATCTTTTTTTTTTTCCCCCCCATACAGCCTTCTCTTCAGGGATAATTTGGACCTCTAGATTTGTGTGGTTTTGTGGGGTTTTCCAAGTCAAGTAAATAGTGAAGCAGTCTTTGCAGATCATCTCAGGCCACTTACAGAGAAACAAATCTTGCTTACTTATTATTTTTCTTTCGGGGAGTGCCAAACCTCGTGCCAATCAGGCAAGTGCTCTGTCAGAGCCACGCCTCGGCTCGCCATTATCCTTGGACTGAATGCATTTTCCCCCAGAACTAGTTGCTTAGGGCTACACCTTATTGAAACACAACCCTTGGAGGGCTGGATTAGTCTCATTTTCCAGAAGAGAGTACAGGTGGGGGCACTTAGGATCATGTTTGTCAGCTTCTCTGGGAACTTCAAGCACCACCCCTTTTATAAAGCATATGCATTACTTACTCAAGGTAAGGAGTAACCGAAACAGGATCTTTTGTTTCCCAAAAGCACCCTTTCCTCGCCGCATCTGTCTAGTGCCTAAAACGCACCATTAGGAAAGGACTCCAGCATTTCAAAGCTTTTCTTCCATTAAAAAAAAAAAAAAAAAAAAAGCAAATGAGAAGGCATTGAAGAGAACTCTTTAAAAGTGTGATGAGGGTGCTGAGGTATAGCTTTCCACAACTGATGGCTTCCGGTGAGGGTTCAGGAGGGGAAGGACCCAGTTCTATTCAAGGGGCAGGCCACTGAGAGTTTGACTATGCTGCAGTAAGTATATGGATGATACAAATTGGACTTGTTAGCTGGGCGTGGTGGCGCATGCCTCTAATCCCAGCACTCGGGAGGCAGAGCCAGGCAGATCTCTGTGAGTTCAAGGCCAGCCTGGGCTACAGAGCGAGATCCAGGACAGGCACCAAAACTACATAGAGAAACCCTGTCTCAAAAAACCATAAAACAAATTGGACTTGTTTTCTTATTATTTTCCTATTTGGGGGGTGGTGGTCACAAGGGAGGGGAGATGGACGTGGAAAAACTGGGAAATGAGTGTGACCAGGGTGCATGATATGAAATTCCCAAAGAATCAATAGGAATATTATTTTGGGGGGGAAAAAGGAAATGAGCTGGAGAGATGGCTCAGCAGTCAGAACACCTGCTACTCTTGAAGTTCAATTCCCAGCACCCACACGGCAGCTCACAACTGTCTATAATTGCTGCTCCAAGGGGTTTGACATTTTCTTCTGACCTCCAAGGGCAACAAGCAAGCACGTGATGCACATGCATGCATGCAGGCAAAGCATGCACACACATACAATAAAATAAATAATTATAAAAATATTGAAAAAAAAGCAAATACTCCAATGGGCTTAAGAATGTGACTGCTGATATCTAGGGATGGGGTGTTGTGTGTGACCTTTCCATGGGGCAGTTTGAACAAACGGCTACTGACCCCATATTGGGCACCAACAATAGATGGGAATAAAGAGCCCACCTAAGTCTAGCTTGGTGAAACAGTTAGTTTGTTAGGCTTAATTACAGAGCATGGGTGAGTAGTTACTGACAGAATCCGTGGTGACCTTAAAATAGTTATACCACCAAGTCTCAGCCCGCGTGGATAATGACTTCCCCAAAGCTGTATAGATGGAGTCCCTCTTTCAGGTAACCTTCCATACTTAGAATACACGAGCCCCTCTGAGACCATGAGACCACGTGCAGCAGGGGCAGAATTACCTGCACCTAAGCAGGAGATGTTGCAGGGAGTCCTGAATCTCAGGTGAAGATCTCAGGACCCTTCCCGCCCTCCTTCCATGCCTCCACGCCTGCGCATCAACAGGCTGGATCTTTGCCGGGTACTTGCAAGTCGTTGTGGCTGCTTCTGATGAAGAAATCTGGCTGTTACGCTTTGAAGACAGCATTCCTCAAAGTCCTCTGACCCCAGAGAAGATGTAACAGACTGCATAGGAGCTAGAGCCCTGAAAGCAGACTGCATGTAGAGAGCACAGAACAAGGTAAGACACTAAAATGAAAAGACTTTAGTTGCCAGGGGCTACTTACGTGGCTGGGCAAGCAGAAATTGTCTGACATTTCTAAAGTAGATCATTGGCTTGGCTGCCTATGGTCTAGAAAAAGAGTGGCACTCTATGTAGGAAAGCCCCAGGGAAGACTAGATTACTTGCGGGGGCAGGAGGGGGGCGCAAAAATTTGTGGTTTGAGGATTTAGCTCAGTGGTAGTGGCCTAGCAAGCGCCAAGTCCCTGAGTTTGGTCCTCAGCTCCGGGAGTGGGCGGGGAGAGGGGGGCGCGAGATTACTGTCAAGTGATGGGTGCTCATCCTAATTATCCATTAGAATTTAATCAATGTAATTACAAACAAAACCAGGTTCAGTGGCGGGACTGACAGCTCAACGCTTCAGTAGTCCTCCTTGTTCTTGGGAGAGATCCTGAGACTCCTGGTAGTCTAAACCATATAGAGCTCCTCCTAAAACCATATAGAGCTCCAGGGTCCCGGTCTCAGCTTCTTCCAGCACTAGAATTATCGATGTATGCCGCTGTACTCAGCTCTTACGAGGGTGCTGGGGATCTGAACTCAGGTTCTCTCAGCTTCTTCCAACACTAGAGTTATCGATGTATGCCACTGTACCCAGCTCTTATGAGGGTGCTGGGCATCTGAACTCAGGTTCTCTTGTTTACATGACAAGCACTTTATCACTGAGCCATCTCCCCAGACTAGCATTTGGATGGTTTTTTGTTTTTGTTTTCTCCTTCCCTCACTAAAGTATTTTGCCAGTGTCCCTACTTTCATGCTCTGAGACCACTCCTAAACAAAATAAAAGTTAATTGGCCCCAAACACTGTAACACTGTAACAGTGGAGCTGATAACCCAGGTGACCATCAACTGACTCATAAGAGGGTAGCATATACAATGTAGAAACTGGACAAAGGATAATTCATGTTCCATACTGGTCAGAGCAGGACAGTGTAGGATTCCATCATATTTCTCAGGATGGTATGCGATTTAAAACATCTGAATTGCTTATTTCTAGAATTTTCCATCTCATATTTTTGTATCTTGCTTCACTATGGTAACTGAAACTATTGAAAATGAAACCAGGCCAGGCGGTGGTGGCGCACGCCTTTAATCCCAGCACTCGGGAGGCAGAGCCAGGCGGATCTCTGTGAGTTCGAGGCCAGCCTGGGCTACCAAGTGAGTCCCAGGAGAGGCGCAAAGCTACACAGAGAAACCCTGTCTCGAAAAACCAAAAAAAAGAAAGAAAGAAAATGAAACCAGAGATAAAGGGACACTGCTAAGTAAGTTTTCCTTTTCGGATTATAAAACTTTACAGAACTCAACAGAGCTAGTCATGAGTATACCAAATGCTGTTGGAACATGCTCTTTAAAATGACTGACATAGCTAGGCATGGTGGCTTTATCCACTGAACCATCTCATGGGTCCTAGAGCTTCCTTCTTGATATCCCCGAAGTAGCTACAGTGAATATTCACCAGTTAGTTTTTACAGTTTTTGTAGGAGTGGATCTGGATTTCTTTTATATGTGACTTTGCCATTAGGACTTAGTGCAACTGGGTTATAACTTCAGTTGTATCTTATACTCATTTTATAGGTTTGCCAGAGACTGGCCCTAGATCCTAGCAACAAATTCAAATGCTCCCAAGTGTTTGTTCTCTTGCCCAGATATTAAAAAAAAAAAAAGTACCCAGAGTCAAAGACCTTTTCCAATTAATGAAAAGTGACAAGAAATCAGAACTGTTCTCTTGCAGATAGAGCTCAGAGTACAACTCACAACCCTTTAACCACACACACCAAAAAATAAAAATAAGTAAATAAAAAGTTCAGTTACTAAATGATATCCCGGCAGGCAACAATACCCGCCTCCAACTTTAATGAAAATGCTTGCTGAGACTCAGTCGGCATAAAGCCCATTCACACCCAGCCAGCTGGATTGTGTCCCAAGAGGACAAGCTGAAGCACCAGAAGGTGAAGAAATTGGTGCTATTTCTGGGGACAATCTGCAGCCACCTCTCTGTTACAGGTCGGGGAGAAAAGTGATGCTTAGAGCCCTGGAGAAAGCAGCTGCCCACATACCACAAGCCTGCACCAGACAGCCAGAGCACCCGAGGAGACCCCACTCACAGAGCAGGGCAGAAGGCTTTTGAAAGTACCTCGTAGGAAAGAATTACTACCTCATTGCTCATTATGCATTGGAAATCCTCAGAGAGAGGAAAGAACAGATAAAATCCAGATAAAAATTAGGGAAACTGGTGCAACCAAAGATAAGACAAGATTGGTGGAAATTGTTGCAAATTTCCAAGGGCAGCTGAAGTTCCGGCTAAGCCTCCAATGTTGCTTCCTACCCTGGTCCCCAGATCTTGTCTTTATCATTTTCTTGCTCCTTAGTTATGGTCTACAAGCTCTCCCAGCCACAGAGTAGCTCACCCAACAGATCTGGATTAAGCACAGTCTCTATGTGGGCATATGGAAGTAAAGAAAACACAGGTCAGATGAATTAGAGCCTTGGAGGCTTTCAGCACTGTAAAATGAGGATGTCCCTTCCAGCAAAAGCATTCTAGATAAAGTGCTGTGTTCAGGATGGCATGGACACTTACCTGTATGCTAAAATTACATAACTTCTTTCTATGCTGTGAAATTGATATTTTTATTAATTAAAGACGAACATTTCTGTCATTCTTGTTTTCTCCCTTAAAGGATGACCAATAATAGATATTCAAAGCTACTAAGGGAAACTTTATGTAAATCTGAAGAACTCACGATTCAATGGTTTAGGTGGAATTCTCCTCTTTTTTTTTTTCGAGACAGGGTTTCTCTGTGTAGCTTTGCGCCTTTCCTGGAACTCACTTGGTAGCCCAGGCTGGCCTCGAACTCACAGAGATCCGCCTGGCTCTGCCTCCCGAGTGCTGGGATTAAAGGCGTGCGCCACCACCGCCCGGCTGGAATTTTCCTCTTTCAGAGAGGTTGAATAGCAAGTACTTAACATCCCTTTGCTGGCGTCTTCCAAAAACCCCAGGGTCCTTCTCTCAGCCCCCACATAAAAACTCTTGCTACAATGTGGTTGCTCCTTACCACTTCCTGTCAGTTACTTGCTGACTCAGCCTCCTGCTTGCAGGTTAATTTTACTTAATCAAACACATGTGTGAATTGTTAACAATAGCAGTAGGAAAAAATGTAGCACACTTTAAAATAATATTCCCCAACAGAATTCTTTGCAGCAAATCCACTAGATTTTTTTTTTTGTAATTGATTGGGGGAACCAATAAAAATTTGCACAGAAGTAACACCACACACACACACACACACACACACACACACACACACACACACACACACACACCCTAGAATGGTTAAAATTCTAAAAACTGACAATACCAAATTGTGAACTGTGGAAAAAAAATGAGACTCTCATGCATAGTTGGGAGAGAAGGGAATAAAGGAAAAAAGCAAAAACCTTTTGGAGTGTTTGGGGATGTAGCTCAGTTGATGGGGTACTTGGGGATGTAGCTCAGTTGATGGGGTGCTTGGGGATGTAGCTCAGTTGATGGAGTGCTTGGGGATGTAGCTCAGTTGATGGGGTGCTTGGGGATGTAGCTCAGTTAATGGGGTACTTGTGGGATGTAGCTCAGTTGATGGGGTGCTTGAGGATGTAGCTCAGTTGATAGGGTGCTTGGGGATGTAGCTCAGTTGATGGGGTGCTTGGGGATGTAGCTCAGTTGATGGAGTGCTTGGGGATGTAGCTCAGTTGATGGGGTGCTTGGGGATGTAGCTCAGTTGATGGGGTGCTTGGGGATGTAGCTCAGTTGATGGGGTGCTTGGGGATGTAGCTCAGTTGATGGGGTGCTTGGGGATGTAGCTCAGTTGATGGGGTACTTGGGGATGTAGCTCAGTTGATGGGGTGCTTGGGGATGTAGCTCAGTTGATGGGGTACTTGGGGATGTAGCTCAGTTGATGGGGTGCTTGTGTAGCATACGTGAAACCCTGAATTTGAACCCGAGTACTGCTTAAATCCAGGCACAGTGGTAAATGGTGGTAACCTTAGAATTTAGGGTGTAAAAGCAGGAGGATCAGAAGTTCAAGGTCATCCTTGAATACATAATGAGTTTAGGGCTAGCCTTGACTATCTGAGATCCTCTTTCTCAAAAAAAGAGGTGGCTGGAGAGAAGACATCATGGTTGTTGCATGTACTACTTTGAACTTTGACTTTGAGAATGTAGTGTTGCTGCAAAGTCCCAAATGCAGTTCCCAGCATCCATGTCAAGGGGCTCACAACTGCCTGTAACTCCAACTCCAGGGAATCCAATGCCTTTGACTTCAAGGGCATGTACATGTATGTGCACACACATAATTTAAAATTAATAAAGTAAATATTATAAAAAACTGCTTTAGGGCCTGGAGAGATGGCTTAGCAGTTAAGAGCACTGACTGCTCTTCCAGAGTACCCAGGTTCAATTCCCAGCACCCACATGGCAGCTCACACCTGTCTGTAACTCCTGTTTCAGGGTATCTGACACCCTCACACAGACATACATGCAGGCAAAACACCAATGTACATAAAATAAAAATAAATAAATTATATTAAAAAAAACTAGGCCCTCTTCCAACTTCCACTGGCATGAGGCACACACACGGTATACATACACACAGGCAAAACATTCATACACAGAAAATAAAATAAATACATCTAAAAAAGATCTACAAGAATGTCTGGGGATGTAGCTCAGTGGTAGAGCATGTGCTTAGGTTCAATCAGCAGCAATACACACACACACACACACACACACACACACACACACACATACACACACACACAGAATTTATATAGTTTATTCTTTTTTGGGGGGTGGTTTGAGACAGGGTTTCTCTGTGTAGTTTTGGTGCCTGTCCTGGATCTTGCTCTGTAGAACAGGCTGGCCTCAAACTCACAGAGATCCTCCTGGCTCTGCTTCCCAAGTGCTGGGATTAAAGGTGTGTGCCACCACCGCCCGGGGTATAGTTTATTCTTATTCTTAACCTGGATGCCAGCAAAATGATTCTGAGTTTTAAAAATGGTGTACAATGAAGAGGAATAAATTACAATCACGTAGCTGAATCTGAAAAACATGGAAGAGTCCAAGAAGCCAGACACAAGCAAGTACTGCCATGCTGTTGTAATTCCATTTGTATCAAGTTAACAAGATAACTAACCAACGGTGATAAAAGTCAGAACAGTGGTTGTTTGGGAGAGAATATTGATTTAAAGAGGCACAAGGGGTCCTGTTTTCCAGGTAGCCTCCCTGGCGTTGTGAGTAGCAGACAAGTCATCCTTGTTCCACATCTAGTATCCTGCTATGAGTGAGTACATGCCATGTTTGTCTTTCTGATTCTGGGTTACCTCACTCAGGATGATTTTTTTCTAGATCCATCCATTTGTCTGCAAACCTCATGATGTCATTGTTTTTCTCTGCTGAGTAGTATTCCATTGTGTATATGTACCACATTTTGTTTATCCATTCTTCAGTTGAAGGGCATCTAGGTTGTTTCCATGTTCTGGCTATTACAAACAATGCTGATATGAACATAGCTGAACAAGTGCTCTTATGGTGTGGTTGAGCATTCCTTGGGTATATGCCCAAGAGTGGTGTAGCTGGATCTTAGGGGAGATGGATTCCCAATTTTCTAAGAAAGCGCCATATTGATTTCCAAAGTGGTTGTACAAGCTTGCATTCCCACCAGCAGTGGAGGAGAGTTCCCCTAGCTCCACATCCTCTCCAGCATAAGGTGTCTTCAGTGTTTTTGATCTTAGCCACTCTGACAGGCATAAGGTGGTATCTCAGAGTTCTTTTGATTTGCATTTCCCTGATGATTAGGGAGAAAGACACGGGGATCGCCCAATGACAGAGAAATGGAATGAGATCTACATGAACAGCCTGGACATGAGTGGGGGTAGTGAAAGGCGAGGGTCGAGGGAAAGAGAGCTTGGGGGAGCGGGAGATCCCAGCTGGATCAACAACAGAGAGGGAGAACAAGGAATAGGAGACCATGGTAAATGAAGACCACATGAGAATAGGAAGAAGCAAAGTGCTAGAGAGGCCCACAGAAATCCACAAAGATACCCACACAACACACTGCTGGCAATGGTCGAGAGACAGCCCGAACTGACCTACTCTGGTGATGGGATGGCCAAACACCCTAATTGTCGTGCTAGAAACCTCATCCAACTACTGAGGGATCTGGATGCAGAGATCCATGACTAGGCCCTGGGTGGATCTCTGGGAGTCCAATTAGCGAGAATGAGGAGGGTTTATATGAGCGAGAATTGTTGAGACCAAGGTTGGATAAAGCACAGGGACAAATAGCCAAATGAATGGAAACACATGAACTATGAACCAATGGCTGAGGGGTCCCCACTGGATCAGGCCCTCTGAATGGGTGAGACAGTTGATTGGCTTGATCTGTTTGGGAGGCATCCAGGCAGTGGGACCGGGTCCTGTGTTCATTGCATGAGTTGGCTGTTTGAAACCTGGGGCCTATGCAGGATTGCTTGGCTCGGCCTGGGAGGAGGGGACTGGACCTACCTGGACTGAGTCTACCAGGTTGACCTCAGTCTGTGGGGAAGGCTTTGCCCTGGAGGAGGTGGGAATGGCGGGGGGGGGGGGGGGGGGGGGGGGGGGGGGGGGGGGGGGCTGGGGGGAAGGTGAGGGGGACGGGAGGGGGGAGAACAAGGGAATCCGTGGCTGATATGTAGAACTGAATTGTATTGCAAAATAAAAAAAAACAATAAAAAAAATAAATAAAGAGGCACAAGGGAGCTTCCTAGGATAATTTAGATATTTTGTATTGCAATCTGGGTGACAGTTAAACTGATCAAAATATGTGTGTTAAAGCTCATCAAACTGCTCATGTGTGTTTTAGTTGGGCATGGCAACACTGGCCTGTCATCTAAGCACTGGAAAAGTGGAGGCAGGAGGATCAGGAGTTCAAGTCCAGCCTTAGCCATCTAAAACTTTGTTTCAAACAAATTAGAAACAAGAAGAAATAAATCCATACATTTGATTGTGTATAAAATTATTGTTCAGTCTTAAAAAAGAATATTCGTGCAATCTGTGTTTATAGCATGATTATTCTCAATGGTGGAAAGATGGAGGTAACACAACTATCAACAGACGCATGGATAAACAAAATGTGTTAGATACAGACACTGAGGTATTAGCCCTAAAAAAGAAGGCAGTTCTAACATACATCCCAACAGGGATGAACCTGGAGGGTATTACTCTAAATAAAATAATCCAGGCATACCCAAAAACATGGCACACATTTGGAATAGTTAAATCCATAGAGATGGAGAGTCAAATGATGGTGGCAGGGGCTGGAGACATGGAGGAGTGGGGACACGTTTGATAGGCAGAGACTTTGAATTTGGCAAGACGGTAAGAATTTGGGAGACAAGTGGTCAGGAAGCTTGCACAACCATGTACACATGCTTAACATCACGTATACTTCAACATGGTTGAAAAGGTAAATTCTAAATTGTGTGTATTTTTTTTAACCACATGGGAAAAAGTACTAAAAAGCAGTTGCACAGGACAAAGGTGAGGTTGCCTGTTTCGCATTTTGCTGGATGAGGACCCCAGAAGCAACCCTTCTAGTGTCTACTACTTATATTTCATTGCACAAGGGATGTTTTTTATACTAATAAACATACAAAGGACATAGTGCTGTGGGATATCTTTCTGTACACTGTGAATGTGTTGCTCTGATTGGTTGATAAATAAAGCTGTTTGGCCAATGTGAGGCAGAATAAGGTCAGGTGGTACATTGGAGCTGGAGAGAGAAGGGAGAAGAAAGGAGAGTGGGGCAGATGCTGGAACAGCCTCCAGGAGAAGCAAGATGTGAAAGTACTGGTAAGCCATGAAGCCATGTGACAATGCATAGATTAATAGAAATGGGCTGATTTAAGTTGTAAGAGCTGGCTAGTGAGAAGCCTGAGCCATTAGGCCATACAGTTTGTAAGTAATATAAGCCTCTGTGTGTTTCTTGGGTCCGAGTGGCTGTGGGACTGAGCAAGACACAGGAAAACTTCTGCTACATTTTGGCACTCAATGTGGTAGCAAGAATTTCCACCCAAAACCCGAGAAAGCTTTTTTTAAAAGATTCTAAAATGGAGCTAAAAAAAGGTTCCTAGTTGTGTCTCTCAGGCAAGCTATGATACAGAGATGCCACGGTGTGTGGACTTGAGCTACAGTATGGTAGGTTCACAGCATGTAGGCTTGGTGGATTCCTGCCATGGTACACAGAGATATCTCCAAGCCATGCAGCACACTGCATGGTGGATTTAGCTTTTGCTAGTACAGACCAAAAAAAAAGAGGTTTCTGGGCTACATACACACTACTGGATGAAGGCATAGACCCACTGCTTCCCAGAATCAGTGGTGTTCATGGCTCTCAGAGCTGGCAATTAACGTACCTCCACCATGTTGGAAAAAATGAGGGGGGCAGAGTCAGCAGCTAGGGCTGCAGCTTTTGTCCCATCCACACAGCTTAACAGTTTAAAATCTCTCCTGGCCAGAAAAGGATTATAGATTCACAATAAGGCAGATTCAGATGGAATAAAACTTTAAATGGTTTACAGTGTGTGTAAAAATATACATAGGCTTGGAAGAGAGAGAAAAATGAATATAGACAGTTATATAAAGAAATAGTTTTAAAAAATAAAGTGTTTAAAGAGAAAATAAGAATATAAAAGTTAAGCCACATAAGGATGGAAATTACACAAAGAATCTGGATACTGCATATTATTATATTGTTTTAGGGATTTTTAACTGGAGATAGACATTTATTATAAAGACTGATGAGTTAAACATATATATTAAAGATATTTTGACTTCAAAATTTGGATCTAAGGATATGTTGCTTTGGAAAGGAGGCTCTGCTTTTGTTTCCACAGGAAGCAAGAGGTTATGGATTTGTTCCAGGTTAAGATGAATCAGATTTGATCAAGCGAGACCTCCTGAACCTTGACAGATGGTATCTATCAGCAAAGGTTATAGACAGTCTTCCCAGGACTTGACCATTATCTTGAATTTTCTCAGAATCCCCATAAGATTAACAGTACCCCCCCAATCAGCAGGAAGTAGCCTAGAAGACTATGCCCACATTCCTCTTCTCCAAAAAATGGATTATGGATGTTTGTCTTTGTTTAGGAGTTTGGTTACAAATTGTTATTGGTAGTAGTCAATCTCTTTCTAAAAGAAGAAAGAGGGATATAGTATAGAAATGTAGGATATAGAAATGATAGGATAAAGGGATAGATTATTGACTCTACTTTTTTTTAAAAAAGCAACAACTAGTGTGAAAAATTTTACATTGCTATGGATTTTAGTTTATTGATACAAATTTAAAATTAATTTTGCTATACTGTATGTATATTTCTACTTTTGTTTAAGGGGTTATGTTTAGGCAACTCATTTTAAATTGTAATGTATAATTAATAAATACAGACTAATAATTAGTCATCTATGATAATCAAACTTATAGTCATGTTAGTTAAGCTTTCTAGGTATACATAGATATATTTCAATTAGGTAGGTAATTTTCAAACACTTTAAAGACTTACAGAATATGGCATTTAAAATGTTTTAAAAACTTAGACTTTTCTGGACAGTGAGACATGTCTGCTCCTGGCAGCACCAATTTACTTCAAAGAGGAGGATGGGCATCAAAGACACTCTATATGGAGTGTATCTTCTTCTTGGCAAAACTGGCCATTTGGGCAAGAAACTGCCCTTGCCTGGACTGCTTAACAGTATGTTATAAAGATTGGACATGCAGGACTCATGGGAAAGTGACCACTGAACTTTGCCTAAACAAGGTGAGATGGTCCTTAAGGTTCCTACTTCACAGAGGAGACAGCCAGACATTGAGCAGGACACTAGGAAAAGTGACTACTGAACTCTGCCAAGACAGGGTAAGATGGTCTTTCAAAATTCCTGCTTCTGAAAATGGTCTGTCAGATATTCTAGGTCTGTAGCCAAATTGGATGCCTCAACGATGCTGAGAAACTTTAGTTGGCTGTCCAGGCTGCCAGCTGTCTCTGTCTATTCTCATGAGAATTTTTGGAAATTGCTTGCTTGCATTTCCATTTTCTCAGGTATTATTTTCCTTCTCAGGTCTTTGATGGAGTTGAAGAGTAGATAGTTATAATTATAGTCTTCCTTAGTTATGATAAAAGATCAATTAGATATGAAACTTTAGACTCACAAAAATAAGATAGATGATAGATTATTTTCTTTAATTTTGCTAAATACAAATAGACTAGATATTATAACTATAATTCTTGTTTGATAACTGTTTTGTTATATGTAATTTTACTATGTTAAAGTTAAAACCTTCGTTTTTGATTAGACAGAAAAGGGCAAGTGCTGTGGGATGTCTTTCTGTATACTGTGAATAGGTGTTGCTTTGATTGGTTGATAAATAAAGCTGTTTGGCCAATGGTGAGGCAGAATAAGGTTAGGTGGTACATTGGAGCTGGAGAGAGAAGGGAGAAGAAAGGAGAGTGGGGCAGATGCTGGAACAGCCTCCAGGAGAAGCAAGATGTGAAAGTACTGGTAAGCCATGAAGCCATGTGGCAATGCATAGATTAATAGAAATGGGCTGATTTAAGTTGTAAGAGCTGGCTAGTGAGAAGCCTGAGCCATTAGGCCATACAGTTTGTAAGTAATGTAAGTCTCTGTGCGTTTCTTGGGTCCGAGTGGTTGTGGGACTGAGCAAGACACAGGAAAACTTCTGACTACAATATCGCCTCATGATAAATACAGCTCCTTTCCTAACAATAACACCCAGTATGACAGCTATTTTGGTTGTCAACTTGGCTACATCTGGAATTAGCTAAGACTCAAAAATGGCTGAGCACACCTGTGAGGGATTTTGCTTAATTGGATCATTTGAAGTGGGAAGATTCACTTCTAATTGGGATCTTTGAGGTGAGACACATGCCTTCAATCCAGATCTTTTGAGGCAGGAAGACTCCTCTATTCTGGGGTCCATCTTTTGCTGGCAGCCTATATAAAGGAAATGGAAGAAGGAAATTTCACTCTTTGCCTGCTTGCTCCTGCCCTCGCTATCAAGTCCATTCCTTGACTGGCATTAGAGCCTACTTCTTTGGGATTCCAGGGTATCCTGAAGAGCAGCTGAGACACCCAGCCTCATGGACTGAACAACTACTTCATTCTTCGACTTTCCTCTTATAGATAGCCACTGTTGGATTGGCTGGATTGCTGCCTGTCATTAATTCTAATAAATTCTCATCATATATAGGTATATGTGAGTACGCCTGGATATATTCTCCTATGTTATCACACTGTTTTGGGTTTGTTTGTTTCATCATAGGTTATTAATTAAAAAAAATCTTTCCAATCAGCTCCAGTTTGAATTAGAGTTTGGAACCACTACAGATACAAAGTGAGTTGATGGTACTACCACTAATTAAAAACTCTGAGCCCATAGGACTTTATTTTGACACAATGTATCTTTTCCGCCCTGTCCTAGAAGCTGCTTCATTCAGGTAGAGTAGGAAAGTGTGTAGCGTGAAACTGTCCTACAGACAGCTACTGGAAGACTGAAGGCCAGAGAGGCCTCCCTTCCAGAGGATGAGTAAGAGCTGGGAAATAGGTCATCCTTGCCTCATACATTTAGATGAGTGCACTTCTGGCTACCCTGCATCTAGATTCTAATGTGTGTGCCTTTAATGCGGCACCAGCCTCTCCAGCAATAGCTCTTGCAACTTTGGCTTCTCAGAAGACAGGAAATGAAGCAACCCGAAGTTTGATGCAGTCTCGAGGCTACATCTGTGTGGAGGTGTCAAGGTAGCATGAGAAGCTAGTGCGGGGGCTGGGGATGTGGCTTAGTGGTAGAATGCTTGTCTAGCATGTACAGGCCTTGGGTTTGATGCCTTCTACCACAAAAAGGAAAAGAAAAAAAAGTGTGAAATCAAATGAATTTAAAAGTTGGCTCCAACATTCAAGCATGAAATTCTGAAAGTCGGCACAGTGCCTAAGCTCTGTGTGCCTATGAGTGGTGGAAAGGAACAAGGAGACTGGACATGGCAAGCTGAGGTGGTCTGACAGGTCTCAGGGTCTATATGTGCAGTCTGTCTTTCTGTATACTTGTAGTCGTTTTTAAATGCTTATAACACATCTCCACACTGGTACACCTAAAATTATGTATTAGGAAAGCAAGACATAGTTGAAAGGAATTAATGTAAATAATGTGATATACCTTGCATTTCTGTACATGTGTATCAAACAGTAGTTTAGGTATATTTTAATGTTGCTTTTTTCCCAGGTAGTTATCTGTAATATCAAGGAGGAAAAAAAATCTGGTGAGTTAAGACTTTTTTTTAAAATTTGAGAAAGAGCATCATGTACCCCAGGCTGGCTTTGAACTCACTGTGTAATAGAGGATGACTTTGAACTTCAGCTCCTCCTGCCTCGGGCTCTCTAGTGCTAGGAATGCAGGTCTGTGCCACCGTATCTGGTTTACACAGGAAAGCACTCTACCAACTAAGATTCATCCCCAGCCCACGGTGTATTTTAAAAATCAGTCACATAGTTTAAGAAAAATGGCAAGTAAATAGCACAAACTTTAAAAAAAAAATATGGAGTGCTAGAGATTGGACCCAGGGCCTCCCAGTCTAGTCAAGTGCAATCCCCACGCCAGCCCATAAAAATGAAACAAAAAGAAACTTTTTATGCCCTTTCCAAGGACTTCGTTTTCTCTGTTGTCACTGTTCTCACACTGTGTTGCTCCAGTCCAGGAAATGTGCTCATGGGGATGACCTCTCTGCCTGGGGTCTGACAGCACCGCCTTCATGTTCGGACACTTTCCTCATCTGACTCAGACTCCGATACACACTGAGCCTCCCTCACCCCACTTCCCATCCCTCACCCTGCACAGGCTCCTACCTTTTGCACTGAAGCAGCCCTCCAGCACAGGGATGGGGGCTGGATATTCCCACAAAATATCGTCTCAGTTGAGCTTATTGACCTTCCCTCACTGGAGAGGTCAGTTCAGGTCGTGGGGCCCTCATCTGGGTATCCAGCTGCCTCCATCAACCAGCTGTATGCAATTCAGCTATAATTCTCTGCATAGAATAGGGTCTTGGGGGAGAGGCTAGAGGATATAAGTGGCGCAGGACTACGGGAGAGGGCTCCATCCAGGCACCATTTCCCTTGCCATATAAAGACATTCTAGTGTGGCCTTTCCGGGGGCGGAGCACCCAAAGTCCTGTAAGTAATGTCTCACCCACTGCTTTGTAAGTAAGCCCAATGAACTCCTTGGTTCCCCAGAGTGAACTTTGGTGAAAGTATGCCTGGGTTTGCCATTGGAAAGGCACAGGCAAAAAGGCAGAGGGGTACCTCAGGCAGAGGGGTAGGGTTTTTTTTTTTTCTGTCTCCCCATGGGAAGTTGAGCACCACTTGACTTGTGGCTGGTAGGAGGACCCAACAAAACCAAAGATGAGCTTGGGAAGAACATTGGTGTCCCTGGTGTGGGAAATGAGACAAACAACTGAAGTGACATTGATAAAGGGGCCGGAGATAATTTTGAGAAAATGTTGACATGGTGGTCTGTCTCTATAGGGCTTGTGGGGGTAGTGGCAGAGGCATAAAAAGTACAGGGGATAGTGAGACATGTAACTAATATAAGGGCAACTGGGCGGCGGGGGGTGAGGGTGTGGGGTGTGGGTGGTAGTCTGGGTGATATGGGGTGGCATGCTTGCTGGATAGGGTCCACACTGGGAGTATGGAGAAAACTTTGAGAACAGCTAAAGGTCTAGAGCAGGTGTGACAGGCCCTGGGAGTGGCTCATCAAAGATGGAGGTATCAGCAAGAGCTGCAGAGGCAGCCTGGCTGCTGCTCTGGACAGCAAGAGGTCTATCCCAGGCAGAGGTGACTACCCAGAGGGAGACTGCAGGTGTAACAGATGAACTACAGTGAGAAAGGGATGTAAGTGCTGGCTTCAGTATTGGCCGCAGACTTAACAGGCAATTGGATAAAAGATAAAGAGAAATGGAGATGCTGGCCCGCCATTTTTCATGGCGCTAGGGGGCCAATACGGGAAGGGGCCCAGATAAGACCAATAATATAGAGTCCCTTCTGGGACCACAAAACGTGGACTCCTTGGGACAAGTCAGACAGCAATGAGGAAGGGAGAGTGACCCATAAGTGACAGAAGATGCACCTCAGGTCTGACCTTTAATGCAGAGAAAGGGAAAATCTGTGGTCCAGCACACCAATGGAGGTCTTAACAATAGTCTGGTGTGTGGGGGCCCAAATTACTCAGGGTCAGAGAATCTGAGCTTGTTTTACCCAGCAGGGCTGAATAATGAGATTATTTGGCCAGGGGTGTGTTTACCAGTGTTTGGAAGGGTCTACACTTGGCTGTATGGGTGTGCTTTGATCTTGCAAGGGGGAGGTCTTTTGCCTCTCTCCTTGGCATGTTATAAAAAGCCCTTTTGAATAAACCTCTGGGTGGCTGAATATTGACCTAGGGACCTCCTGAAGCTATCCTGTATCTCTTTCTTATTGTCTCTTTCTAACTTTCTACCTAATATTTCCTCATTTCTCTCTCCTCCACCCAAGAACCCTTTGAAAGGTGGGAGTAGGTCAGAGCTGGTCTTCCACAAACTCCCACACTGGTGCAGACCATGGTAACCAGAATATCTGGCATCAGAGCTGTTGGAGCTAAGGAAGACTTTGAAACAAGCAACGAAGGAGCCCCTTGTAACCTGGCTTTCGAGGCTGTGGGACATGGAGGCACACGTGACCTGTTTGGTGCTGCAGAGGCATAGAAGCTGAGCAATATGATCACACATCCTTCCTTGAGACAAAGGCTTCACAATCTAAGGCAATACTAGGTAAACTCTGATGTCAGCTCATGTGAGCCATTGGGGACATAAGGTTATCTCCAGCTGAAATGCCCGTGAATATCAGGAACTAGAAAGCAATAGCCAGGCAGGCACTACGGAGGGAACTGGGGAAGCAGGAATTGTTATCTGATGCCCACAGAATGTGTTTATGGGAAACCTAAGAAAGAAACTGATTCAGCAAGGACCTGAGACTGGTATGGAGCATTGGTGGCAGTGCTGAACACCTTAGTGGGGCAGGATCTTTATGAAACATTTCCTTCCTGTACAAGGTGATGCTAGAGCTGGAGATGGTTTGCCCAATCAGGGTCTCCCTTAGCATCCAGGTGTGGATGGAGAGTCAACAGCTGTGAGTGTAATCACAATGCCAACCCAGGAGCCCTTGGACACAGGAAACCAGTAGGTACCACGGGGGACAGTGGGGCCTACCTCTTCCTTGACCCTTGGAGGGGCCGAGCACATTGAGCCAGCCTCATGGAATACATCAGAGCAAGAGAAATGCAGGAAGGTCCCATGGAAGAGTTCCAGGACACAGAAATGGGTGGCTTGGAGAGCATGATGGAAGATTGTGGAGAGCTGACTAAGTTAGTGCTTGTGTTCCATGCAACTGTATCCAACATTGATCCGTGGAGGAATCAATGGATATAAAGGGATGGAATCTTTCTGTGCTTTATTAGACCTTACTGAGGTTTGACTTCATTATCTTTTTAGTTTTAAACATCTGTGGTCACTTGACACCTGCTTGGAGCGACTGGCAATGGACTTTCAGAGTACTTCCCCAAGGAACAGTGGCTTGGGGCTTTGCATCATTGTTCTGCCTATAAACCTCTGTGCAGAGGTTTTGCTATATAGAGATAGCATGATGCTGACCTTTCAGTGGGCCTATTGACTATTTACCTTCCCTCATAGGAGGCAGTGGGGTGGAGCATCATGGGACCCTCAACCGAGTAGCAATGGCACAGGAGCCCATTTATTTTCCAATAATTATAATAAACAATCATTATAATAAATTTTTTTATTTGTTTGTTTTGAGACAGGGTTTCTCTGTGTAGCCCTGGCTATCCTAGAACTTACTCTGTAGACCAGGCAAGCTTTAAACTCAGAGATCTGCCTGCCTCTGCCTCCCAGGTGCTGGGATTAAAGGCATGTGCCACCATGCCCAGAGGAGTGCCCATGTTTTAAGAAGTCAAATTTGTTGTTTCCTATGATAGCATCTTGTACCAGGCTTTTTCTTTTAGGCCACCAAACAGCTCCCAAATCATGACATGGAGACTTACTAGTTATGAATGCTCAGCCTTATTTTAGCTCTTATTTAATCTGTTTCTCTTTACCTACATTTTACCTCAGAGCTTTTTGCCTTTATATATATATATAAAGATATCTCTCTCTCTCTCTCTCTCTCTATATATATATATATATATATATAGAGAGAGAGAGAGAGAGATAGATATAGATATATCTCTTACTTTCCCGCTGTCTCCATGTGAGTCTGTCTGACTGGTTTCTGGCCCTGGGTGTGTCCCCCTCTTTCTCCTTGTTCTCCTCTTTTCAGCTTCTTCCTTTGCCTAGATTCCTCCTCCTACTTATTCTCTCTGCCCGCCAGCCCCACCCATCCCTCTTCTGCCTAGCTATTGGCCATTCAGCTTTTTATTAGACCCATCAGGTGCCTTAGGCAGGCAAGGCAAAACAAATTCAACACATCCTTACATGGTTAAACCAATGCAGCATAAGCAAATGTAACGCACTTTTACACCGTTGGAGTAATATCCTGCAGCATGAACAGAGGTAACACTTCTTTGCCTAGGTAAAGCAATAGTTCACAACAGCATCTTTACAGGATCGTACTGTAGAACTGTAAAACATGGATTTGGAAATTTCTTTAAAAAGCCATTTTGCCAGCTGTCCCTCAGTTTCTCTTTCTCAACTACACCGCAGGCCCTTTCACTGGATGTCCCGAGAGGCACTTTGGTTCAGCAGAGTTAAAGAAGAATCCGTTGCTTTTTTCCCTGATACTTTCTCCTCTTCTCCGTCCAGGCGACAATCCTTCACCGTTCCGTAGCTCTCTGTGCTGCTGGTTGTCTGCGCTCCACCGCATCCCCAGGCCTTGTTCCTTCTCAGCCACCGCCCGACCTCAGCCGCCTCTGACCGTGGACCTGGAACACTGCTTTGCTGAGACAGTGACTGTTCCTTACCTCCTTGTTCTCTTCGTTCTGACTTCTGGCTTCTCTCATACATGGACTCAGAGCTGTTCTGAGGCAGGGGTCGCCAAACCCTCCGGGAAGCACACTGTATCCATAAAAATGATTGAGCATAAATCTCTAGTATTATGTGTATATTTAAAATAATATATATTTCTAAATCATGTACCTGGATAACTAAATGTACATAATTACAAAATAGAAGTATATATTAATATGAAATTAAAAGGAAATAGAAAGTGAACATCCCCCCTGCCCGGTACTGAGGAGTAAACCCAAGGCCTCTAATATTCTAAGCTAGCATTCTACCACTGATCTATATCCCCAGCCTGGTTTTTAATTTACATTTTTGAGTTTTTAGAGGTCAAAACTGTTTGTTCTTCCTATAATTGAGAAACACCCGCTATTTTCAAAACATATCGGCTTACCAACTTGTGAGGCGGTAATTCAGATGCACACTTCTAATTTCAGTTCACTTTTAAAAATAGGTTTTAACTGCCATCATAGCTGACAAGGATATTCTTAGTTACAAGCACCAAATGCACCCAAAGTCCATTACTAAATTCCAACCTTCATTCCCATACAACAGTCATGAAAGGTCTCACTGAGTTCGGCCGACAGGGAGGCCAGCATGTGTGCTTGTCATTCCAGAACAGCGGTCTGTTGTTCTGTTGTTGTGTTTGGCGGTGCTGGATTGGAACCCAGACAAGCATTCGCCCACTGAGCTACACCCTCAGCCCTTCCAACTTCGAATTCACAGCAATTAAGAAGAAAAAGAGAAGGACTAATGATGGTGTCCACTGGCAGTCGTGATGACAGAAACATCCATTCCCAGAGGCAACTTCAGTTTCTGCACTACAATAGCCCAGTGTCACTGTGTAATAGCCCAGTGTCACTGTGTAATAGCCCAATGTCACTGTGTAATAGCCCAGTGTCACTGTGTAATAGCCCAGTGTCACTGTGTAATAGCCCAGTGTCACTGTGTAATAGCCCAGTGTCACTGTGTAATATAGCCCAGTGTCACTGTGTAATAGCCCAATGATGTCACTGTCACCTCTCTTCCAAGCAGTAGAGATCGCAGAGCTCTCTGGCTGATTCCGGTTTATGATGTTATTTAGACTGCTGCCTAGTTGCTGTAAGGGCCCTCTCGCTCTACCCATTCTCAGAGCCTGCTACTCCATCTTCATTAACAGTATCTCTTTTTGTAAATTCTTTTTGTGCACAAATAAACTAGGGTCAGTTTCTGCTCCTTGTGACTAATAACCTTGGCTAAGTGAGAATAAACTTTGCATGTTCACTGAACACAGTGCACGCGTGCCATAAAATTGAACAACAAACACTTAAAAGAATCCATCCCTAGATAGTGGTTTATTACAACATCGTAACTATATTACTATGGTACTTAATGGTGAAAGACTGAAATCTTTTTCCTAGTATAAGGAACAAGTGTTCCCTTTGGCAGCACAGATACTGAAATTGGAACAATACAGAAATTAGCATGGCCTCTGTGCAAGAATGACATGCACATTCATGAAGCGCTCCATATTTTAAAGCAGGATGTGGTGGCACACCCATCAGTCAGGGTAATTAAATGAGGAAAAAGAAATTAATAAAAGTCATCTAAAAAAGAAAAAAGTACAACTACCTTTTTTTGTAGATGACATGACCTGATCTCTAAATAGACAAGCCCAAGGTATCCACCAAAAATCTAGAATAAGTTCAGCAAGGCTGCACAAAACAAGAGGAATGTGAGTTGTACTTTTTAATGTTTTTTGAGACATGCTCTGGTTGTGTAGCCCAGGCTAGCCTTGAACTATCAATCCTCCTGCTTTAGCTTCTAAAATGCTGAGATTATGGGCCTATGCTTCCACACTTGGCTTCAATGTATTTCTGTGCTCTTGACACGTATGTATGATGAGAAAATAAAGAAAACAAGCCATTTATAATGGCATCAGAAAGAGTAAGATGTTTAGGAATAAGTTTAACAAAAGAAGTACAAGATGTTTACATTGAAAAGCTATGAGAAGAAGCTTTCTCACTGAAAGAAATTGGGACCTAGGGCTGGAAAGATGGCTCAGAGGTTAAGAGCACTGGCAGCTCTTCCCGAGGTCCTGAGTTCAATTCCCAGCAACCACATGGTGGCTCACAACCATCTGTAATTTGTTCTGGTGCCCTCTTCTGGTGTGTAGGCAGAATACTGTATACATAATAAATAAATAAATAAATCTTAAAAAAAAAAAAAAAAAAAGAAGAAATTGGGACCTAGATAAACAGAAAGGTTTCCCATGCTCATGACCAGATGACTAGAGAGTGTTAAGATGGCACAGCTCTGGGGGCTGGAGAGATGGCTCTTCAGTTAAGAGCACTGACTGTTCTTCCAGAGGACCTGGGTTCAATTCCAAGCACCCACATGGCAGCTCACAGCTGTCTGCAACTCCACTTCCAGGGGATCTGACACCCTCACACAGACATACGTGCAGGCAAAACACCAATGCACAGAAAATAAAAAATAATTATTTAAAAAAGACAAGATGGCACAACTCCAAACTTCTACATATCCAGTGCGATGTCTATCGAGATGCCAGCAGCGGCGGCGGCGGCGGCGGCGGCGGCGGCTCCATTTTCATCTTCTTACTCTTTTTTTTTTCTTTCAGAAATTAGTGAGTTGCTTCTAACATTTATAGAGAGATGCAAGACTCAGAATAGCCAAAACTCTCTGGAAAATGTAAAAACCTGTCAACCCTATCAAAAAGCGGTAGGCAGCTAAGAGTTCAATTCCCCAGTACTCCATAAACTGGCCATGGTGGTGCACATATCTAATTCCATCACTCAGGAGGTAGAGGCCAGAGAAACAGAAGTTTAAGGTCACCCTCGGCTACATGGTGAGTTTGAGGTCAGCATGGGATACATTAAATTCTGGAGGAGAGAGTAGCAATCGCCTAGGGGTAGATATTAATGGAATGGAACCGGGTGTCCAGAAAGCCTTCCCAGTTCTTGTCAACTGATTTCCAACAAGGGTGTTAAAACTACCAGGGGGAAATAATTGTCTTTTAAACAAATGGTGCTGGGTCAATTGGATGGGTAACTTGCAAAATAATGAATGTGAACCATCTCATGCTGTATACAGCTAAATGGATCACGGTTCTAAAATCATAAAACTCTCAGAAGAAAACATAGGAATAAATCTTTGTGACGGTGAACAAGGGAATAATGTCTTAGATATGTCATCAGAAAACACAAGTAACAAAAAAGAGCCAGGCATAGTCTCACATGTCTGTAACCACAGCCTTGAGAAGTGGAAGTAGAGGGATCAGGAGTTCAAGGTCATCTTCAGCTACATAACAAGTCAGTCTGGACTACATGGAACCTTGTCTCAAAATGGAAACTAAAGCCGGGCGGTGGTGGCGCACGCCTTTAATCCCAGCACTCGGGAGGCAGAGGCAGGCAGATCTCTGTAAATTCAAGGCCAGCCTGGACTACCAAATGAGTTCCAGGAAAGGCGCAAAGCTACACAGAGAAACCCTGTCTCGAAAAACCAAAAAAAAAAAAAAAAAAAAAAAATGGAAACTAAAACACAGAATAGGGGTTGGGAGGGATAGGGCTCAGTGATAAGACTGCTTGCTGTGCGAGCATTAGGACCTCAGTTTGGAATCCCAGAATCCACATAAAAATCCGGGAATGGCCTTGTGCTCACAACCAGAGTGCTGCGACAGCACACACCACACACATACAATCCATGAAAGCAAAACAGCAGCTAACCTTTTAAAACATTTATGTGTGTGTCTAAGGATGAACTCTCACGCTGCCACCCACGTGTGAAGGCCGGAGACAAGTGCAGAAGTCCTAGTCCTTTTTCTCCCACCGTGGGGATCCTAGCAATTCGACTCGGCTTGTCAGGTTCACAGTCGCCTTAACCCACTGAGATACCTTGCCAGCCCTCTGTTTGTATTTTATATTTTAAATTATATGTACATTTGTGTGGGGGTGGTGCATGAATGCAGGTATTTGCAAAAAACAGAGGGCAGCAGAGCCCTGGGAACTGGAGTTATAGGTGGTTATGAACCACCTGACAAGGTACCGGAGGAGAACGTGGGTCCTCTGGAAGCTGTATGTGGTCTTAATCGCTGAGCTAGCTCTCTAGCACCGCTCCCCTTTAAAAAAGTCAGCTGGCGGCGGTGGTGCACACCATTAATCCCAGCACTCAGGAGGCAGAGGCAGGCGGATCTCTGTGAGTTTGAGGTCAGCCTGGACTAAAAGTTAATTCCAGAACAGCCAGAGCTACAAAGGAGACCCTAAGTCTTCTGACGGACAGCTTAACGTCCTAGCCTTCAAGTGTCTCCGTTTCCCTAACAAAGACTACAGGCATACACCACCCTCCTCTACTCAGCTTAGACTTCTTTAAAATTAAAAATGTCTATTCCATAAAGAACACTAGAACGAAATTAAAAAGCAACCTACAAACTGATGGGAAATATTTGTACATCATATATGATAAGGGACTTATAATTTGAATATATAAAGATCCTTATGACTCAATTTAAATGCCCAGTTAAAAAAAGGCACAATATTTTAACAAATATTTTCCTCTAAAGAAAAATAATATACAAATGTCCAATAAGCCCATGAAAAGATGTTCCGTATTATTACCCACTAAAGAGAAACAAATGAAAACCAGCTTGAGACTAGCAGTGTTAATGCTGAAAGGCGGATTGTAGTGATTGCTGCTATGACTTGTGAATGTAGAAAAAAAATAACAACCAAACAAAAATTGAACTGTGACTGTTACAGGGTGAACTGTACATTAGTGAACTATAACTCAGTAAAACCATTACAACTCCCTGGGCCCGCACACCACCACCACACAGACACTTATACTGAGATGTCACTTTTCGACTGTTAAGTTGGTGAAAAAAACTGCAACTCTCCATGACTGATGATTCGATAAAATAGTTCCATTTTAGAAAACTGGGGTTTAGTTCTTAAAAATGTGAACCAGAGTTACCATCTGACTAGCAATTACACTCACAGATACGTACCCCAAGGAAATGAAAGCGTGTGCACTTGAAACTTCTGTTTGGGCAGCATGGCTCACAATAGCTGGAAACAACCTCAAAGTTTGTGAATTGATGAGTGAATAAACCTATAGAGTGACATTTTAATATAACAAAGAACGAAGTCCCTGGTGTCTTATAGATACCATGCTGGGCTGTAAAGATGCCTCAGCAGTTAAGAGAGCTTGCTTTTCTCTTATTATTAATATTTTTCATTCTGGTGCATGGGTGTTTTGTCTGAGTGTATGTCTGCACCATGTGCATGCCTGGTGCCTGGGGTCCTAGACGAGGGCATCAGATACCCTGGAACTGGAGTTACAGATATTGCTAGCCACCATTTGGGTGCTGGGAATTGAACCCAGGTCCTTTGGAAAAGCAGCTAGTGCTCTTAACAGCTGAATCATCTCTCCAGTCCTGAGAACTTGCTTTTTTTGCAGAAGACCTGAGTTGGGTTCCCAGCTCCTATGTTGGGTGATTCACAACTGCCTGTCACTCCAGCTCCAGGGAATCTGATGGCTTTTTCTGACCTCTGTGGATACCCACACTCACATGCACACACACAGAGATTCATATACACCATAATTAATAATAAATCTAAAAACAACACTTATGATAAAAGAAAGAGGTCGGTTAAAAACTAAACACAAAGTCAGGAGGGGGGGGCGCACGCCTTTAATCCCAGCACTCTGGAGTCAGAGCCAGGCGGATCTCTGTGAGTCTGAGGCCAGCCTGGTCTACAGAGCGAGATCCAGGACAGGCACCAAAGCTATACAGAGAAACCATATTTCGAAAAACCAAAACAAACAACACTGAAAACAAAAACCACCATTTTGTGTGGTTATGCTCATCTAAAATGTTCAGGACAAGCAACTGCAGAGCCAGAAAATCACCTAGCAGCTTCCGGGGCTAAAAAACGGGATAGGGAGAGATTGCTGAGGATTTCTTTTGGGGCAGTGAAAATGTTCTGAAATTAGATAACAGTGACAGTTGTACAATTCTGTGACTACACTAAACAGCACAGAATTGTAATTTCTAAAAATGTGTTGTTTCCCTGCGAGCACACATGTGCACCCTGTATGTGTCTGGTACCCATGGAGGTCAGAAGAGGGCATCAGAGTCCCTGGAATCTGGATGGTTGTGAGCCTCAACATGGGTGCTGGGAACCAAACCCAGGTCCTCTGCAAGAGCAAGTGCTGTTAACCGCTGAGGCATCTCTCTACCCCCACAAAACTGTAATTTTAAAGGGCAAGTTTTATATGAATTGTATATCAAGTTTTTGTAAAATCATAACTAATAATGCAAAAATCACACACCAGAATAGCATTCTAGAGCCAAATAGTAAACAGAATGCTAGTTAAAATGAAATGTGACGCTGTATAAGTATCTGAAAATATGATTATTCTACAAATGTAGGCAATAAAAAAAATTCCAAATAATAGAAGGATGGTATGACTGCACTGTTGCATTTCACTGTGTGTTGTATCACTGTTATTGTGCGAGCCGATGCCCACGAAGCTGGAAAAGCATTGTTTGGGGGTATCTAGGAGATGCTCTTCTGGTAAGATCAGTAGATCAAGTAAAGAAGACCGGCCATTGCCAGTCCCTACCGTCATCCAGGTGAGCATCCTCCAACCCACAGAGGGAACAAAAGGGCAGCGAAAGCACACATCATCTCTGTTTGGGCTGTACCATCTACCTTCTCCTTGCTTAAACCAGGCTCTCCTGTGTTTCAGGCCTCTGGATTCAGAATGGTTACAGCACCAGTTTTCCCGGGTTTCAGCTTGCAGGTGGCAGATGGTGGGACTCCTTGGCCTTCATGGTGCTAGGAATCAATCCCAGAAGTCTCATCACGGACAGAGAAAGATAGACAGGTACATAGAGTGAGACTTCTGGTTCTTTATATCCCTGGAGAATCCTTACAGACACACTGAGTTCACAATTTATTCACTCCTATTTCTGAATATATTGTTAATTTTTAGTTTATATATGAGCAAAACACTACCCATCTTTCTCTTTTCCTTTGCTTTTTTTTTGGGGGGGGGGTGTTTTTGAGACAGAGTTTCTCTGTGTAACAGCCCTAGCTGTCCTGGAACTCACTTTGTAGACCAGGCTGGCCTCGAACTCAGGTCCTCCTGCCTCTTCCTCCTGAGTGATTAAAGGCGTGCACCACCACTGCTGGGCTCTCCTTTGCTTCTTATTTATTTATCTTTGTGCTGAAGACAGAGGCCAGGTCTCACACAGCTGAGCACTTGTTTTTCTACTGAGCTGCCTGTCCCCCAGATACCACCCATGGCTGTTTCTATTGGGTTGTCTGTTCTTGTTTAACCGTCATTTTCAAACAAATCACAGAGACTTGTCCAGTGTGGAAATATTTTTTCCCTCTTAGAACAAGATCTTGCTTTCCAAATTGATGAGTTTTTATGTCTAATGGACTTAGTAAACCTCAAAACCACTGGAACATCCCTGATGTCTGTATTTATTGAGTCAAAACAAGGCTGTAAATCAGTCCATTGTTAAGATGGCACAGGCCTGTTCACAAAGCTGACAGGACTCATGTGCAATGAGAAAGCGAACAGAAGTCTTTTATGACAGTCTGAGCTGTTGCATAAGTTTGACAGCACACAGAGTGAAGGCATCAGAGAACATTCAGGAAAAAACAAACCCAGTTCCTCTACTCTTACTCAACAGCCAACAGAAGAAAGACTTGTGTGATCAAATATTTGGGCTTTCTCTCACAGACACCAAACAAGTGATCCTTCCTGTAACAGACATTCTCTGATTCTGTTGTGTGCTGACCCTGGTTAGACCCCATGGGCTCAGTCCCCCATTCTGCTACCCTTCCCCACGTCAGGGGCTGTCGTGAGCCCCAGTGATTCTGTTGTGTGCTGACCCTGGTTAGACCACATGGGCTCAGCCCCCCATTCTGCTACCCTCCCTCACGTCAGGGCCTGTCGTGAGCCCCAGTGATTCTGTTGTATGTTGACACTAGTTGGACCACACGGGCTCAGCCCCCCATTCTTCTACCCTCCCCCATGTCAGCTCTGGTCTCCAGCCACAGGCTGTTTTATTTGTGTTTTTGACTTCAGACTTTACAGCCTCATTCTCCACTTTGGTTAGTCTTCTGGAGTAGCTCATAGAACTCAGGGAAACATTTAGGATTACTGGTTCACCACAAAAGTACCTATCAGAGACCATGACTTGTGGGCTTGTGTTCGTAATCCCAGCACTTGGAAGGCAGGAGCATTGCCATGAGTTGGAGGTTGGCTTGAGCTACATAATGAGTTCCATGCCGGTCTGAACTACACCTGTACTCACATGCACGTACTCATACACAGATGCACACATATACCCATAATTTAAAACTAATAAAAATAAATACTTAGTAAAGCAAATAAATACATAAAATTAAAATAAATAAAATTAAAATGAAGGGGCCATTGAGGTGGCCCAGCTAAATCCCAAGGACCCACAGAGTAGGAGAGGACCATCTCCAGCAAAGTGTCCTCTCTGACTGTTCGGGCACACACACAGACATGTGTTCATAGAAATAATAAAAACAGTGACAGATGTTAGGAAGGTTTCTGGCAGCACTCAGTGGTAGAGTGATTGCCTAGCGTGACAAAAGTCTGGATTCAGTTCCCAGCACCATGAAACAAAACAAAAATGAAAATCAGAGGCTTCTGATAAATAGCATCACATGAAGATGAGGGTTAAGTAAAGCACAGAGGAAGGGACGCAGAGCCTCCATACCCTCTCCACCTCTCAGCATCCCTGTGTTGGTCAGCTACCTGGAAGTTCTCCAAACAGACTGCTGGAGGTTTTATGGAGGCATCATTATACCAGGCTGATAGAGTCAAATACTGCCCACTGATGATCAACTTAACTTTCAGCCACTCTCCTAGTCCCCTGCTGGGAGATTGAGAAGTAGGGCTCATAAATCCCAACCCTCTAATCACGCCTTGGTCCAGACCAGCCATCATCCTGCAGGAATCCAGAGGCTGCCAACCACCATAATCACATTAGCATGTATGAGGCTCATCACTTTGAAGATTCCAAGGCTTTAGGAGTTGGTATACCAGGAGACACAGGAAGACTACATATATGTTGTATGATATCACAGAAAAGTAATTACTAGTATGTGTACATCCTAGAGACATTTCTTACCACAAAGGAAGGAAAGGGCTAACACTGAGCAGAGATCAGACTCTAGCAAATGTGTGCAACCCACGTGTGGGAAAGTATGTGAGGGCATTTTTTTTTTATTCTATCATTGCAGACTTGTACTCTGGGAGAAGGTATTTTTCATCTACAATAACTGTTTTGTGAGAAACATATATGTTGGGTATAATACCTATGGAATCCTCACTATTTTTTATTATTGTTCTTTAAATGTATGTGTATGAGTGTTTTGCCTGCATGTATGTCTGTGGACTACATGTGTGCCTGGGGATGCCACAAGACTTTCTAAAAAGAGGCCTGTTGGCTATCAGGGCATTTACTACAAATTCTTTTTAAATATAGGAAGTGAGTGAGCCTGGCCTGTCATCACATCCTCTCTGGGTGGCTGATGCAAGAGGATTACAAGTAAAGGTCTTCCTGGGCTACAGAGTGAGTTCAAGTCCAGCGATTTAGTGTGAGCCTGTGCCAAAATAAAAGCTGAGACTGGATGTAGTGGTCTAGGCCTGTAATATAACACTAAGGAGTTGGAAGCTGGAGGATTAGGAGTTCAGTCCATCTTTGATTAGATAATGATGCTGAAGCTAGCCTGGGCTACCTAAGACTCTGTTTCAAAAGCCAATAAATAAATGAAAAGTGAAAAATATGTGTGTGGGGGGGGGGGTATAGCTGAGTGGTAGAGCATTTGCCTAGGATGTGAAGCCCTAGGTTTAATCCCCAGGACCTCAAAATAATAAATAAAATTTAAAAGGCTGTGATTTTAATCATTGACTCTTTTTGTTTGTTTTTGTTTTTGCCTAAGACAGAGTCTCACTTTGTAGCCCTGGATGTCCTAGGACTAACTAACTATGTTGAGCAGGCTGGTCTTGAACTCACAGAGATCCACTTGCTTTTGCCTCCTGAGTGCTGGGACTAATAGTGTACACCACCACACACAGCAATCATTGGTGTTTTTTTTAAAATTTTCGTATGTATGAGTGTTTTACCTGCATGTATGTCTGTGCACCATGTGTGTGCAGTGCCTGTGGAGGCCAGAAGAGGGCGCTGAATCCTCTGGAACTGGAGTTACAGATGGTTTTGAGCTGCCATGAGGGCGCTGGGAAAGGAACCTAAGTCCTCTAAAGGAGCAGTGGTTGCTCTTAACCAATGAGCCATCTCTCCAGCCCCATCACTGACACTCTTAATGCCTATTTGTATTTCTCCACTCTCAAGTGGTTTGTGTCAAACTCTGTCTTCCCATCTGGCATGACTCGAGCCTGTTACTTTCAGGACTGATGGGCACAACAAACTTTATGAGATGATGAGAATAAACAAAAGAATTTTTTAGGAATATCCAAACCTGTATTGCAAAATAGGTTATATCAAAACTTACTGGGTAAGTCATAAAAATATATATTTGATAGTGAAAGTGTAAAATCCAAAGTGAAGTTACACAGCTGATGTCTGGGTTCACTTGGTCAGCTTGGCACAGCCTAGAGTCCTGAAAGAAAGCTCAACTAGGTCAGATAGACCTGTGGGCATGTCTACAGGGCTTGTCTTGATTATTGATTGATGCAGGAGGGCCTAGTCCACTGTGGGCAGCACCATCCCTAGAAAGCTAGTTAAGCATGAGCCTACGAGTCACCCAGAGAGCTAGCCAGTAAGCCATACCCCTCTATGGTTTCTGCTTCAAGTTTCAGTCCTGCTGTCCCTTGATGGATTGTGATCCAAGAGTAAGCCAAATGAGTTCTTTCCTTCTCTAAGTGGCGTTTTATCACAGAAACAAAGGAAAACTAGAACACCTGGTCTGGCTCTTGGATGGGTCAGACCTTAGCCTACTGTCCTTTCTTCCCATGGCAGAGACCAGGCTGCCATATCAGTCTTGGGCTATCTCTGGGCTTGTCAAGTATGCAATAGAAAATGAAGTTTCATTTCTAAAGTCACTTTTAGATTACTCTGTTATTCCCGGTGGAACATAATGTCAATTAATCGGATGGTTTTCTTTGTTTGAGTCCAAATGCTAAATTTATTCTAATTAAATCTAGCTAGGTCGTAGCCTGAGCAGCCCTTCTACTTCCTACAGTGTTCTTCTAGTGGGTGTGTTGTCTCTCTATGGTGAGCAAAAGGCACAGCAAACATTGACAGGGTCCCACTGGCAGTGGGTAAGAACTCCAGCTGGGCAGATGGCTGGCTGTGTGGGGAAACTGGCAGAGAGCTGGATGCCCCTCCTGAGCCACAGGGATGAGGCTGGGTAGAAGAAGGGCTAGTGCTTGGGGTTTCAACGTGTGGAGCCCCATGGGAAGCTGTTGCTCCCCTGCTATCTTTCCGAGTGCTGCCTGAGTCCAAAGGCCTGAGATCCACAGCACCAGTGTGTACCTTTAAGAACAAAGAGTGGGAGGGGCTGGGGATGAGGAAGTACAGACAAGAGATGCTTTTCTACTTCTGGGAGCAGGTGGAGAAAGGCTACAGAAGAGAAGTCTGTACTGAGGCATCAGGGCGGACAGTGTTTGCTTTGTGCATACAGTGCTAACCAGGGGCTCTTGGAAAACAAAGGCCCTGCCTGATTTCTTCTCTCCTCTGATCCACCGCTGTCAGTGTAACCCACACTCAGGCTTATGCCAGGGCTATGTTCACCTCCCACCCTCCTTTTCATGGCATGCCAAGGACACATAGATGGCATCTGCAGGATCCAACAATTGCAGAGGTGTGCCCAAGGTGCCCACCAGTTTCTTAGGCCCAAAGAATTCTTACTGTATAAAGCAAGTTCTGTGCTGTAGAAAGGTCAGGAGTCCACTTTAGGTAACAGGAGACTGTTAGCAAAAAAAATCTGAGCTTTTTTAAATTACATTTAAAAACTCTGTGTGTGTGTGTGTGTGTGTGTGTGTGTGTGTGTGTGTGTGTGTGTGTGTGCTGCACATGTGTTATGTGGGAAGGTAGAGGTTAGAGGAGTTTGTCCTTAACTTCTACCATGTGGGTTCCAGGGACCAAACTCAGGTCATCTGTCTTGGTGACAGGTGCCCTCACTCTCTGATCCATCTCCCTGACCCTTAAAGAAAAGGGGACTGTGCATGCCTGGCATGTGCTCTGCTGCTGAACTACATTCCCAGGCCTTGGGATGTGGACATATACTTATTTCCAAATGCCTCTGAACTATACTTAATGCAGTGCTGAGAACTGAACCCAGGCCCTCATGAATGCTAGGGAAACACTCTACCACTGAGCTATCTCCCCAATCCTAACACTTAACCTTAATCTAATAATCTAGGAAGGTCTCCCTCTATTATCTTCCATCTGTTCTTCCTTGGGATGCACTAGCCTCAAAATGCCTCTAGTCCAAAATCCATTCCCCCGCCTATCGATGTAAAATATGTTTCCCCTAATTATGCAGAGGAACTCTGGCCCAGAATTGATCAGTGTGAGATATTCAGTGTAGACTGCAAAGGTATGGCTCTCAAGTCAGGCAGATTGGCTCAGAAACCAAGATTCTTACGTAAGAGTCCAGAGATACTATCTGTAGTTCTGGAAGAAGAAACAAAGATATAAAGGGCATCACAGAGAACTAATAAACCTTGGCAAAACCTTGAAGCATTGGGGATATAAAAAGGAAATGTTGTTAGTATATGAGCGAGTTAAAAAGTTATTAGGGTTGGAAATGTAGCTTAGGGGCATTGGGTTCAAACCCCAGCCCAGAGGGGAGGGACAATGTGGTTTCAACAGATATTTACCATGTGCCAAACACTGTTCTAGACATGAGTACACCAAGAAAACAAAACAAAGTCACTGTACTCATTACTACAGTAAGAAACCTTGAAGACAGTGACTACCAGAGCAAATAGTTAGGAGTCTTAAAAAGAGATGCCTTGGGGAACAGGTTTGGAAGAGGGGAGCCACGGACAGAAGCGCGGCCTGGGGTTCTTTTTCCTTATGAGTCCTGCTGTGCACCTTGATTTAAAGTTTTAAAAATGTTCAGTTATTAACTTTTATGAACTGTATAGTGGGTTTTTTTGTTTTTTCTAGTTTTTTGAGATGGGGTCTCACTTTGTTACTCAGGTTGGCCTTGAACATAAGGTCCTCTTGCCTAAGCCTCCCAAGTGTGGGGTTTACAAAGGTGTGCCATCACACTCAGCGCCCCCCAGAGGTATACCATCACACCCAGTGTCTCCCCACCTGCCGTGTGTGTGTGTGTGTGTGTGTGTGTGTGTGTGTGTGTGTGTGTGTGTGTGTGACTGATGACTGAACTTAAGGACTTGCTTATGCCTAGTCAAGTGTTCTACCACCAAGTACCTCTAGCACCTCAAACCATTTATTATAAGAGTACTTGGTAGCAAGTGGGCATGTGGGTGACCACTCCCTCCTGTACATCTTCCCATGGTATGCCCTGAGATAGCCATCATCTGGGCTGGCCTGAGCAGATCAGATGACTTCTCTTTGCCTGTTTCTCTCTATCTGACACAAAGCTGCTCATGTAAAATTTCCCCAGTGTCCTAGAGGGACAGGATGTTGTTCATTGTGGGACTTCTGTAAGGACTTCAAGCTTCTTGGAAGAACACTGGTCAGGGCACAGGGTGGAGCTTGGTAGACAACGTGTCTACCATCAGGGATGAAGCCAGGTGGTGCAGTCTCTACCATCGCAAAGGCACCCAGACAGACACCAAATCATGACATTGCTTCCATCTGGATGGTACTGTGCTGCTGTTGATGGCATCTGTACTGCTCACTCATGGAAAGACAGGGTAATTTGCTGTCCTGGCTGGATTATTGCCACAGAAGCTTTCACAAGAAAGCATTTAATCCCTAAAGCAAGAAGGGCCTCCAAATGAGGTGCAAGGGCAATTATGTATTATAAAAGAAAGAAAAGAGGTAACTGTCGGGAATCAGGATGTAGTTAATAGGAAAACACTTAAAATACCTGCGTAACAGAACAAGGAAGATTGCCCGGGAGGTGAGCAGGTGCTCCTCTGTGAGTCCATGCACAGACAAATACAGATGCTTCGGGCAGTTCGGGTGGTACACACGTGTGCTGGGGTGGCACAGTGATGCTCTGGTAAATGTCTGACAGCTCCGGAGAGGAGAGCCTGGCTTTGCAGTGGTTACCAATTTCAATTACATAAATTCTTTCACCTTGGCCAATTTCAAGTTACCCCATTGAAGTCACTGGATGTGGAGCTGGGAGGGAAGCCGTCAGTTCTCAGTGGTGCCTGTTGGCTGCTAGGTTCAGTCAGGTTCCAGCACTGTGGTTCATTAAAAACCAGAGAGGCCCTAGGTTCCTCAAGTCATCTGCCCTTAGCCTCGTGGATGTTGCTTGGACTTTTATCCCAGAACCCATCACATCTTCCAAACAGAACTGCCCGTCTTGTTATGGAACTGTACCAAGAGTTGTGGCTGGCTTCCCAGACGTCCTAGGTCTCTCCAGAGGCAAACAAAGCATTGAGAGCCCAGGGACAACGGAAGTAAAGATGCAGAGAGCTGAAGACAGGTGGTTATTTGAAGCAGAAGCAGAGAGCACCCTGTCAGGAAGGGTGGGGTTTCCAAAACGTTTGGAGGACTGTGGGCTGGCCCCTGGCCCCTCTCCTCCTCTGATCCTCTTTTCCCTCGCACCCCCTCCTATTACATCATCTCCTAAGCCGGGATGATCCTTGGCCCAGGGAAACACCAAAGGCAGTGCAGTGTCCCAGCTGCGGAGTAGTCCAGCTGTTACATAGGAACGTTAGCACTTCCCCTCTGGGCTCTCCACACCGCCGCCCTCCCCCGCCCCCACTGTCTCTTCCCCAGAACTCCTCACAGAACCAGGTCCAGGTCCGTTTGCCCCTACACAGTATACCAGATTCTGAAATGGCAGGTTTTGCAAAAGGAGATTACTGGCAGGGTAGCCAAGCTCGTGAACTCAGATTTCAAATCCACTCCCGGGAGGGTGGGATTTGGGGCTGTTTGTAACCTCAGGTGTGGGGTAAGGTGAGCGGATTCTAATCAGGAGCTGATAAAACAGGTATTCCGGAACTGCGAGTAGGTGGTTTCCTTGTCACTTACGCCTTTGCAAAGTTCACACCACAGGAATTCTGGGACTGTCCTTTTGGTGTTGGGTTTTTTTCTTCCAAAATCCACACAATGGTTGGCAAGAGCATTGTTTATTCAGAAAGCAGCTAACAGGATGCTGCAGGCAAACTGCTGCCAGCCACGGGAACCTTTAGGCCGGCAGGAGGAAGGACTCCCTCACCTCTGACTGCCAGCCATCACCCCTTGGAAGTTAAGTGGCTGCCGTGGGTCTTTGGCCCTTGAATGAACCCTCCTACACCCACAGGAAGCCCTCCCTGGTTAGTCTTGGGGCGGGTGCTCTGAACTCCTGGCCTCCTTTTCCTCTCTCATTAAATCCTCTGTACTGGAGCCAGTGGGGCTAAAGCCAGGTCCCACGGGGCTCGCTGCTTATATGGAGAGGCCCCTTTAAGGAAAAGAGTACCAAATTACCACCATTCATTGACCGACCATCCGGGCCTTTAGAAAGGGCCTGTGCACATCATGGTGCCTGGAGCTGGAGCTCCATTAGATCTTACTAGGCAGTTCGAGAAGGAAAGCGAATGTTTGCAGGTGACGCAGGTAGTGGATCATCTCATCTGGGAGTGCCGCCACCACCTCCTCTTCCTCTCCCGCTTTGGATAAGGAAGTCTCAGAACTCTCTTTCCACTTCAATCAAGACTGACAATAGAATCCATTGTCCCCTCTTTCTAAGGGACTAACTTTATTCTCCCTGGCTTGATCAGAATAGACCAGTCCTGCCAGTAACGGAGACCTATGAAGAACCATTGTGGGTGAGAAGTGACCTCTAGTGGTCAGTCGCAAAGGTCACCCACTTTGGCTCTAAACAGTGCTCCCCTACCCCCCTCAAGTGGAGGAAGAATGTGGTGGCCAAAGCAGGTTTGGAGTTTGAGGCCAGCCTGAGCTACATAGTATGATTCTGGGAGGCCAGTCTGAGCTACCTAGTAAAACCCTGTGTCAAAGATAAGATAAAGGGGCCAGGAAGATGTGGGAGTGGATACAGTGCTTGATATATATGGAAGCCCTTTTTCAGGTTCCTCTTGACTTTATCCAGCAGGTCCGCATAGAGAGGATGAGTCAGACCATGGGCCTGAGTACAGATGTCTGAGATGGTCTGCACTTGGCTGTGCTGGGGGGAGGTCTTTTGCTCCACCCCTTGGCAGAGACAGTCAGGGCTCTTTGGAATAGGTTCCAGGCTATACTTTATTTTCCATCTGTTTATCTCCACAATCTAAATCCTTCTATCTAATATTTCCTGCTGCTCACACTCAAGAAAACTCTGGGGAGCTGTGGGGTTGGTGGGTAAACGCCCCTGAAATATACAAGTGTGAGGATCTAAGTGTAGATCCCCAGTACCCAGGTCAAAACCAGATGTGAAGAAGGCACCTGTCATCCAAGGGGTGGGTAGGGTGGGGAGACGGGCGTATCTGGGGGCTCCTTGACTAGCTAGTCTAGCCAAGACTCTGAGCTCCAGATTTAGTGAGAAATTCCGTCTCAAAAAAGAGGGTGAAGCTTGGCATAGTGACACACACATTTGATCCCAGTATGGGGGAGGGGTGCGAAGCAGGTGGGTCTCTATGAGTTTGAGGTCAGCCTGGACTACACAGTGAGTTCTAGGACAGCCATGGCTACATAGGAAGACCTTATCTTTAAAAATAATGAATAAATAAATAAATAAATAAATAAATAAATACAGGTGAAGAGTGATAGAGGAAGACATTTGATGTTAAAACCCGGCCTTCACACATGTGTGAACATATGCACTCACACACGTATATATCAGAGACAGAGAGAGAAAAGATTAAAATCATTTTCGCAGTCACTACTGTGCTATCTGCTTTGAGGACAGGGCATATGTATCCCGGGAACATTTGCACTTGGGTTTCTGAGTTACTAGTATTTTTGTTTGTTGATCTTATTTTTGTTTTTATATTGCCAGTAAAACCCAGGACTTTATGCATGCTGGGCGAGCTCTCCGTCACTGAGCCACAGCTGCCGTCCCGTCTTAGTTTTACCATCTTTAACCCAAGGCCCGTTAAGCCTAGCATCCTTCCATGGGAAATGGTAACTATCATGGGCGCCTTCTAAAAGGAGGCAAAGGTTGACTGAAAGAGCAGGTGTCAGGTGTAAGGAAAGGGTCAGCACGTGATTGGTACTCAGTAAAAATCAGTTCTCGGTCCTTCCTTCAGATCCAAAATTTATAGAGGCTGAGGAACGAAGGAAGGGATAGATCAGAGGGGAGGAACTGGTTTTGGTTTTTAGTGGAGGTAGGCTGTGGAGGGTAAGAGCCCAGGATGAGAGACCATCTCCCTAGGAAAATGTACACACACACACACACACACACACACACACACACACACACACACACACACACGCACGCACATCCTCACAGATTTGGCAGTTTTCCCAATGCTCTAAGCCCGTTTGTAGTAGTTTCAGAAGTCGCATCAAGATGGCTCGGCATGTAAAGGTGCTTGCTACCGAGCCAGAAGACCCGAGTTCAATCCCCAGGACACACATGGGACAACGAGAGAACACCTCACCTTCGCACATGAGGGGTGGCACATAGATGCCCTCCCCCTAGAAAAATAAATGTAATTTTTTTTAATTAAAGAAAAACTAAATACATCTGGAAAAGCATGTGCAGAGGGCAGTTTTCAATGGATTCGGATCCCCAGTTGGTCACTTAAGAGGTGTGTCCCCTTAGACAAGTCCCTTTCCTTACCTACACTCTCTCTTTACCTCTTAAAAGACACGTGAGGAGCTGAGGGCAGAGCTCAGCTGACCAAGCGATTGCCTAACCCGGGGTTTGATCCCCAGCCCTGCACAAACCAGGCGTGGTAGCCCACACCTGTAACCCCAGCACTTAGGAGCTGGAGGCAGGAGGATCAGAAGTTTATAATGGCGCTCGCTTTGGCAGTGTGTGTACAAAAAACCGGAGTGATAGCATGGCGCCTGCGCAAGGATGACGTACAGCTTTGTGAAGCATTTCGAATATTTTTTTTTTTTTTTTTTTTTTTTTTTTTTTTTTTTTTTTTGGTTTTTCGAGACAGGGTTTCTCTGTGTAGCTTTGCGCCTTTCCTGGAACTCGCTTTGGAGACCAGGCTGGCCTTGAACTCACAGAGATCCGCCTGGCTCTGCCTCCCGAGTGCTGGGATTAAAGGCGTGCGCCACCACCGCCCGGCATGCATTTCGAATATTTTTTAAAGGGAGAGTATCACAGCGATACTTGGCTACGGAGTGAACTAGAGGTCAGCCTAAGTCACGTGAGACTGGGTCTCAAAAGCACACGTGAGGAAGTCCCGGAAAGATGGCTCATCGGTTAAGAGCACTGGCCGCTCTCCCAGAGGATTAGCGTTCCCTACACAGAACCCATATGGTGGCTTGTAACTGGGTGTAGCTCCACTGCCAGGGGATCCAACACCCTCTTCTGGCCTCCCTGGGCACTGTACGCATGTGCTCCATAGGTGTATACGCAGACAAAATACCCGTACACATAAAATATAAAATAAAAACATTTTAAAAAAAAAAAAAACAAGTGAAGGTTAAACTGATGTAAAGTTGCCAGATACAGGATAAGATGCCTAACTACATTTGTATTTCAGAGAAACCATGACTTTTTTTTTTTAAGTATTAGTATATACCAAGTGTTGACTCTGTCATGAATTACCACATTAATCATTATACTGAACATACCAGCATTTTTTTTGGTTTTTCGAGACAGGGTTTCTCTGTGTAGCTTTGCGCCTCTCCTGGAACTCACTTGGTAGCCCAGGCTGGCCTCGAACTCACAGAGATCCGCCTGGCTCTGCCTCCCGAGTGCTGGGATTAAAGGCGTGCGCCACCACCGCCCGGCTCATACCAGCATTTTTAAAGTATTATTTAACCTAAAATTTAAATTCAACGGGGGTGTGTTCTATATTTTCACTTGCTAAATCTGGAAACCCTAGACTTGGTTTTTTGGTCTTTTTTTTTTTTTTCTTAAAGATTTATTTATTTTTCTCCCCCCGCCCCCCAGAGCTGAGGACCAAACCCAGGGCCTTGCGCTTGCTAGGTAAGCGCTTTACCACTGAGCTAAATCCCCAACCCCGATTTATTTACTTTTATTTTATGAGTATGAGTGTTTTGCCTGCATGTATGTATGTACACCATGTACATGCCTGGTGCCCACGGAGGCCAAAAGAGGGCACTGGATCCATTAGAACTGGAGTTACAGACAATTATAAGCCACCACGTGGGTGCTGGGCACTGAGTCTTGGTCTTCTGAAAAAGCAACAAATACTCTTTTGGTTGGGACTGGGCCTTGAGTCTGTTTTATGCTTTTGGTGGTGGAGGTTATTCGTCCTAGGGCCTGAACCAAGGGTCTCCCATAGGCTAAGCATTCTAACACCACTGAGCTAGAGTTCTGTGGGAATTCAGGTATTGATTGAAAGGCTATAGTTTTTTATGATGAGGAATCCTGATAACAGGGAATGGGAAGTTGCTTAAGCTAGAAATTCTGGAGGCCCCATGCCTTCTTTTTTTTTTTAAATACGGGGATTGAAGCAGGGCCTATGCTAGTCAGGCACTCTGCCACTGACCGACATCCCCAGCCCTTCATTTTCATTTTCAGACAGGCTTTGCTAAACTGCCTAAACTGGTCTTGAACTCACCATGTCATCTAGGCTGGCCTCAAACTTGCGGTTCTTCTGCCTCAGCCTCAAGTAGCTGGGATGATAGATGTACATCACGCCTGTGAATAACTGAAGGCAGTTTAGTGGGCACTGTTGGATTCTGGGTAGAAAAGACAACAGCCTGGGTCCCTGTGTTGATCCAAAAGCTTCTCTGTGATCACTAGGGTATGACGGCCAGATTCCTTGCTTTTCTGTCATTCTGTAACCTTCAGTGGCATTCCTAGTGACTTGTCTAGGCAACCCGCCTGATCTATGACCCTGTTGCTATGGACCTACAGTGCAGTCCCTTCTTGGGCCGGGAACCTAACACGCACCTCTAACTTGTGCTGGAATGAACATCCTGCTGTCCCTTCCTTCCTTCCTTCAGCTCTTGCCCTTGAGAGGCTGCTATGAAGTGGATGCTGTGCTAGATTCTGCCCTTTGGTAAGGGTTTTTTATATATATATAATTTAAATTTATTTTATGTGCATTGGTGTGAAGGTGTCAGATTCCCTGGAACTGGAGTTACAGACAATTGTGAGCTGCCATATGGGTGCTGGGAATTGAACCCGGGTCCTCTGGAAGAACAGCCAGTGCTCTTAACCACTGAGCCATCTCTCCAGCCCCTGGTAAAGGTTTTTACTTTACCACCCTGATCTAGACCTAGTTCTATAGTCCATGGCTCTCAAGGAGACTCACAAGCCACTCTGTCAGAACTGCTGGGGAGGCTTGTTCAGGTAAGACTCTGAGTCTCTTCAGAGCTGATGAAGGAAAGGTGCCTAGAGATGTTCCTAAGTGAGCATTTGTGAGGGGTATGTATGAGTGTGGGTGTAATGTGTGTACGGGATGGTGTATGTATGTGTATGTAAGGGATATGTGTGTGTGTGTGTGTGTGTGTATGTGGGGTTGTATATATGTGTGTAGGGGGTGTATATATATATATGTGTGTGTGTGTGTGTGTGTGTGTATGGGGATATATGTGTGTGTATGTGGAGACTATGTGTGGGGGGGTATATATATGTGTGTGAGAGAGTGTGTGTGTGTATATAGGGGATGTGTGTTTGAGTGTGTGAGTGTGTGTGTGTGTGTGTGTGTGTGTGTGTGTGTGTGTGTGTGTGTGTTACTGAAGATAATCTGAGGGCCTCATATGTGCTAAGTGTATACTTTACTACTGATAAGGCACACTTCTGCCCACCCCAACCCCATAATTCTCATGCTCACTTTAATCAGAAAGCCACAACTTCCTGGTCCTTTACTCCTTCTCTGGAATCTTTCCAGAAAGGCCTGGGTCTGGGGAATGTGGAGTACATATGGGTCACTATTCTTAGAACTTTCAAAGTGAAAGCTGTGGAGTAATAAACTATATTTTTTCTGTGCTTGTGACAGAATCCAGGATCCCATGTATGCAAAAGAGGTGTTCTGTTACTTGCCCCTACCCAAGTCCTGAACTTACTAATAGTCCAACCAGCCATATTCCTTAGGCTTAGGTTAACTTCTAGACTTAATTGTTAGCAGAAAGATGATTTTCCTTTCCCTCCGTTCCAGGAGGGGACTGTTCCAGGGATTTCTATGACTTTGGGCAATCACATCACTTCCCTGACTCTCTGAATAGGGTATCACCGTTCCACCATTTTCTTGTTGGAAATCCCTCCTCATCACCTGAAACTCTACAGGGTTCACAAGCTTCCTTATTAGTTTCTTTAGAATGACTAGAGTCATTTCCACCTTGGAGTTGGGAGAGTTGTCCTGCTCATTAGAGCATCCTCTAGGGTACCTACCCACTTAATGTTGTGAAGATTGGGGAGTACTAGGAGACATCAGAGCTTTGTAGAGTTACTTCAACAATTTTCCATAGAGGGCAGTAGAGGGACTTGAGAAGACACTGTTCAGGACAGAGCCATCATAATGGGCTTGGATGGAACTGGCATTCCAAATACTTAGTAAACAATAGGTACTCAATAAATACTTGTTTAATACACTGCTTCAACATTTTAGTATTAAAACTGTCAAACATACACAGAAGTTGAAAGGATAGCAGTTAAAAGGAAGATCTATATAACCCCCCTAACTGGATTCAGTAAATGTCAGTTAACATTTACAGTGTTTATTCTGTTGATTGGCTGTTTGTGTTGCTGAAGATCTCACCCAAAGCCTTGCACATGGCAAGCACCCACTCTTTCACTGAGCCAGATCCCCAGTCCTGCTTTTGCTGACTCAACTAACTTTTGAAAGTTAGTTGTCATTCTCATGACACTTAACCCCTACATAGTTTGCAGGCATCTCTTGAGAATTAGGGCATTCTTCCACATAACTGCAACATTGTTATCGCACCTATGAATAATCAACTATTGTTTCCTAATATTATCTAATATCTAGGTACAGAAATTGCGAGTGCCCTGCCCATATCCTCATGGCCTACATAGAAGTTGCCCACAAACAGTTCCCAGAGAGTGAGTAACTTCCTGTGTGTCTTGAAACTGGCTCACCAGGCAGGCTGGAAGTGCCGGAGAGGCATTGGCTCTCAACCAAAGATGGAAAGACACTGACGGCTAATAGCTCCTTGCCCTGCATGAACCGACTCTGGGCTGTATTGCACAGAACTCATTGAAGGCTCCACAGTGGTCACTTGCTCACCAGCACATCCTTTGGGAGTTCTCTCCTTTCCTCGTTTCACTGGTGATGCATCCTGAGATGGTTGTTAGAGGAACTGTTTATACTCAAAGCTTTATCCTAAGATCTGCTTTGGAGGGATCCAAACCCAAGGCATCGGGCCTTTGCAAAATTTATTCTTAAAAGTTATTTGTGTCAGGCTGGAGAGATGGCTCAGAGATTAAGAGCACTAGCTGCTCTTCCAGAGGACCCAGGTTCAATTCCCAGCACCCACATGGCAGCTCACAACTGTCTGTAACTCCAGTTCAGGGGATCTGACACCCATGACAAAACACCAATGCACATAAAATAAGAATGAATAAATCGTTTAAAAATGTTTTTTTTTTAAATGTTATTTGTGCCTGTAAGTGGGTGTGTGCTGTGTGCAGATACTCGTGGAAGCCAGAAGAGGGCATCAGATCCCTTGGAGCTAGAATTATAGGCAGTTGTGAGCCAGACATTGGTGCTTGAAACCAAACTCAGGTTCTCTGCGAGAACAACAAGCACTCTTAACCATTTCTCCAGCCCTGCTAAATTCATCTTTCAATGATAATAGTAGAATGCGCTGCTCTTGTATCCGCTGAGAAGCATACCACAAGCCTGCTTGGGGTGGGAGGGTTGCACCCAGCCAACAGGAGCTCTTCTTGATGATGATCCTTACTTGAACAATGCTAGAGCAAGGCTGGGCCGCAACCAGCCTATCTTCATAACAATAATAATTACAGCTTATGAAGAGCCTACTGTAAAGCAGCTTTACATGCTCCATTTCACTTAATCCTCACAGTGACTCTGTAGGGAGGGTACTATTACTAATTCTATTGTGTTCATCAAGAACTGAAAGCTCCTAGGGGTTAGATAACTTTTCAAAGTCACACACAGTCAGTAAGAAATAGATCTCTAGTATGGTTACCCAATGTGTTAAAATACATGCAAAGAGCCAAGTGTGGTAGTATACACCTGTAATCCTAACATTTGGGAGTGGAGAGGCAGGAGGATCAGGAGTAATAGTAGCCATGGCTACATAGTGAGTTCAAAGTCAGCTTAGGCTGTATGAGATCTTGCCTAAAAATAAATAAGTAAATAAACACAAAACAAAAATGGGGAGAGTTGAGGGTGTACCTCAGTGGTAGAGTGCTTGCCTAATATATGTAAGACCGGGTTTGATTCCCAGCAACAGAAAAAGAGGGGGTATGGATAATCATAAACATTCTTCTATTTTTTTAATGAGTGAGAACAATAGTACTTGGCAGATAAAATGTCCATTAGTAATACTACCCTAAAGTATGGGGGCTGGGGGCTATGTGCACGCACACGCATGAGCATCCATGCACATGTGGAAGTCAGGACAACTCTGGATGTCGGTCCTCATCTTGCTCCTTGTTTGAGACAGGGTCTCTTGTATATGGAGTTAACTGGCCAGTGGCCTTTTGGGGATCCTTCGGTCTCTTCCCCCCATCTCCACCTCCCATCTCACCGTAGGAGTGCTGGGATTACAGCTACTGTATCAGGCTTTTATGTGGGTGATAGGAGAATCCTCACTGAGTTATATCTGGCCTGGCTCCAGGGAGCCAGCACCGAGCCTTAATCCACCTTTGTTTCTCAGTTACCTTTGTTTCTCCTGTTGCCCTCTATGTGAATCTTGTCTGAGAGTTTCCCAAGGATACAAAGCCTGTGCAAAACTTGTTTGGGAAAAATCCCTGGCGAACTGTGATATTCCTTAGTTGGGTATTTGCCTTTGGCATTGTCCCTTTGGAGGCCGGTCAGGTTGTTTTGAAGATATGGAAATCAACTTGCTTAAGTGTAAATTTGGAGAACAATAAAAATGCCCTTGGCTAAGGGAAAGTGTCTCAGTCCTGAGAGATGCTGAGTCTCCTTGCAGCTGGAAAGGCTAGAGACATCCTAAAGGTGCGCTGTGTCTTGTTTCCATGAACCCACAACACAACAACAACATGTGGGCTCTGGAGATCTGTACTCAGGTCCTCATGCTGGTACCTTACCCACTGAGCCATTTCTTGAGTCTAACTTAAGTATTTTCATCAATAAAATCAGTTTAGCTCATTCTTGAAGTTATCGGGCAGTGGTTCCTCAATCCAGAGAGAGCCTCGAGGAGCTAAAGCTGTCTCTTGTCGCTTGGTACAGCTTTAGCACTGGGCTCAGGTTACTGATGATAAAAAAAAGTTTCCAGAATTAAGTTATGTGAAATCTTCAAGTGTTACGGCGATTGTGAAAGTCAAACCTCTCCTGAGACTTGTCCGGTCACAGTCCTCGAGCTATCAGATCGTCAGGCTCAGTCATCTCAGTCGAGGTGACAGTGTCGGGTGAGATGTGCTATAGGTTTTTGCACAAGTCCAGGCTTCCCTGGAACAATACACCCCTGTTAGTAATATCTGGCCCCACCCAGTAACCTAGGTACACAGAAAGGCTTAGGTCTTGTGAAGATGTCATTTCCAATTCCTGTCTTCTCTAAGAATCCAGAAAGGGAAACAGACTTTGCACCCAGTTTATCTCAGTTACTTGACCCCACTGTCATAAAGTGTTCAAATTCAAGCATTATAAAGGATCACAACAGGGAAATAAGTCAGGGTTCCTGGGCAGAGGAAGAGTTAGCTGAGGAGGTCAGCTGCTCAGTGCTCAGCAGGTAAGCGACAAGCTTGTCTTTTATAGAAAGTGAAGTCCGGTGAGGCAGGTGGGTTTCTGTGAGTTCAAGGACAGCCTAGTCTACATAGGGAATTCCAGGACAGCCAGGGCTACAAAGAGAAGCCCCATCTTTAAAAAGGCAGGGAGGGGGGAAGGGAGGGAAGGAAGAAGAAAGGAAGGAAGACTCTGTTTTAAAACAAAACAAGTAAGTATTTGTAGGGCTTAGTTGTGATTGAACAAATATATATGAAGTGTTTAACAGTGTCTAGAAGTCATTTCAGATATATTTCTGCCATATGTGGAGTAGTACTCTTTTCTTTTCTGTCTGTCCATCTGCTGTAGTTCTAGTTTTGGGCATCAAACCTGGGACTTTGCACACTTGAGGCAAATATTCTACTACTGAGCTATATATACTCCTTGCCCCTAGCTCTAAGGGAAATCGCGTATACAAGCTTTTCCCGGACAGACTTGAAATATCTTAGAAGGATGGAGCATCAATGTGCAGAAGATCGGAAAAGGAAGCCTCGACTATCCATTCTTGATAGTCCACATGTGACCAAGGGGAAGAAATATTAAGACAAGAGGCCATGTTTACAACAGCTGGACACCTTTGAATCTGTAGTTATCTCAAGAACTCTCCATGAGGGGCTGGAGAGACGGCTTAGTGGTCAAAACACTTGCTGCTAATACAGAGGATCTAGGTTTGATTCTCAGCACCGACATTGCAGCTAACAACCATATGTAACCCCAATCCAGGGGACCCAACACTTTCTCCCTGCCTCCTTGGATACCAAGTGGTACACAGACATACATGCTGGCAAGATGCCCAAACACATAAGACAAAGATTTTCTTTTGAAAGAATTCTCTGATTGGAGAACGGCTTTCCAAATGTGACGCAAGTTAGACTTTCCAAAAAGAATGACTTCGCTCAGTTGGGACCACCTGAGAACAGAGAATTCATTTGTCTTTCTGTTAAAGTGACAGTTTTCTCATTGTTTCTAGGGCAGCCCATTTTTTTTTCCCTCTTCAAGGCCATCTGATAACTTGTCTATATCATTGTAGTTTTCTTCTTGTTGCCATTTAAAAAAAAAAGTCTTAAAAGCGTAAAGAACTTAATCAGAATTGTTTAATTAAAAACTAGGAGTGTATGTTACAGCTGGGGTGACTCACTTGGGACTTTATTTTAAGGGCCTAATAGGAAGAAAGTTCATAAACTCATTGGAGATCAAAGTACAGAACCCACTGCATTCTTTGCCTCCAGGAGAACCAACCTGCATTCATTAAGGATGGTGTGGAAGATCATCTGGCCACTGCAAGCATGCAAACTTCTCCTGGTGATTTTATCTTTGCCACAAGGGAGGACAAGTAAGTTCAATATTCTCTATGACTTCTTTTTAGATTAAAAAAAATTAGTTAAAATAATAATCTATGGACATCGGGAACAACCTTAAGTTCCATTTTGGAATGGCTACCCAATACAATGGTTCAGGCAATAGGAGTCAGAAAACATTTTTTTTCTTTTTCTTTCTTTCTTTTTTTTTTTTTGGTTTTTCGAGACAGGGTTTCTCTCTGTAGTTTTGGTGCCTGTCCTGGATCTCGATTTGTAGACCAGCCTGGCCTTGAACTCACAGAGATCCGCCTGGCTCTGCCTCCCAAGTGCTGGAATTAAAGGAGCGAGCCACCACCACCCGGCTCAGAAAACATTTTTAAAAGTGAAAAAAAAATATATACTGTTTTATGGCTCTGGTTGTACAAGAGGATGCAGTGTGCTATTCTCTCTAGAACTGTAGTCAGAATTTTCTCACATTTTGATATATTTTAGTACCAATTTCAAGAGAGATAATGTTCTGTCGATTTGAACACGTCACTTCTAGGAAAATATTGCCCACATCTTTGTCTCCATCTCTGCCTGAAAGTGGCTTCTCTCTTCTCTCAGATTTTAAAAATACTTATTCATGATAGAAACAAGCTAAGACAAAGGCTGTAGCTGTTGCTTGGTAGTAAAGTGGATATTTAACTGCTGAAAGCCTCCAGGTTCCATGTGAAACACCAGAAACCAAAACAAGGGGGCTGGGTGGCTGGCTTAGCGGAATCTTCAGCACTCATTGTAAAAGCTGGGCAGGTCTCTGTGCCCTTGTAACCTCAGCACTGGGGAGTGGAGACTGGTGGTGGAGACTGAAAGCTTCCTGACCAGCCGAGGAAGGCTTCTGCCTTAGTGAGAGACTCTGCCTCAAGGCAGTAAGGTGCAGAGAACAGAGGGAGACACCTGGAGTCCTCTGGCCTTCGCTGAAGTGTGTACAGTTGCAGGTACTGGCACACTTATAGTCAAGTTAGAGGCTATGTTAACACATATTTGGGGGGACGGCCTAGCAGCAGCCAGAGCTCTAACTTCTGAACCAGGAAAAGAAGAACTGAAATTCAGGTATATATTACTATACAATGAAAAAAAACTTATAAAAATCAGATCGAAAAAGCAGAACCCAAAACCTACAGGGCGTGGTGGTGAATGCTTTTAATCCCAGCATTTGGGAAGCAGAGGCAGGGGGATCTCTGTGACTTTGAGACCGGTCTGGTCTTCATAGCAAATTCCAAGACAACCAGGGCTACATAGTGCGACCTTGCCTCAAAAAACAAACAACAAAAGAGACCTGCTGCAGATCCTGATTTTGCACCCTACAAAATCTTGTCTACCTCAGAAATCATCGTCATTTAAACATTTAAATGAGGCAGAGCCAGGCGGATCTTTGTGAGTTCGAGGCCAGCCTGGTCTACAGCGGGATATCCAGGAAAGGCCCTAAGCTACACAGAGAAACCCTGTCTCGAAAAACCAAAAAAAAAAAAAAAAAAAAAAAAAAAACAAAACATGAGAAACGCAAGAACAAATTCATCCATGTTCCTGTCCTCTAACAAGAAAAGTATTTTTTTTAATTTTTTTTTTATTTTTTGGTTTTTTCAAGACAGGGTTTCTCTGTGTAGCTTTGCGCCTTTCCTGGTACTTGTTTTGGAGACCAGGCTGGCCTCGAACTCACAGAGATCCGCCTGGCTCTGCCTCCCGAGTCCTGGGATTAAAGGCGTGCGCCACCACCGCCCGGCAAGAAAAGTATTTTTAAGTAAGTCTTTGCCAATTTTGATGCTTGTGATAGTTATTAGAGGTGGAATTTGTATTCTACCTTTGGACTTTTGTTTTAAATATTTTTCCATTTTGCTAATCTTTTTCAAGTCCTTGCATTCTTACTCTACCCACCCTCCTCAAAAAAAAAAAAAAAAAAAAAAACCTGATATTTCTCCGCTTTTTACCTCTGTTTACCAGTTTTAGTCTATATAAATATATGATATTTTCCTAAGACTTTTCTTAGTGAACATCCCATTTATTATTATTTTTTCTATTAGATCACTCTGGAATTGTTTTGTACACACTGTTTCTAGCTTGGTGGTTGTCAAACTTCACTGTACATTTGAACCACCCAGGGAGCTTTTGAACAGCCCCAATACCCAGGTTGTACTCTTGCCAATCAATCAGATGGTCAGGGTACGAGCCTAGCACCAGGATGTAAAAGATCTCCGGGTGATTTCAATGTGCCGCAAAATATGGTGGCCACAATTTTTAACGTTTTTCTTATTTTAGCTAATAATCATGCTCTCACACAGGTAATCCTAGCACTTGGCAAGCTGAGGCAGGAGGATCCTCAGTTTGAGAACAACTCATCAATCAACCAACCAAACAAAAAACATTGTTTCTATCTCCTTGTAAAATCAAGTAGATCTATATGATTGTTTTTAATTGTCGAGCGTATACTTTATTGCATTGATGTAACATAATTCATTTAACCAGTCCTCTGTTGGTGGACATCTAGGTTAGACATTTTCCTATCTTAACAGTTGTTTGTTTGGTTTTTTGGTTTTTTGTTTGTTTGTTTGTTTTTTGTTTTTATATCCTCAGGTTCTGTTTTAACTGTGAATGGTCAAACTGAGGACTATGTCCTGGACACCACATCTGGTGGCCAAGCATCTCTGGAATGTGCTGTTCAAAACCACACCAGAGATGAAGAACTCCTCTGGTACCGAGAAGATGGAAGAGTAGATTTGAAAACTGGAAACAAAATCAACAGCAGCTCTGTCTGTGTCTCTTCCATCAGCGAAAACGACGATGGAGTCCGCTTTACCTGCAAGCTGCAGAGCGATCAGCAGGTGTCTGTCTCCGTGGTGCTCAATGTTACTTGTGAGTGGCGGGAAAAGAAACTGCCAGTCAACCTTGGATGTCTGCATTTTGTTAAGTGACAGTTGAGGTCCCAATCTTGATTCGGCCACACTGTCCAATTCAAGTTCCCATATGAAACGTCAGAATGCCTATTACCGCATCTCCCCAGGATCACCAAGTATCTGCCAGTCACAGTGAAATTCTCCACCCTCCCACATGCGTGTCTCTCATCTCACAATGTTGCCCAGGCTAGCTTCAGACTTACGAGCTCAAGTGGTTGCTCTATCTCAGTCTTTCAAAATCAGCCACTGTACCTCGCTTATTCATTTTTTGAACTAAAAATGAGGATATTCACCCTTTCCTCTACTTACTGACTGTTCATGTTTCTTCTCTGTGAAATGTCTGCCCATGCCTTTTAACTATGTTTCTATTTGGGTATTTGCACCTTTTATTCATTAATTTGTATCAGCAGCAGGGCCTGGTGCTTAAACATTCATTAATGTTAAATGATTAAAGGGAACGGTTAGTAGGATGTGTCCAAAAGTGGGACCATTGTTTGGCAGTTCTGTTCTCTATTCCAGCAACTTCCTGTGTGTCTGAATACCACATAACACCCTTGTTGGATATGGATACAGAATTCAAGCTCATTCCAAAGAGCAACAAAATGTCATTCTTCTGAGAAAGTTGTTAATAACACAACCCACTCAGGGTCTAATTATTCAGTGTGCAGATGATACAAGCTCCTTTCCCTCCTTCTCCAGGTTTACCTCCTTCCTTACTGCCCACTCTAACCATTGGTTAATTTCTGGAACATCTACCAATAAACACAAAGGGCATAGACAAGAAGGGAAAACTGACTTGGTCATTTCTCCTCCTGGATGTGGGTGAGGGTTGGAATCATCTGATGAAGACGAATGTGTCTGACTATCCACAGCTACAATTCTTGCTGTGGAGGATGAAAGAGAAGAGGCATGAGGATTTATTAAGCTTCCGTAGAGGCAAGATTTACCATACTTAGAAGGCTTTCCTGAAGCAGGACGTTCTTTTTAGAGGGCCACTGGGCCAATGAAAATTTGTGGCCAGGGCAAATGTGGTCAGACAAAATGCAAAACTTGAGGGTGTGAATAGCTTTCCAAACCACCACCACATTCGTAATAGTAGTCAGCGTGATATCAGCTTCTTTGCAGGGATTGTCTCAATCTTCACAGCAACAGGAAGGTAATATCATCCAAGTTTTTTTTTTTTTTTTAATTTTTTTGTGAGGAAACTGAAACTTGAAGAGTTGAGTAGCTGTCACAAATTCACACTAGAGGACATGCATGGAATTACTGCTAGCTACCATGCCTGTCTTTAGTATTGTACTGTTTTAGCCAACCCTTGTATCAATCAGATTACTACATATGCTCAGAGAGCAAGGACTGGTTTTGAAACAGGGTTGCACTACGTTGCCCTTGCCAGCCTGAAATTTTCTATGTAGACCAGGCTGGCCTCGAACTTACAGAGATCCACCTGCCTCTGCCTCCCAAGTGCTGGGATTAAAGGCATGCGTTACCATGCTCAGCTATTATTATGTATATATTATGTTCCTTATCATATACAGCTTTAGGTATATCTTTTTTAGGAAAAACCTCTACATTGAAATCATTTTATTTTATTATTATATGTGCATGAGTATTTTACCTGCATGCTTGTCTGTCTACTGTGTGTGCCCAGTGCCCACAGAAGCTCGAAGAAGCCACCAGATCCCTGGAATTGGAGTTAGAGACAGTTGTGAGCTGCCATGGAAGCAACGGGAATTGAACCTGGGCCCTCTAGAAGAGCAGCTAGTGCTCTTAAGCGCTGAGCCATCTCTCCAGTCCTTCACGGTCATCTTTCCAACCTTTGAAGTTCTATGAAGTTAGGAACTGAATGCTTGTCATTTACTTTCATGTCCCGGTTACTATCTCTGTACCTAGCACACAATAACTGGCCCGTACATTTTTTGTCTAAGGGGTGAATATACTCTGAGAAAGATGGAAGGGAGATCTCCAGTTGCTGACAGAGAACTAACTACTGCTTGTTTCTAACTAACCTTCAATGCTTGAGTCTTACAGACCCTCCTCTTCTAAGTGGAGATGCCTTCCAAACCATAGGGGAAGACAAGGATGTAAGGTTGGTTTGCAACGTGAAATCCAACCCCCCAGCGCAAATGACATGGCATAAAAACAACAGCGTCCTGGTTTTAGAGAAAGGCCGTCACCAAATCGAAGAGACAAGGGAATCTTTTCAGTTGTCCATCACCAAAGTCAAGAAATCTGACAACGGAGTCTACAGCTGTGTTGCTAGCTCGTCCCTGAAAACTGAGACCATGGACTTCCACCTGGTTGTTACAGGTAATTCCTCTTAAGTAATTGCTCAGCATGATGCATCACTCAGAAGACGGCTCAGGAAATATTATCAGTGACAGCCGATGGTGGTGACCATTATGCTTTGCAGCTAAGATTTTTCATTGGAAAATTATCCCCAGCCAGGAGAATTTCTTTAGGAATTCTAGTCTGAGTCAGAGCTGGGTGCCACAAGCCTATAATCTCAGCTATACAGAAGGCTAGGGGAGGAAGACTGTGAGTTCAATCTTGCCTGGGTAACTTAGTGAGATCATACTCTGAATAAAAAAGGGAAAAGAAGCCGGGCGGTGGTGGCGCACACCTTTAATCCCAGCACTCGGGAGGCAGAGGCAGGTGGATCTCTGTGAGTTCGAGGCCAGCCTGGTCTACAAATCGAGTACCAGGAAAGGCGCAAAACTACACAGAGAAACCCTGTCTCGAAAAATCAAAAAAAAAAAGGGAAAAGAGCTGGAGGCTGTGACTATAGCTCTGTGGGTAGGGTGCTTTCCTTGTGTGCAGGAGGTCTTGAGTTTGATCCTGGGCACTGCAAATGGCTGGGATAGCTCAGTGGTAGAGTATTTGCTTTAAAAAAGAAAAGAAAATTCTAAGCCTGGTGTGGTGGCCCATGCTCTTAATCCCAGCACTTGTGAGGCAGAGGCAGGCAGATCTCTGTGAGTTCAGGGCCAGCCTGGTCTACAAAGTGTCTAGGACAGCCAGGCTTACATAGTAAAACCTTGTCTCAAAAAAAAAAATTCTATTTTAGAAGAATTATGCCCACTTCATATAGACCACTGACTTTTGAGCAGAGATCTGGGACCAAGGTAGAAAGCATTTCTGGTGTGTCTACAACTTCCCTCCAGTGTTGATGTGTGCAGGAACTAGCCTTTTGAGTTCACAGCCTGTAACAGAAGAGAATTCAGAAATACACAAAAGAAAAACATGGGTTAGATTTTTTTTTAAAAATCTCTGAAATCATTCCTAATTCTTGACTTCTAGCCTGTTGCCTGATCAGCAGAGGGAGTGGGGAAACACGGTTAATCAGAGGGCATTCTGCTCCATTCACTCAAGCTTATCACCCTGTGCTCACGGAGAACCAGTGAGGTTTGGAAAGTAGTCTCCTTAGATTTTGTCTCCTTTTAAAAGATTTCTTCACTTTGTTTTATGTGTGAGTGTTTACCTGAGTGTCTGTATGTGCACCATAGGCATAGTCTCCTTGGGCTTCTTTCCCAAAGAGGAGATTGAAATGCCTGATGCCACAGTGCACACCATTCCTCTGTACACGGTTGGTCTTGGCAGGTATTCAGGGAGCGGCCAACAAGCCGAGGCTCCTGCATCCTGTTAGAGCATTACTCACCAGACCTACTCATCACCATTCTTGCTGTTTCCCGGGAAACAAACTAAGCTCCTTCCTCCTATCTGGACTGATGTCACCAGAGCATAGCTTCTTCCTCCCCACTCCGGGGAGCCTGGGATACAAGCCCAGCGGCGGTGGGAGCCAGAGTGGCTGTTAGTTGACTGCCCCATCACTGTGGTTACTGGGTTTTTCAATAATTTGCCCTGCAGAGCAACGACAGTATGCCTCAGGGCTATTTGATTAAAACCACAAAACCTGCAAAAGAACCTGTGTCCAAAGGGCAGAAGCAATGGAACAGACACCACCTTGAAGCTTGTGACTTTTTTTTTTTTTAACCTTCCCCAGAACCTTTACAAAAACATGATGGGGTGAGCCTTATGCGGTACTATCCTAATTAGATATAAGACCACACTTGGAGACTGAGTGATTATAGCATCCTTCTTGGTTAGGAAGAAAGCATAATTGCTCCATAACCACGTTTGGGTTTTGTTGTTGTTTTTGTTTTTTTTTAAATCACACAGCTTGTGTGACAATCAGCACATTGCCTTTGAGGTGGGCAGAAACTTATTTTGGGTGGAGTTCTGCCAACCCAGCTTGTTCTCTTATTCTTTTTTGCTTTGTTACTTCCCAGGCTGTCAGTGTGGCTTTTATAGCACACATGGTCTGCTGCTGGTGCTCAGTGGGACTTGAGGCCAAATTTTCCCCACAGGCTTTCCCCGATTCACAGTGGGGGTTGTTTCTAAAGGGCTGTGAGATGCTGGAAATGGCCTGAAGCCCTTTGCCAGTGTAAGAGTGAGCACACATGTTAGAAACTGACCAGAACAGTCTGAGGGAGAGGGACATCAAAGCAGGACAAGGGAGGAGTGCAGGCCATCACACGTGTGTCAAAGTCACTTCAACCAGGAACTTGGAATGCCAAGTGAGCCAGTCAGTCGGTGCTTTCGGCTTGGCTTGTAGAAGGAAACCGGTCACATGTGGCTGCATGACTTCCAGTGTGGTGAAAGGTATTCCTATCTGGGACTGCTTTCTGATTTCTCCTCCTCATCCGATCGCCCCTTCCTCTCTGTTCTTGTTGGGTCTGGGGTCTCACGATCATGGGGGACAGACCACCGAAGTCTATTAAACCAGAAGCAAATTTTATTCCAGAAAATATAAAGAATAAAAAATTATAAAACACCGAGGGGTACAAAAGCTTATCGGCTAGCTGAGACCCCAGCCAATGTTGGAATTCTGGGGCTGTGGCAATGGAGACGGGTGCTGGCCCCCTTTTATAGTATCAGGCATGGGGTGCATGCTGGGAATCACGTAGAAACAACTATTGAAAGTTAACTTTGGTTTCAGTAATGAGTAGTAGGGGATTATCAAAGAATAGCTAACCCCAGGGTTGCCAAGGGCAATCTCTAGTAAAAGAAAACTAACATTTGGGATGTTGACAGATCTGCCAACCGTAAAACACGGAAGGGCCCAGTTAAAGGTTAATCCTTCCCCCCCCCCCCCCCCCCCCCCCCCTAGCCAAGCTGATGGCTGTCAGTTGTTTTTTTTTTTTGGTTTTTTGTTGGGTTTTTTTTTTGGTTTTTCGAGACAGGGTTTCTCTGTGTAGCTTTGCGCCTTTCCTGGAACTCACTTGGTAGCCCAGGCTGGCCTCGAACTCACAGAGATCCGCCTGGCTCTGCCTCCCGAGTGCTGGGATTAAAGGCGTGCACCACCATCGCCCAGTGGCTGTCAGTTTTTATTCCTTAAGTTTATAATGTTATATTTTTATATTCCTGGACACTTCATTCTGATAGCCTTCCCTGGTGAGCAAGTAGAGGTCTCCAGTAAGGTGATAAACCCAGTATATCCCAGAGTTGATTAGTATAGAGGGAGGGTTTTCTAGAAGGCTCATCAGGCCAACCTCTCAGGAGGGGTGGCACTACCCACACCGTCATGAGAATAATTTGGAGGAGAAGAGCTAAGAAGGGGCAGAAGCGGAGGATACTCTGCCCTGGGGGTGTAGCTCGGTGATAGAATTTCTGCTTGGCATGTGTTAGGCCCTGGGTTCTATCCCTAGTATCCCCATACACACAAAATGAGGGCTGTTTTATCCATTTACTCCCCCCCCCACACCCCCGCATTATCCTGAGCAGGAACCGAAAGAAATAATTGGAAGAAAGTGTTTAAAAGATAGTTGTTTGGGCCAACAAGAGAGCTCAGTGGATATTCGCTGCCAAGTCTGACAACCTGAGTTCTATCCCTGCTTCCCACGTGGCAGAGGGAGAGAAGTGACTCCTACAAGTTGCCCTCACACACCTACACACACACACACACATAGATAAATGTAATACAAATAAGCGAAGTTTATGTACGAGTAGCCTTCACTTCCAAAGCTGTCCCGGCTGCCGCCGCTCTCTCACTGTCCTTGTCGTTTAGAGAGCCATGGGAATCTTTGCCGAGGTTGGGAGGGCTGATGACTGAAATTCTACTTCCTTACAGACACCTAGCAGCCCCTCTCCGTACGTCTCCATATCTGCCTGGGGCACTAACACAGCTCGGGACCGCTGTGTGCATTGCTCCTTGGGCCCATCCGTGCCTCGTGTCTTTCTTAGTCTAGGGAGCCCTTTCCGCCTCTGTCCTCTTGCTCTCCCAGCCTCCTTCCCTCTCTTTATCCTTCTGAGAGTCCTCCTAAAAACCTCTGTGCTTTTGAGAAGGCATTCACTTCAAATTTGCTTCTGCTTTCTGTGGCAAAAATAAAAACAGAAAAATAAAGAAAGCACAAAATGGCCTGAGCGGTCATTTGGGGTGAGGTACTCATATTTCAGAAACTTCTTTCACAAAGGAATGGGTTCAAAATCTGCCTCTGCCGTCTGTTAATTCTGTCATTTTGGATAAGTAACCTAGCCTCTGGAAGACCCTCATTCCTCATCTATTGGGGTTGTTAGGGGGATTTAATTAAAAGGGTGGTGTATGCAAAGTGTAGGGGGCCATGCCTGGTTCATATTACAAACACGTAAGTTAGAAGTTGACTGTTCCTTCCTGCATTTGCTTTCCCAACAGACAAGGTTCCAGATTTACCGATAGAAGCGATCATTGCCGCTTGTGTGGTGGTCGTCCTGACACTGGGTTTTGGACTGCTTGCTAGGAGAAAAAGAATAATGAAGGTACCTAAGTAGTCTAAGTTACTGGGGTAAAAAGTCGTCTGAGAGGCTGGGGCTACGGCTCAGTGGTAGACTGTGTCCTGCACATGCAAGGCTCTAGCATCTATCCTGTGTATAGCTTTACAAGAAGCCTGAGTGGAAATACCTATGGTGTCATAGGCGCGGGCTTTGAAGTCGGTTTTTCTTCCTTTCAAATTTCTCCTGACAGGTGTGGGTGGCAATGCACACCTGTCTTCCCAGTGCTGGGGAGGGAGAGGCGGGAAGATCTGGGATGTAAGTCCAACCAGGGCTGCATAGTCAAATCTTGTTTCAAAAACAAAAGCCCCAATCAATAATTTGCCCTTGCATTGTTGCTATGGTGCCCTTGGTACAATAAACAAACGCAGGGAGGAACAGGCTGCATGCCCTGCTCTTGAGTACAGCCACACGCTCCACTGCTGTGGGCTGCAGTTTGACTTGTCCAAGTGTTGACATCATTGTTTACTGCGATTCAGAACATGTGCGTGCTTAGGTTAATGCCATGCATTTGACTCTGCCAGATCTCTCAGGGCCAAAGAGGGCACATGTGGCAGAAAACCTCTAAAGAGAGACAGAATGCCCTAGGCTGAACTCGTCAGTCAGCAAGTGCCATTCTCTGTGCAACAGTAACTTGATCTGATTCAGGGCAACAGTGTTTCCCAAGAAGAGATTCGCCCCACCCTCGATTCCAGTCCAAAACATGTTTTCCAAAGAAAGAAAGGAAGGGAGGGGGGGAAGGGAGGGGAGAGAGAGAGAGAGAGAGAGAGAGAGAGAGAGAGAGAGAGAGAGAGAGAAACAAACTAGATAGAGAAGATGGTTTAGTGGGTAAGGATACTTGCGGCCAAGCTCGATGATCTGAGTTCAATTCCCAAAGCTCATATGAGGAAAAGAATGAACATCTGCAAGTTCTCTTCTGTCCTCCATATATGCACTACGGCATGATACTCCCTCACCATGTATGTGTACACACACACACACACACACACAGATTTTTTTTAATATTTACATAATGAAGACCTAACTGTGAACCTTAGAAATGTTCTGATTAAGATCTATATCTTCTCAACGCTCAATAAAATCTATCCATGTGGTCCAAGAGACCTGCACCCACACAGAGATGGCTGCCTTGTAGTTCCGCAGCACCCGTTGTCATGCTGATGCATTCAACATGTTCCCTCCTGACCTTCGAAAAGGAGGCAAACCCCTGAGTTTGTGCTTGCCTTTTTAGCTCTGCATGAAGAAGACAGACCGGAATACAGACACAGCTCTGTAAGTACTCCGGCAGGGGTAGGGGTGGGAGTGGGGGTGGTAGGGGCAGCAGGGGCTTACATCATCAGCCCATCCCAGGCATCCTTCTCCAGAGACTGCAGGTGCTGGAAGATGAAAGGGGTCCAGAGGAGACTAGACGGGAGGGGGGGGGGGCGACACGGACGACGGGGGGGGGGGGGGGGGGGGGGGGGGGGGGGGGGGGGGGGGGGGGGGGGGGGGGGGGGGGGGGGGGGGGGGGGACGACGATGGGGGGGAGGACCCTGCCTCCACTTTAGAGGAAGCATTGGGAAGGTTGCCTGAAGCAGGAACACCTTGGGGCTTTCTGCCTGCTCTCTAAGCAGGTTTGGCCAAGGCTTGCACAACTGCCTTGCCACACAAGCAACTGAGGGAGCTTGTCCCGGAAGGAGCCACAGCTCCTATCCTCACAGCAAGGCCAGGGCACTTGGCCTCATCCTCCATGCTGTGACCTCTGGGGACTGCTCCTTTTGTTCACACATGGCAAGTGGGCAGTGGGGAAGAAACAAAAGCATTCTGCCTGAGAGGACGGATTTTGTTTTGAATCTTTTTTCCTTATTACTACAATCATGGTTCAAATGAATTTCTTGATTCATTTCAGATGAGAAAGCTGAGCCGCCACCTAACACATGCCGAGTTTTTGCATCAGGACCACCTCAATTTGTGTAATGTCATCTGTATTTATTGCTACTTTTCAATTCACTCCGATCAAATTGTCAGAGGTTATGAAGAAGTATTTAATTGTTAATTACTAAACAGTAGTTGTTATGACTAATTCCATCTACTTATGGAACTATTTTATGCACAAGGTTTTGTAATGAAAAGATTCTGTTAAGTTCCTTGAAGTACATGTTAATTAATTGTGATTTATTCCTGATAGATTAGTAACTACTTACTATCTGACATATTTTTCTAGATAGGAGACTAACTGACATTGGGGTTTTCCAAATCAATGCAGTAGCAAAAAAAAAAAAAAAATCAAAGTAGAAAACATTATCGAATGATGACATTCCTAAGTTGCCAGGGAGCACATAAAGATGTAAATTATCTCCTGCTTGCAGTCTCATTAATGTCTTGGGACTAAAGAAGGAAGGATCTAATCTCAGACTGTAAGATATTCTTTCAAATGGAATAAATTTAGTATCATGGAATTTTTAGCATATGTCCTTGTTTTTCTTATCTCAACACGGCTGACACTGTCGTAAAACTGATGGGTGGCATGGAATGTACAAAGGGCAGGGTGGCTGGATGGTGCCTCTTGCAAGTATCCTTCACCTCTTTTCCCATCATCATTTGCATAGACCTTTCTGTATGCATTATGACTCAGCCTGTACTCAAGCCCTATAGATCAACTTTAAATTGCAGCTCACTTATCATTCATCATTGACTCCCTCTGCATCCATTCTTTGCCTTGCTGATTTTTTTTCCTCATAAGAATTAATCTCCTCTCCCATACAACTAGAGTGAGCTGGGCAAGAGACAGCACTAGCCAGGCCCATCTTTAGTATGTTCACAGCAATCCCCTTCTAACTTGAACGAAATTTCTTTTCTGTTTTTTTTTTTCTCTGTGTTTTTAAGTACTTGGAGTTAAATCTCGTTCTCTTTACATCCTAGACAAGAGACTCAGCCTCTCTCCCCTCTTCAGAATGTGTTTAGTGTAATAAATATGCTAGAAAGGGGATGGGGAGAGAGGAGATGGGTGGGTGGAAAGATGATCTGGCTTCATGTAGGATTTCTCCAAGTAGAATCCGGAAGCCCTGGTAAGATGCTACAAGGGTAAAGTAGGAGGACTGTGGATAAGTCAAAATGCTTGGATGATTAGGTGGAAGCCTAGAACGTATAAAGACAAACCAGATCTCAGGCAATGACAGCTTGTGGCAGTTTGTTTTGAAAGGCAAAGGAAGTAAAGATGTACATATAGAAACGGAGGTAGAAGGGAGAATCCTGGCTCTGGTGTTGGCTGTGCTGTCTTGGGCAGTCCTTTTCCCTTCCCTGGGCGTTTGGAAAATGAGGGGGCTGGATTAAGAGAGCTTTAATGCGTCTACATTAGCTTGGCAATTCTGATGCCCACATACTTTAGGTAAAGCGCTGACAAGGACTGAAAAGGTAATACCTTTGCCCCACCTAGCAAAATTATGAATCACAATATGTTCTAGTACATATAACAATCCTTGAGAATTGCAGGTCATCAGGAGAGAGTTTCTTCACCCATATACAATACAGTGGCCTTGTACATTGGCACAGACCGTGAACTACACACACACAGCAATATCATAAATGGACATTGCATTTCATTTTGCTTTTTGGTTCAGAGAAAACAAAGTCAGTATTAATACTAGGTCTCCAATTAAAATCAAAGTGAGCCTGCTAAGGATAAGAAATTACAGGCGTCGGAAACAGATCCCATTTGTTGCCTCTTCCCCAGGGTTTTCTCTACCTACTCTGAGATAACGAAATCTTGACACTTGGACTTCTAGTTTTGACTTGAGGTCAAGTTCTAGCAGAAAGGACAGAGACAGTTGGTCCTTTCTCAGTCTTTCCATTAATGAGGACTCCTTTCATTGTTATTTTTCTTCTTTTTGAACTTCATTCTTTTTTTTAAGGATTTTATTTTTATTTTAATTGTGTGTGTGTGTGTGTGTGTGTGTGTGTGTGTGTGTGTGTGTGTGTGTGTCCATGTGAGTGTAATGCCCATGGAGGCCAGAAGAGGGCATCAGATCCCCTGAAGCTGGTTGTGAGCCACCTGACCATGGGTCTTGGAAACTAAACTTAGGTCCTCTGCAAGAACAGTTTGTGCCTTTAACTGACCAGCCATCTCTCTAGCCCCTCCTTTTTTTTTTTTCCTCCTTTTCTTCCTCCCTAGTGCTAAGGATCAAACCCAGGACAAGTGCTCTACCACTAACCTTTATCCTTTACTCTACCATGTTTTTGCCAGAAGTAATCTATCAAGCAGATTCTACTTAATGTAGTAATCTGTCCTCCTAATTTTAGAAACACTTACCAATAATATTTACTTGTTAGGCTGAATTTGCATTAGGATAATCCAATTACCCAGTCAATATCGATAATTCCACCTAAAAGCAAAGAAAATGGTACTTTATTTAAACTCTGCTCTCTTTTAGGGGTTAACAATATAAGCCAGGGTAGCAAATGCCTGTATTCCAGCCCTTGAGAGGTGAAGGCAGGACTATCAGGAGTTCAAGGTCAACTTCAGCTACATAGTAAGTTTGAGGGTAGCCTGGGCTAGATGAGATCCTGTGTCAAATAACAACTACCCAAACCCAAAAAGAATAGTGTTGGGGGTGGGGGTGGGAAACAATATGACAAAAATAAACTATATGAAATTCTCAAAGAATAAAAAAAATTAAAAATAAAAGGAGCAGCAAAAACACCCAATATAATCATTAGTGTTTGGCTGAATATTTAAGATGGCTTCCCCTCCCTGCCAGCTTTACCCCTTCACTCACTCCCGTTATGGAGTGATAAGGATTGTTGGCATCCTCAGAGAGCTCATCGGTATGCTAGTAGCTAATTTTGACCACTGGCAACAGAATTGAGTCTTTAGAAGAAGTCAGAAGTGTGTACTCATGTGCCTCAGTCTCCTAATTGAATATTTTTGTTGTTTGTTTGCTTTGATCTTTGATGTCTAGGAGTAGATGAGTCCTCTCGTGCTAATGAAAGCCATTTCCGGACACATAGGTCCTAACCTGGTGTTCACTTGAACTTTCACCAACTCAGTGGGGTTTCTGTGGCAAAGCTCTCACACCAGACTCAGGAATGCTCATTAGAATGGATCCAAGGATAGACAGTTACACTGTACTGTGCTGGGGACTTGATCCCAATTATTTTTTAATCTTGTAGCAAACCCTGTGAAACAGTCATGACTGTCCCGATGTTAAGAAGCCTTGAATCAATCTCAGCACAAAAAAAGATGAGGACACTTGGGCCAGAACACTTGCTAACTAAAGAGGGTGACTAAACTGGGATTCACACCCAGGCTGGTCTAACGCTCGGGTGCTGGAGTGGGGGACGGTATCACAAAAGGAAAAGAAAGTTACACAATAGAAGGAAACCACACCTCCCATTATACCAAGAATGGTGTCGGTATTCATCTTATTTTGAATGACTTACAGAGAATTTATAAGCAAAGGTAATTTACGATAATCTTGGTCATGATGCCTTTGGAAAATGTCACCATAGTCTTTGAGACAGTCTGCCATATCAGAACTGTTGGGGGGGAATTGCTGCGTTAGCTATTTTGTGCCCTCCCGGTGACAATTACAAAGTGTCTCTTGAACCTGTGCAGAGGTGGACGTTGGACTCTCCACTTGACAGGTGTAGAAATGGAGGATAGAATGACTTGCTCAGTCACACAAGTAGCATTGGGCTGAGCTGGGAGTCTAAACCAGGGCGGCTTGCTCCATGGTGCAAGGATGAGGATAAAGGCGTGCGAGTCATCCAGAGCCTCTTGCCTCTTTGCGGGGCTGAGGATTGTGGCCAAAACATACTTTCTGAGTGTCTCTGTACTCATCATGTTTCCTGTCTGTTTGACATCAGTACATCTATATGACTTCTAGTCAATGAATAGTGTCACTTCTGGGCAAAAAAAAGCAGAATGGGCTTTTTAGGTTTTTCCATTCCCAGATGTGGCAGCTGTGGACAGATGTCAGGTTCTTTTTTTTTTTTTTTTTTTTTTTTTTGGTTTTTTTTCAAGACAGGGTTTCTCTGTGTAGCTTTGCGCCTTTCCTGGAACTCACTTGGTAGTCCAGGCTGGCCTCGAACTCACAGAGATCCGCCTGCCTCTGCCTCCCGAGTGCTGGGATTAAAGGCATGAGCCACCACCGCCCAGCTAGGTTCTTAATAACCCTGTGGACCAGAGCTTCCTGTTCACATATAAATGAGAGTTAGACCTCTGTGTTAAGCCGCCAGATTGGAAAGGTGTTTGTTGTTGTTCCTTCTGACTAATATAGATATTTTCATCATAATAAGAACTCAAGAGAGTTAGTGTAGCTCCATGGCAGAGCACTTCCTAGTATGTGTGAGGACCTGGGTTCAATCTCCAGCAATGAAGCAAATCAAAACAGTTTATAAAAGGAAAAAAAAAGTTTAATAAAATAATGTTTAATGTCAGGCAAGTTTCTTTTTAATTTTTAAAATTATAGTTACTTATTTATTGTGTTGGGAGGTAGCTTGCTTGCTTCAGAGGACATTTTGCAGGAATCAACTCTTCTTTTTTACCATGCAGGTCCCAGGGATCAAATTTGGGTCATTAGGCTTGGTGGCAAGCGTCCTTAACCTCTAGGCCGTCTTGCCAACCCAAGGACAGTTTCCTTAATAATCCTACCCCTCCTACCCGCTATGGACTCTGAGTCATAGCAAATGCTGATTGACCTGCCAGAAAACCATGCTTATCTCTTTGAAGAGGTTTATATCTGTTGGGAACACATCTTTGAGGAGACAGGGGAGCAATGATGTGAGTCAAAATAAAATCAAGCCACTTGTCTAATTTTATGAAAATCAAAAATCCAAATTCTACTTAACTTCATGCCAGGGACTGCAGAGAACACACACTCCCCATTAACCACAGATGTCTCAGCACTTAGGGAATCTTTTGGGGGAGAATTTATCTTGGCAACATCAAGCATATACATGTGGGCACATAGCAAAGGACTTGTATCATGGGTTGTTGTACTTCCATAGTGCTGTAAAGCATATAGTTCTCAGAGCATTTTCTACATGTATGTATACAGCTCGGGGTGGGGGTGGAGTCGGGGGCAGGGGGCGGGCGGTGTGGAGATCTGAGCCAGTACCAACAGATTCCTAAAGTGTTGCTGTGGAAACTCATGGCTTACTATACTACTGCCCTTTATTTCTTCCGATGCTCTCAGCAAATGTTAGCCCCTGTCTAAATAAATTAGGAAGGGCATTCTCTTGAATTTTCTTGTTACCTTGTAATTTATAAAGCATTTTACACCTGGTTTTTCGGGGTTTGGTTCTGTTTTTGACTCACATAGCCACTCTGGTAGGTAATGCTGGCATTATTTATGATTGGAGATACTAAAGTTCAGAAAGGTTAAGTGATCTGTCCAAGGCAACACAGCTAGGAAGGCGAGCCACTCCTTTCTATCAAGCCTTTGGCTGTAAGTACCACAATGATTCTTGGTTTTACAGGACACTCAGCTCTTTGGCAAGTTGACAGGAAGAACAGAGACAGGAGGTGGAAGTTTTGACTATGATACATAAGCACCAGCTGTTTCTATTTGGTGCCCTTAGGTTGTTAAAGGGTCCATGGTAAGATTAAAAGAATTTTAGATCTCAACCTACAACGTTCCCTCTGTCCACAAGCCAGCCAAGGGCAGTCTAGAGACTTATTTCATATAGACAACAGAAACCTCAGTTCATGTCTGCCTCCTACACCAAGAATAAACATCTATAAGGTACTTCCTATATCACAGAACATACATATAGAGAGGAAATACCCAGGATTGACACATTAACATCAAATAGAAAACAGATGTGGACAGACAGGGAGCGCAGAATGAGAAAAAAAAACGGGAAGTAGGAGATGGAATAATTTAAAGGGCCAGTAACCAGACTCTGCTTATCCGCTCAAAGAACAGGAGCCCTGACATGAGCAAGAAGGGGAATACGCCCCCTGGCAGGTCCTGGGTTCCTTCATGGTTCTTTTTGTTTTGTTTTGTTTTTGTTTTTGTTTTTCGAGACAGGGTTTCTCTGTGTAGCTTTGCGCCTTTCCTGGAACTCACTTGGTAGCCCAGGCTGGCCTCGAACTCACAGAGATCCTCCTGGCTCTGCCTCCTGAGTGCTGGGATTAAAGGCGTGTGCCACCACTGCCCGGCTATCCTTCATGGTTCTTAAAGTGAGTAGATCATGAACTGAGGATGAGTGCTGTGTTCAGGATTTGCTGTATAGGGAATGCAGGCAGTCACTGGAGTGCTTACCTAGTGCCTGGGTTTGATCTAGCCTTTGGGGCTCCTGGGAGGTGGTGGGACCTTTAAGATGTGGCATCTAGTGGGCGGTCTTAGGCCAGTAGGGGTGTGTCCTCAAAGGGGATTGTGGGACTCCTGCTTTTTAGCAAGTGTGGAAGGGAACAAGGGCTCCACTGCAAGTTCCTATCAGCCACCAGCCTAAAGCAACAGGATGCAATAGCTGTAGACGGAAACCTCCGAACTGTGAGCCTAAACGAAGCTTTTATTAAGTTGAGGTCTCACCTATTCTGTCACAGTGATGGAAAACTGACTTACACCCCTTGGCTTTGGAATCTTGTCCTTGGGGTGGGTGCAGCTCCTCTCAGAGCTTTGGTCAGGCTGGGTACTGAAGCAAGTAGCCAGGTTCCTGCAGTTTCATGCTACGCTGTTATGCACAGCCAACATCACTCATGGGAATGCTGTAGCTGCCAGACAGACATCCACGACATACAGTATATGAGCAGTTGCTTTGAAAACTGGACACTCTACCTGGCTCCACCACACGGAATCATTCATCTCAAACGGAAGGACCATTCAGGAGCATTCTCTGTACAGTTCCATGAGCTCCCATAATACACGATTTAAAAAGTATATATTTAACAATAACGACTCTCAGGTGTTGCCGCCTTTAATGCCATTTTTGCAAACTGCATGTTCCTTCCAAAGCAAATTCTCAGTCCCAAACAGGGCATTTTCTGTCCAGCTGTTGCTTGTGGATCTGATGGGCCACTCAAGGGCATCATTAAACAATTTCATCAAAGAGAACATAAACTTTGTTGTTGCTGAGGCACCATAACCTTGGATTCCAGAAATGATTTTATAGTTATGAGACTTCATAAAACGGCTTGATAACATAACTTGGCTGACATGGAAATCACCAGGCTGATGGACTTTGTTCCAGTTGGAGATGTGAGTTGCATTTGTTTTTAAGGAAATGTCTATGGATTGACTGCCAACTTTGTCTTTCTGCTAAATTTATAGTTTCTTTTGATCACTCTAAAGGTGGGGATGATGCTTTTTGATTTCACAGTCACCAGTCATTTTACTGATGCTTCTGCTGTGTGTTCCTTGTTTGAACATTGACTGGCCATCCTTGTTTTCCATCCACATCAGACAGAATGGGAAAACTTAGCAGCTACAAATGCATGCTGAAGCTTCATGATAATGATGTTCCATTTGCCTGTCAAAGTTTGGAGTAGAAGCATCAGTACATCTCAACTATTCAGAGTGCCCTACATCTTGACTTGCAGGCAACAGGAAGTGGTCTGACTCACATCTGAGTCAAGATGCAGGAATTTCAGCTCCTCCATGTCTGCCTGTTCGCCACCAAGCTCTCTGCCACAACGACAATGGACCAAACTTCTGAAACTGTAAGCCTCCACCTCAGTTAAATGTTTTCCTTTATCAGAGTTGCCGTGGTCATGGTGTCTCTTTGCGGCAATAGAAACCCTAAGATGAGGGAATAGTGACAGAACCCACTTTAGACATAGGGTTGTTAATGGGGAATACATGAGCAAAGACTACTGAGCAAAGTCTGTGACATAAGTGGTGCCGGAATCATTTTGCTCATGTCTTGTGTTAAATAGGAACATCCCTTTTTAGAAGAGGAAATGAACTCAGCAATTCAGTAACCTCACACCTCTAAACGATAGAGCCAAATGGAGTGGATTTCAAATATTGGCCTCTTTTTTTAATCTCTGTTTCTTCTCTTCTGATACTGTTTTGTGAGACAGACCTCTTCTCTGTAGCCCAGACCTCAAACCTTGTAATTCTCCTGCTTCAGTTCCTGAGTGATGATGGGATTACAGACATGGACCACATGTACCTCCAGGTGCTGCTCTCCTGAAGAAACCTGGCCCCTCACCAGGCGGCCTCCAACTCAGGGACTTGGGCTTGCTGGGTAATCACTCACCACTGAGCTACATCTCCACGTTTTTTAGTTAAGGGGTTTTAGGAAATACTTTTTTTTTAGTCCTAAAAAGAGAAACTTCTTTTTTCCTTCTCTTTCGCGGTGAGATGCTGCCAAATCTTTTCTGGTTTTCATCTGGGCTATGAACACACTCAGTTTCACTTCTGTCCGATGAATCCTTCTTTCCTGGGACAAAGAATAAAGAAAATTAAGTGCAAGAAAAACAAAGCGAGAACGAAGACTAGCAATTGCATGGGCAAACAGCACGTGGGCTTGCACTGGAAAGGGTGGGACCGAGTCACCCCCTCCTGCGTGCTTTATTTAGTAACATTTTCACTTTTTGTCCCAAGAAAAGGAAGAAGACAGGAACATCACGACTATTGCTCTGCACCATGCCTTCACTTTCGCTAGAATCCACTTCACACACAAGGGAAGAAAACCTTGGCGTAAGCGGGCAGCCGAGCAAAGCCAGTCCAACAGCATTCCTAAAAGGGAACAAAGACCTGTGGTCTCCAGGGAAACCTAATTATGGTTCTCCCTCAGGTCAAATCTTTCCGGCTTCGATCTCCTAATATTCACTCTTCTCTTGTTTTTAAATCTTCTGTCCAACTTTTCTGTATTTCAGTAATATTTCTGTCTCGGTGACTGTAGGTGAACGCTTTGTAGAGCGTTTTGTAAGAGTAGGGAGTAACTTATTTAATTAGAGAAATTAGGTGCTCCCCCGACCCCAACTCCACCCCTAACCTCACCCTACCTCGGGCTCACACATGAAGAATTTTCAGAGCTCAGTCAGGGCCCCTTTCTACCTGATTTCCACAATACTGAGGACATTCTATATCCTGTTTTTTTGTTGGTTTTTTTTTTTTGTTTGTTTGTTTGTTTTTCTTTTTTGGGTGTGGGTGTGAGCACCTGTGTTCATGTGTGTGGAAGCAGGAGACTCCTCTCCTCCATGGTGTCCCTCAGGAACCATCTACCTTGTTTTTTTGAGACAGGACCTCTCACTGGGACTAGGACAGACAGAGTAGGATATCCTGGTTGGCCAGCAAGCCCCAGAGACCCGCCTGTCTCCACCTCCTCAGCGCTGGGATTACAAGTGTGGGCTGCCACACCTAGTAGCTTTTTATTTGGGCACTGAGGTTAAACTCAGGTCCTCACGCTGGCAAGTGCATCACTGATGGGCTATGTCCTCGGTCCATTATCCTGTTTCTCACAAGGAACTTCCTTTCTTCCTGGAGGAAGATAAGAAAAATGAAGGCAGTTCCCGTGAATCTTTCAGTCTTGTGTTTCAGTTCCTCAGTGGGCACAGTTGGCCCCTCTCTTCCAGCAATGCTCAGCCTTCAGTTTCTGTTTAAACTGAGACCTGCTGCCTTAAGATAATCTGCTTAAGTCGTTGCTGGCTAAGTCTTGTCAATGTGACACCAACTAGAGATGTCTGAGAACAGGGAACCTCAGCTGAGAAATCACTTCCAATCGATTGGCCCATTGGCATGCCTGTGGGGTATTTTCTTGATTAAGGATTGATGTGGGAGGGCCCAGCTCGCGATAGAGTTGGGCCGGTGGTCCTGGGTTGTGTAAGAAAGTAAGCTGAGAGGCTGGAGAGATGGAGTGCTGGCTGCCCCTTCAGAGGACTAGGGTTCAGTTCCCAGCAGCTCACGATAGCCTGTAACTCCAGTTCCAGGAGACCTGATGCCTTCTTCTGGCCTCCACAGGTACTGCATGTACATCTAAACAGGTGAAACACACCTACTCATAAAGAAATCAAGAAAGAAAGCTGAGTAAGCCATGGAGACCAAATGAATGCGCAGCTTCCTCCATGGTTCCTGCCTCTGCTCCTGTTCCCGTTCCCTCACTGACTTCTATCCATGATGGGCTGTGACTGTGACAGGTTAGCATAAACCCTTTCCCTCCCGAGTTGCTTTTGGTGGGTGTTTTATCACAACAGTAGAAAGCAAACTGGAATACTTCAACTAGAATTCCTTTCCCTCAGGCATTGTCACTTGACAAATTCCTAATTGGACAAGGCCTGGTAGTCCTGCGTCTCTCCAGAAAAGCTCTCCCCAAGTTTCCCAGTCTGACTTCAAACTTCCTCCTTCATGCTCCACGTCACATCAGGCAAACATCTTCCACTGCACCACCCACTGCCAGTGCGTATCCCATATCCATCCAATTCCACCTCTATTGCCGCACCCCCAGGCAGGGTCTCGCTGTGTAGCTCTGGCTGGCCTGGAACACACTATGTAAACTAGGCTTCCCTCGAACTCAGAGATCCTCCAGCTTCTGCCTCCTGAGTGCTGGAAGTAAATGCCTACACCACCATGCCCAGATATTACTGCCTTCTTGATCTTGTCTGGGTAAAATTATTGTCTCCTGCCGGGCGGTGGTGGCGCACGCCTTTATTCCCAGCACTCGGGAGGCAGAGCCAGGCGGATCTCTGTGAGTTCAAGGCCAGCCTGGGCTACCAAGTGAGTTCCAGGAGAGGCGCAAAGCTACACAGAGAAACCCTGTCTCGAAAAACCAAAAAAAAAAAAAAAAAAAAAATTATTGTCTCCTAAGATGTCTCCCAACCCCTCCACTTTCTCCTCCCATTCCCTCTTCCCCTTCTCTCCACTCCTCTTCTATCCCTCCCTTCCTCTTCTCCTTCCATCTCCTCCTCTCCAGGTCTCTCTATGTTTCCCAGACTGGCTTTGACTCAGAATATTCTTGTTCCCACCACTTAAGTGGTGAGTTCAACACATGCATACCACACACACAGCTTATATTCCTTCCTCTCTTTAGTCTTATTATTTATACTGCAGTCATAGTGACCTTTTTAAGTAGAGAGACTCCATTTATACAAAATTCAGATAATACACAGAATTAGTTATAATGAATAAAGTGAGTACCTATGAGCCAACTTAAGAAATAGAGAATTGCTGGGTGGTGGCGGTGGCGGTGGCGGTGGTGGTGGCGCACGCCTTGAATCCCAGCACTCCGGAAGGCAGAGCCAGGCAGATCTCTGTGAGTTCAAGGCCAGCCTGGGTTACCAAGTGAGTTCCAGGAAAGGCACAAAGCTACACAGAGAAACCCTGTCTCAGAAAAAAAAAAGAAAGAAAGAAAGAAATAGAGAATTGCTGGGCAGCAGTGGTGCATACATTTAATCCCAGCACTCAGGAAGCAGAGCCAGGCAGATCTCTTAAGGCCAGCCTGGTCTACAGAGTGAGATCCAGGACAGGCACCAAAACTACACAGAGAAACCCTGTCTCGAAAAACACAAAAGAAAAAAGAAAGAAGGAAAGAAGGAAAGAAGGAAAGAAAGAAAGAAAGAAAGAAAGAAAGAAAGAAAGAAAGAAAGAAAGAAAGAAAGAAAGAAAGAACTAAGCTGGGTGGTGGTATTGGTGCACACCTTTAATCTCAACACTCAGGAGGCAGAGAAAGATGGATCTCTGAGTTCAAGGCCAGCCTGGTCTACAGAGTGAGTTTCATGATAGCCATGACTATACAGAGAAACCCTGTCTTGCAAAACAAACAAATGATAAGTAAATAAATAAATAATAAAAATTAAAAAAAAAAGAAATGAAGAATTACAAATACCTTTGAAGTTCAGATTGTCTCCTTTCTCTCCTTTCTGTTAACTATACTGGACTTGGTATTAACATTGCTTTGTCTAGTTATCTTTTTATCTTTGTTTGGCTCGTTTGATAAGCTGGGGATCTCTCTGTTTCTGTCTGTCTGTCTGTCTGTCTGTCTCTCTCTCTCTCTGCTGATAGGGATCAAACCAAAGGCAAGTACTCTACCACTAAACTACATATACCCTCATTATTTTGTCATTTTGTATGTCTTTCTAACCAATACATTCTTTAGTTTGCCTTGTTTTTGAACTCTTAAAAAGGGCAGCATGGTGTTCACATCATGATTTGTTATATGCAGTAATATTGTTTTGGAAACTCATCCATGTAGATTTTTATTTCTGTGTAGTATTTTATGCAAGTGTCTATGAATGAGCTAGTGGGTTTTGTGGGGAGGATACTGTGCAATCACTAGCAATGCTAAAATACACAGTCTTGACCATGACACCTAATGAGCAATTTCTCCTTGGAAGTGCTGTCCAGCAGAACTTCCTGTGATGATGAAAGCCTTCTACTCTACAGCAACTTGACACTGTGGCCTTGCCTCCAAGCAGATATGGATATTGAACACACAGAATGTGACTCCTCCATTGAAAAACTGAATTTTTGTTTTAGTTCTTGTGCTAGGGACTGAACCCAGAGCCCCACACTTACGAGGCACTCATGATTACCACCGAGATACATTCCTAATCTACATTTGAAATTTTACTTTAAATAGCCAACAAGTTCCTGGTAGCCACAGTGGCTCTAGAATGGACTTGCTGAGTTAGAGAGTATGTGCATCTTGGATATTATGAAATATAGCCATGTACTACATAAGGATGTTTCTGTCAATAACAGATAGTGTACAAGAAGGTGTCACTACAAGATTATAGTGGAGCTGAAAAGTTCCTATGGCCAATGATCTTGTGTCCCAGTGCACAGCACAATAGATTACAAGTTTATGAGGTGCTGCTGTAAGCAGACCTGCTGGATGGCCAGCCATGTGATAGCAGAGCACAGACAGTACTTGATGTTTGATGATAAATGGCTGTTTATGTGTCCATGATATGATATTCTCATTGTTCATTTAGAGGATGACCCTTCCACTTACGTAAACTGTTTTACTGCATGCCATACTATACTAGCTATACATCCCCTGTTTACTGTTTACCTCATCTTGATCGTATCAAGAGGTCATATCAAAAGATTGACTTAGGCCATCCAGGCTTGTGTAAGCTCACTGTGTGTTTGCACAACAATGAAGTCAACAACACAGTTCTCAGGATGTGCTCCTGTCAGTCAGCAGCAGGGACTGCATTGACAAATGTTTTTAAGCTGGCAATGTTAAGTTATGCTCCCATGAGCAGCATATAAGAATTGTCAATGGTGGTTTTTTTGTTTGTTTGTTTTTAGCATTTTTCTTTGCATTGCTTTATTATAGAGGTATACAATGGTATCTTATTCCAGTTTTAATTTGTAGTGCTCTCATTCTCGTCATCTGTTTCCTTCTTGTGTGTTGCCTATTTAGGTCTTTTGTGCCTTTTTTCTTTGTGCTTATTTTTAATTTTTTAAAAACTACATTTAATTATTTTATTTGTATTTTATTATATGGGTACAGAAGTGCACACACATGCTTGTAGAAGTCGGAGGAGTACTGGAGAGAGTCGATTCAACCCTTTTCATCTGCTTTTAGTTGACTTTGAAAACCACCCATCTGCCAGGTGGTGGTAGCACACGCCTTTGATCCCAGCACTTGGGAGGCAGAGGCAGGCAAATCTGTGTTTGAGGCCAGCCTGGTCTACAGATGGAGATCTGGGACAGCCAGGGCTATACAGAGAAACCTTGTCTTGAAAAACAAACAAACAAAAACAAAACCCCAGAAAAACAATCCAACCAAACAAACAAACAAACAAAAAAAAAACAAACACCCACTCACCTAAGAGGTATAGATAACACTCCTCTGTGGGCCTTGATGGTAAGCTGAGGCAGTCTGTGTGTGCAGAGCATTGGTGACTTCTAACCCCAGTCACCTTCCCCATCCTCAGCCTGTCAGTACCCCCAACTCCTATCCTGCTCCTGCAGACTTGAAATTTGCTACCTGGTCTCCATGTGTGGTCACTTGGCAGACACACACACACACACACACACACACACACACACACACACACACACACAGCAGTTACACAAAATTGTCTCAATTCAAGACTATTTCCTCTTGGCAATAAGTATAAGTTCATTGAAGAGCAGATACTGTTTTCCCAGCTAAAATGCTCCTCCATGTGGCAATAGCACAAATAGTTTCTAGTTCACTTCACTACCACCAATTTCAAAAGTATGCATTTCTTTTAAGATTTATTTTTATTTTTTTATTTTTATTTGTGTGTGTGTGTGTGTGTGTGTGTGTGTGTGTGTGTGTGTGTGTGTGTGTGTGTGTGTATGTGTATGCGTGCTGATGGAGGTCAGATGAAGCATCAGCTCCCCTGAAGCTGGAGTTATAGAAGGTAAGCCATTGATGTGGGTGCTGGGAACTGATCTTGGTTCCTCTGGAAGAGCAACAAGCATTCATAACTAAAGCATCTGTTCAGTCTCCAAAGTATGCATTTATTGACAAATGTTAGATATTGTGAAGACCTCACCTTGCTTGGGATTTTGTGCATGTCATGAAATATTACTAGTAGTTATAATGAACTATTTCAAATGTACTTAATCAAATGTAGCTGGTCCTCCATATCCATGGGCCCCATATTTACAGATTCTGTATCTGTATACAATTTAACTGATTGCTGATTGAAAATATTCAGAAAAGAACGCCCCTGGAAGCTGGAGAGGTGGCTCAGCAGTTAAAAGTGTGTGTTACTCTTGCAGAGGACTTGCGTTCGGCTCTCAGTACCCATGTCAGGCAGCTCATAACTGCCTGTAACTCCAGCTCCAGGGGAGCTGATGCCTCTGGCACCCTTAGACACTGCACTGAAGCACATGTACCAGTGCACACACACAATCTTTAAAAGTGCACCTCTGCTGAACATGTGCCAACTTTTCTTACTATTCCCTAAGCAATATGATTAACAACCTTTTACATAGTATTTATGTGAGGGATTATCAGCAATCTAAAGATAATTTAAACTACCTGGGAGGTTGCATAGGTGGTAGGTAAATACTATGTGATTTTATACAAAGAAGTGGGCGTCCTGAGAGCCTGAGAGCTCCCCGTGTATTAATGTATCCCTGTGGAGCCTGAGGAGTGCACTCTAATTTGACCAGACTCTCTCATTGTTCCTGCATCACACCCGAATCCATCCGGGCCCCTTTCTCTGTACGTGCCCTTTTCTCTGTCTATTCAGTGGATTGCGAGCACCTGGGACAATGGCGATTGGAAGGAGTGTCTTATCCAGAGGCAGGAAAAAATTTGCAGAGACAACCTCATTCAAGATCCTTGGGTGATATTTCAGGAAACAAAGCAAAGCAAACACCTAGACACAATTTACAACTAATGTTGAGTAGGCCAAAAGGCCAAATCTTTGGGCCAAGAGAGAAAGGTCAAGTGTTGGGTTAAACTTGCAAGGGATGTAGGAGCAGCCGGGAACACAGAACTCCTGAGAAAGCAGTCTGCCTGTGCTCATGTGTTGAAAATGTAGTGAAGGGCCAGGCAAAGTGGCACAGGCAGGTCTCTGTGAGTTTGAGGACAGTCTGGTCTACATAGAGAGTGCCAGGCCAGCAGGGGATACCTAATGATACCTGGTCTCAAAATACAAAAACAAAAATAGAAAGTGTAGAAAAGGGATATATGTTCCTTTGTCTCAGAAAGTTCTAGGTCTGGCATCTCCAAGCCTTGGCAGATCAGTTCCTGGTGGCTTTCCTCATTCCAAGGATGAAGGTAAGGGAAAGAATGGAAAGAGAAGTAATGTCTCCAAACTCCACCTAGGTAACTCTACACCAGACATTAGAAAACTCCTACATCCATAGGCCATCAAGATAAATGTGAAACAAGTTATACATACACACATCCACACACATGTGGACCCCCTCGAGAAAAATGACAATTTTGTATGGAAGAGATGCCTTTGTATATTTACACATGCACATGCTGGGTGCATGCACCCAGAGGTCAGAGGTCAATGTTGCATGCCTTCCTCTATCTCCATATTATTATTATTATTTTTTGTTTTGTTTTGTTTTGTGTTTTGCTTTTTTTTTTTTTTTTTTTTGGTTTTTCGAGACAGGGTTTCTCTGTGTAGCTTTGCGCCTTTCCTGGAACTCGCTTTGGAGACCAGGCTGGCCTCGAACTCACAGAGATCCGCCTGGCTCTGCCTCCCGAGTGCTGGGATTAAAGGCGTGCGCCACCACCGCCCGGCTGTGTTTTGCTTTTTTGAGATAGGGTTTCTCTATGTAGTTTTGGTGCCTGTTCTGGATCTCGCTCTGTAGACCAGGCTGGCCTCGAACTCACAGAGATCCACCTGGCTCTGCCTCCCAAGTGCTGGGATTAAAGGCATTCACAACCACTGCCTGGCATGCCTGGCTTTTTATATAGGTGTTAGGACACTAAACTCAAGTCCCTCCTCTTATGCAGCGAGCACGTTAACAACTGGGCCTTTCCCCAGCCTTGAAATGACAGTCTTTTTTTTTTTGTTTTGTTTTGTTTGTTTGTTTGTTTTTTGGTTTTTCCAGACAGGGTTTCTCTGTGTAGCTTTGCGCCTTTCCTGGAACTCACTTGGTAGTCCAGGCTGGCCTCGAAATCACAGAGATCCGCCTGGCTCTGCCTCCCGAGTGCTGGGATTAAAGGCGTGCGCCACCACCGCCCGGCTGAAATGACAGTCTTTTTAAGACAAGTCAGCTACCCAGAGTTTTATAGAGAACTTTTCAATTTTAAATATTGATTCAAAACATTGAAATCATACTAGGTGTAATGGTATAAGCCTGCAATCCTACAATCCTACCATGTAAGAGGCAGATGGAGGAACTCTGAAGATGGAGGCCAATTTGGATTGTATAACCAGGCCCTGCCTTAAAAATAAATAAATATTAAGTCACCATGAGGGGCAAACAGAGCATATAGAAGCTGGAATTATTCCAGTAGGCCTCAGACGTGTAAACCCTGAAGCTTATTAAGTCAGGAGACTTTTGACAAAAGCAAATATCGGAGTTGTTTGGGAAATACTTAATTGTAAATGATTTTCATGAGCTTGTAAAGTGTTGGTGTTAGATTCTGGTCCAGGCCTCTAGCCACCATAGAAGTCTGACTTGTGCCATCAAAATAGAAGCAGCTGACCGGCACCTGTCAAAGACTAGTGGACAGCAAAGGAGGGGCCCAGATGGAAAATTTGCTGGAGACTGGCCCTGTTTGCTCTGCCATAGGCGCACTCGGCAGAAAGTCTAACCGCACTGGCACATTGTGCTGTTCCCTAGGGTGTAGCTTCGTCCCACCGTGAGATGTCACTGGGTCCCACCGCATTTCTTCTGGCTGGAGTTAAAGGAGGGAAAAAAAAAATATATACAAATTTTATTTGAGGGGAATTGTCTTCCTGGGCGGGTCCCTTGGGGGAGGACCCAATGGAAACCAGTTTATTATATACCTCCCCTCCTTGCCCACACGAGGGCTGAGTGTATGGGTGTGAGCTGCTGGGTGGAAAGCTAGTACAAAGGGTGTCACCCTGACAACAGGGCAGAGCAGGAGGTCTGGGAGGAGATGGTGATAGGAATCTGCAGGCATAGGGTGGGGAAATATAACTACCGGCATGAAAGGGGTGGCAGTAGCTGTAAAACGAGTCCCTTCCACTTCTTGGGTGATTCCCTCTTCTCTTGACCTGAGTGCTTACGTTAGCAAATGCACGTTTTTTCTGACACACAGTCCCATCTCTCATCTGTACCGGCGTCTTCCCCACAACCCCAGTGGACATAATTCCATCTCAACTTACTACAGTGAGGCTTTCACCCACCCTCTGCTGCCGCTGCAGCTGCCCTCTCAAGACTGGAATTCTCAGCGCCAGCAGTCTCATGGGCTTGGTATATTAGTCAAGTTGACAACCGAGAGTGGCCACCCCATCTGGCCGATCTGGACTTTGAACACAGAGCCCCCCAGGCCATCTCTAACTTCTTTGGTTGCTCCTTTCCTCCCTGCTCCTCGGTTTTCACCGATGTTCCCCTTGCCCACAGCATCCTTGTAAGACTTACCATAACCTGATGAGCACAGCCCTGGGCCAGGGTAGGTGTGCAGCACACAGAGCCTAGAATGGATTACAACCCTCTGAGCACACTTAGCCTGGTGCCCTTGGGACCTGAACACCTTGTGCAGTAAGATGCTGAGGTCTAGGGTGCAAGCCTTGGTCTTCATCTTTCTGGTTCTGGACTCTTCTGCAACCTTCCGTGGTCACAGCTCTAGTCAGTGTGTCTTACCTAATTTCTAGAGTTTCATGTCTCCTGCAGTTCTCGTGTTTGCTTTCCTGTAGGAACCTCAAAGTTGTCACGGTTCAAATAGAATTCAGACACCCATACCCCCATACTTCTATACTCCCATACCGTCATACCCCCAAATATGCTGGTTTTTCTGTATTCCTTCTTGGTTCAGGGTTTCTTAAACTTTTTCCACTCACAACTACTTGTCACTTAAGTACTTTTTATGTGACCCTAGGGGTATGTGTATATGTACCAAAAATGTATTACTAATAAATCATAAACTGATTTCAATGCAATTCTTTGATATGCATATAAGACCAAGGTGAACTTTCATACTGAGAAGATGGAGGTGCTTGTTTATTTTTTACAAAGAATTAAATATTGACTGAATGCTTGATATTGCAGGGCATGAACCACCCTCAGCATTTCTTAGAGTTGATCAATAGTTTGGTTTTATCATCTTCAATGCTGAGAATAATGCTTTGCATAAATAGAGAGTGAAAAATGGCAGAAGTGGGCTAATGAGGTGGCTTAGCAGATCAGGGCACTTGGAAGGATGTGTACATGTGCACGCACACACACAACCATATAACAAATACATGTAAAACAACTTTCAATGGGAGAAGTACAGTTAGGGTCTTTTTAGAAATTGCTGGAAGAGCCAAGAATGATAGCATATGCCTCTATTCCCAGGCAGAGGCAGGAACACCTCTGTGAGTTCCAGGGAGCCAGGGCTACGTAGTAAGACCCTGTGTCAAATAAACAAAGAAAAAAGTTAGAAAATGGTGGGAATTTTTTTTATATGAAACAAGTCAGTCACTCAAACAGCAATCTTTAAAATCAAACATTCTAATGATACACTAATTTGACACTTACATGAAGAAAATGATAGGAAATATATATATATATTCCTCTTGTGATGCCTAGAATGTGTATATGTGTGTGTGTATATATATATATATATATATATTTGGTTTTTCGAGACAAGGTTTCTCTGTGTAGCTTTGCGCCTTTCCTGGAACTCACTTGGTAGCCCAGGCTGGCCTTGAACTCACAGAGATCCGCCTGGCTCTGCCTCCCGAGTGCTGGGATTAAAGGCGTGCGCCACCACCGCCCGGCTGATAGGAAATATTTTAAATGGTTTTTTTGTAATTAAACCATTATGTTTCAATAAGAGCAGAACATCTTGCATGTACAGTAAAACACTTCAATTCATAGTATACAGCAGTGTATAATTATCACTGAGGTGTCTCAGGCAATATTCATTTATGTTACCTGGTGTGACAGCACACACAGGTCAGTGTCCCTATCCTGTATTCAAATACCAGGCTGCAGTGATGTCCTATGAGGCAGTACAGGTTAGTGTGGCCAGATACATCTCAAATACATTGAATGCTGGATTTTGAATGAATTTTAGTCATTACATCTTCAGAAACCCTTTTACAATTGCCAGTTAAAGGAAAGATTTAGTTCTTAAAAAATATTATGTGTACGGGTGCTTTACTTGTATATATGTCTTTGTACCACACATCAGAGAGCCCACAAAGGCCAGAAGGCATCAGATTTCCTGGAACTGGAGTTATAGATGGTTGTGAGCCACAGTGTGGGTTCTGGGTTCTGCTCTCTGGGAGAGCAGTCAGTACTCTTAACCACTGAGCCATCACTTTAGCCTCTGCTGAAAATTTTTTCATGATCCTCATCCTACCTTCAGTTACATGATCCCATATGGGGTTAAAACCCATAGTTTTAAAAGCCAGGCCTTGGTTAATGACATCATCTTCTATCCTCTAATTCAACTGCAGGCTTAGAGGCTATCTATGCTTCTTCCATTTCCACAATCTAAAGCTGTTGTTGTCTCCCAAGAGTTCTAATGTAACAGCATTCTGACTAATTTCCCTGTCTCCAGAATCTCTCCCATCCCCATAGTCACCAGATTTTTCTTTACACAGATCTGAGACTATTGCTCCTTTGTTTAAAACTTTTGACTCCTAATTAAGCATAGAATAAAGTCCAGATGCTCAGGTGTGGCATATAAAACCCTTCACATCCTAGCCCAAACCTACTTTCCCAGTCATGCACCTTGCCTCTGATCTCAACACATTTAACCCCACCAGGTAGTGATGCACAGAGGCCTGAGTGTGATGTTGTCGTGTGCTCTCATGCCCTCTGTCTTTGCTGTTACCTTGAATGCCCTGTCTCTTATTCTTTGTCTTGTAAAATTCCATCCACTCTTCAAAATTATGATCACTTGACCCTTTTTTCTTTCTGTGGTGCTGAAGACTAAATTCAGGGTCCCCACGTCTGCTAAGCAAGTGTTCTACTATTGAGCTTGGCCTTATCACCTTTTTCCCCCCTAAGCATCTGGCTCTAATAACTAGCTGCTACTTATACAGCATTACTGTGTGGTTATTATAGATTATGTCCAATGTCTTTCCCACCACATTAAAAAAAAGATTTTATTTTTTTTAATGTGTATATGTGTATGTCTGTGTATATACGTGCACATGTGATGAGTGCCCATGGTAGCCAGAAGGGAATGTTGGATCCTCCAGAGCTGGACTTACAGTTTTCTGACTTGGGTCCCCTGGAAAAGCAGCAAGTACTCTTTTTTTTTTTTTTTCTGGTTTTTCGAGACAGGGTTTCTCTGTGTAGTTTTGGTGCCTGTCCTGGATCTCTCTCTGTAGACCAAGCTGGCCACGGTCCCGAGTGCTGGGATTAAAGGCATGAGCCACCACCGCCTGGCTGTGCAAGTACTCTTATCTGCTAGCCAGTCTCTCAGGCCCACATCATGAATTTCTTGAAGGCAAGATTAAGCTTTTTAGTCTTCATATCATCAGAAGATTGACGAGGACCTGTTATACTGTAGATGTTGAGTAAAAGTTTATGATTTGAATTGGGCAGGAACTTTGGACATAATTTTGCAAAACGATCGATGATTTCTTTCAGCACGAGTTTTAGCTGTTTCTCTTTTTCAGAAAATGGAAAAATCTCAGAACAGGGTTGTTGATAGGCTGGCTCCCTTGAAGATGGTTGCTATGTCCGTTGCCAGCCTTTAGCGAAGTCTCTCAGGGACACAGAGACTGAATTTTCAAACGACAGATGAATGTCTGCGTGTGGCTTTTACCAAACATCAGAATTCCTCTGAACCACGGATGATTATCAATTTAAGACTTAGATTTTAGGCTCCACGGAAAACTGAATAGTAAGGTTACAGTGAGCAGCTGTACTTATTTTATATGCAGTGCTCCACCCACCCAATCTTGAAAAACTGATTAGTTATCTTGAAGGGGGTGTGCTTCTTTTACAGGTTTTGTAGATATTGGGGGGAAATTTTTGGTGCATAAAACTGACCTAGTCATTCTCCTTAGCCCAAGCTGGGCTCAGTAGCAGTCGCTCACGAGCCTTGTGATGCCCAGAATGTGTAGATGAAATGAGCAGATGTGTATTTGTAGAACCGTGGTAGTAGCTTATGGGTGGGTGGGAAAGAGATTGGTTCCAAAATCCTTCCAAATACAAGAACTTTGTTCTCACTAGAATCCAAGCAACAAGTTGCAATTGAAAAATGAACAGATTGGTCAGCTAAGTGTTCACAGGAAAAGCTTTGGGGTGGATTTCTTGGGACCTGCCGACCCATCCTAAGGTCCCATGCCTAATTTTGGGACCCTAGTTTCCTTTTCATCTCCTGGAGCCTCCTTTTGGCTTCCCAAAAGACTTCTGGGCGTTAGTTTCCCCAATGTTAGAATGTGAGGGATCTGGGCTCAGCACAAAACCCTCAGCCTACTTCCTCTGGGAGCTTGGGATCCCGGGAGGGCGCCCTTGTAGGATCACAGATGGCGGAGGGCGCCGCTGGGGTGAAGAGTGAGCAACACTGGCTGCTGGGGTTGCCAACGTGGGTGGCTTTGCTGGGCCGCGCCCCTGGGTAGGGTGCTGGCCCCGGCGTCAGCAAGGCCGCCCCCCGTCGGCCCTCCCCCGGGCGGGGCCAGCCCCGACGGCGCTGACTCAGCAACGCGAGGGGGGAGTTTTGTCCCTCCGCGGACCCCGTTTCTCTGGGCCACCATTGAGCGGGTTTCCTTTTTCCGGCGCTCCGGGTGCAAGAACTACGTCCGACCAGCTAGGCAGCGGACTGGAGCGTAACCCCAGAGCTCACCTGAGGACCCCCCCGAAAACTAACGTTTCCCCACGAGGCAGCGTGGGCGCCATGAACAACGCGGGTGAGGCGCCCCTCTTCCCGCGAGTGCTTCCCAGGGTCTTCTCCCAGGCTCCGTGGACCCGTGAGGCCCGGCGGCGTGAAAGGCCGGGGTGCGGGGGTGAGACCTAGGCAAGGGCGGGGATGTAGCCCTCCCGGAGGGCCAGAGAGCCAGGAGGGAGACAGCATCTTGCAGGAGGATGACGGGGGAGGGCTTTCTGACTTCAGCACTCTCCAGGATGCTCTTGCGAAGTTAAATCCAGGATCTACAGTGACTCTATCCTAAAGCTGCCTCCCCCCTCCCCCGTCAGCCTCTTTTTTTTTTGGGGGGGGGGGAGGTTATAATTATAATGGCGTTTGATCTCCCCACAGGACTGAATTCGGAGAAGGTAGCTGCTCTGATCCATAAACTAAATTCTGACCCTCAGTTCGTACTTGCCCAGAATGTTGGGACCACTCATGATCTGTTGGACATCTGTCTGAAGAGGGCCACGGTCCAGGGTGCTCAGCATGTGTTCCAGCACGTTGTGCCTCAGGAAGGCAAGCCAGTCACCAACCAGAAGAGCTCTGGTGAGGTCTTCGACTTCTTGCCTACTTTACTGACTGCAGCCTGGTTTATTGTCCTAAAAATGGCCTTGGGAGAACAGAGCTTTGTAGCACATTGAAAGAACTTGTAATAAACCAGAAAAGAGGCTCAAGAACATTGCTTGTGTGGTGGCCTGTTAGCGTTTAGTCTGAACACTAAAGTGACAAATGGGTGATGGCCATTGACTGCACATCACCATATTGTCTTGATATTATGTGATATTGGATTGATGTGGTTTGTTCTCTTGCCGTTTTTATCTTAACAGTTCATTTAGAAGTAGCTGAAGAGAGAAACAGTTAGAGGGGAGAGGTTGCATACAAAGAAAACCAAAAATCGAAGATGAGCTATGCCCTTGGTCACAAATAGTCCATACAAAAATATCCATGCCCTAGAAGACTTCCCAGAATTACGCTAAAATCCAAATATATAAAATAGAAAAAAATGTGATTACAACAAAGTGTTATTGACTATTATTTTAAAATGTGCTCCCTGGTTGCAGCTGGAGTTACTGTGCTCATAGGTCAGTTCCCATCAGTAGGCTACTTTCTAGTACTCCTTGAGTTCTCATTCCTGGCTGGCTGAGAATTCTTGTTTTGCTGTACACTGTCCTGTTACCACTGTTAGAAATACATCTACACTGAGAGATTGGGTATCCAGGAATTCAAAGAGGAGAAATATTCTCACAACAAAATTGAACTAAAAGGACCTTGCATTATTTTTCGTTTTGATACTTCTCCAAGTCCATTGTACTTACAGTAAACACTAGTGCTACTTAGAGCAACTCAAAACTCAAAAGGATACATTTAACATGGGTAATGTTTTGCTGTATGTAAATTATAGATTAAAGATTGATTAAGGATTGATTTTTAAATTTTGAAGGGAAAAAATTATGACCTTGCAAAAAAACTTTTTATGTAGTAGAAAGTGCTTACTCAGTATGCCCAGGCCCTTAGTTCAGAAATGTTTGGGATGGTGAGGTCTGCCACGCTACAGACTATCTAGTTAATGTATTACAGTAGCCCCGCGTGTTCTGATTACAATGGTCTCCTAGGGTAACCTGGGAAATGTGGTGTATCTCTTTAATTTACTCTAAATACTAATAGTGCATGAGCGATGTAATCCTGTGACGTTTTCATCTTAACAGTTCACCCGGAAGTAGCAGAAATAGAACTAGTGTACAGGAGACAGGACGTGTACAGATAAACCTGAAGTCAAGATGACACTATTCAGAAACACCATTTAATTTTTCTTTCTTTGTTACAAAATCATTTTTGTTCAGTGTAGAAAATCTGTGAAGTACCAGTAGGGGAATAGTTTTTGTTTACCCATCAAGCCTTTATTCTCTGTACAAGTGGTTTTAATATGAGATCATCCTTGAAGAATTTTTATATGTGCCTTTTATAAACCTTCATTTGTTCATATGTTATAGACATGGTTTCTTATCTGTAAAAACATTGTATCCAAATATGTTGAAAGTTTCCCCTGAAGAGCGTTACTCTTTATTCAAGGCTCACCAAGGCTTTCAGGATAGACCCGCTGAGTTTATCTTGCAGTAGAGTTGTGTTTTGAAGTTGCCCTAGTCCACACTAGTTTGGAATGCATACAGATATTAGATTCCATCAGTTTCTGAGAGGCAAAATATTTGAATGTTCTGGACATGACTTCACATAGAAATGTTGGATGTCATTGGAAATAGACCTTTAAAAACTCACTTACATTGGTACAGAAAGCTGTGAACTATAGAAGCTCTGGTTATGCATTTATAGGGGTAAACGAAGACATGATTGTATTCTCAGTGCTTGTTGTAAAGTCTTCAGGGACAGCATCAGATATGGGTTTAAAACATTGCTATATCAGAAACTTACTAAGTGGAAGAATGATGGTGTGTTGTGGTTGAAAATGTGGATACTGATGGCCAGGTGCATATAAAGAGTGTGAAGCTGTGAAAATAGAATAGAAAAGTAGAAAAATAGTCCTTCTTTGTAGCCAACAATGACCTTGAATTTCTTATCCTTCTGCCTCCACCTCCCAGGTGTTGGGTTATGATTGCAGCCATGTACTACTGTCTCTGATGTATAGGGTGCTAAGGAGGAATCCAGGGCTTATTCCATGCTAGTTAAGCATTCTATCAACTGAGCAACATCTCCATCTTGGAACAATAGTGCCTCTAAGTAAATTTACTGTTTTAACATGATTTTAAGAGGAAAATATTTTGTTGTTTCATTTATGTCTCAATTTTTAAATTATATATATTTTAGCTCTTGAGCTGAAGTGATCCTCCTGCTTCAGCCCTCCCAAGTCTTTCATTTGTATTTAAATATTTATATAGCCCAGTTAGTCAAATACTTCCCTTAAAAACAACTCAGTTTTGGGAAAATAGGCAAGTGTTAAGCTTAGCACTCACTGAAGGATGCACTCACTGTCCATTCCAAATTAAGGTTTCTTGTGCATTCCAAATCAAGGTTTCTGTTCATTTCAAATTAAGGTTTTGATTTCCAAATCATTCTCAGGTGATTTGTATTTCCTTAGCTCTCTGTTCAGAAGTGGAATGCTTGTTGGGCATTATTGAGAAGAAAAAGGATATTTTCCCACTTCACTAATGTCTTATGAAGAACTTAAAAAAACAAAAGTTTCTTTTTTTTCTGTGTCTTTTTTGGACATCATGTAATTTATTCATGATCTCTCTTCATTTGCTTTTAGTGTTCCTAGGTTATCCTAGAACTCACTATATTATCTAGGCTGACTTTGAACTCATAGCAATCTTCTTGTTTCAATCTCCTAAGTACTGGGATTATAGGTACGAGCCACTGTGCCCAACCTAAAAGGTTCTGGTTGGTTTTTGTTTTGTTTTGATTTTGTATTTGAGTGAATGAGTGTGTGTGTATATATACCATGTAGTAGTAATCACGACATGTCTTTCAATTTGCTTTGTTTTCAATATTTCTGTTCTGGACTGAAGATGTAGTTAAGCTGGTAGAATGCTTAGCATGTACAAATTCCTGGATTCAGTTCCTAGTATCACATAAAACCAAGCATGGTGATACATGTCTATATTGTACTTGGGACATGAAGCAGGAGGATCAGGAGTTCAAGACTACTCTGGTTATATATAGTGGGTTCTATGAGACTCTGTCTCAAAAACAAATGAATCTAGTATTTCTGTTCTTTCTTACTTAGTCTTGGTGTCCGGATCTTATGGATTTGGGGTTAGGAGGAACAGTTGGGGCAGTGGGATCTGTAAACAGTCATAACTTCTTGGTTTGCTTTCTCATTTTAGGACGATGCTGGATCTTTTCTTGTTTGAATGTTATGAGACTTCCGTTCATGAAAAAATTTAATATTGAAGAATTTGAGTTTAGTCAATCTTACCTGTTTTTTTGGGACAAGGTAGGGGACTGACCTTGCATGATTCTTTCTGTTTCAATAGCAACCTAGTTAGGGGCAGCCTTTATATTATTCTGCTTTTCTCATAGTAGTGTACCTTTTTATTATAGCTGTGATACCATTCTGATTCCCCAAGTATCAGAAGTCTATCTTCTCAAAGAAGAAGTACTTTGCCTTCTGTGGTGCTAGGGTCAGAGCCAGGGCTTCTGGCGTGATTTGACGAAGCTCTAACCCTGACCTCTTGCCCCACAGCTGCTTTCTGTTTGGTAGGTGGCTGTATTTTCTGAGGAAATAACAAATCTATTGACTCACGGCCCATGTTTTCTTTATTTAAAATGTAAAAGTTTGTTTCCAGCAATTTCCCTCACTGGCATCTTTACTTAGGCCACTGGATCTTTTAAGCACCCAGTTTCTTTCGGTAGCACCTTTCTGGAAAAAAAAAAAAAAAAAGCAGTAAAATTTTTTATTTCAATTTAAACTCGTTAAAATATAACTGTTCATTGGATGTTTACTGATTAAAGACTAACAGAATTTATTTGAACATTAGAATGTATATGGAGCACATGGATGCAGTATGTTGCAATATATATGCATGTATAAGAAAAGACCAGATATTCTTTTGAAGACAAATACCAATATTTAATTGCCAACTTGTTTTAAAAAACTTATATATTGAATTCTTAGTTGTTCCAAGACTCCCATTCTACTGATCATGCATGCCAGTGACGTGATTGGCTCTCTTTGCCTTTATTTATTTATTTATCTTCTCTAACTTTAGGTTGAACGCTGTTATTTCTTCTTGAACGCTTTTGTGGACACAGCCCAGAAAAAAGAGCCTGAAGATGGGAGACTGGTGCAGTATTTGCTTATGAACCCTACCAATGATGGTGGACAGTGGGATATGCTTGTCAATATTGTTGGTAAGAATTTGTCTCTGAATGGTATTGCGAGCTCTGCAGGTAGGACTAGGCCGTTTCTTTGGTGTTATGTACACAGTGGAACTGGCTTTCAAGAAGACTGCATAGTTAGCTCTACAAACCTTTACCTCTCATTCTCACTGTGAAGTCCCTTTCTTTAAATAACTGATAAAGAAATAGATGCTGTGAAGGCTTGACTGGGAGAAGAATTAATTAGAAGTGACTTCCCATAAAAAAAACACTGAGGGGCTAGAGAGATGGCTCAGTGGCTAAAGAGCACTGGTTGCTCTTCCAGAAGACCCAGGTTCAATTTCCAGCACCTATATGTGGCCCAGAGCCATCTGTAACTCTAGTTCTAGTGTATTAAATCCTCTTCTAGCCCTTATATGGTACACAGATACACATGCAAGCAAAACACCTGTACTCACTAATTTTAAAAGAAAGCACCGAGGAATCAGGAAGCATATTACTAGGGCTAATGAGATGGGTAAGCAGTTAAGAGCACTTACGCATGTTACAGAAGACCCAGGTTAAGTTCCTGGTACCCATGTGGTGGTTCACAACCATCTGTAACTCCAGACACTCTTCTGGTCTCCTCAGGCACACACGGTGCACATACATAAATGCAGGCAAAATACTCATAAAAGCAAAGCAAATCTGAAAAAGAAAAGACGGTTGGTTTGGTGGTGTAGATCAGGGTAGAGTGCTTGCCTGGCATGGCTGTGGGTTTGATCCCTAGCAGTGCAGACAACAAACAGGCAGAGCAAGCAAGCAGACAGAACCCTGCATTTGTTTGGAAGTGTCTTTATCCTAACATTTTCTTTTGGGAGACGGCATGCTAAGAATTTATAAAGTATGATAGGTCAAAATATTAGACTTAATTTGAAGGTACATAGCTGTGCATGTTAAAAGTCTGGGACTGGAGGTATAAGTAGTAGTAAGGCACTTTCTTAGCATGCTGGAGGCCCTAGATTCAGTCCTTAGAATCAAACAATCCAACAAGACTGGTAAGGGCTGGGGATGAAGTCCAGTGGGTAGAGTGCTGCCTGGCATGCACAAAGCTCTGGGTTCAATCAAGCACTGATTAAACCAGGTCTAGTGGTGTATGCCCATAATCTCAATACTCAGGAGGTCGAGGCAGAAAGACTTGAAGTTCAAGGTTATTCTTAGCCACATAGAGAGTTTGAGGGCAGCCTGGACTACATGAAATCCTACCCTTGTTTATTAATGCAGCCTATTCGAAGAAGCTAATAATTTGGACAGGATTTCTAATACTAGAATTTATTTTCACTTTATTGAACACTAAAATTTCTTGTCTTTTAGAAAAATACGGTGTTGTCCCCAAGAAATGCTTCCCCGAATCTCATACAACAGAGGCAAGCAGAAGAATGAATGATATTCTGAATCACAAGGTACAGAATATGAGTAGGAGGGACTGGGTTAGTGCACTGGACCTTAAAAAGAGACAGGATAACTATTGATGTCAAGGTCTATCAAAAGCAATGTGGCTACACATTAACCTCAAGAAATCATTAAGATTACTGTGTTTTGTTTCTATCAATTTTAGTATTTTCTTATACGTATTCAAGGGAAAAGGTTCTGGGGTCAGTTAACCTGAGTCTCGAATACACAGGCTTCTGTGCTCCTCACTTGCTTCTAGTAGAGGTGTGCTGAGACTGCTTCATGTACTAGCAGAACCAAGCAGAGCAATTTGTTAGACTTCCTTTAAAAGTGTGCTTTGTTCTTAGGCTTACCCAGACCACATCAGTGTGGTTTAGCCACCCACTGAGGATTTGATGTAGTCACTGAGCTGTTTTTTATGGCTTAAGTTACCCTAATGAATCATTTCTCCTCCACATTTTCCCAGGGATGATTATAAGCCCTGTGCGGTGGTGCTCTGCTTGCCAGATCTCTTTTTTGAGAACTGGAAGTTGCCAAAATCTGCCGCCCAGATCTTCACGGCTGAAATTAGATGTTATCCCCAGGGAAAAGAGTGCATTTAAAAATAAGCATAGTTATGTTTCCCCAATATTAGATGTAGACTGTTTCCTACCCAGGGAACTCTAGGTCTCTTATCATAAATCTTAGCTTTGGATTTCATTTTGATTGAGAGCAAGTTACTTTAGCACTGCAGTTCAGTTTCAGAATCTCTTTAATGTTGGGCTTCTCCCAAAATTGAAAGAAACAGAAAACCATGTTGGAGGTTGATATAGTCACACTCACAGTGACTGGCAGAGAAGGTAAAGTGGACAGCAAATAGAATTCTAAATGAGAACGTGTTAAGAGTGCTTAGTGCTGCTGTGATCTGTCTCCTGCTTTCTTAGGGGTGGTGGGTACCAGGACCAGATGTTCTCCCATGCATACACACACAGGGGATTGTCAATTGCAGAGAAAGTTCATTTCTGTCCAGTATTCTTGGGGAATAATCCCCATCTGTGTCCTTATTGAAAGTACCTTTCACTTCAATATCTGTCTTAATGGACCAATTGGGGAAAATCACTTGTTTCTATAAACTTTGCCCAGGGTGTTAGCTGTGTTGTACTTTCAAGCATAGCTAGTGGTGATCTGTTAGGCTTATTAACCGCTTGTATAACTACTGGAATGCTGAATAAGTTTCTATCATAGATGAGAGAATTCTGCATACGGCTACGGAACCTGGTACACAGTGGAGCAACCAAAGGGGAGATCTCATCTACACAAGATGCCATGATGGAGGAGGTAATAAGAGTCTTTGGACTTTTTGTGGCTTGTCTAAAAAGCTCCTGGAAACATCCTGCTAAACTAATTATGGAATGCAGTCACTGCAAGGGAATATTTAATTGAATGAAAGCTACTTATTTTTCACTTAAGAGGTAGAGACAAAAGGATCAAGACTTCCAGGTCAGCCTTGGTTGTATAACCTTGGCTACAGGTTACCCTGTCTCAGTAAAACAAAAACTACTTATTTTAAAGCTGGAAAAAAAAAATGAGATTTATGCTTGCTTGCATTTTAAGGACTTGTACTGAGGTTTCCTAATTCCTAGTTTAGGTTCTATATAAAACCATTTTTTTTTTTCATTTATAAATAATACCTCCTGTGAGTTTGGCACTGAGGGAATAAAGATGAGAAGGCAAGTTTCTGCTTTCAAAGAGCTCAGGTTTTGTGTGCCATTTCCTCCCATCCTCCCTCTCCCGGTACTGGAGATGAACTCGGGGCGGGGCCTCTTGCTCTACCATGGAGCTGTATCCCTGGCTTTACAAGTTTAGTCTTGGGAAAAAGAAAAACCATGAATAATGATAGTCATTGGGTGCTAAATGTGTAACAGAGTTCTCTGGTCATGGAGAGGAAATGACTGACGCAGCAGGGAAGATAGTTGAACCGTGTGACTAGCAGGGACTGCCACCCCCAGGCAAAGGAAGTTTTGTAGCCAGCAGGTAGGATGTAAGGGCTCTTGGATAGACAGCCGAGCAGCTGGGTTTATTCTGTAATGAGGAGCTGTTGATGGTTGTATCTGTTAAAAGTAATGTGTGTTGAACACCTAGAAAATTGAAAACTCACCAAATATAGGTATTTACTATCAAGGCAGATAAGAGTCAGTATTAATAATACCCATATTCAATACTAATAGATGTGAAGCTGAAATTTTCTGAGAAAAGAACAGATGTTATCTTCTCCAGCCCGTGGGCACATTGGTGAGACCACAGTTTAAGATAGGAGCAGAGTGGCTTCCCATTTTGTCACTTCAGTGGAAAATATGAATGTTAAGGGAGACAGTGCAGCATGGTGGAGCATGTCTACAGAGTCAGATTGATGGCCTTTCCTGCTCAACCACATGGCCTAGGACAAGTTCCTTACTCCTTCAAGTCTCGGTTTGTTCATGGTTACATGTCAGTGTTTGATATGGTAGCTGTTTCTTACATATTTGAATAGATGAATGAATGCACAGTGCTTATTTGCCAACTGCATTTAAATTATATTCAACTTAAATGTTCTGTTGAAGAACCATCTTTTAGTACAGAAGGAAAGAGACTTTAGAGTTAGATGTACCATGGATTTAAATCTGACTTGGTTAGATTTAAATCCTGTGATCTGCTCACTAACCTGGGACTCAGTTTGAGATTTTAAAATACTTCCCTCCTTGGAATGATGGGGAGGGAGGGAGTGGAGGGAGGTCAAATAAGGAATTAATGTCAGAATGCCTGGTGCTAGTGTCTTGCATATAGATAGCAAACACTCAGTAAACGTTTGTTGACTTCTCTTCCTGTTTGGAATGGTGGCTCTTACTGAGGCCATCTTTCCTGACAATTTGCCTTAACTTGTGATTAGATTAAGGTAATGGGAATGTAGCAGGGATGAAGACTGTACAGTCAGGGCCAGCAAGTCACTCAGCAGGTACCGACTGAGTGCCTCCAAGCTTAATGACCTAAGTTCAGTCTTTGGGACCCACACGGTGGAAGGGAAAGATGGACTCCTCCTAGTTATCCTCTGATCTCCGCACATGCATGCACAAATAAATGAGTGAATTTAATAACTTTAAAGAAAGGTCCAGAGAGGAGGAGGAGGAGTATTACTACTGCTTTTTTTTTTCCCAAGACAGGGTTTCTCTGTGTAACTTTGGCTGTCCTGGAACTTGCTCTGTAGACCAGGCTGGCCTTGAACTCAAGTCACAGAGATCTGCCTGCCTTTGCCTCCTGAGTGCTGGGATCAAGAGTGTGTGCCACCACCGCCCTGCCTTTTTCTTCTTAGGAGTTATTTTTACTTCTGAGTGTTTTGCCTGCATGTATGTGAGTTCAGGAAGTGCCCACGGAGGCCAGAAGACATCAGATCCCCTGAAAGTGGAGTTACAGACAGTGGTGAGCTACCATGTGGGTGGCTGGGTCCTCTGCAAGAAGAAATGTTCTTAACTGCCCAAGCCATCTCTCCAGCCCCCAGATATACTACTTATAGATCATAAGTATCATATTGGCCTGTGGTGTTTGCTTTAGTGATCCTTGGATTAATAATATGCCTTAAGATTTATGTCCAACCATAGTATTAGTAGAGGACAATAAATGATACAGAATTATAGCCATACATTTTTACATGTTTTGTTTTGTTTCTTCTCCTACCCCTACCTTGAAATCCAAAGAGAATACTTTACCATGTCCTGAGTCTGGGTGTTCTGTAGTGTTGTTTACTTAATGACTTATTTCATCTGTTCACTACAGAATCTGTGTGGTAGGTTTTTACATTTTTACAATCTTCCAAATAACTCCTTAGTATTGAACCCAACTCTTTTGTAATGAAGAGTCTAGCTTTACTTAAAGCCACAAATTAGTACCTATGATTTACCTAGCCTTATGAGCAAGTCTCAGTGATGACTTCAGTGAGTAACCATGAAGCCGAGGTAGCTTGAATGGAACTTGTTTATGCCAAAGGCATTCTTTCAGAGAGGAGCGTAGGTGGTTTGTGGATGAGGCAGACTCAGTAGATCTTTTGGAATCATGTGGCCACCTCAATTACAGGTGTTTTCCATGTGCTCACTTTTGAAGTCTCCATATCCCTTTAGCATTACTAATGTATTCTTTTCCAAAACTTCCTCTATTAAAAATAAATCCTCAAACAAAGACCACTAAAACTTGCCAGGGCCCTGAAAAGGAACAGGAAGTAATTTTGACAGCTTAGGAAATTCTATAGCAGAGGTTCTTTTATTTTTCCTTCCTTGTGTGTAGCTTTGCACTTTTCCTGGAACTCACTCTGTAGCCCAGGCTGGCCTCAAACTCACAGAGATCCTCCTGCCTCTGCCTCCTGAGTGCTGGGATTAAAGGCCTGCGCCACCACCACCCAGCAAGCAATATAGCAGGGGTTCTTAAAATCATTAATGGCACTGGGGAGTTGGCTCAATGGTTAGGAGCACTGGCTGCTTTTCCAGAGGACCCCAGTTCTGTTCCCAACATCCACATGTTTGCTCACAACCATCTGTAATCCCAGTTCCAAGGGGATCCTACACCCTCTTCTGGCCTCTGGACACCAAGCACACATGTAGGCAAACTCTTAGGCACATAAAATAAAAATAAATAAACCTGTTAAGTGGTGGTGGCACACACCTTTAATCCAAGAGGCAGGAGGACCTCTGGGTTGGAGGCCAGCCTGGTGATCTATAGAGCAAGTTCCGGGACAGACAGGGCTACACAGAGAAACCCTGTCTCAAAAACCTTAAATAAAACATTGAGCCAAGGATATAGTTCAGTGGTATAGTATTTGTCTAACATGCTTAAGGTCTTGAGTGTGCAGAGGAAGAGAAGTGGGAGGAGCTGATAACATATTCCCAATTATTTGGGGATTATACTGATGTCCATTTGTATTATCAGTGACAGTTAGATTTGGGCCAATCTGATAGGTAAACAACATTATCTCATATATAATTTTGGATGAGGCTGAGCATTTTTATAAACTATTAATATCCTAAAAATTATTTTTAGATATATATTTTTAATTTTGTGTGTATGTGTCTGTGTCTTGAGTGTATGTTTGTATACCATGTGTATGCAGGAACCTGCAGGGGTCAGAAAAGGCTGTTGAATCCCCTAAAACAGGAGTTAAAAGTGATTGGGTCCTCCACAAGAGCAGCAAGTACTTTAAATCATTGAACCATCTCTCCAGGTCCTAAAAATTACTATTAAGAAAACCATATTATGTGTACATGTGTGTCTGTGTGTGGATATGTGCGTAAGAGTGTAGTGTCGGAGGACACCAGAAGAGGGCGTCAGATGAGATATGGTGGGTATCAGCCATTGGATGTGGGTGCTGGAAGCCTATAAAGCAGGTCCTCTGCAAGTGCAGCAAGCACTTTTAACCACTGGACCATCTTTACAGCCCCAGGATTCCTATTTTACCTGTTTGGATAGGTCTTCCTGAGGTAAAATCTGAGCTGAGCTAAGAGTGATAAGAGTGCACCAGGCAGGGGACAGCAAGGATGAATGCCCCAGGATGGAAGAAGCTGGTGTTCCTGAGGAACAGAAAGAGTAACCACTGTAGCGGGGTGGTGGTGGTGCACACCTTTAATCCCAGCACTTTGGAGGCAGAGCCAGGCCTCTGAGTTCAAGGCCAGCCTGGTCTACAGAGCGAGATCCAGGACAGGCACCAAAACTAGACAGAGAAGCCGGGCGGTGGTGGCTCACGCCTTTAATCCCAGCACTCGGGAGGCAGAGCCAGGCGGATCTCTGTGAGTTCGAGGCCAGCCTGGTCTCCAAAGCGAGTTCCAGGAAAGGCGCAAAGCTACACAGAGAAACCCTGTCTCGAAAAACCAAAAAAAAACCTAGACAGAGAAACCCTGTCTCGGAAAAGAAAAAAAAAAGGGGGGGGGGGAAGAAGAGGAGGAAGAGGAAGAAGGCGGCAGCACTGTGGCTTGAGTCTGAGAAGTGAGGATGGGGTCGAGTGGGACAGATCGCAGTGGAAATGGGAACTGGTTTAATATAGGACCCAGAGCTGTGGTGAAGAGCTTGCATCTTATTCTAAGTAAGGTAGCTTTTAGGGAGTGTAAGCTAATATTTTTTTAAAAATATTTTTTACGTGCCGGGTGGTGGTGGCGCACGCCTTTATTCCCAGCACTCGGGAGGCAGAGCCAGGCGGATCTCTGTGAGTTCGAGGCCAGCCTGGACTACCAAGTGAGTTCCAGGAAAGGCGCAAAGCTACACAGAGAAACCCTGTCTCGAAAAAAAAAAAAAAAAAAAAAAAATTTTTTTACTCTGAAGCTGTGCATAGTGGCACACACTTGTAATTGTAGGGCTAGAGTGGCTGAGACAGGAAAAATCACAAGATTGAGGCTAGTATGGCTATATATAACCCTGTTTCAAGGAAGGTGTGTGTGTGTGTGTGTGTGTGTGTGTGTGTGTGTGTGTGTGTGTGTGTGTGTGTGTGTTGGTCGGAGAGACAGGGACAGAGAGACACCTTCACTCTGTATTTTGAGAACAGATTGTAGAAATAGAGAGACTAGATGGAAAGTTCCCTGTAACCCACAGGTTGGAGATTATAGCAGTTTGGGTAAGGCTAGAGAGTGAGACTCCTAGCAGTGACATCTCTGGGTTTGTCTGGAAGGGATGGTGTTAGGACTTGCCAGTGCGCTGTGTGGAAGACAGGGAAGGGGAGATATCTTGGTGATGTCATGATGTCTTGAGGGAAGATTGTAGATATGAGGAAAAACTTTTTAATCAGTTAAATCAGGAGTAGGGAAACTGTGTGGGAAAGAATAAAGGAGAGAAATAGTAATTGAGACGATTTGAGAGGAGGGAGATAGATTGATCTAATGAAGTACTTACAAAGTTTCACAGTCTGTAAAGCAGTTCAGAAACTGCAGACTGAGTAGGTCTGCGGGGGGGGGGGGGGGGGGAAGCCCGCGTTTCTAGTTGTTGAAGTCACATACTGCTCTAGAAGCCATCTCGAGAACCCTGTCTGTTATCCCATGAGCTCATTCTCTTAGCATCCCAGAGCAGCATTTACCTTGTGTATACCAGCATGTGCCTTACATGCCTTTCCTCTCTCTGAAGATAGATGTAATGCCTCTAGGGTGTATCTGCTCTCTTTACTTAGGTAGTATTTTTTGTTTTTAAGCATCTTATTCCATCTTATCCACCAGGAAGCAGTAGACAGTGCTTTTCTCCTGTCCTCTTCCTCTGTGTGGCTTCGTCACAAAGGTCCATTCCATACCTCTTCAGTAGTTAGCTCATTGAACTCTGAACTGCCTTTCAAATTCACTGCTTTTATGAAGACTTGTGGCCAGACTGATCAATGGTTCATTTTACCTTTAAACCTCGTTTCTCCATCAGTAAAAGTAGGAAGTTCCGGTAATTGATTTCTTAAGAACATTGTAGCAAGCTAGACATTGTGATACATACCTGTAATCTCTCCACTTGGGAAGCTGAGGCAGGAGGATTGCAAATTTGAGCTACTAGATAGTGAGACAATATCTCAAAACAAAACAGCATTGTAGCTTTGTACTTTATAACAGTGGAAGTAACTAAGTTTCCCTGTGCTCTAGAGTTTTTCCGAGTTTTTTCAACAACCATTGCTTCTAAGATTGTGCCACCTCTACTCTACATAGTTCCAACCTCTGGAATCTTCAAATTTACCAGTTTTCTCTGAACTGCTGTCTCCTAACCTTTCATTCATTCCTCATCTACCTCTGGTTGGCTTTCAGTTCTCTAGTTCTCACCTTGGGAATATTTATGGTTGCCCTCCTCGTACATCCTTTCTCCCTCACCTGTCCAGCTTCTCTGTCTTCTAGATGCAGCCGTGTGCATGAGAACTGACTCGGCCCCGTCTGGTTGTCTTTAAATTGAGGCAGGTGGGCTGTGCTCTTGTTCAGAATCCCATGCTTTTTGTGCCTTTTTTCCTTTTTCCTCCCCTTATGCTCTTTATGCCATTTACCATGTTAGACTATACAAGTCAATGAAAATAAATCTCTGCTACAGGAAAATAGTTTGAGAAGCCGATTAAAATAGGATTTTTTTTTTTTTTTTATCAAACTGAGACTTGAAACTTAGACTATGTCTTCTTCGAAGATGTATTTTTTTAATTATTTATTTATTTTTATTATTTTTTATGTGCATTGGTGTTTTGCCTGCATATATGTCTATGTGAGGGTGTCAGATCTTGGAGTTACAGACAGTTGTGAGCTGCCATGTGGGTGTTGGGATTTGAACCTGGGTCCTCTGGAAGAACAGTCAATGCTCTTTAACCGCTGAACAACCATCTCTCTAGCCTCAGAAAATGTATTTAAAATTTTTTTTTTAAGATTTTATTATTTATTATGTGCACAGTGTTCTGCCTGCATATATGCCTGCATACCAGAAGAGGACACTAGATGGTTGTGAGCCACCATGTGGTTGCTGGGAATTGAACTCAGGACCTCTAGAAGACTAGCCAGTACTCTTAACCTCTGAGCCATCTCTCCAGCCCCTTAAAAATTTATTTATTTTTGTTTTATGTGCATTGGTGTTTTGCCTACATGTATGTTTGTGTGAGGGTGTCAGATCCCCTGGAACTGGAGTTACAGACAGTTGTGAGCTGCCATGTGGGTGCTGGGAATTGAACCTGGGTCCTCTGGAAGAGCAGCCAGTGCTCTTAACCACTGGGCCATCTCTTGAGCCCCCTTAGAAGATGTATTTAGCTAGAGATAGGAATTTGATCTTTCTTATACAGACTTCAGCTTTTCTAAAGGGTTATAGGTTAGTAGACAAAGACTACACATTCCCAGAGTAAGAGTACTTTAAATTTCCAATGTAATTAGCATTTAAATTAATCAAGCATTAAAAGCCAGATGGACTTAAGAGACACATGTAGCCATGCTCAGCATGGCTTCTCTTGACTGCCCTCTTCCAAAGGTATGAGGGAAAACGGTCTCAGTGGGTTAAAGACATGAGAGAATTTTCCCAATAACTTATTACTGAGAAGAATAACTAAAAGCATTGACTTATTTTTTTTTAACATAAAAATAAAAATGACCAAGAGCACATAAATATTGGCTGAGTTCGGAGAGTAGAATCAGGTCCAGGAGTCTCTGTGCTGAAAGCCTTTAGCTTTCCAGTATTTTGGAAAGCCGACATTGCTTAAGCTCATTGCCTTGACTGTGTTAGTTTTTTGTTTTGTTTTTTTAGATCAGGTTGGATTGTACACCCGTTTGCTCTGAAATCACAATTGGAAGGCACACGCAGTAAATTCTGTGTACATAGTACTGCTCTAGGCATTGGAGACATCGTAGTGAACAAGTCATAGGAATTCCCACCTCTAGCTGACTTTCTAGTAGGCAGAGACAATGTCAAAGTGTAATACCCCATGGAGAAAACAGAGGGAGGAGCAGAGGTGCGGGGGTGTGTTTCCCCAGTGCCTTAATGTGGATTCTGACGTGTAATTCTATTCTGAGGAATATGGTTGTGCTGTTGTGCGTCTTCTATGTCATGAATGTCAGTTAAATTTGTGAGAATCAGGTGACACTCCTGCTTTGTCCACCAGAGAGCAGACTTGGATAGTCAGCGTTAACTGTCATTTTTGTGCCTTTGGAAATAGCATTATTTCAAAACAGAGACTCTTACATATCAAGAAAATACAGTCTCATGAGCCTTCGAGATTAAACTTTGGAATATTCCTTAACATTATCCCCTCCACATTGGTACAGATGGTTCACGGGTGACAAACAACTAGTTGTTAACACTCCATGCGCTGTTGATTGATTGTTTTTCGAGACAGGATCTCACTGATGTAGCTCTGGCTGTCCTAGGACTCACTGTGTAGACCAGGCCTGCCTCAAACGCTTAGAAATCAGCATGCTTCTGCCTCCCAGTCCTGGGATTAAAGGTGTGTGCTACTCCTGACTTGCAAAACTATGAGTCTTAAGTTGAAGAAATTCTCTAGAATCTAAAAGGAAGTGCTATCAGCCATATCATGTATATTTGATTAAAAGCTTTAGATTTCTGCCGGGCGGTGGTGGCGCACGCCTTTAATCCCAGCACTCGGGAGGCAGAGCCAGGCGGATCTCTGTGAGTTCGAGGCCAGCCTGGACTACCAAGTGAGTTCCAGGAGAGGCGCAAAGCTACACAGAGAAACCCTGTCTCGAAAAACCAAAAAAAAAAAAAAAAAAAAAAGCTTTAGATTTCTAAGAGTTGAGGAACTGGGTAGCTATGGTCTTGAAAAGGGGCTTACTAGAGAATTCAGTTTCATAACATAAAAACAGACTTCTTTTTAAAAAGTTTAAAAAACTTTATTATTATTTTATTTATTTATTTTTTGGTTTTTCGAGACAGGGTTTCTCTGTGTAGTGCCTGTCCTGGCTCTCTCTCTTTAGACCAGGCTGGCCTCGAACTCACAGAGATCCATTGGCTCTGCCTCCCAAGTGCTGGGATTAAAGGTGTGTGCCACCACTGCCCAGTTTATTATTATTTTATTAATGCTTGTGTGTATGCTGTGTTTGTGGGTGGACACATGCCATGGTGTACATAAGGAGGCTGGAGGGGCAGCTTCATGGAGTTGATTCCTTCTACCTTGATGTGCGTTCTGAAAAGAGAACTCAGATCCTCAGGCTTGGTCAGCCAGTGCCCTTACCTGCTGAGCCATCTTGACCAGTGCCAAATTTCTTCTGATGCTTTCGTGTGTGTGTGTGTGTGTGTGTGTGTGTGTGTGTGTGTGTGTGTGTGTCTGTCTGTCTGTCTGTCTGTGTGTGTCTGTGTGTCTGTGTATTGTCTCAGGTGCAGCTTTGGGGAGGAGGTAGTAATTTAATACTTTATACTTTGGATATTCAGGTAGGGAGAGAGAACATACTATAAGGTACAATGCACCTTGGAGAGGAAACTGTTCTTACTTGTCTTTAAAATGTGTTTAGAAATAACCAGAAATTCACTTAGTTGTCTTAATCTTTCACTCTGTTTTATTTTGGCCAGAGAGTGGTGGATTCACCACCTTTGGATAACTTGGGAGTTGACCAGAACCATTTTACTGATAGATATTTATACACATATGTTAGCAGTTAACAGTTGAACATACACAAATCATGGTCTCTCCCTTAGTTATCAGTGGTAGTGTCCTCATGGTGACAGAGTCCTAAAGTTGCCTTCTGTAGTCTTCACACTGAGCAAATCCAAGATGCTGTATGATCCATGTGAATCCCAAGCAAAGCTCATAGTCCATGGCTGGGGCAACTCAATTACAATTGCTTGTAGCTGCTCTGCCTCTCTGCTGTGCAGAAACCAGCTTGAGAATGTAGTATTAGAAGATGGGGGTTGATATTCCAGCCATTGCAAGCTCATAAAGCACACAACAAATCCTAATAAAGGACTCTTCTCTCTCGGAAAACAGAACAGAACAGGATGAAAAGTAAGTGTAACATCTCTTTTGAAGGTTAATCTTCTGTAAAGATAGTGGAATCATCACAATAAAGATCAAACTGCTTATATGCATGGAACATGAGTGAATCCCACAGGCATGTTGACAAGAAGAAACCAGACACAAAAGAGTGTGCTTTTTGATCCATTTGTATGAAGTTTGAGAGTAGGCAAGACATGAACCATGACTCTAGGAGTTGAATGACAGTTACCTTGGGAGAGTATGTGAATTATTTACTAAAAAAGAACCAGGGACCCCTCTTCAATGCATTCTGTTCTGGATTGTGGGTACTTCCATGTATGTTAAAAACAATTAATTGAGCTATACAGTTAGGAGTAGTGCATGCTACACTTCCTGAACATATGAACAAAAAAGTAAGAAAAAGAAATTAGGTCATGGAGTTTGGATTTGTTATAGGAGGTAATAGGCAAGTTTCATTGAATTCACAACAGGAAGTGACTAAGAAAGTGATGCTTCTAAAATTATTTACCCTGAGGTGACGTGGAGAATGAGCCAGGTGTGCGGCTATATCCAGGTCACGTGCTCAGCATGGCTGAGGTGCTTAGGGGACACAAAATAGCCATGATACAGTGGTCCTCCCCCCACTTCCTCTTTTTGTTAACAGAGAGAGAGAGAACATGTGTGTACGCTTCCCTGAGTACATGTACATGTAGGCACAAGCATTCCGCAACACAGGTGTGGAGGTCAGAGGACAGTTTACTGGTTCTTATTCTTAAAAACCTTGTGCTGTGTTATAGGAGAAAAGTTCTATGAAACCAGAAAGCCATGAGGTAAATTTATAGCATTTTGGAAAGTTGAGTCTGAACTCAGTTCTGATCTGCCGTTTACTGGCTCTGGGACTTCAAGCATGCCACTTGCTTCCTGAACTTTCTCTCTCAAGTGACAGTAACAGTTGCCCTCTTTGTTGAGCGGATTGAGAGCTACAGTATACAGATTATAGTACAACACAGTAGGCCTTCAGTAGATGGTCCCTTTTTAAAGCTTGTAGCTTTAAAAAAAAGAAGCAATACTTTTCTGTAATTGCACGTGACTTCAGTTCAGATCGTGATCTCATAGTCACCGGCTCTGTGATTTTAAGTAGATTACTTCATTTCTTTGAGTCACAATCTCATCTGAGAAAAGGGAGGGAAGTAGATTACCTTGAGAGTGTTACAGTAACTAAGTGAACCTAGTAAGTATCTATAGAGTCTGGTCTAAGACAGCCATACTTAGTAAATGAAAGACTCACTTCTCTTGACTGTAATGGGGCAGACAAGTATGTGGATCAAGGAGGGAAGCCGAGTAAGAAAGGAGCCTGGAACAGGCTGGTGATGGTAGGGTAGAGAAAGAGGAGGCAAATTGTTACGGTTTTGATTGTGTGTGTGTGTGTGTGTGTGTGTGTGTGTGTGTGTGTGTGTGTGTGTGTGTGTGTAAGAGAGAGGGGACAAGAGTTTCACTATGTAGTTCTGGCTGGTCTGGAACTTGCCTTGCCTAGACAAGGCTAGCCTTGAACTCACAGAGATCCACTTGCCTTCCTAGTGCTGGGATTAAAGCTGTGTGCCACTAGACCCAGAATAGTTGTCTTAGTCACTGTTCAATTGCTGTAAAGAGTCACCATGACCAAGGCAACTATTATAAGAGAAAGCATTTAGTTGGGAGCTTGCTTATAATTTCAGAGGTTTAGTCCACTATCATCATGGCAGGAAGCAAGGTGGCATGCAGGCGGGCACTGGAGCAGTAGCTGAGAGCTATGTCTTGATCCATAGGCAGAGAGAGACTTTGGATTTGGGATGGGCTTTTGAAACCTCAAAGCCCATTCCTAGTGACACACTTCTCTAACAAGGCCAGACTTCTTAATCCTTCTAATGCTTTCAAATAGTGCCACTTCCTGGTGACTACGTGTCCAAATGTATGCACCTGTGGGGACCATTCTTATTCAAACAACCACAGCAGTGTACTCAAAGGAAAAAAAAGAAGACAAAGAAATGTGAGGAGAAGGAAATATTTTATATATTCTGGCCTTGTACAAAGTATTTATTCCTTTTTTCTTTGTTTTTTTTTTTTTGGTTTTTGGAGACAGGGTTTCTCTGTGTAGCTTTGCGCCTTTTCCTGGAACTCACTTGGTAGCTCAGGCTGGCCTCGAACTCACAGAGATCCGCCTGGCTCTGCCTCCCGAGTGCTGGGATTAAAGGCGTGCGCCACCACCGCCCGGCTTCCTTTTTTCTTTGTATAAAATGAAAGTAACACAGCATATTTTTAAATTTTATTAATGCTGACACAAAGGTCTTGTTATAGCTTTAAGAAAATATATTATTTGGGGCTGGTTAAGAGCTCTTGCAGAAGACCAGAGTTTGATTCCCAGTATCCATATGGGGCAGTTTAGAAGTTCCTTTATCTCTGGTACCAGAGGCATCCAATGCCTCTGGTCTCTTCCAGCACCTGTGCCTCCCTACACAGACACACATATGCACATAATTAAAAGTAAAAATAAGTGTTTAAAAAATGCTTTGGTGACTGGTGGTATTGTTCAGAGTACTTAGCATGAATAAGGCCCTGGTTCAATCCTCAGTAATGCAAGCACATACGCGCGCGCGCGCGCGCGCGCGCACACACACACACACACACACACACACACACACACACACACACACACAAAGGGAGGCACAGGAATGAGAGTGGAAGAGGATCATGAAACAATGCAGTATTTTTAAACAATCTTTAGCAGGGTTGGAAAGATGGCTCAGCTACCCTTGCTGTGGAACCAGGTATACTCCTCCCATTACCTATGAGGGAACTTGTAACTGTCTAAACTCCAGTTCCATAGGATCTGACAGTTCCTAGGCTCTGTGGGCACCAGGTACATATGTGGTACAAACATATACAACTTTGCAAAACATCCATACACATTTAAAAAAAAAAAATCAGATCATTAGTAATAGGTTTTCCTTTTCCCCGCTCTCCCGCCCCCATAAGTTTCTCCGCCAATGCAGTAAGCCAGATCAATCCAAATTGAGAAACTAGAACTGGTTTATTTGAGCAGAGCAACTCCTGGGCGGCTTCTCCAGTCCCAGAGATAGAGGCCAAAGAAGTTGTGCCCCCAAACGAAAGCAGGGAGATTTTATGGGTTGTAGGTGAGGAATGATGACGGGCCCACCACAAGCTGGGTTTGTGCCCACATATGGTCAAAAACAGAGCACTTAGGCAGGGACTTGGGCAGCTGGCAAGTTCGTAGCGGGGGGAGGCCCCCCTCCCCACAGTAGCCTCCCAGAATGCGGAACTGGGCTTTTGGGCACCTTCTCTTTGTTCAGAGGCTCTCTGAGCAGGTGGGGTTTGGAGAGAGAGAGGGAGGAATGGGGCTTTCTGGATTGTGCTGGGGCAGCTGGAGGTTCCAAATGAGCAATTAGCAGAGTAACAACTTGGATTTTGTTGGGTATTAGTGATGGACAAGCGTCTCTCTCTCTTTTCCTTTCTTCCTTCCTTCCTTCCTTCCTTTCTTCCTTCTTCCCTTCCTTCTTCCCTCTCTCCCTTCTTTCCTTTTCCCTTCCTTTCTTTCCCTTTCCCTTCTTTTCTTTTCTTGAGACAGGGGCTCACTATTCTGACTGGCCTGGAATTCACTATGTAGACCAGGCTGGCCTTGAACTCACAGAGATCCACTTGCCTCTGCCTCCCGAGTGCTGAGATTAAAGGTGTGTGCCACCATGCCTGGTGTGGGCAAGTTTCTCAGCTAAGGCAATTTAATTTGCAGCACATTGCTAAGAATATTACTATATTCACATTTGGAGTTGTATTGTTCAGAGTGCTTGAACCCTTAGATGTTGACTGTGACAACTTCTGAATCTTGGAGCAGTAGAAGATTTCTTTTGCAATTTCTGGGTTTGAAACATGGCTGTTAATTCCTCAATGCTGTTTAGGCTTGTGGAAATGAAACCCTTAATCACCCCTTCTCTTACAGATATTCCGAGTGGTGTGCATCTGTTTGGGTAACCCACCAGAGACCTTCACCTGGGAGTATCGAGACAAAGATAAAAATTACCATAAAATTGGCCCCATCACACCCTTGCAGTTTTACCAGGAACACGTGAAGCCACTCTTCAATATGGAAGATAAGGTGAGAGACTGGTACCGGCGCTGCTGGCTGTGTACTTTCAAGTGTCTGTTGCTTACACACAGGGTAGAAGATGTCCAGGTTAATGTGCGCATTTGTCAAACTAGATGTTAAAGACACTTTTTGTTTTCAGTCTCTGAAGTTTGTATGCACCTAACAAAAGTAGGCACACAGGATCACTTTCCCCAACAGTGTTTCTCTTCAGAGAATGTCTGACTCTAGGCCAAGAGCCAGCTTATTCCCACATCCCCAACCTTCTTCCCTGTAATGTAGGGTCCAGATCAATCTCAGGACAAAGAAAAATGGTGGTATATTGGATGTTGCATATAGGCTCAGAGCACCTAATCTCCTAGCCTTTCTGGGAACTTTCTTGTTAAAGGAGGCATCCACTCTTGGCTGTTCTTCCTTCTTCTGCATCTGCCTAGCAGGATGACCAGGGCCTCCTTCCTTGATGGGCTTTTTGACCCTCTTCCAAGAAAATTGCATTGCTTGAGCCTCTCTTACACTTTGAGGAAGGGCCTGTGGCAATGTTCCATGATTGGCACCTTATGTATTCTATGCAGTATGACAGAATTAATTTGGGGGCGGTTTTTACCAGTAGGGAAGACAAGTAGAGACAGCTCTCAAGTGTGTTCTTTGTGCTAATTAGAATATGCAGTACCCTTCTTTATATGTGTTTGGCCAGTTTTTGCTTGTTACTTTTACCTTGTGGCTGTAGTGTTTATTCTTGTAGTTGGAGGTGATAAGCTTATAACCATTGCAGCCTAGCAGGGAGGGTTGTGTCTTGCTTGACATCCTTGGTCTTGTGCTCTAATACACATGTTCTTGATCTCAAAAGATTTGTTTTGTGAATGACCCACGGCCCCAGCACAAGTACAATAAATTGTACACGGTAGACTACTTGAGCAATATGGTTGGAGGGAGAAAAACGCTGTATAACAACCAGCCCATTGACTTCTTGAAAAAGATGGTTGCTGCCTCCATCAAAGATGGAGAGGTTAGTACTGCCTTACGTTTCCGTGTCTCCCACATGGGGTTAACATAGCTGCTGCTTTCCTTTCACTGTTTGGTTTATGTTGACTCTCTTCTATTTCTAGGCTGTGTGGTTTGGCTGTGATGTTGGAAAACACTTCAATGGCAAGCTGGGCCTCAGTGACATGAATGTGTGAGTGCCCAGAATTCAAATAGAAAGTTCTTTGTGGGTTGTTGCTGTTGGAGTGCACTCGTGTACGAAATGCCTCTGCTGAGGTTCATCAAGACACTGAGGTTGGCCTAAGGGTGGGTCTTTCTCTGCATCTGTGAAGTTGTGGCTCCTGGCAGAGACTGCTCATGTGTACCTGCTGTAACCCAGGAAACCAAGATGTGCTAGAGCAGAAGTCACTGTGTTCCTAAGATGCTGGCCTATGTGGAAAGACACTGAACATGCAGTGGGTCGTCGGGAAAGCTGCTCGGCACATTTGGGGTGTAATGAGAGACTTTCCAGAGCTCTTTAATGATCTTTCTTTAAATGCTTCTCTTACTTTGATGCCTTATATATTTTCTCTTCAGGACAAGTTGGGCTAATTTATACCTTAAATCATTCTCCTTCATCTTTGGTGACATTGAAGGTTCATTTCCAAGCTGAATCAGACAAGATTCCTTGGTTTTAAAAAACATCATTTTAGGGACTGAAGAGATGGCTGAGCAGAAGACCTGAGTTCAGTTCCCAGCTAATGTCAGATAGCTCACAGCCACCTGTAACTCCAGCTCCAGGGGATCTGATGCAGACATGTGGCACATACTCTCACAGACACACGAATGCAATCTTTACAAAAATAATAAAATAAAATACACCATTTTAGATTTACCCATAAATAAAGTTACTAGTAGGAGTAATGTCTTAATATTTAACGAAAGGAAAGAAACTTTCTAATGGTGAAACTTTGTGGTTTTATATTTGAAATTAGTCTCCAATGTTTTAGCATTTATATGTTTAAATGTCACATTCAAAGCAAAGTGGTGGCACTGGCCTGTAGTCCCAGCACTTAGAGAATGAAGGCAGGAAGGATCAAGAGTTCAAGTCAAGCTCTGCTATATAGTGAGTTCAAGGTCAGCCTGGGATACATATACATAAGATCCTGCCTATAAAGTAATTAATTCCACAGTCAGTGGTTTGATTCAGTAACTGGGAGGGTCTACCAACTTGAAAGAGACCACTTTTATAACAAAGAAGTTATTTTAAAAGCTTTCATTTTTTAAAAGAACGTTTTCTTGCCTAGCGTGGTGGTGCACAGCTTTAATCCCAGCACTCAGGAGGCAGAGGCAGGTGGATCTCTGAATTAGAGGGCAGCCTGTTCTGCTGAGTGAGTTCTAGGACAGTCAACTATGTAGAGAGACCCTGTCTCAAACAAAAACAACAACAAAAAGAAACCAAAAACAAACAAAAAAAGAAATTAAGTTTTCTTTTCAAAATAACAGTACAAATTGAACTCGTCAGCATTTATTATTGCGAGTTTTATTTAGTCGTCTTCTATTGTCCTGCATACCGTAGTGACATGTTAGGAGTCACTGATAGTGGTTCTGTGTGTGCCCGTGCTCTGCAGAGCCACTCCTCTGGAGCTGGCAGGCTCAGTGTCCTCGTGAAATCAAGCTGACTACACTCTCCTTATTTTACTCTGTCATTGTTTTTACAGCTATGACCATGAGTTAGTGTTCGGTGTCTCCTTGAAGAACATGAATAAAGCTGAGAGGTTGGCCTTCGGTGAGTCACTCATGACCCACGCCATGACCTTCACTGCTGTCTCAGAGAAGGTAGGCCCCCCCAGCATGTCACTAAATGATTGGGCTATTGATGCTCAAGTGGATCCACATGCTTCTGCAGACTGCCAGTCCAGCAGAGCCGTAGGCATTCTCTGTTTGATTTCTGTTGAATGTTAGCTTCCAAATGAGATGTTCCTGTGTCAGTCACTTGGTGTTTGGCTACGTGCTCAGTGGTAATAAAAACAATAATATACTATGAGAATGAAAATTTAGGCCAGTAAGAAGCAAAGAGGTAACTTCTTTTCTGTAATTTGGAGGGTTAGTAAAGGAACCTAGGAAAAGATGTAAGAAATTGAAATAGGCTCTTAGAGTAAGCATCTGGATGGCCTTGCTTGGACTCACCTTCTTTGCGTTGGTCAATGACATTCACAATAATTTGTGGCCTCTATGCCCATCACTGGATTTACATAGCTGTAGGAATTGGGATGTAATTGCTTTGAGCTCTCTGTGAATGATGGTTTTGTTGTTTCTTGGATTCTTTCACAAATACACTGTTCTAGGCTGTGGAATGGTCGGGGAACACAGCAAAGAGAAGACTTGAGCTCCATTGGCTCTTCACCCTCACAAGTAAACGTGTTCTGTCTCCGGCACCATCCCCAGAAAGGCACTCACAGGCTAGCTACCTTACCTAAATTACTTTAGGAAATCTTTTGTGGTTGTTTTTGCTATGCTGCCCACTAGATTCATGATCACTAAAGCATTTAGAAATATCTGGCATATTGTTCTGCCAGACTTTCTTAACCATTCTCCTAGAAGTCCTGATATTTCTGAGCCATTTGTCTGAATTGTGTTGTGTGTTCTCTAGGCAATCTGAGGGTGATAGAGTTTTCATTGTATACTTTCCTCCCATCTCTTCCAGCTACTTCATTGGAGGGTATTCTTTTGACCTCACAGTGTTCCAGAACCTTGTGCTCTCTTATTCAGATCCAGATCTTAGCTGGCTGTAGTGGTGCACTCCTGCAGTCCCTGCCCTGGGGAGCCTGAGACAGGAAGACTGAGTGCTAGGCCCCAGTTTGATCTATGTGTCAAGACTCTGCCTCAAAATGGAAAAATTCTAACCCAAACCTACTCTTACAGGTTTAATTACATTTTTATAAGTTATAGGGTTTGGTCTTTAAGTAATAAGACTCTTAGATGTTCTGGGTTTTTTTTTTTTTTTTGAGTTCAAGTGCAGTGTGGTGTGTAAAGCACCCTGAACTAATTAGACAGCCAGTACTCATTCCCGATCCTCATGTGCTTTCCCTAAATTGGTACAGAAGGGGAAATCTTCAGCCAGGGAGCTGTTTTCTTCATCATTGAATCTTCTTAGCTCTATAGGTAGAGAGGTTGCCACACCAAGATACAGATAAATGTGTGGAGTACATCGCTGTTGCCTTTGCAGATTAGGAAAGCCATTCACACAGCATGCCGCAGTACATTCCTACACATAATTTTTTTGTTTAAAGGAAAACATTTGCCAAGCATTGTAGCTCATGCTTGTAATTCTAACATTCATGGCAGGAGGATTGCCATGAATTCAAGACCAGCATGGCTATAGTGAGAGACCTTATCTCAAGAAAGAGAGAGAGAAAGAAAAAAAGTTTTCTTTCCTACCACTACAAGTTTTTGATCACTGAAACCAGTTTGAACTATATTTTAATAATCATACTGAGGTAAATGCACACTAGTGATGTATTCCTAAAATATCCTTCTGTGTTGATGATTTCATGGAATCTCGATGAAGTAGGACCATGTATCATTCGATTTGTACGTGATCTAGATGACAACTTGACCTAGGTCATACAAGAATACGCTGGTAAGATAGAGAAAACAGCAGACATTGTCAGACTTTGACAGGTGAACAGATGTGGTTGTAACAGTGATGTTTCAGAGGAAGAGAAGAGGGATTACAGTGAGCGGGGTAGAGAGCAGAGCAGACATTTAACAAGCCGGGAGCATGGCTAGTTCGGCGTTATTAGCACAGGTATTGGATGCCTGTCAGTTGGTTTGTTGGCTCAATCTGAGATCTAAGAAACTTGCTAAGAGTAGAGTGTTAGGGTGGGCAAAGCCAGAGGAGATGAAATCCCACATGGGTGACACTCGTCGGGCAGGGATATGCAAGTGGGAGCTGACAGTTGAAATCATTGGAAGATGATACGAGGGTCAGTGCCTTTCTCATGCTACAGAGATGGGAACTGTTCTGACACTAGCAATGTCCTGGGTAAACACGAGGAAAACATTTTTCCCAAATAGAGCCTACCTTTTGTCCCTCTCTGTGTCTCAAAGAATGAATGAAGGTTTTGGTGAGTGTCACTGTCTCTTCAAGAAGATGAAAACTGAGCTTAGTTTATGAATGAGGACAGAAGAGGGAGAACAGCTGAACTGGCTGGGCTTTGGTATGAGATTGCTCTTTTTATTTTTGCTTTGCCATTCAATCTCATATTAAATTCAGTATTCATGTAACTGAATCAGTAAAAACACATTGGGAAGATATTATTACTTAGTTTCCTTAAATAGAAAACTGGGTATCATATTTTTGTTTTGCTTTTTAAAAACTTTGATCAGGTCTTAGAATCTTTCCTAAAATGAATGCAGTGGGATGCTTTTCAAAGAATGTGAGTGAAAGCAGGAGTTGGGGGACAGCTTTGGGCTTTGAGGGGTTGCTTCTCTCCATCACTGAGCCCTCCAACCGGCCCCATATGCCTTTTCTTTTCTGTGTAGAATAGAAAATAAAGGAGGAGATTTCGGGGGCGGGGGGATGGCTCAGTGGTTAAGAGAGATTATTGCTCTTTAGAGGATGAGATTTTGTGTCCCAGCACCCATGGTTGGGGGCTCAGAAACTAACTAGCTGCCTGTTACTCCAGCTCCAAAGGGTCTCACACCTGCTCACACCCACACATCTGTGCGCACGTGCGTGCGCGCACGCACACACACACACACACACACACACACAAATAATTTATAGATCTTTGAAACAAAAAAGGAGGTAGTGTTTCTTATTTTATTGTATTTTTACACCCAAGAGATTAAAATTCCACTAATATTGGAGTGTCCTCTTGGTGACATATGGCCCTGCTCCTTACAGTCCTCTAAGCAGCCTGAGATGACCTAAAGTGACGTGACACCAGCTAAGAGAATCTCATTTCACACTGTCCACTGTTGTTCACTTTCTGGCAGGATGATCAGGATGGTGTATTTCTGAAATGGAGAGTAGAGAATTCCTGGGGTGAAGACCATGGCCACAAAGGTAAGGTTCAACCACGGACTCAGCGAACCTGGGGTCTGCTGCACTCCGCCTCTCCGGGTAGAAAGCTGTCCCAGTGTAGGGATTTGTCAGTACTCATCCCTCTGGCTCAGCTGTTCTACAGGAAAATATCAGGCTCTTGTTTGCTCCAAGGTTCCCATGGCCTACATGTACTGAGACCAACATGTGTTGTTACTGGTTCCAAACCACACTGACCCTGCAGGACTGTGACAGAACATCTTGGTTGAATGGAAGGTAGCGAGTCCTTGGTGTGTGTCATTTCATACATTTTTGTCTCTGCACCAGCATATTAGAGAAAGAAGCCTTCCAAAGGGGAGAATGGAATTGGCAAAACGAAACTTTCTGTAGGGATCTCTTAGGATACTCTTAAGTTATGAAGCCTAGAGTTAGCATTTAAAACTTTTTTTTTAAGATTTATTTATTTATTATGTATACAGTATTCTGCCTGCATATATCCCTGCAGGCCAGAAGAGGGCGCCAGATCTCATGGTTACAGATGGTTGTGAGCCACCATGTGGTTGCTGGGAATTGAACTCAAGACCTTTGGAAGAGCAAGCAGTGCTCTTAACCTCTGAGCCATCTCTCCAGCCCCTTAAAACTTTCTTATACTGCAATTTCAAACCCTGGTAGAAATCAGAATAAGTCACAGTGGCAAGGCTAAACAAAATAAGTAGGTATGTACAAGTTGTAGGAAAATTTAAAATATGGATAACTAAAAGAAAATTAAGATCTCTAACTGACCACTGATTAATAGTTGGGAATGTTCTTGGAAACCACGAGATTGTTTTGTTGATATATAAAAGCTTTTTAAAGGCTGTTTTTATCCTTTGAATTTTAGAGCTTCAAGCTGAAAATGGGGGCTGGGAATATAGCTCAGTGGTAGAGTGCTTGCTTAACAGGCACGGGACCCTACCTAGTCAGTCCTCAGTATGGACAGAGCAAGGAAGGTGAAGGAGGGAGAAAGAGAGAGGAAAGCTGGGTGCAGTAGCACAGCCCTGTTACCTCAGCTGAGCTTGTGAGAGAGTTCAGTCAGCCTGGCAACTTCATGAGGCCCTTTTTCAAAACAGAATCCCCCAAGTGGGCTGGGGATATAGCTCAGTAGGAGAGTGCTCACCTATGCGCAAGGCCCTACCTAGGTCAGTCCGCAATATCGTAAAACAAAAGTAGTAGCTATAGTCACATGTGATAGGACCACATACATGTGTGGACTGGTGGTATTTTGTGGCCAGCTCTTTCTCGTCGTCTGTCTTCCTTACTTTTGGAGAAAACATTAACCATACAGCCTATTAGACTACTTACAAGAATGGAAGGTGTGAGTGTAGAAACCAGAGATACAAGATAGACTCTTAGAACCAAGCTTAAGCACACATCTCATCCAACAGGAACCAAACAGCTCAGAAGAAGGGAGGGTTGATCTCAATCTTCCTTATGTTAGAATAGTGACTTTCCAACTGTGTTCTTTGGAATGCTTATTTCCAAGGCTGGAAGCTGAAGGAGGTGAGGAGGTTGGAGATGACCCGATGGTGCTTCTCTTGCTCGTATTTGGAAACTGCCTGAGACTAGCCGAGGAACTTGCTTTGAGCTTGACAGGACTTCAGTGTCTAACTGAGCAGCATAGCCCAGTCTGTCTATGATTGCCAGCATCTGAGGACTGTTAACTGTCCTTCCAACTCTCTTCCTTCTCCTTGTGAAAATGATCACTGGTAGATTTTGGTTGACCATCCCTGGGGACTGTGTGAAGTCTGGCAGCTCTGTGTTTATATAAACAAATAAAGCCCTGCTAGTACACTTCTGTCAGTATTTGGTGATCACATGTCCCTCTTCTATGATTCTATAAGTTTTAAGTTCACTGTTATGAATTACAATGCAGTGCTTTAAAATGTATGATTTCTTATTAGGTAAATTCCATGTTAATACAAATACAGTTGGCTTTAAGTATTGAGTAGAGACTTTAAGCCTTAACAAAGCTAGCAAAAAGAGTGAAGGTGACTGTGAAATCCGTGGTAGTTAAGAAACGCATGCAGCACGTCTTTCTCTGTACTGCCAGCCAGCTCCCAAATAACGACATGGAGACATCTTATTAGTTATGAAAGCTTGTCATTAGCTTAGGCTTATCCCACTAGCTCTTACAACTTAAATTAACCCATTTATATAAATCTACATCCTATCAAGTGACGTTACCTCTCTTCCATCTTGCACCTCCTATTTCCCCCCCATGTCTCCCACATGCCTAGATTCCTCCTCCTCTTCATTTTTCTCCCCATAAATCCCACCTACACCTCCTGCCTAGCTATTGACCATTCAGCTTTTTATTAGGCCAGTCACAGCAATACATTTTCACACATTGTACAAATATCCCACAACAAATGAACACTTACATTATCGGCAGGGGAGATGCACAAAGATGGTTTCCCAGAGCAAGGCTCATCCTTTGTACTCCAGTGTTGATCCCCTGCAATTTCCCCGAATGCAGAAAACTCACGTGCATAATCTGTAGCAGTTGGGACTGTGTTCATGCGTCTCCTATTTTAATTTTTAAAAAAAGAAAGGGATGCTTATGTTTAAAAGGATTGGATTACTTGTAGCGAATCTAAAATACTGGGTTCAAGTCATTGCCTCTTGCTTCAGGTGAACGTCTCTGGCTCCTGGCCCATCTTTGTAAATGGGTTACATCCAAGGAAGGGACTGAAGTTACAGCTTGCTTTTTGGGCATTTTCATTCTGATGTCACTGGGTTTTAGGTATAAGAAAGGCTGGAGAGTGTTCTATGTTTAGTGTGGTCACTACTCTGAAGCCAGAGGATTCTGGCCCTTTGCTAGTTTCCCCTTCAGTTGGACCCTTGTGCCCTGTACAGTGCAGGTTGAACTTCCCACAGCCTCTGCTTTGTTGAGAGAACCAGGGTCTTCATGCTCACACTCTCTAGAATCTTCACTGTTTAGCGAAGGCCGAATATTGTTTTGGTGGTTGTTCTCAAATAGCTAAAATGACTGAGATTGTAGAGCCACAAAGATAAGAGATTGAACTGGGGATGGGCAAGGAATAGTTCATTCAAAGCCAAAATAAATAACTCTTATGTGTTTCTTGGTAATGTCCTTTCTGACTTACCAGGAAGGAAGGAAAACATGATCTGATTTTATTGGCACACTTGGCCTGGCCTTTGGAGAGCACCAGTGTGTTATCTGCTGACAACGTATGTTTATTCCAGCAAGGTCCTCCTATCTGTCATCCTGGTGGACATTGGCGGGCTCTGGGGAGCCAGGCCTTGTAATTTGTGTGAAGTGGGACCCTGGAGTCTTGTTTCTGTAGACATGGTTAACAGTTTGTTACTGTTCTCTATGGGATTTTTGTCTGTTAAGATCCATGATTCTGAAAAGTGGCTTTGGTACTATAAGCTAGACGTAAACAAGCAAAGATATGTAGGCAGATTGCCCTTGCTCTCTGCCCTGTCTTCAGTCTTCTCCACTGGTCATATTCCTGGCATTTCCCACCCAGAGACTGCAGAGTAAATCAGATAATCTGTTTCACAGACTGGGCAGAGGCTCCTTCTGACCAAAAGAGACAGAAGGAAGATTTGGGTCTTGCCTTGCTGTACCAGTTGGGCTACTTGGTGCTGGTGAGTGTGAGTGTTCAGTCTGTTGTGCTACAGAGAAATGGAATTCATGTCAAGCAGGCATCCCACAGAGGTGTTTTCCTCCCCTGCTTGAAATGCTGGCCTCATTTGATCCTCGTTATTCGATCGTATCAGAAGTGGATCTCATAGTGAGATAGGGAAAAAGAGTGTAGGATCTGCCACCTTATCTTTTATTTTAAAAAGGTGATCTGGTAAATAGTTTATAAGCTGTTTAGAAGTGTAAGTTCGAGGAAATAGTGCTGAGGGTAGTGGCCTATACTATAACCCTAGTACTTGGGAGGTGAAAACAGGAAGATTAGGAGTTCAAGGTCATCCTGTGCCATATGAGACCCAGTATCAGCCCTTCCCCCCAAAAAAGAATAGAGGAAATCGCCCCTGGTTCCTCTCATCCTTAGTCAGAAATTTACCCGAGAGAGCATAGTCTTTAAGCCAGAGTGACTGCAGGCCCTCAGTGATCTGTGACGGAGCCAAAATCAGAACCCAGCCTGACAGCAGAGCTGGGTTTCCTGACTGCCCAGCTGTGCTTTCTCTGAATTCTGTTTTGGAAACACCTGGCCCAGTCACAAGACAGTGCATGATTGAGTGCTTGGTCATTCAGACCATTCCCAGTTATCTCTCTCTGCCTTGAGCTTGTTGTCTCAAGATGGAGTTCTCAGCTACGGCTTTAGCACCTGCCTGCCTGCTGCCATGTTCCCTGCCTTGGTGGTCATGAATTCTAACCTGAAACCACAAGCCCCAGAGAAACTCTTCTGTAAGTGGCATTGGACATGGTCTCTTATCACAGCAGTCGAAAAGTAACTAAGACAATGTCGATCTTTGGTGACCAGAAACAGTGGTTTTGAGACAGGGCAGGGTATCGTATAACATAGTTCTTAGTGCTTATTCAGTCTGCTTTCTCGTGTGTGTGTGTGTGTGTGTGTGTGTGTGTGTGTGTGTGTGTGTGTGTGTGTGTCTTGAGGCAGCGTCCCACACTGTAGCCCAGGCTAACTTTGAACTCTCAGCGATCTTCCTGTCTTAGCCTTCTAAGTGCTAAGATTATATAAAAAAGTAAAAGAATAATGTAACCCTTGAGAGGAGATAGTATTTCCAATACTGCAAATTCTCTTCATTGGATGAAAATCTTTATCTTTTAAAAATTGCCTCTTAGGCCGGGCGGTGGTGGCTCACGCCTTTAATCCCAGCACTCGGGAGGCAGAGCCAGGCAGATCTCTGTGAGTTCGAGGCCAGCCTGGTTTACAGAGCGAGATCCAAGAAAGGCGCAAAGCTACACAGAGAAACCCTGTCTCGAAAAACCAAAAAAAAAAAAAAAAAAAAAAAACCAAAAAAAAAATTGCCTCTTAGCCAGGCAGTAGTGGCTCACACCTTTAATCCCAGCACTCAGGGAACAGAAACAGGTGGATATCTATGAGTTAGAGGCCAGCCTAGTCTGTAAAGCTAGTTCTAGGACAGCCAAAGCTACACAAAGAACATGTCCTGAAAAACAAAACAAAACAAATCTCTTAATTTCATTTTGAGCCAAGATAAAATTGCTTTGCATCTTTCAGGTACATGAGCTTTTAAAAATTTTAACCCACATTTTTTATCTTACAAATAAATCTGCCTGTTCCTGATTTCATTGTAGTAAAATATCTAGACTTCCTCCTAAAAAGGAACCCTGTGTTTCCAGTTAGAGAAACTTCAGCATGTTGGGCATTAATCAGAAAGAAACTTACTTGCTAATTTATATTAATCCTTTATTATATCCAACATCATGATCAGTAAGTGTCTTATTGGCCAGATAGCACATAATTTTGAAAGCAGTATATTCAAAGTTGAGCACAAAACTCACTGTATTCCTATGATTTTCTATTGTGGAAGCAGGTGTGCAGCTCACCCAGCAGCACAACTGTTTGCTCTTCCTGTAAGGGGTGCTGTGGTTTCTCTGCAGCTGTCCAAGGAAGTGAGGAGTAAAGCTTGGCTCAGACTGTATAGGACAGTTACTCAAACTCTGTTTCTGTCAGGGGTACCCAATGTAGACCCCTGGATGGCACCTTGCCTTACAAAATTCGGTTTGCTTATGTGTGTGTGTTCATTCCACAGCATGGTGTCATGGGAGGAGTGAGTGTGTGGTTGCACCTGTGTTGTGTGTGAAGCAGTTGAAGCTTATTGAGAGATTTGATGTGTACAGGTTGCACAGGATTGGGGCAGAGTTAGGATTCAGGTCTCATGGATTCCTTAGTGATAGACGACTTTCAGAGAACAACTGGTATTTGCTGATGTGTATAAGTTTCACTTTTGGAGAGCTAGAAACTCAAATAATATAAATGATATGTGACGTGAAGTTGAACTGGCTGTAATAAGAGTAATTTTATGAGCTAAAGGCAGAGGTCCTTGATCTCCTGGGGTTGGTCAAGTTTGTTACTTTATGGCAGAGTGTTTCATGTTTCTCCATGACTGGTTGCTTTAGCTGCTACCCATCCCATCTGGGGAGTTCAGTTCTCTGAGAAGGACTTTTCCTTGCTTGTTTTTATTAACTAAATGCCTGAATGACTTGCGCTGACAACTAGTACAAATGAGTAGAGTAGAGGAAGCACAGGTGTCTGGGTCAGGGGTGCGTCCTTATTGGCATGCAGGACTTGAGACAGCTACCCTTGTGGGCACAGGGACACACTCCAGGTCCAAGGCGTCAATCCTGTAAGTAGGCATCAGCTTCTGAGAGAATTCCTCTTGTACTTAACAAAATGTTATGTGTATTTTTGTGCAGTTTCCTGTAAAAGAATCTACTTTGCCCTAAGGCATGTATGAAAGTTTAGCACAGAATCTGGAGCTAGACTGTGTAGACGCCTCCAAGTGTCCCACCATCCATTGGCTGTGCATGGTGGTGTGGTGGTATTGAGCCTGAGTGTGACTTTCATCTGTAAAGCTGGTGTGTAACTGGTATGTGAAGTGCGAAGGAAGCACGCCTCCCTCTGCCTTGGCTGCTGCCGTTAATGCTCTAGACTGACGGGTACGGGAGCATCGCCTTGCTCACTTTCTTATTTGGAAAGGACTGTCTAACTTGGCCATGGTTCTGGCCTCAGAGCTTTGAGAATACAGATCTCAGCATGACTGCTCCTACGTCACAGTTCCAGTGTGAGCCCAGTTTCGTGAGAAAAGGCAGTGGAGAGGAGTAAACCCGGTGCTGAGGAGAAGCCATTAGCAGTGGATCAGCTCACATTTATCAACGGGATGCAGAGACCTGTGCACAGACCGTGATGGAGTGTAGTCCCCGACCCTCAGAGGAGTTTATACTTAATCTCCTGGGACATGCGAACAGGATTTGAAGAGGGCTGTGATGTGATAGAAGTGGCATTCATGGTGTGCTCCTCAGACTGTAAGATACAGGACAACTAGACCGAGAAAAGAGAAGAAGGTGATTTCTCCAAGAGGCAGGTGACTGGAGAGAGGAAGGACTGGGCATGGCACCTCAGTGGGGAGATGTGGGAAGGCAGAGCTGAGGTTCCTGAGAAGGTGAGGGTGGAAAGGCTATCTCAGCAGCCAGGCTGGTGTTTGGGGATTGAGGGGCCATAGTCATGCAATGGCAGGGCAGTCAGAGCAGAGGGAAGATACTCTGGGCTTTGATTCACAGGCGGTTTCGGAAACTTTGGGAGACGGGGATGCTAACTCTGTCCTGTGTGCCAAACCAGCATGTCAGCATTGTGTCTTCTGGTCTAGTACAGTGGGGGCTGGGTATTGAAGCTGGCATGGTTGAGACTGTAAGTCTCTGTCTCTCTCTCTTTCTCTGTCTTTCTCTCTGTCTCTCTCTCTGTGTGTGTGTGTGTGTGTGTGTGTGTGTGTAACAAACATAGGAATAAGTGCAGGGTGACAGAATGGTGAGTAGGGAGAGTGAACTGTAGGGAGAGTGAACTGTGGGCCCTCCTTAGGAGTTCTCCAGGAGGAGGCAGCTTGATGAAGGGTAGGGCTTCTTGCCAGGGCTATGGAGAGGCTAGCTAGGGAGTTGGTAGCTCAGATAATAGTTCTTGGCATTTGGAGCATGCTTTGGATAAGTCAGAGGAGTGTGGCCAAGCAGTAATGTGGCCTGCCATCCAGGAGACTTACCCTAGAACAAGGAGTGATGGTTTGAGGGACAGAGAAAATGTACCTGTGAAATCAGACTCTTGGGCAGGAAAGACCCTGGCCTGACCCAGTTACATGTAGTCTCGGGCTTGCTCAAGGTCCGGGGAGAGGAGCCTCGAGCCCTGAGGTAAGCAGCTGTCTCTGGGCCACTTAGGGAAAGACTCTTTCTCAGGGTGGGTGCACTATTGCTTATTGAATGGAAGCCGGGTATGGTGGCTTCAATCCCAGCACTCAGGAGCCAGAGACAGATGGATCTCTGTGAGTTCGAGGCCAGCCTGGTCTATAGAGTGAGTTCCAGAACAGCCAAGGACAGGTAAGGCTGTCTCAAAAAAAGGAGGGAAAAGTATAAATGGGGCCAGTGAAATTGGGTAAAGGACCTTGCTGCCAGACCTTACACCGTGAGATTGGTTCCTGAGATCCACGCGGTGGAAGAAGAAAACAGTCTCCCACTAGTTGTCTCCTCTGACTCCCACCTCATGGCGTGTTTGCGTTTTCAAATAAATGTAGTTTAAACACTTTAAAGATGGCCAAGCAGCCCTTCTCTGTGTCTGCTGTTTTACCATGCCTCACTTTTCCTGGGCCTGGAGCAGCACCACCTTGTCTTTTCTAGCCTTTGTGTCTGAGAGAGGCCACCCGTAATATCCGGCTCTACGGATATCTCTTCTGTTATCAGCAAAGGTTCATGACCGTGAATGTGTCCTCAGCCCAGCCAGACATCTGTGTCTAGTCTGGAGAGAGAAGCAGCTTCTTGGGTCACTGTCCAAGGGACAGTCATAGTACAAGTGGTTGTTTGGTTACCTCCCTCTGCCTTTTTCTTTATGAAACATTAATTCATTATGAGGGGGAGACAGAGCTCAAATAATGTATTGCCTCTCTCTTTGTTAAGAGGTTTTTGATTTTTTTTTTAATGTGTGTCTCTCTGTGTTTATGTGTGCATATACAGGTAACTTTGGAGGCCAGAAAAGGGTGGGTATTGGGTCCCCTGGAGCTCGGTACAGACGGTTATGAGCTACCCAGCATGGGTTCTGAGAACTGAACTCAGGCCCTCTGGAGAAGCAGCAAGGACTCTTAACTGTTGAGCCATCTCTCCAGCCTCTACTGCTTTTCTTTTAATTTCTTTTAAACACACACACGTGTTTGTGTGTGTGCTCACATGCCACAGCCAGCATGTGGAAGGCAGAGGGCAACTTGAAGGATTCCGTTCCCTCCTCCTGCCATGTGAGTTCCAGGCACCACACGCAGGTCACTGAGCTTGGCAGCAAGTGCCTTTACCCACTAAGCCATCTTGAGAGCCGTCAGATACAAGCAAACTTAAAGATGGCTCAGACAGACCCAAGAAAGGGGGCAGTTAACTATCCAAGCTCTAGGAAAGACACGTGAAGGTCGAGAATGCAGAGACAGGGTCCGGAAGTATTGTTAGTGTTACTAGTAGTACTACTGAGCATGAGCGAACAGCCCAGACTTCAGTGGTCGGGGGTGAGTCATACAGACCTGACACTTAGAAGGGACAGGAACCGGAAAAGCAGTGTGCGGTGCTTTGTAACTGTAGCTGTTACACCTCGTCCCTTAGGATGCACTCTGCAGGTAGAGACTTCTGAAGCTGCAGTGGAAAATTAACAGGTTCCTCTAGTGGTGTAGATAGCTTTGGAATTACCTCTGCCTTCTCTTCTTCCTCTTCTTACCCTGTTTCTAAAATATTTTCTTATAGTAAACTTGAATCATTTGAGTAACTTTTTAAGTAGCCAGAAAAATCGTAGAACATTTCAAATATCTGGGAGAGAACATAGATTACCTCATGGTGTGACATGCTGTTCGGTTACCGTTATGTGTTGGACTGTGTGTGCACAGTGATGCCCTGTGTGTGGAGCCCTCCATTTGTAGCATAGAAATGACGGAGGATATCCGTGTAGGTGTGCTTTACTCTTACTTTTCCAAGTTGCCATGTGTTCTTTGCAGTATCATTACAGTGGCTGGCTAACGTTCTGTAAGGTGTCTCTCACTCTGTCTTAGACAGTTTGGAACATGAGACAGGCAGCTTTCGGTTTCCTTTCTGGGAGCTTTGCTGCACCCCTGAGTTAGGGCATCAGGTGACAAGTTGGCATTCTTAGGTCAGTGCAGTTGGACACACTCACCAGAGCCAAAGCAGGTAACATCTCACTGTTCATTATACACAGAGTCTCATTGAGGCCAGCCTCAAGTGTGTGGGCTTCCTGTCTGGTCCTCTCTGTGCTGGGGTTACAGGTGTGCACCACCACACCTAGCTTAATGACTTGGGTTTTTTACTATACTTGTTTGTTTTTTAAGATTTATTTATTTCGGGCTAGAGAGATGGCTCAGAGGTTAAGAGCACTGTCTGCTCTTCCAGAGGTCCTGAGTTCAATTCCCAGCACCCACATGGTGGCTCACAACCAACTCTAATGAGATCCGGGTGCCTTCTTCTGGCGTGCAGGTAGAACACCGTATACATAATAAATAAATCTTTTAAAAAAAAAAGATTTATTTATTTCATGTATATGGTGCTCTATGTGCATGTCAGAAGAAGACACCAGATTTCATTACAGATGGTTGTGAGCCACCATGTGGTTGCTGGAAATTGAACTCAGGACCTCTGGAAGAACAGCCAGTGCTCTTAACCGCTGAGCCATCTCTCCAGCCCCCAACCCTTTTAATAGTAAAATAATAACTAACTACAAATTGTCAGTGAGGTAAAGTATATCTTAGAACAAAGATGACAAAAATCTAGGAAATATTTCTAATTTATAAATGACAATATTGGGGCTGGAGCTGGCTCAGCAGTTAGGAGCACATGCTTCTTTCCTGAGGACCTGGGCTCAGTCCTCAGCACCCACTTCAGACAGACCACCCACAGCCACCAGTAACCCCAGCTCCAGGAGCTCCAACTTCCTCTTCTGGCTCCATGGGTCTACACTGTGTGTATGTATACCTCATATATACATATAATTAGAAATAAAATAAATAATTAAAAAAATATGTATTAGCTTAAAAATGGTAATGTTTTGTTGTTTTAATATAGTCTGGAAGGTTTAAATCTCAGACCCCTGGCAGAGGGTCAGAAACTCAGGTAAACGCTCCTGTTCATAAAGCAACCATCTGCGACTCTTCCATGAGTGAGTCTTAGCACCTGGCTCTGCGGCTTTATTCCAGACCCTGCCTGCCCTTTACAGTGGGTTCTACCCTTTCCCAAACAAAACTCTGAGGCATTGCCAACTGCTTTAGAAATGGCTTGTTTATTTTATTTTATTTTATTTGCTCAAAGAATGTAAATAAGCTTAATGCTTAAGTGAAGTTGTATCTCTTGAAAGTTGACTTCATTATACATTGCATTGTCTGTCTCCCTAAATGTTAACTTTGGGATCCCAATTTGCTATTCTCTCTTGGGCTGGGAGCTGAGTTCAGTTCAGAGCCCCGCACCCACAATCTGTTGCGAGAGTGCACTATAGCACCCTAGGGCTCCAGACTCTCACCACTCCTGGTTTCAGCCTCACTGGTCCTCATCTTCTTGATAAAACTCCAAGACATGCAGTGTCAACAGTTGGAGCGGCCACGTCCGTTATCTTCCCAGGGTGCAATTACTTGGCAGCTTTCACACTGTGAGGGTGTGTGGGCCTCCAAAGAACTCATATCCTGCAGAGAGAGGCTAATCAAGGCAGGTCCTCTTGGCAGGGACATGGAAAGGGTGGGCTACAATTGATAGGGGATTTAATTTGTGAGGACTTAATCTGATCTGCTTTTGGAACAAGATAGTGCAGATGTACTTTCTGTCCATTCTCTCTGGGCAGTCTCTGAAGACTCATTTGATTGTGTGCCGATAGTATTGTTAGGACACAGAACTTTATTACAGGAGTCTGCCTCCACCCTTTACCTGCTTCACTGCCCAGAGCTGGTCTAGGACATGTTCAGCCTGCACTGTGGTGAGGGGATGATGGCTAATGTCTCCGATGGTGTTGGGAAGCTTTTGAGATGATCTCCATTTGTGGCCTAGGCTTGCCTCAAACTTACAGTAATCCTCCTGCTTCAGCCTGTTATATGCTAGGATTCCAGGCATTAGCCAGTGCATCTCTTTGACAAGGCAAATGCTGAGTTTCTCAGGAGTACATACTTCAGATGTAGCAGGAGTGGGTTTGGGTACACTAATACAGGTAACGGTAAGGGCCTGAGTACCCGACAGAGCAGAACCAGAGGCCTGAGTGTGGAATCAGGGCAGATCAGAAGCAGCACAGGTCATGCTCTGTGCTCTCTCCTTACCCGCATCAAGAGGGTACTCACCAGGTGAGCAGCCCTTGACAAGGCTTGGTTTAGCACCCCTGAGAACACCCACACGTGTGCACATGCCTCTGTGATGCTGGGGATGGAACCCAGAGTCCACTGCACATTAGGCAAGTGCTCACCACTGAGCTCGTTAGAGCGCTGTCTCATGAGGGAGTAGTCTTGCTGGTGTGCACATGTGGTCGAGCTACGTCTTCCTCAATCATCTCCACCCTTATTTTTTGAGACAGTATTTCTCACTGAACTGGGAACTAGCTGTGGCTGGCCAACAAGGCCCTGGGATCCACCTCTCTCCATACCTACCAGGGTCAGGGTTTCAGGAGCTTACAGTCATGCTTAGCTTTCCATGTGGGTGCTAGTGATCTGAACTCAAATATTTATGTGCAGAAAGCGCTTTACCCACTGATCCTTCTCCCCAGCCCATGGAACTGTTTAAGACTTGATTTTTAGTATAATACATAGTAATTGGTTACAGATATAACCCACATAAGCTAACTTATTTTTTAGATTTGTTTATTTAATTTTGTGTGTATAAGTTTCTCCTGCCAGCATGGGTGTGTACTGCATGTGCCTGGTGCCCTTGGGGATCAGAAGAATGCATTGGATCCCCTGGAACTGGAGTGGGTGGAGTTAGAGCTAGGTCCTCTGCAAGAGCAACAAGTACTCTAAACCACTGAGCTATCTCTCCAGCCATCTTTAATTATTTTAAGAGTATAAACAGGTCTTGAGGTCAGAGAAGTTTGGAAACTGCTTAACTAGAGAACCTTTTGGAGTTTGGGGTGTGTGTGCACGTATGTCTGTGTGTGCTTGCCTGCATGCATGCACACATTTGTCTTTATGTCTCCGTCATGTATTATTTGCTTTGCTTTGTTTTTGAGTCAGGGTCTCATGTAGCCCAGGCTGGCCTTGAACTCCCTATATAGCAGAAGATGGCTTTGAAATCTTGATCTTCTTGCCTTCACTTCCCAAATGCTGCTATTATAAGAGTGTGCTACCACACCTGACTTTAGAAGACCCTCTTGGGAGAAACATCTATGTCTTCTCCCTTACTCTTGGTCCCGCGTAGGAATTAACACCACAGACCCAGGTTTACATAAAGAGAGAGAAAGGTAGCTAAGGGTCCACAGCAGGTGCCAGCTTCATCTCCTGGGTAGTGGATGTTCTTTCCTGCAGATCCTTTGATGTGCATGCAGTGCTCCTGTTGAGGGACATGCTTTGCATATGCTTGTGCTCTGCATTCCCTCCCTAGCTCACAATCATGCTTTGTTTTTAACACACACTTCATTAGCCTCTCATTTTCATTTTGTTCTTCATACTGCTAGTGGCTCAGGCAGAGTTTTTGCCCACACGAGCTTGCTGGAGGTATGGTCCTGAAGAGGAACTTGTGTGGACCTTGTGGAGGCTGAGATTCAGGTTAATCTCTCTGATGGGAAGAGGCAGGTTGCTAGTGTGGGTACCTCTCTATGCAGTTCCCCGTGGAGGGGCCGTGCTGGGTTATGTGGGCCACTTGCTGTCTCAAGTGTTCTGGCACTACACATTCCCTTTCAGAAAAGCAAGGGCTGTGTGATCACTCAGTGTCACCTGCACATGAGTGGCTGGCTGCGGGGCATGGTGACATGGCCCATCTGCATGCCTGTGGCAGCTTAGCTGGTTGCTATAGAAGTGTGTGAGAAGGAAGAGTCGCCGATGATACAGGGGGTGTGGGGGAGGGGAGGGGAGAATGGAGCCGCTGTGCTTGCTCTACTGCCTAGAGATTAGTCCTCCCAGGGCTGAATATGAACAAGATGCTTTCCACTAACCTGCTGGTGTACAAGTCAGCACTCACCATCAGTGAGGCAGCTGATGTGGGGCAGCATGGGACCTGCAGAGCCATAGGTCTCTCTGAACTGAACTTCCCTAGTACCGGCACATCGGTTGCTCTGAGTCATAATTGGTAAAAATACAGCCATGTCTATCTTGTCTGCTTCACAGGATTGCTAGTAAGACTGAGATTCAAATGAGGTTGTAGGTTAAAGCTGGAAGACATTGTGTAAAAGACCTTTTTGCAGAAGGTTCCTGGTTCTCTGCCCACCCTCTGAACTCATGAGTGCCTCTTCTCTCCTCCGCAGGTTACCTGTGCATGACTGATGAGTGGTTCTCTGAGTATGTCTATGAGGTGGTGGTGGACAGGAAGCATGTCCCGGAAGAGGTGCTGGCTGTGTTAGAGCAGGAGCCCATCGTCTTGCCGGCATGGGACCCCATGGGGGCCTTGGCTGAGTGAGTGGTACTTACTGCCTCCAGCTCTTTCCTCCTCCCATGGGATCGGATGTAGCTGCCAAGGACAGATCCAGGGACTGAAACCAAAGTTACATGGGTGGCTGTTCCCACAGGACACAGGCAGACTCTTGGGTTCCCAGTCTCCTCCAGGAACCTCTTTGGGAAAGATGCTTTATGCTGAAACAAATATTCATAAAGAAAAAAAAAAAGGGAAAGATCGGGTCACACTGTCTGCTCTCCTCATCTCTTAGGATCTCTTAGCATTTGAATCGGAGGTAATTGTCCTAACTGTCTTGGTCTTTGTGTTTGTAGTAAGAGAAGAAGAGGAGCAGCTGAGGTGTACGGAGAACAAACAGACCCGTGCTCCTGTCCCTAGAGTAGATTGGGGGAGGGTAGCTAGGATTTGAACTCTCAGCGCTGCATGCTGCCTCACAGGTCCCTGTCCTTCCTCCATGGCAGTCACTAATTCAACTTTTGCAGGGTTGCTTCATTGGTTCTACTAGCCTGAGAAGGGAAGGTTGATCAGGTCTGACATAATTCCTTCCTGTGGGGCCCAGCTCCGCTGTGGGTCGGCTTGAACAGAGGCTTAGAGCAAACCTTGTCGGGGCCTCAGCTGTCCTCACTGGGCGCCCTACTTGCAGGTTTAACTTGTGCCTCTGCCTTGGGAGTTGGGTGGGGAGAGAAAGTGATGCTCATTCTTTCTGATAACTCGATGGTGCTGAGAAGCTTTTGAATAAAATACTTTGCTAAATGAGATTAAGCAGTGTGTTTGCTCTGTAAACTCTAAAAAGTGTGTATTTAGCTACATTTAAAACATCGGGAGCAGCCAATGGTTGAGATTCTTCAAAGTGAAGAACCAGGAGCAGAGCCCAGGCTTCCCTGCTTCAGCTGCTCTGCACAGTATGCCCCAGCGGCGGCAGCCTGCCCACCCTCATCATTCTCATGGCTTCTGCAAAGGGCCTGCAGGCACCAGATCTGAGAGCCCGTGTCCCTGCCACCAAACCTGCTTCCATCCCACACAGGTCCGGTGTCTCTCCAAGGTGGGGTCTCCAATGTGTCTGGCCTGGGGGGCTAACGAGCATGGGTGGACAGACTACATCTATTTCAGTGAACACTGAGCAGGGTCTCCATGTAGCATTACATCAGTGTCTGTGCCCCAGATTTTTCTGGCTCCCCAAAATTGTTCCCAGCCCTAGCAGGGGATGTTGTTTGTCATGGCACTTCCCAAGGTCAAATTAGATAAAGACTCAAGCCTTAGCCAGTGTGTCCACAGTGTTTGAGTCCTGCTATTCTAGGGTAATAATCCATCTCTACACATGTGAAACCACAGATCTGAAAATACGGGTCACCTCCAAACTGACAGCGAACTTGTCATTTCTAACTGTGTACCAGAAACAGTGGAGTGCATCTTGGAGTGCCGTGAGAGGTGACTCTGGCACTGAAGGGCTGAGTCAGGAGGATTGCCAAGAGTTCAGGGTCAGCCTAGGATACATAATGAGTTCCAGACCAGCCTGGACTGAGCTCAAGAGCCTATTTCAAACAAAACAAACAAATAAAAAGAAGGATGATAAAGACGATCGCTAGACTTCTGTACACAATAAATCTGCCTTTCGAGAGTGAGATGAAATAAAGGGCGTTTTTAGAAAAAGAAAAATTGAGTTTTCCTTCAGAGAAGGAGGTGATCCAGCACGGGAGGATTAAAATGCATCAATGAACACAAAGCAAAGACTGCTAAATACAGATCTAAATACAGATCATGACTGGCCAAGTCTCACAGAGTTCACAAGAAAACTAAGAACACGAAAACCCAGAGGCAGGTGGATATCTATGGGTTTGAGACCAGGCCAGCTACATAGGAAGACCTTGTCTGAAAATAAACGACCCCTCCTCTCAAAACACCCAAAATCATAAAAGTAGCTGGAGAGGCAGGTCACTGGAATTGATACATTGAAAGTCTTTTTTTTTTTTTTGGTTTTTCAAGACAGGGTTTCTCTGTGTAGCTTTGCGCCTTTCCTGGAACTCGCTTTGGAGACCAGGCTGACCTCGAACTCACAGAGATCCGCCTGCCTCTGCCTCCCGAGTGCTGGGATTAAAGGCGTGTGCACCACCGCCCGGCTATTTTTTTTTTTTTTTTTTTGACATCGCAAGTCTTATCATCTGGGTAGGAGATAAAAGTGTTAATTTTAGATAGTAGTGTGTTAACACATGCTAAGACTTTCTGGATCCCTAGGAAGTAAGCATAAGATAGTTCCCAGACAAGGATGAATAGCGTAAGAAAACACAGTCCGCAGAAGGTAGAGGGCTGTTGAGAAGGCTCAGCTGAGAAGAGTGTGTGCTGGGGAAGCCTGACACCCGAGTTCAGTCCCCAGGACCTGGGGGGGAGGGAGAGGACCAACCGAAAGTTAGCGTCTAGCCTGCCAATGTCATGAGCATGTCTGTGTTTAACTACACACATCATACAGTTCTATACACAACACACAATAATAAACATTGGCTAAACATTTAAAAAGAAGACAGGGTGGGGGAAAATAGCAAGAAAAATAGAATATCAAGATAGGGTACATGACCAGGTATGATGTGGCTCATGACTTAACACTTAGCACCCGGGATGTGAAGACTGGAGGATCTCTGTGAGTTCAACGACAGCCATGGTCTGTAAATCGAGTTCCGGACCAGCCAGGGCTGTCCAGTGAGACCCTGTTTCCAAAACAAAAGAGAAGCATATCTGACTGTCAGTAAGTTACAGTTTATATAAATGGATTAAATGTTCCTTTAATATTTAATTGCATTTTTTGAAGGAAACTGAGCTATGTGCTGAGTATAAGACACGTGGGTGACTTTCAGTATAAAAATGGCAGGCATTGTGGTGCACATCTGTAATCAAAGATGTAGGAGGTGGAGGACCCAGAGTTCAAGGCCATCCTCAGCCACATAGCCAGTTCCAATCCAGCCTGGGATACAGGAGGCCCTTTCCCAGAAACTCTCATCAGGTAGTGTACTAACCAAGATAAGCCTAGTGAAGCCACAAGCCACAAATGAGGACCATTCAGAGTAGCCCATGCGTCCAGCCGCAGTGTGACTGCCTCTCTGGAGTTGGGGAACCTAGTGGCCCTAGAAAGGTGCTGAAGCAAATCGTCCATAGAGATGGGCTCACTGCACGGCTTTACTCAAATTCCCAGAAAAATACGAAGACCTTAAATTACTGTGCTCCTAATAACGCCTCAAAATAGCTGAAAAAACTGAAAACTATATGAAAAAATAATCCACATTGTAACGGGAGCTTAACAAACTTTGTGATTATCAAGAAATCAAACAGTTGGTGAGTATATAAAAGATAGAACATCTAGTCTGTTTGCTGTGAGGGTGGTCTGGGGATTCATCTCACAGCTGCGTGCCCGGTTTGAGCATGTGTGGGACTTTTTTTTTTTTTTTCTTTCTGGCATCAAGCATTGAACCTGGGGTCCTGCCCTAACAAATGCTGTTAGGGAGCTATGTTCACAGACCACGTGTGAAACTTTATTAAAATCCCACCATTGTAGTCTAGTCAATCTCACATGTCGAAGGGTTGTTATGCGGCCCACACTCCAACCACAGGACACTTAGGTGAAGAACCAAAATTAGAAGACTAGTTGAAGTGTGTCCCTGTGTTTAAAAATTAACTCAAGACCCAAGAAGAGATTGCACAGGAAATTTAACCTGAATTATAATTAGATTAGTTATACCACTACATGTCAAAAGGGATCAGGAAGGAATAAGCCAAAAGGAAGAAATACCAGCAGAAGCTAATGGATTTACAAAGCCAAGTTCTTTTTAAAAAATGAAAGTAAATTAACAAATCTTTTGTAAGACTCGAAATCTTTTTTTTTTTTTTTTTTTTTTTTTTTTGGTTTTTCGAGACAGGGTTTCTCTGTGTAGCTTTGCGCCTTTCCTGGAACTCACTTCGTAGTCCAGGCTGGCCTCGAACTCACAGAGATCCGCCTGGCTCTGCCTCCCGAGTGCTGGGATTAAAGGCATGCGCCACCACCGCCCGGCGAAATCTTTTAAAAAAATAAATAAAAGGACACCTGGCTGGCTGTAGCGGTTGATACCTATAGCTGCAAATCTTGGGGAGGAAGTAGAGGCAACAGGATCAGGAGTTTGAGGTCATCTGTGGCTATACCAGTCTGCTACAGGAGACAGGCGGGTCCTGAGGGCCACTGGCCAGCCAGTCCAGCAGAAACAGCTCAGTGAGACTGTCTCCCAAACTCTAGTGGAGAGTGAGTGGTAGAGGCCGATGCCTGGCATCAACCTCTGGTCTCATGCACGTGCATCAAGTGTGCGACACATAATAAACTATCTTAGGGCATAAAGAATTTTTTTTAAGTCTGGTGTAAGTGATAACAAAAGAACAAAAACCATGTAAATTTCAGCCATATGTCAAATAAACAATAACCTCCAAAAACAAACAATAAAAGCCATTTTTTTTTTCCCCAAACAAAAACAGGATCCAGATGAGTCCATATGGCAGTACACACCTATAATCCCAGCACTCAGAGGCTTGTAGCAAGAGGATTGCTGAGAGTTCAAGGCTGGCCTGGGCTAGAGTGAGACACTGTAATCCCAGCACTCAGGAGGCAGAGGCCAGCAGATCTCTTAAGTTCGAGGCTAGCTTGGTTTACATAGTTCCAGGCCATCTAGGGCTGCATAGTGAGACTGTCTCAAAACAAACAAAAAACCCAAACAAGATCCAGTAAGTAGTAGCAAAGAATGGCAACTGTGTCCTCTGGGTGCCCAGAACGGAAGGTGAAGGCTTGCCCTTCAAAGTTGGTGACTCTGGAAGGCCCCCAGTGCTGAATCCTCTTGAGAGTCATGCTGACTGTGTCAGAATCCAAGACCGATAATGGGACATGCCTTCCCATGTGGTTGTGGGTAGGCACTCTTTAAGTGCCTCCTCTGGGAAGGGAGTGCCTCGATGCTCCACAGCTGCAGTTCGTCATTTGTTGATCTTGTTCTTAAAGCGATTCCAGATGAGCCCTCTCATACTTAGGACAACATGTTCATAACTTCCCTGCTTTTCATGGAGATGCCGCTTACTGTCTGGGATTTGTGGGGCACATGTATTACCAGCCTGAGGGAGGGTGCAGCCATCCCCCTTAGCTCCCCTAACTCTTGCTTAGCCCTGGAGGGACCCTTATGCAGAAGACAGCAGGAAATGAGCAGGGTGGACTCTGGACCTTTCTTTTCAGCTGTCACATGACAGTTGCTTTTTGAGACCAGCTGCTGAAGGGTAGGACAGCCAAGGCAGAAGGACTGTAGTGACATCCTTGGGCTGAGGTGTGTGACGTCCATAGCATGTGTGAGGCTCTCTCTGGGTTCCATTTGCAGTGTCCTTGAGGGGGCCTTATGGCTCACCTGACCTAAACATTCCTAAAATCTGCAGAAGTCCTTAACTTCTACTTGGACATTTTCTTTTTTTTTCTTTTTTTTTTTTTGGTTTTTTTCGAGACAGGGTTTCTCTGTGTAGCTTTGCGCCTTTCCTGGAATTCGCTTTGGAGACCAGGCTGGCCTTGAACTCACAGAGATCCGCTTGCCTCTGCCTCCCGAGTGCTGGGATTAAAGGCATGCGCCACCACCGCCCGGCCTACTTGGACATTTTCAATGACAGAGACACAAAGTCACACCCAGATCACCTCTCCAAACCCGATGTTCTTACTCACCTGGCTCCAGTTTATCTCCAATACAAGTCTGTTCTGCCTCCCCACTATTCCCTCTTCCTAATGCTCTTCCTTGGGTCTTTGTTTGGCTGGCTTCTCAGTATTCAGATTATAGATAATGTCACCTCACCTAAGGAGCCAATCGTTCCCTCCCCCACTTCCCCTGGACACCTGTCACCCTGTCCTGTCTATTTTCATTGCAGCACTTAAGGCCTTCTGAATTTATTTATTTATTTATATGTTTATTGTCTGGTTTCCCCAGAGTCAGTACTCCCTGCCAGCTTCCCAAGGGCAGGAACTGTCTGTACACCCTCACCCTCACCCCCCAGTGTATGTATGCTCAACGCCTGGCTCCAAGTAACTATCGGAGACTGACTGATTGTATCTCACATTCTGATGGCTGTAGTCAGTTACAAGTTTATACAGAGATCTGAAGCCTGCTTCCCTGTAAGCAGCTGGGTGGGGGACAAGTTGAACTGGAGAAAAGCCCCCATGACTCCATCTTCATGCTTAAAGTGCCTGGGACTGCACAAGTGGAGGGCACCGGGGGAGAAGAGGTAGGGAAATGAGCAAAAGCCTGCTCAGCTTTCTTCTGGCCTGAACCCTTCCTGTTTCTAGTTAGCCCAAGCCCAAAAGAAGAGCAGAGGGAAGATGTGACCGTCAAGCTGGCCTGGTAACTCAGCTTGGAGGTGCTGGAAGCCTGAGAAGCCGCTGATGTTCCCTGAGCCTTGGTTTCCATGTTCCTCATATTAAAAAGTTATCTTAAAATTTGTTCAGTATGAAAGCTCTGCTTGAACATGAGTAACACTAATTTATTTTTAATAATCCGGCATTTAACCTATATAACAGGAAGAGGACAGAACATTATGCAGACGTATATTTAGAAGTTGCTCCACAAACGGCGGGTTTCACTAAAACCCTTTCTCCCAAGCTTTCCTAGCATGCCTGGTGTGGCACTAAGGCTCCCTGGGCGCTTAAGACAATTCCCTGATCCGCAGCTAAATCTGTCACTGAGGTGGAAAATGGGCAGTTGAAAAGGAAAGTAACCATGAGGCTTCCATGCAGCACCATGGGGGCTGTGACAGCCTGAAGCTGCAGAGGTAAAGCCTGGCCACTTCTGACCACAGAGACTGCAGACCTCAGGGAGGAGGGTGACCAGCTTACCAAGGAGGAGCTGTGAGGAACTCCTCAGATGCATAAGGCCTTGTTATCATGATGTGGGGGCAGGGTGGGGGGAGAAGAGTCCAAGAGAGCTCAGTCAGGGGGAAAGGGGAAGGAGACAGAGACACAGGGAAATGGCTCCTGCTCACTTCTGCAGCCCTGAGCTGCTGAGCAGAGCTCTGGCCTTCCCTCTAGGCTCAGAGCCCACCCCATACACACACACACACACACACACACACACACACACACACACACACACTGCAGGTGAGGAATCATTGCCCATGTGGAGAACTATTGTCTAAGTGGTGGTGAGGGGAGCTGGCAGTTGTCCAGGGCTTGCTTGCTTTACAAGAAGCTTGGGCCCTTAGGATGCCTTTCTTTCCTCCCCATTTTTCTTATTTATTTATGTATTATTTTAAATAAAGAAAGCTGCTTTGAGGGCAGGGCCATGGTATGCTGGTAGAAGGCTTGCTTAGCAGGTACAAAAACCTGCTTTTCTGGAAAAAAATATGAAAACATTCACTGCAAATTTTTTAAAGATTTATTTTCATTTTATTTTTTATTTTTGTTTTTTTTCAAGACAAGGATTCTCTGTGTAACAGCTCTAGCTTATTTTCATTTTATGTGTATGCATTACACACGTCCTCCATATATGGATATGCATTACACACGTCCTAGTGCCTGCAGAGGCCAGAAGGACATTATATCCCCTAGAACCGAAGTTACCGATGGTTGTGAGCTGCCCTCTGGATGCTGGGGTCCTCTGGTCTTCTGAAACAGCAAGTGCTTTTAACCACTGAGCCATCTCTCCAGCCCCTACTGCAAATTCGTAATAGTATGAAAAGTGCCCGGTGGACTAGAGAGATGGCTCTGGGGTTAAGAGCCCTTCAGGCTCCTCCAGATGTGTGGGTTCCCAGCACCCACATCAGGCAGCTCGCAACCACCTGCACCTCCAGCTCCAGGGAACCTGATGCCCTCTCTGGCCTCTATGGTGGGCACCTGCCACATGTGATGTATGCTCACCCACCCGCACACATAGGTAATTTCGTTTATATATACACATAATGTATATATAATAAAGTTACTTATATATACACACAAAAGATGTACCATGAACAGTGAGTTCTTTCCACCTCCAGGTCTTTCCTACCAAAGCCTCAACTGTGTCCCGATTTTTCTATTTAGTTTGGCCCAGAGTGAGTACATATAACCCCTATTGTGTGCACCCCCCCCCACACATATCAGTAAATCTTGGGGTACTCTCATGTCAAACTGCTTTAAGTTTTAACCACTGTATGAGACTTTCTCAAACCCCTCTCTTTCTCCTCTTTCTTCTTTATAGGACACAGAGTCTCTCTGTGCAGCCCTTACCTCAGACTCCTAGGCTGGGTTTAAAGGCATGCACCCCAACCCCCAGCCCTGGCCCCAGGCTGACTGTTGCTATACCATGGGTTCCCTTCTAGCCCTAAAGACTGGTTTTGATTTCCACATCAGACTCCCAAGCGGCTGCCCCACCACTCCTGACAATCCTGTACGCCAGGCACCAGCAGCCTGTGGACAATGGTGGGTGCTGAGATGCACTAAGAGAAAGTTCTCGGAGCCTTGTGGGGGACTAGGGCAACTGGAGACAGAAGTGCTGTACACAGCTGTACACACAGGGGTAGGGCCCTCCTGGAACTCTGTGCTTCTGGCGAGTAGGAAACCAGCTGCCACCAGAATGTGACCCTAATTAGGGGTGCTTACAGATAGGGGAGGGAATCTGGTAAGATGGGTATAAAAATAAAAAAAAAAAAAAAAACCTTGGCTCCAGAGATGGCGAGATGACTCAGCCAGCAAAGTGTTCGCTACTCAAGCAAGAGGACCCAGAGTTCAATCCCCAGAATCTATACTAGAAATAAATAAATAGCCGGGCGGTGGTGGTGCACGCCTTTAATTCCAGCACTCGGGAGGCAGAGGCAGGAGGATCTCTGTGAATTTGAGGTCAGTTTGCTTTACAAAGCAAGTTCCAGGACAGCGAGGGCTGTTAAAAAGAGGAACCCTGTCTTGAAATAGATAGACAGACAGAAGACAGGCAGACAGACAGACAGACAGACAGACAGACAGACAGATAGATAGATAGATAGATAGATAGATAGATAGATAGATAGATAGGTAGATACATAGATAAAGCTGGGTTAAAACAAGCATGTTTGTAACTCCAGTGCTGGGAAGACAAGATCCCTGGAGCACCAGTTAGTCAAATGAGGAGAGATTCTCTCACAGAAACCTGTGTAGAGCAATTGAGAAAGACACTGATATCGACCTCTGGCCTCCATTCCACCTGCACATACACAAAAAAACCTGGTTCAAAGCTGAGTGGTGCATGTCTAAGCCCAGCATGAGGGAGGTGGCCTCTGCCTGGCAAGAAATTTTCAAAGTCAAGGTCAGCCTGGACTACAGAGTGAAGCTCGATTCTAATTAGTCTTAATAATAAAAACCCAGAGTCAGATATTGGGGTAAAAACTAAAAGATCAGAGAAGCAGAGCAGCTAGGCACTGGAGACTTCTTACCTCTATGAATTCTCAGATTGAATAGGGCATCCTGTCTCTATGAATCCTCAGACTGAATGGGCCCGAGATCCCAGCCAACTTATATTCCTGTCTCTACCTCTTGAGTGCTGGGATTAAAGGTGTGTGCCACCACTGCCCAGCTCTGTAGATTATTGTATCTACTAGTAAATTAATTTAGCAAACTATCAGCCTTAGATAATTTGCACTGATGGATTCTTGTATATTGATACAAATGTAAACTATTTTTATATTCCTAATTAAGACAATTTGTATATTGATACAAATTCAAAGCTATAATTGTCATTTTGTTCACATGTTCCTACTCCTATTTGAAATATTTTGTATATTGATACAAATGTAAAATTATATTCATTATACTGCATGTATGTTCTACCTCTGTTTAGGATATTTTGCATATCGATACATATTAAGGATATTGTTATCATATTGCACTATACATTTCTACCTCCATTTAAGATATTTTGTGTATTGTCACAATTTTGAGGTCATTGTCCTTATACACTCCACCTGCTTACAGACTGTTTACCCTGTTAATGTGAAGCCTTAGTCCTTAGGTTATTTAGATAGGTAAGACTTGCAGAGCTATAGTCACCCATGCTTGACATTTCTATAGTTATGTTAGCCAGGTTTTCCAGATTTACAGAAACATATGTCAGATGGATAGGTAATCTTCAAACACTTCATAGACCTGGAGAATATGGCATTTAAATGTTTTGATAACTTAGAATTCTGTTGACATGAGACACAATTGCTCCTGGCAGCACTGATCTACTCCCGAGAGAATGTTGGGCTTCTAAGACATTTCCATTTGGAAATTTGTCTTCTTGCCACAAAATGGCCTGCCGGGCAAAGAACTGCCCTTGCCTTGACTGCTGACAGTATGAATGCTGGGTAGTGTGGTATTTGGAGGAGGTTGTGTTTCTCAGAGGCATTAGACTCTTGAAGAATGGCTGAGAAGACACCAGGGGGGAAAAAAGTGGCCAAGACAAAGTCCATTGACTGTGTTTCCTGCCATTTTCAGAGCTGTAGCTGGTCCTTCCCCGTCTCTCCCTACAGCCTGACAAGGTCAGCCCACTGGCATTGATGGAGCCTTCCCTGGCACCCCTTCATCTGGCTCCATCTTCATCAGCTGGATCAGCCTCAGATGGCTGCTGGAGAGACGCCAGGATGTCCTACCATGCAGGACAGCAGAAGGGGGGGGGGTGCTGGTAGCCATTTCCTGGGCTGGAGAAGAAGCCCACGAGGAAGGGAGGGCTTCTGCCTTCTGTCACTGTGTAAACGGATCACAGGCAGACAGACAGACAGACATGGCACCGAGAGCTTCCAGAGGGAGTGGCTGGCATTCATAGGGCTTTGTTCTGGCCAGATCCTCAGTGGATCATTGTTGGGCTTTGGGACTCCAGCTAGTCTTCTTGGTTATGGTGGTGGTGGTGGTGGTGTCTGTTGCTGTGGAAGATGGCTGCACCTAGCAGCTGAGCCCCATGTCTCTGGGATGGAGCTAGTGAGCAAAGAGAGAAATGCCTGGCATTCCTCCCCTCCATCAAAGTCTCAACCCTTTTGTCCTTTCTACAGTTCTTATGTACGAACCCAAATGCAATGCCTTTGTGGGTTTCTGGCTTTCATTTCCTCCCTGTGTCCCCACCAAATATCAGAAACAGGGCTCTGGGTGGGGGAGGAAGGCAGGATATGTGGGAAGGCAGGGCAGCATAGCCAAGCAGAGCTCTGCAAGGAGAGGGGCCAGATCTGCTGAAAGGACTGTTGGACAGTTGCTCCGGCAGGGTGGCCTCCGGGCTAAGAGGAAAGAAGACGCTTGGAGAGAGGATATGTGTGCACGCTGGTCAGGGGAGCTGTGGGGAGTGAGGGATGGACATGGTCTGGGCAGCAGCGTTAGTTACCTTTCTTACAGCCCTCAGCCAGTGAGTCAGAGGTGAGACCACTTAGGGTTAGTCCCAGCTGAAGAGAGAACTTCTCATTCCCAAGTAGAGAGCCTCTCCATTCCCCACGGCCTGACTGGACCAACATTGCTATCATTCTCCAAGCCTGGGACTCTGTGGTTAAGGGGCTGGCCCAACCCTCAAACAGTAGGTTTGCAGTCCCCTATCTCATCCAGTTCGGAGGAATGTCGCGACACCCAGCGCAGACAAGTTGGCAGTAGTACCAAGAAGGGGGAAACAGCCGGGCAGGAGGAGGCAAGGCCTAGGAAGGTCAGGAGTGAGCTTGTGAGAATGAATCCACATGGGGACAGCCAGAGTGAAGACAAGAGAGCCTACCTGCTGCTAAGTCACCCCTGCTCCTCTGTCTGTCTGCCCGGAACCCTCCTCAAAACGACCTTATTTTGGGGCAGCCTTGTGTCTGCAAAGTAGTTACAGTCTCCCCGGGGCGGGGAGGGGGCAGCATACAGACATTGTGTTCACTCGAAAGGAGGAGCCCCGTGAAGGCCCTGCGACCCTGGCATTTGTCTAGATCATGGAGTGGCCAAGCCTACCCAGGGTCTCTTTGCCAGTCCACTCTCCCCAGAGCTCGGGAAAAGCTCCGGCCTCTCCTTGCAGTCCCCGTCCCTGGCGCCTAGATGGCACCAAAGCCTCGTATTTCGTATTCCCTGAGGCCGGGAGCCGCCCACACCTGCGGACCGAGAGCGATCCAGCCCTTGGTGTCAGCTCAGCCCAGTTGGGGGTTCCGATGTCTAAGTTCAAGTCCCTTTGGAACAAACAAAGGGGCGGAAGCTTTCTCGCAGCTACAGACTCGCCATTACTATCTCCTTCCTAGCTTTGATGTTGCTCCGCCTGTTCCCCGGCCAGATGAGGAGAGATGGCTTGGTCTCCCCAGGTCATGGCTTGTCTGCCTCAGGTACAGCCCAAAACAAGTACTGCATCTGCTCTTAAAAAAAAAAAAGTTCTCGTAATTTTGGTGAAAAAAGAATGTAACAATATTAAATTCATTTTTAAGCCTGTCTGTGTGAACAAAACAACACACACACACACACACACACACACACACACACACACACACACACACACACACACACACACACTTAAAAACAATGTGCTCCGGTTGAAACGCCGAGTGCCTTCAAAGGCTGGTAGTTTGTGGGGTGCCCAGCCCCACGGGCACAGGCGGGTCCGCGAATCAGCACCGATGCTCTCTGCAAAATGTTTTCATCTGTGGCTAGGTAGCAAGACCTCTGGACCCTCCGTTCTTCCCGGGGGTACTTATTGCAGGCAGCTGCCGGCGGCTCCCGGCACCGGGAGGTTCCCGGCTGAGCTGGTATCCCACCTAGAGAGCCCAGAACAATGTCAGGGGGTCCTTTAAGCCTTTGGAAAGACGGTCCGGATCTGTCGCGAGGTACCTGGCTGTGATCAAGAACGAGCGTTCTTAGGAAGTGACACAGAACAGGACCTAAACACAATTTGGGGCAGATTTGGTAAGGGAAGAAGAAATTGACTTCGGTTAGTGGAGCATCCTCCCGCCACACAAGTCCAAGAGCAGAAGAATCAGATCCTTCGCCCTGCCTGGCCCTGTCCCAGCCCCTGAGCCCTGGCTAGCGTGTGTGCACGAGTAAGGATGAGCGTGTAAGTGTGGACGAGTGTGTGAGTGTGAATGCGCGGGGGGGGCTCTGTCCCCCTCCCACCAGCCAGGGTGCGTGGACCCCCGCCCCTCCCGCGCCTCCAGCTAGAGCTGCTGCGGCGGAGAAACAAAGTTCTTCGGTCTCAAAGTGACGCAAAAATTCTTGCGGAGCTCTTTGGCGGCGGCTATCTAGAGATCAGACCATGTGAGGGGCCGCGAGTACAAATAGCGCGGCGGGCGGCGCCACTCCAGCGGCCGCGCCGGTGCCTCGAGGGCGCGAGGGTCGCGCCGCCTCCGCAGCCCGGGACCCGCCGCCGCGCCGCCCGCAGGTGGGTCGCTTTCCTTTTTTTTTTTTTTTAAATATATGTTTTTCTTTTTTTTTGTCTCTAACCCACGCTTCTTTCCAGAAGCTCTCGGTCCCTCCCTTGACTCTCCCGGCGGCTTAGGGCGCCTTTGTCTTCACCGCGCAGGGTCCTGGCGTGGGACCCGATGGAAACCTGGGGGACCCGGCGCTGGCCTAGCGCAGCCTAGCTAGCTCTTCCGCAAAAGTTGTTGCAGTTTCCAGCGGTGGTTCGGGCTTGGGCTTTACTTTTGGGACACAGGCTGGTGGCTTTATGCAAAGACTCTGGCAGACACAAATGCTCAAATAACCAGAGAAACCTCTGAGTGACGCTTAAGAGGGTCAAGCCTCTATGCGCTCAGATGGCCTTGCCAACTCGGCTCACAGGCCATTCAGAATTTATGGAAACGCCAGTGGGCTGTGTCTCACCACCGAAGTGTGTGACCAGCAGTTGGTGGGGGCTGGGGTGTACATTCAAATTGTTTCTAAAAATTGGGTGTCCACGAAGGAGATTGCCTTTTTTGCATGGGGGGGGGGGGTAGGGGTTGCATATTGAATTATTCTTTTCAGTTCAGAGTGCTCAAAAATTTGAAAGGCAAAATTTCTAAGAGTCAGACAACACAAATGCTTGTGTGTATGTGTTTTTATGATCAATTTTGTCCAGAAAAATAAACCAGGTCAATGGATTATTTATGGACCTGCTAGCTCTCATCGTACGTAGTAAGGGGAGATCAAATATTTAATGTGTTTTCAGTTACATAGGGAAAATGTCTAAGAAGGTAACACTGGGGGTTCTTTAAATGTAATAGGGAGCCGGGGTAGCGTTAATGGCTGGTGGGCAGGAGTAGAGGGAGAAACGGCTGACTATGGCCCTTCACTTGTGTGTGGCGCTGCTGACATCTGAAGGTACATTTTCCTTTTCCCAGCCTGGTCCCCCGGTTAGAGTTACTGACTGCTCCAGCCACGACTGATGGGCGGGGTCTTCTGCAGTGCAGGCAGTATTACTTAATTATTTGGGACAGCTGTGAGGCTTGAACCCAGGGTCCTTTGCACCCTGAGCAGGCATCCTACCACTAAGCTACATGGAAAGAAAAGTGTTTACATATCTAGCCTGGCAGGTAATCTCTGAAATGTCCTAGGTGAAGCATTGTGGGGACTTTGCATGGTAAAGTAGACAGAAGAAAAGTTGGCTCTGTCTGGTGGGATGGAGCACATTTGTAGCAATCAGGAGTTCAAGGTCATATTCCCTTACTTAGCTAATTCAAGGCTAGCCTCCCTTACATGAGACTTGCCTCAAAAACAAAGCAGCGGTACACCCCAAGTGGCTTGCTCAGTTGGGTATGGAGCTTTTCTTACTAAGCCCGAACAAGAGCAGATTGAAACTCCTCCACAACAAACCTGGGATCCATCTCACTCAGGTGGCCCTCCCAGGACATTTCAGAGTGGTAACTCCCAGCCTGTGCATTCAAGCCTGTTTCAGTTTTCAGTATATATATTTATATTTATATATCTCCCCAGGGTGAGGAGATGGACTATGTTGACACCCTAATGGAAGATCTCAGAAATTCCTCTTGGGGGATTTTTAGAATCATATGAGCATTTCGATGAAGCTTGCAGGGGGGCGGCAGGGCAAGTGGAAGAATTTCCAGATGGGTTGTGACTATGGAAGGAGGGTACTGAGTGAGCAGCAGGGGTTAGGTAGCTGGACTGGGTGCTGTCCATGGCAGGCTTGCAAAATAGCCTGGGTGCCCCTGACCAAGAGGAACACAGGTAATTCTGGAAGTGAAGGCAGGTCATAGCCATCCCTTCATCATGCTTGGAGTGATATCATTTGGGTGCACAGGCTGCCTGAATTTTACTTTGGATTACTGCATTAGCAGGATGTGGTTATGGCTTAACTCTTAACTTAAGATGCCAATGGCCAGATGGGAAATTACGCAGTCATTTCATGTTGGGAAGACAAGTAGGGCTTTAGCTGTTTTTGGTAACAGTGACAGTCCTTTGGGGCTCATGAACCAAGGCTTTGAGTAAGAGGGAATGAGGGGCCTGGGAAACATGACGTTCAAGCTCCTGTGGCTGAGGTCCTAAACTTCCCTCTTGAAGAAAGCACAAACTGTAATCATGGTGCCAAATACCTAAGGGCTGAGACCCTACACGGACACTGTGAATGAAGTCCTCCTGAGATCTCCTGGTGTTTCAGCAAGGGCAGAGGCTCTGAATGCTCAGATACCTATAAGTTAAGTTCTGTGCCTAAACCACACCCAGCTAGCAGATGGAGTTCCTGGACTTCTTAGTGATCCGTGCTAGCTGACTGACCTCCAGGTGCAGATAGGCTGACTTCTGTGCTGGTCTCTAGGCTGGGCCCCTCCCTCTGAGGTTTTCAGTGTCCAGCCAAACAGGCATGGGTAGGCGAACCACATTTGACAAAACACTTGCTTATTCCTACTTTAGGAAGTGGTACAGCTACAGCTTGTCCTTTGGGGGTCACTTCAAGGAAACTGCTTCCTTCTCAGACAAAACAGCATCCTAAAGAAAATACATCTTCCGCCGGGCGGTGGTGGCGCACGCCTTTAATCCCAGCACTTGGGAGGCAGAGCCAGGCGGATCTCTGTGAGTTCGAGGCCAGCCTGGACTACCAAGTGAGTTCCAGGAAAGGCGCAAAGCTACACAGAGAAACCCTGTCTCGAAAAACCAAAAAAAAAAAAAAAAAAAAAAAAAAAGAAAATACATCTTCCTAGGAGAGCCCCAGGTGGAAAAAAATAGTTCAAATTAATCTTTAAAAAGAAACCTGGCATGCCTGATTGTCCCAGAGCACAGAGGGGCAGCACATTGCTAGGGTGGGCATGGGACCCACCACGGGCTGACACAGCCATTTTATTTCCAGGCTGAACTCTTGGCCATGACATTGGTCCACATTCAGAAAGTGCTAATCTGTGAATAACACCTCGGCAGGGTCAGCTCTTCTAGCCTCTGTGTGTGTGTGTGTGTGTGTGTGTGTGTGTGTGTGTGTGTGTGTGTGTGTTCCTCTCAGTGGTAACTGAGAAATTGGATACTTGTTTACTGAACGTTAACAACACAAACCAGGAAGTGCTTTTTCCCAGTCTAACAGGGTGACTAAATCGGTAGAGAGAGATGAGGCTGGTGTGTGGCTTCGGAATACCTCCTTATCATGTCCCTCTTTGCTTGGCTTCCCCTAGAAGCTGGCAGCAGCTCCCAAGCTCCCACCCAACCCAGCTGGACTCAGGGGACTTATTAGGTATGAAATCATAAGTTGTTAAACTCCACAACTGGACGAATTCCACGAATCTGCAAAGCCTGAGAAGCACCCTGGCCACGTGGCTTTATGGAGGAGATGTCCCAGTTTTCCAGGCACTGACAAGTGAAGAAGAGCAAGAGGAAGGTGGCCTAGGGTCCCAAGGACCAGTTTTTCCTGACAGGGTTTGCAGGAGGGAAGGCAGAGGTGAGAGGGGCTGCATGGGTCATGGGGTGACCTAAGGTGCTTCTCCATAGCTCAGGAAACACTGGGTGCTCTGAGCCTCTGGAGCTCAGGCCAGATGAGAGGAGGCAGGGGGATGGAGTTGGGGTGCTATGATTATTTCACGTTTTCCTATGACCTTCTGGGACCTGTTCAAGGGGGAAACGCCAAAACAGTTTACTTCCTTTGCTTCTGACCCATGGAATAAAACAGGAGGAACCTGAGTTCTTCAACTAAATAACCACCCCCTGTGCCCCAAGGAAGGGCCGAAAATGAGGGAGTGGGCCAGACAGAATGACCCTGGAGGAGATGCCACCTGTGCCGTGGCTCTCAGGACCCTGCAGGCTTAGAACTTGTCCCCTGGCTAAGTGTCTCATTGGCCATGTTCGCTCTTGCCTTGTTTCTAAGGAACAGAGCTGGACTGAGGAGGAGGGAAGACCCGGGGTGGGGTTAGCCGTTCTGAGCAGTCCTTGTCCCCAGCTCTGGGCGAGGGCTGATTAGAGGCCTCCCAGTCCTAGTCTAAGGGCTGGAATCAAGTTTCTTCTTGCAGATTTCAGCTGAGGTAGGGTTTGGTGATGTACATCTGCGATTCCAGTACTGAGGAAGCCGAGGCAGGAGTTTGGGAGTTTGAAGCTAACCTGGGTTCCATAGTGAGACCCTATCTCAAAACAAAAACAAAGTCCAAAAAAAAAAATTGAAAATCATCCTTTTTTTGCCGAGTATGCTCTTTTTAATCATAGAATGTGACATTGGTTATAATAAGATCATTAATGTGATTATGCAAGTTACGTATTCAAATATAATACTTTTGGCTGAAGCTTTGCGTCTGTAGAAGCCCAAATGCTTCACCCCGATATATTTCAATGTGCTTTTCTGAAGAATGAAGGTGACCTCCATGAGCACACTTCTCTGTCATGCTGTAGGAGGCTCAGCATGACACCATAATCCAGCATCCAGCTGGTGTCCACTTGCCTGTCTCAAAGATGTCCTCTTTAGTGGGTGGGGTTACTCTGTGATTGTAACCTACTGGGGGTGGGGGAGGGGTGCCACATGTGTCTTGTTTTGTCTTTCTTCTTTCTTTGCCCTGTGTGTGTGTGTGCGCACGTGTGTGTGTGTGTGTGGGGGGGGGTACACTTGCTTGTGTGGGCACATGTGGCCAGAGGTTGATGACGGTGTCTTCCTCAATCGCTTAACTTTATGTTTTCAGATAGCCTCTCACAGAACGTGAAACTTTGTTTGGGTTAGATTGACTGTCCAAGGGGTTCCCTGAGATGTTCCTGTATCCATGCCTCCCCCACTACCACCAACTCAGTACTGGAGTTGGAGATTGCCACCCAGCCCCGCTTTCTGCGTGTGCTGGGGATCCCCTGCTTCTGCAGCGAGCACCTGACTCACGGAGCCATCTCCCTAGCCCCTTGCTCACTGGTTGCCTTCCGTCTCCCTCCCCTGACTGTTGTGCATTTAAGTGTGTCTGTGCCACACGAGAGTGTCTTTAATATGCTCATCTGGAGGAAAAGCTGCAGGGAGTGGGGACATCCCTATTTTATCTTGATTTCTGGGCAGGGTGAGGCTCAGTGATAGAGCCCTAGGCTGGTGTGTGCAAGGCCCTGGTCCATCTCCAGCACTGGAAAGCAAACCTGATTTCAAGTGTTTAAAGTGACATTCCTGCCCCTCACACCTCACTTTTCTTTGTCCTCGTCCACTTAAATACATGACAGCAACAAAGCTCTTTTGTCTTCTGCTAAGAGTTGTGTGTGGTGAAGGGAATCTCATCTCCCTCTTGTGTGTTTAAACTAGGTCTCCCCCTAGCCCAGGCTAGCCCTTCACTCTGGCCACTCTTCCTGCCTCAGCCTCCCAAGGGGCTGGAATCACAAGTGTGAGCCACCAGGGCTGGTTTGAAATTGAGTTAAATGGAATAAAGAATTCCACCTGGCTACTTCAAAAGTCCTTCCAGAGCCTAGAAGACACCTCCCCAGGCCTGTGTGGGAGTCAGCTGCCTTATTTATCTGCTCTTACTTTCCTTTGAGAAACAGAAAGAGGGTTAAATAAGCAGTTGGTTTCTGGTGGGTTCTGGCAGCTGCATGCTGTGTTTTATGGGATTGTTTCAATAACGTCTACTTCTGTGAGTAGGAAATACACTCCCAGTTTCAAAGAGCCAACTGGCAAGTGGGCAATCTGAGCACAGGCTGTGGAGATCTTACCTGCCTGTGCTTGTCTTAAAAAGCCAGAGCCTCCAGGCTTGTCTCTAATCCTGACTCTTCAGCCCTGGATCTGTTGGAATCTTGGAATGTGGCTGTGAAGTTCTCTCCCCCACTTAGGGATGCACTGTGGGTCTATCCTATGGGGGTGGGGTGGGTGGGAGAGGCAGGGTTCTTAGGGTGAGACCCTGGGCCTGTGCGAGTTACCTTGGGGAAGAAACGCTGGTTTCCTCTGGGCTCCAGTGGGCTGCAGGACAGCACAGCACGGAGCTGCAATCTCACTGGGGAATCTGAGGCAGACCTTCCAGGTGGAGAGCTGGGTAAGGCTCACTCCAGCAAGCAGTTGCTGGAGCAGAGACCTGAGGCCATAGCCCCTGCTTCCAGAGGGCCTGAGACAAACACATCTTCAAGGACATCAGGACAAGTGAGTAAAGATTCAGGGCTTATCTTGGGCTAGGGTGTGAAGAGGAAGCCTTATGGAGGAGGCGGAGTTTCTCTCGCCAGGCCTCCCAGGATACAGTGTGGAGATGTATGGGCATGTTCTGGGGCTCACCCTGGAATAATTTGGGGTGCTTTTTTTTTGGTTTTTCGAGACAGGGTTTCTCTGTGTAGCTTTGCGCCTTTCCTGGAACTCACTTGGTAGCCCAGGCTGGCCTCAAACTCACAGAGATCCGCCTGGCTCTGCCTCCCAAGTGCTGGGATTAAAGGCGTGCGCCACCACCGCCTGGCAAGGGGTGCTTTTTTAATGTGCCTTCCAACACAGATTTCTAGGAGCATAGCCCAAGTATCTGTTTACAAGTTTCCCAGATGACCACGTGTCTCAATTGAGAGGCACAAAGCCAGTGAGCCTCCAGTCCCCTGAGTTACAAGCCCCGTGGGCCTTAGTTTCCCTACTTAGAATGTGAAGTAGAAAGCAGAATGTGTTGGTGTCAGGAAATGCCCATCGTCATTCAATGCCTGTGTGCTGGTTGTGTAAATCCAGCACCTGTCATACTGTAATCCTCACAAGAGCCTTTTAATTTCAATGTTCTGCTTCTAAACTGGAGGAAATAATAAAAGACGCTCAGAGAGGTTGAGCGGCCTGGTCCAAGTCACACAGCCAATAAGTGATGACTCTGGGTTGTCAGCGTAGGTGTGGGAGACAGGAAGGAGTACCCTGGGCCACAGAACTGTGAAATGACTGCAGATGGTAGCTGTCTGGGCATGGCTGCTCCTGCTCACCGAGACTAAGCTTGCCTGTTCGTGCCAAGCCCATTTTTTTTTTAATGTATAGTAACCCATTACACTTTTGGCTGCCCGTGGGCACATTTAGATCCATCCAGGTGGCTCCTCCTCTGTTCTGTACACTGTGTGGAGAAGTTGGGATGCCCCTTTTCTGTTGCCAGTGCAGAACTTTCCCCCAGTAACTGTCCCCCAAACCACTCTAAGGAATGTCCCCTCTCCATTCCTTCCCAGAAAACAAGGGTGTCTCTCGGACAAGGACTCCTTTGCATAAGGATGGCAGTGACCGTGGAGGTCACATCTAAACTAGATTTTGTTGGTACTCCACATCTCTGTATTTCACTTGAGGGGGAAGCTGGGGGTCCTTATGGCCTCCACCGGTGACGCTACCCACCTTAGCATGCTCCACAGCCCCGGATGGATACAAATGCCAGCCAGCACTTTGCACCCTAGAGCCCGAGAGGGGGAAATCAAAGAAGTTCCAAGGTCCTGTGGCATAAGTTAGCCTGAGGGACAGGAACCCTGGGCTCCTTGGCTTCTCTAGGAAGTGACAGCTTCCCTGGGAACATGGCCCTACATTTTGGAGGATGGTAGGACTCTACTGCTGGGTAGAGTCCATGCCTCTGGAGTAGGCTCGATGTTTATTGTGCTGGAGTCCCACAGTGCTGCCAACCTTGGGAAGCGCCTCCTCCCGCCCAGAGAATGCAAATTTCCACTTGGCTTGATGACCTGTAATTAATCTTATCTCAGTGTTCAACCCATAATTCATGCTGGAGGTTTGTTTTGGTTTTGAAAATGGAAATGGAGTATCCTGAGAAGTGAGCTTGCTTTGATCTTGACAGGTAAAGTCAGAGTCTGAAACTCCCAGAATATTTACTTAGAATGTGTTGATCAGCATTAAACATAAGAGTCACGGCCAGTTCCAGAGGGTTGGGTATTTTATGACTAATTGTTATAATTACTTGCTTGTTCAGATACCGGTTCCCCTGGCTACAGAGACAGTTGGTGAAAAGAAAAATGGAGATTTGATCAGAAGTTTAAATAGAAACAGGTTCTGCCTCTCCCTCCCAGGCTCCACCAGGTTTTTTCAGTGCTGGGGATGGAACCAGGGCCTTGCGGCTCATACTAGGCAGGCAAACACTCTGCCACTTAGCATAGCCCCCAGCCCAGAAACACTTGTCTTTTTGACTAACTAGGGACAAACTGAGAGAACTCGTCAGAAATGGGAATGTGAACAGGAAGTGAACCATCAGCTAGCTCCCAAGCTGCCCCTGGGGTGGGGAGTGGGGTGTTAGGGTGTGGGGGTGGGAGCAGACTGTAGCCTCATGGCACAGTTGGGTGCTGAGGTGCCACACACAAGTGGCTACCTGCTCAGCTTGGGATCACGGCGCTTATGTGCTGAGGGCAGCTTCTGGGGCACTTTCTGTCCGTGGATGAATTCAAAGCCTGTCAGGAGGAGGTCTGCAGTGTAATACTGACCTCCTTTGCTGTCTCCCTACCCCGAGGGATAAAAATATCTTTTAGAAAAGCTTTCAGGAGAGAATTCTTAGAAACCAACCTTCTTAACGACCCGTACTTCTCCACCCTGGACCAGCTTGCTCTCAACCATTGTTACGGGAGGCAGGTGTTGGGAAAGGCAGAGGGGGGGCTCTGGACAACCAGTGAGGTCAGAAGGGAATCAGGGGACCACCGGGAAGGAGCCCAGGCCAGGCGCCTTCTGGAGCCGGACTGGTAGCTGGAAGGAGTTTTCCTCTGACTGGGAAAGGCGGGGGAATGAATTGATGAGGGCTTGTTTTGTGGCTTCAAGGGGTTGTAACTTTGTACCCCAGGTGCTGTGATCAAAAGTAGGGGCGCAATCGAACCCTAGAAAGTAAAGCTGATGGATAGAGACCGACCCCTGTGGAGAAGCAACCTGGCATCTCTTGTTGCCCGAGGGATGCTCAGACCAGGTTTATTTTATTTTTATCAAGTTAGAAAGCACTGGGCAGATATTTCAGGAAACTAGAGCTTTATGATGGGTGAGATAAAAATAGAGACTAGGATATCATCCTTCCAGGAGCTGCTTGTCATGGCTGCCAAGAAATGAAGACCGTACCTTAGGGGCTGAGCCCCTGGCACCCTGGGAAATACCCATTGCCCCTGAAAGCACCAACCCACACGCTTCCATCCTTGCTACAAGATGCCCAGGGGGAAAAAAAACAAAAACACGGAATCTGGAACACCTGTTTGGCTCTTGAGGCTGTGGCTGCCTCTTCCCTTCCCCAGGGTCTGTCCTCTGAGCTGACCCACCCTCCATCCCGAAATTAAGAGTGAGAAAAGTTTTGACGTTGGTGCTGGGGAGCAGTCCTCTAGGCAAGACAGAAGAGAGTAAGGGGCCACACGTGAGCAGTCGCTGTCAGCTCTATGCCATCCTCACCCCCAGGGACGCTTTCTACACCCCCTGTTTGGTCTTCAGGCTTTTCTGTGTTTAGTGTGGAAAACCAAGTTCAAGTTCAACATAGTTTTCTCTTTAACTATATTGTTATAGCAGCATCCTCCCTGCCCCCCACCACACACACACACACACACACACACACACACACACATATGTATGTGCTAAGTAAATTTAAATCTAAATATTTGTACAAATATTTATATATAAATATATGTGTGGATGATAAGGGAATATGTGGTTATGTTTCAAGTTCATCAGGGCTGGGGCTCCAGCTCAGTGGTAAAGCACATATGTGGCACATGTGAAACCGTGGTTTGTTCTCTAGTACCACAAAGAAAAAGGTCTTTATCAAGTCTAGTTTAGGTCACCCCATGGAGAGCAGGCAGAGTCTGGACATGGGCACCAGTGAGCCGGATGAGGCTCTGTCTACACTGGTGTGTCAGAAATCCCTGTTCTTCTCAGTGGCATTTGTATCCTTGAGTCTGAGGGAGGATGGGGGCCAAACAGTTGGGCAGAGTAGACCCAAAGACATGTTCATACAATATGCATGTATACCCTATCTACATGTAACCAAATTATCCCTTGTTTCTTTAAATATTTTTGGCAACAATCAATCCTTTTAAAACCCAAACTTTCCACTTTACAGTTAAAAAAACAAAACACTGAGCACAAAACTCTAATTACTCTCATCTCCTGGTGCTTGTGTCTAATCTTTGCCAATATTTATATCCACGGTGTGTTTGGGTTTTTCATTCTGTGTATGTGTGTGGGAACTCTGCGTATGCTAAGCAGATGCTCTACTACTCGGATATATGCCTAGCCCCTCGTGATATTTTTGTCCTCACATCTGTCTGTAGAGAGAGTTATGGACTGTAGAGAGTTATGATGTAGTTCAGTTGGTAGAGAGCTTGCCCAGTGTGCAGAAAAGTCAGACAAATTCAAGGTCATCCTTACATACATGGTAAGTTCGAGGCCAGCCTGGGCTTTTTGGTTGCCTGTCAAGGAAGCCAAGGAAAAGAAAGGGAAAATACCAGGTTTCCTGAAAACCCTAGCAGAAAGGAGCTGAGCCTTAGCTCTCCTCCCACAGTTGGGCTTTGAGGTTGGCGTGGGATCTCTGCCATTGTGAGAAGCGCTGAGTCCATCTCTAGAAAGGTATGACATGATCTGAACAAGGCAGAGGCATAATCTCCTTCCTAAACTGTCAAGAGCGTGAAAGGAATGAGAGTGACCTGGAAGGTCTCCGCTGCTTCGAAGTTTATAGCAGGCAGGAGGTTTAAAGTCCAAAAGGGCTCAGATTTCTACTCCACGTGTAGAAATCTCATCCTCGGTCCAGAAGAGATCCCAGCTGCTTCCTGCACCCCTGGGCCCCGAAATAAAGGTACAGCTGCCAGGGTCCAGCCTTCTGCAGGGGTGCGTGAGAACGGGGTCACCAGGCAAGTCTGGGCTCAGTGGCCTGCACACTTTTCTCCTTGACCCTCTGGACAAGCACACTGGCGTGCTCATGGCTTCAGTGGCAAGTGGCTTGGCTTAGCTCCAGAAGTTGCTGGCAAGTGGCAAGAAGTATGAATGGTGAGGAGCAGGGACAGACCCGGGCCACTGGGACCCGCAGAGGCTCACTGGGAAGGATGAAGGGTGGAGCATGGGTGGAATGGACATGGGTGGAATGGATACAGCTACAGGCAGCTGGAATCTTCCTGGAGCCAGTCAGGAAGGGTGAGAAAGGACCCAGAATAAAGAGCTTCAGGCACCGCCCAAGGGTGGTGTTCTGCCTCTCTTCTCCTCTGTAGACCACCTTGGGTGTAAAAATCTAACATCAGAGCCAGGCAGTGGTGGCGCACACCTTTAATCCCAGCACTCGGGAGGCAGAGCCAGGCAGATCTCTGTGAGTTCGAGGCCAGCCTGGGCTACCAAGTGAGTTCCAGGAAAAGGCGCAAAGCTACACAGAGAAACCTTGTCTTGAAAAAACAAAAAACAAAAAACAAAAAAAAAAAAAAAATCTAACATCAGGTGCTCAGTGTAAATGGAGAGGACTGTCCCTTCTGGCAGGCAGGCAGACAGACAGACAGAAGCTCTGGCTGTGCTGCTGTTTCCAGGCATGGCATCCAGGACAGGGCTCTGTGGCTCTGCAGGGAACCTCTCCTGACATTCCTCTGGGTTACTGATAAACTACAGGGGGCATTTGTGTCCTTCAGAGTGACGCTCGTGCTGGTTCCTAAGTAAGGCCTGTGCACAGTCTTGATGATTTGCTACTTTTGTTTTGTTTCCTTTTCAAATTACTTGATGGTGATTTGACACCCTCCATTTGTTGAAAAGTTTAAGTGATTTTATTGACTCTGAGCAAATGGGCTGGCTTACAGATAAGAGCATTTGTAACCCTGTCACCTACGATCATTTAAGCTATCCGATGGAGCTGTTATGATGGCTTAAGCCTGTAATCCCCACAATCAGGAAGCGGAGATAGGAGGCCTTGCTGAAAGTTCAAGGACTACCCTGCTGCAAATTCAAGGTCAACCTGGGCTACAGAGCGAGACCTTTCTTAAACAAACAAAAAAATAACATGATGATTAAGATCCCAAACAAATAAATCCCTAATGTCTCTCTCCTTTCTCTGTATGCTTTTCCAACAGAGCTCAGTTTTATCACCATAACACGGGGAGGGGACTCAAAGCCAAACGTAAGAATTAGTTCCAGTCATTGGCGGATGGGCATCGGTATCATTTACTGACCAACAGGATGGAGACCACACCCTTGAATACTCAGAAAGTGCTGTCAGCATGCAAGGACAGAGAGGACTGTCAAGAAAATGGTGTTCTACAGAAGGGTGTCCCCACCCCAGGGGACAGGGCAGAGCCTGGCCAAATATCCAATGGGTACTCTGCAGTTCCCAGCACGAGTGCAGGAGACGAAGCCACACATTCCATCCCAGCTGCCGCCACCACCACCCTGGTGGCTGAGATTCGCCAAGGGGAACGAGAGACCTGGGGCAAGAAGATGGATTTTCTCCTGTCTGTCATTGGCTACGCTGTGGACCTGGGCAACATTTGGCGTTTTCCCTACATATGCTACCAGAACGGCGGAGGTTAGTACCATGGGCCACCAGCAGAGGCTCCCACCCAGGGTGGGCTGTAGACCCTCATGGGAAGCCTTAAGACAAGTCATGTCCTCACTGTCTTGTGTAGCTGACATGAGTCTGAGAATGTGAAACCTAGGCTTTCACGCCAGTCAAGTCTCCTTTCAGCCAAAAGCCTAAGGTAGCCTGTGTGGGGCTTTGGGTTTGTGAAGCTGGACCTGAGCTCTCCTACACATGGGTTTATTGTCTGTGCTGCATTTGTTGAAGGACTTCCCTTCTCGTCCTGCATTGGTCAGGCTTCTGTTAGTGAGTCGGAAGCAAGTGAACACTCGCTGCCCTGTGCTGAAGTCCTGCTGGCAGAGTCCCGAGGTGAAAGGCCTGTGGGAGGAAACACTGGGAGGCGCCTGTAAGGCTCCAGCCCCTGCTGGGACTTTGGGCTTGTGTGAGGTCAGAGAACAGCACTAGTGTAGGGCCAAAGTCTTAAGTCATCAGACTTGATGTGATCCAAAGCTGAACCCAGCCTCAGTATGACATTAGTGCCAACCCCAGAGCACGCACAGCGACATTCACATCTCTTGTGTTGTAGATGCCTTGTCTTGTCCATTCGAGTGACCCGAAGGCCCTAGAGTAGTTACAATGTTGACTGTATGTGTGAGTTGGGGAGCCAGAGAGAGAGCAGAGCAGACTGGGGGAGACAGGTGAGTAGGTACTGACCCTCTGTGTGGACACTGGGCAAGATCAAATCAGTGGACGTGTATCTTGACAAGCTGTTTGAGAGGCAACTATAGTGAGATCTGGGAGGTAATTCATTTATGTCATCCAGACTTCTGTGACCTAGCACAAAGTTTCTTCGTCTTTTAGTGGCTGCTCTGTGGCTATGAAGGCAGTTCCTTGGGTCAGGGGAGGTTGTACACCTCTTGCATGGGGGGATTGGAAATCATATTCTTCTTATCTCCTGTTTGGCAGGACCTTTAGCCTGAGCCTATACGAGGGGCTGGATCTTTGGTGACATTTCCTACTATAAAGCCAATTGGGTAAATCCTTTGGATGAGTTGAGGGTCACCATAAAAATACAGTATGATTTTGATTCTCAAGCTGAGTTTGCTCAAAGCGACTGTAATTACAGGGAGCTTTCTGAGTCACACTGACTTTAGGTTTTTAGGGGTGAAGCACTTTTTAGGCAGGAAGGTTATCAGGGGAAATCATAGCTAACTTGCCCTTTGGGCTAAATCTCAAGCTGCAGGTGAGCAATCTCGTTCTGTGAGAAACAACCAATTTCAGCCACGCTCTCAAACAGTGATGGCCTGTGAGGAATTATTCTGGCTCAGTGGAATTATGGATGTGCTGTCAAAATATCAGTGTTCAAGAGTCTAGTGTCATAGGTAATACTCATGAAGGAGGATCGGGTTCCATGAATTATAGATGGTTACATCTGTGTGGATCATCGGACAGTCCAGCATTGTTCCCACACCTGGACATCTTCTTCATGAGGCCTGGGGTGGACCCTCGAATCTGGAGGTCAGTTTTTAGAGTCACCTGTGACTGTGATGTATGACTCTGCTGGCACCTTCATCCTATGTGAGAGGCAATCAGAGTTCAGACAAAAGTGGATGTCTCCATGTGATGGTGAACTTTGTTTAGAGGATAAATGCACTGTGCTAGGCTTGTAAAAATCTAAATGGTTTGTAACTTGTGTAAGTCATGAGGAAGTCGCTCCTCCCTTGAATGTACCCTATCAGCTGGCCCGAGATGGACGCTTCCTGGTGCAACTGAGCTATTCTTAAAAAATTGCTGATTGTTGCAAAATATTTTACTGACTCAGCTATTCTTATAAGGTAATGGGTCACAAAATTAAAGAGGCTAACTGCTAAGTTCTGCTGTTGTATGAAATGCCTGCTTGCTTGGATGGCTGAGGCACCTGCTTGGACGTCTGTTATAAAATCAAGTCTTGCCCGCACCCAAACAGCATATGAGTTCATTTGGCTCCCCAGAATTACAACTTTGTGGGTTTTGCCTTTATAATCCTTTGGCTAACAATAGCCAGGGTCTTATCTAGAGACCTCTCCCTGGTTTAGTCCTGGCCAGACTTTTTAAAATAGAAAGCCTCGAATTTACTAAAACCCAAACTTGAGTCAGACTGGTGACTCTCTGAACGACCCCAGCCCCCCCCAGTCCTGGCCCCTGCTCTGCTGACTCCAGCCCAGCCTCTTTCCATCCCTCCCTCAGGCCCCTCTTTCTGGACTGTTCACTTGGTTTGTCTTTTGTTTGACTTGTTCTTGCTTTTGCTTTTCCCTGAGACAGTATCTGAGTTTCGCTTCTTGTTGCTTCAGTGCAATACCAAGACAAAGACAGCTTGAAGAGAAAGGGTTTATTTGGCTCAAGGTGCCAGGTTACCGTCCATCACCACTGAAAATTCTAGATGGCAGAACTTGAGGCAGCTAGTCACGTGCATGTGCGCATGGTGGCTCAGCTCAGTGTCTCCTTTCCATTCAGTCCAAGGACCAACCCACGAAGGAGTGCTGCCTGCGTTCAGGGTGGGGCTTCCCATCTCCATTAAACCAATTAAGAAAGTCTCAGCCAGGCAGTGGTGGCACATGCCTTTAATCCCAGCACTCGGGAGGTAGAGGCAGGTGGATCTCTGTGAGTTCGAGGCCAGCCTGGTCTATAAAGCAAGTTCCAGGAAAGGTGCAAAGCTACACAGAGAAACCCTGTCTCGAAAAACCAGAAAGAAAGAAAGAAAGAAAGAAAGAAAGAAAGAAAGAAAGGAAGGAAGGAAGGAAGGAAGGAAGGAAGGAAGGAAGGAAGGAAGGAAGGAAGAGAGACAGAGAGAGAGAGACAGAGAGAGAGAGAGAAAGAGAGAAAGAGAGAAAGAGAGAAAGAGAGAAAGAGAGAAAGAGAGAAAGAAAGAAAGAAAGAAAGAAAGAAAGAAAGAAAGAAAGAAAGAAAGAAAGAAAGAAAGAAAGAAAAAGAAAGTCTCTCACAGGCCAATCCAATCAAGACTTCCCCCGGTGTGGTGGTGCCTGCCTTTAATCCCAGCACTCCTGAGGCAGAGGCAGGCGGATCTCTGAGTTTTGAGGCCAACCTGGTCTGCAAAGTGAGGTCTCGGACAGCCAGGGCTATTCCACAGAGAAACTCCTGTCTCAAAAAACAAAACCAAAACAAACAAAAAGACTTCCTCATGGGGACTCCCTTCCCAGGTGACTCTACAATGTCAACAGTCATGCTAACTAACCAGACAGGGGTTCACACTTGATAGTACCCGGGCACTTGGCCTACTGCCTTCTCCCACAAAGCACGATGACCAGGCGACCTACTGTGAGCTGTCTCCACATCAATGGGCTGATCTGGGGACAGATGTGGGCAGGAAGTAAAATTGTCTCCTTTCTGCCACAGGGGCCTTCCTCCTCCCCTACACCATCATGGCCATCTTTGGGGGGATCCCGCTCTTTTACATGGAGCTCGCGCTGGGCCAGTACCACCGAAATGGGTGCATTTCTATATGGAGGAAAATCTGCCCGATTTTCAAAGGTAACTGAAGGGTTGGGAGGAGGTGCCGGGCAAGGTACATAAATGGCTGGGACCTGGGACTTAGTTCTTCAATCTCTTGGGCTTTATGGGTGTGAGCTGCCCTGTGAACGTGGCCTTTCTCCCCCACTGTCCAGGGATTGGCTATGCCATCTGCATCATTGCCTTCTACATCGCCTCCTACTACAACACCATCATTGCCTGGGCACTCTACTACCTCATCTCCTCCTTCACGGACCAGCTGCCCTGGACCAGCTGCAAGAACTCTTGGAACACCGGCAACTGCACCAACTACTTCTCCCAGGACAACATCACCTGGACGCTCCATTCCACGTCCCCTGCTGAGGAGTTTTACTTGTAAGGACAGGCGAGGGAGGGCGTGGTCTGTTAAGGACAGGCCATACGCCCCTGGAGCTTGGCATCTTCACCCCTCTCTTGGCAGACTTCTCTCAAACTGTTTCATTAGCATATATTAACTATACATAGCAGGTTCCATTACGACATGGACACGCATGGCTATAACGTATTTTGCTTATATCCATCCCTATTGTTACTCTCTCCCTCTCATCCCCTTCCTAACTTGCTCCTCTTCTATGGTCATGTTTTTCTCTATTCTTTCTGGTGACCCATGAGTTTAACGAAGGCTGCTTTGGGGAGCGTGGGCCGCTTATCAGTGCTACACCACTGAAGAAAACGTCTTATCCCAGCAAACACTGACTGGGGGTGGATCTTCAGGGGTGGGTGGGACCTCCGAGTCCTTCCCTGCCTCCTGGTAGATTTCTGAGAGGTGAAGCTGCTTAGGATTAGGGAACAAATGTGAGTGTAGGGATGGCAGGATCGCTCCCTCCAGGATTTGGAGTTGGGACTCTCAGTAAACTGCTCCCGACTGCTCCGTAAACTGACCCTTCTTTGTCGCCGTACACCCATACGTCAGGCCAAATTGCTCCACCATGTCCGCACTGACCCTACCTTCACTCCCCAAAGTTGTTCCTCTGCATCAAAGCTACCCTCCTTGCTGGCTTCTCCTCCTCCAGCCAGTTGCCATGGAAACCAAACACCCTATTGCCTCAGTTGTTCAAAACTTGTTCCTGATTTGGTGTGCTGACTTTGTGAGTGGGACCTACGGTTTGGAAGATGCTTGGAGAAGCTAGGATTTTTTTCTTTCTTATGGTGTTAAAGATTAAAGCTGGGGTCTTACACATACTAGTCAGTTGTTCTTCTAGCGTGCTATTCCTCCAGCCCAGTAGTCTTTTTTTGGTTTCTGTTTTTGTTTTTTTCAGACAAGGTTTCTCTGTGTAGTTTTGGTACCTGTCCTGGATCTCACTCTGTAGACCAGGTTGGCCTGGAACTCACAGAGATCCGCCTGGCTCTGCCTCCCGAGTGCTGGGATTAAAGGCGTGCACCACCACTGCCCGGCTCCAGCCCAGTATTATTTTTAACATAGGAATTTTAGGCAATAGTAGCCCAAATACAGAACTAATTTAGAGTGAAGGGCTCATTGCCTACACAGAAATTCACAGTCATGTGCTCAGGTGACTCTCTCATGGGCTCTTCTTTATCACTCCAGGCGCCATGTCCTGCAGATCCACCTGTCGAAGGGACTCCAAGACCTGGGGACCATCAGCTGGCAGCTTGCTCTCTGCATCATGCTCATCTTCACCATTATCTACTTTAGCATCTGGAAAGGAGTCAAAACATCTGGCAAGGTGAGGAGGACTCTACTGCTGCTTGTCCTGGACCGCCCAGGACCCTACAATGTCACAAAAAACTCAAGACTATTACCCTGGACAACTGCTGAGCAGGAGAAAATCAGTTTGCCTTAACACCAAACACACTCTATGATACTGTCTTCATCACATCTGTTAGCGGGTTCTAGAAATTAACTAATATCATTTACATGTAAGTGCAACTAATTAAATGAAGGTACAGTTCAGCCCCTTTATATTAGGAAATGAATGGGGCTGGAGAGCGGGTTCAGTAGGGGAAGTACTTGCCACAGAAGCATGGAGACTTGAGTGTGTGTCACCAGCACGCATGTAAAAAGCTTTTCACAGCAGTGCATGGCCGCGATCCCAGCATGGGGGGTCAGGAGGCAGAGATAGGAGGACCCCTGAGATAGCACTTACTGGCCCGTCAGTTTAACTGAATGGGCAAACATTAGGTTCGGTGTGAGCTCAAAAAGTCAGGTGGAGACCAATCATGGAAGACATCCCGTGTCAACCTCTGACCTCCACACATACATGTATACACAAACAAATTGTGTGTGTGTGTGTGTGTGTGTGTATTTCAAAATTCTTTTAGCCTAGTGATACACTCAGTTGCTAATATTGGCCATAATTTACAGAAAGCGAATCATGAGCCATATCCAGAGCTTTTCTATACTGACTAATTCTGTCTGCTGCCAGATTCTGTCCCTACTGTAAAGATGTGGAGCAGGCTCAGAGGTAGGGAGGACCAGGCAGCAGATTTCTGCCGGCTGATTCTGAAGACAGTGGGTTTTGTTATTTCTGCTAGTGTCTGTTTTCTTTTCAGAACAACATCTCACTGTGCAGCCCGTGCTGGCCATGAACTCATAGGAATCCTCCTGCCTCAGTGTCTCAAATGGCAGAATCACAGTAGTATGTTATACCCAGCCTCAGGCTTGAAGGTACAAATCCTTCTGCCAGGCCACGCTGCCTCCTAAAGTGACAGAATAAATGGACCCACATTCCCAGAGGTCTTCTGTAGTAAAAGACCAGTGTCCCCTTCTTTGCTGTCTCTGGGACAGTATGACAGTAACCTGTGTTTTTGTTCTTTACTCCAGGTGGTGTGGGTGACAGCCACCTTCCCTTACGTCGTTCTGTCCGTCCTGCTGGTGAGGGGAGCCACCCTTCCTGGAGCCTGGAGAGGGGTCGTCTTCTACTTGAAACCCAACTGGCAGAAACTCTTGGAGACAGGGGTGAGATTTTGAGGGAAACGTTGTGCAGTTGCCTGCTTTTGACTAGATAAAGCCAATTCTCGTTCAGATAGGACAGTAGGGACAACTCAAACTTAATGTGCAAGTCTGCAATGATGAACACGGCATCTTGAGGCCATGGGACAGGACTAAGTTTAGATGCTAGGAGGAGAAGTCACATGTGTTTCACCCAAGAAGTGGCCGTCCCCGAAATGGGCCTGGAAATGCGGGCTTCTGGCCAGCGCACAGCCGCACGGAGGCCGGAGGGGTATTGCTTTGCTTGGCGGCAACCCAGGTCTCATCCTGTGCCCTCTCCTGCTGTGTTCCAGGTGTGGGTGGATGCTGCTGCTCAGATCTTCTTCTCTCTTGGCCCAGGCTTTGGGGTTCTCCTGGCTTTTGCTAGCTACAACAAGTTCAACAACAATTGCTACCAGTGAGTATGTGGAACTGCTGAGGGACGCTTGGGAATGGAGTGACAGATAGTCCCAGGAGGGCAATGGTCTCAAACCCATCTAGACCCACACCATGAGGGCATTGTTCCTCAGGGTGATCACAAGCCCCTGGCCATTCATCCATGGCCATAGTGCCCATTCAGGCTGTGTCTCTCTTTACCCAGACTATTCAGAAGTAGAGAAACTCTCCAAGATACTTCTGTTTTGTAAGAGTCATATATATAAAATAAGAAATTCTTAGTCGGGGGTGTGTGTGTGGGGTGTGATAGTATATTCTATAGTCCTAGACCTTGGGAGGAGAAGACAGAAGGATGAAGAGTTCAAGGCCAGCCTCAATTAGAGAAGGATAAAGAGTTCAAGGCCAGCCTCAACTACAGACTGAGTTCAATGTTGTGTTTGGCTACATGGGATCCTGCCTAAGACAAGACAAGTAACAAAATAAACAAGGAAACAAAACAAGGAAATGTTATGGCAAGATTATAAAACAATACAGCATACAGTAGTTAATATACTTTACCCTTAGCTAGGCATGATAGTGCACACACTTTTAATCCTAGCATTTGGGAGGCAGAGACAGGCAGATCTCGTGAGTTTTAGGACAGCCAGGACCACATAGAGAAACCCTATCTTGAAAAAGCAAAATCAAATATATGTGTTTCACAAAAATTTCAAACTGATTATATATATATATATATATATATATATATATATATATATATAAAATATTGTATTGTAATAAGTATAATGATTGAACAATTTTGGCTTACAAACAAGTGCCACAATAGTGGAAGAATTATGCTTCTGTGTTTTAAAAGAGGAGCATTGCACTAATGTTGGCCTGAGTGTCACTGATCATCCTCAGACATTAAATCTTCCTGTACAGATGGCAATGCCCAGCAGTCCATTTATACTATTGTGAAAGTAATTATGGAATTTATTCTCTCTAAAGATGGGGGAGGAGTTCACACACCCTCTAAGGCCTTGTGTTGGGATACCAGCTAAAGCTATGTAATGAAGTCTTAAAGTATCTCCTTGGCAGTCTTGTGATTTTATTGAAAGATAATATTAAACTTCTAATTTCACAAACATGAGGTGAAAGCCCCTTTGTGGACCCCTCCAGCTAAGGCCCCCGCTCCAGGGCACTGCCTCTCCTGGTTGAAGTGGAGAGGTCTGTGCTGTGCTGTTTCACAGCAGGCCAGCCTTCCCTCCTCCCCATCTTGCTCTGTGGCTCATAGCTCTGCGGCCTTGAACTCACACTTCTCCCGCCTCATTCAGCCTCACTCAGCCTTCCAAGGGATGGAGTTAAGGCACATGCTACTGTACCTGGTTTATGACCATGTCTTCAACTATCCCTGACCTGCCTTCCCCATGCTGTGTGTGGTAGCCACAGTGTTTGGGGACAGGGATCTGGGAGATGTGGGGGTAGGTTGGGCATGGAGGCCTGTCTCAGCAGGAGAGACACAGACAGGCGTTTCTTAGACTCCCTAACACAGAGGTGTCTCAGGGAGCCTACGTTCTCCACTGCAGAGACGCCCTGGTGACCAGTGTGGTGAACTGCATGACCAGCTTCGTTTCTGGCTTTGTCATCTTCACGGTGCTTGGCTACATGGCTGAGATGAGGAATGAGGATGTGTCCGAGGTGGCCAAAGATGCAGGTAGGCTCAAGGACTCTGTTTATGGAACTGACACACTTCGAATCTCTAGAAATACGTAAACTTTTCAACTGTTCTTTTACATTTTCAAAGATTTGAAAGAAACTTAGTTGCCTTGGTGATCTCAGCCCATCCATGCGTTCAGTTCTCTCGGTGCCCGGTGTGTGGTGGGCTTAAAAATATGACTGGTGTGATAGCTTTAAAATCAGTGGGTTTGGGCACTGGGATGATCTCGTGCTATGGTCTGGTCTAGTAAGCAAAAAAACCCACTAGTCCTTAGAACTTCCCTTGTGGAGAGATAAGATTTATCTGATGTAGCGATGCTGCTTAATGTTTTCATGGGAAATAGCATACCAAATATTTAAAGCAATGAGACCAAGTAGATGGAGCCCCAGGGCCTTGAGAAATATTTGTCTTTTGGCCCGATGTAGTGCTTTGACCAAACAACAGCATCCCTAGCTAACCATAGGGTTTGAGAACATGTTTGTCATACTGTGGAGGTCAGTGGCAGAGCAAGTTACGGTGTTCAGATGCTGCAGTTCATACCGTAGCACCCTCAAATGTAAAAAGAAGGGGTGACTTAAAAATAGCAGGAGGTCCTTGTTCCATTTCCTGGTATTCTGGAGCCGAGAGCATCACAAGGTACCTCAGATACAGCAGTCCTGGCCCTGACAATGAAACATAGAATTGTCACGTACTGGAGCTTGAGTAGTCCGGGTCTTAAGTCCCTTCTATCTCCCGAGTTGAAGACACACAGTTTTCAAGGTGGATAATCTTCTCCCTGGTTTTGCAAAAGGTCAGGTGTGGTGGGTGAAGAAGGCTTTGGTACTGACAAAGCCCGATTCCCTGAGGAGTACTGTGTGAGAACTGTAAACTTCTCGAGTAGCCCAGTTCTAGTTGCCATTGCTTGGTGGGATGGGTCTCAGCGGCTTCCTCCTCCTCCTCCTCCTCCTCCTCCTCCTCCTCCTCTTCCTCCTCCTCCTCCTCTTCCTCCTCCTCCTCCTCCTCCTCCTCTCTCCCTCTCTTTCAGGCCCCAGCCTCCTCTTCATCACATATGCCGAGGCTATAGCCAACATGCCAGCAGCCACATTCTTTGCCATCATCTTCTTCCTCATGCTCATCACTCTGGGTTTGGATAGCACGGTGAGTGGAAATGGAAAATGGGTCTGGGCAGATGAGAGGGAAAGGGAGCAGGAAGTGGCTAGACTCAACTTCCTCTCACCCAAACCCCCACTGGTACTGTTTGCTACCTCCTGGTAATTCCCCTCTCCCCCTCCTCTTTCTCCCCGTTCCTCCCCATTCTGTCCCCTGCCTCATCCACTCCTCCCAGCAATGGTGCCTTTTGCACCGGGTACAGTAGAGAGTTGTTATTGGCATAACGTAGGGAAAGTGCCTGGCGCAAAGGGCTCAGCATATATAAATTCCTTGTTTTCCTTCTTGACCCCGATGGCGCCTAAAGGCTCAGCTCAGAGACTTGTAACTATTAGTGGGGAGAGGGTATTGGCATTGAGCTGGCCTTGGGGCAACCATTCAGTCCCAGACACACCAAATGCTGAAGTTCTGTGTACTGTATTTTCTTGCCTGTGTGTCCTAAATGATGGGTTCTGATGATGGTATCCGATGGAAATAACCTTGTTCACGTGCCAGTGAGTGGGCGAACTAGTCTTGGTCAGCTTGACCGTTCACTTAGTAGTCTTATCTCTCTTCCTGTCCACTGTCCTCGAGGCACAGGCTTGTCCCAAGATGCCGCTGTGACCATCTGCATGTAACTTTTAGTTTGCAGGCCTGGAAGGCGTGATAACGGCGGTACTGGACGAGTTTCCACACATCTGGGCCAAGCGTCGCGAGTGGTTTGTGCTCATTGTGATCATCACTTGCGTCTTGGGATCCCTGCTCACACTGACGTCTGTGAGTATCGGGGCCTTTGGCTCTGAGTGGCCTCTGCTAGGGTGCCAGTCATTCTACAAGCAGAGAGGATCCTTTCCTCCACTTCCACAGTGCCCTCACTTGGGGGCCTCAAGGGGTGTTGCTAGCACTCTTACAAAGCTTATCAGGGCTGAGGATGCGGTTTAGTGTTAGGTTGCTTGCCTAGCATAATGTGAGGCCCTGGGTTCAATTTTCAGCATTGAAAAATTTGTCATCAACGAGAAGTTATTTCCACGTTACCTGCTGGGAGATCCGTGCACAGCATGGGGTCGGTGGGGGCTCGGGGGTGGGGTGGGTGGGGGGAGCTTAGTGTTTCACAACAGACCCAGTTATGTTTCAGGCTTGGCAAAAATACCTGGAGAGAAGTGAGGATTTTCATTTCCAGTCCTTCCCACCTTGAGGGGTGCTCTGTCCTGGTGTCCTGTATGTCAGGCCACGTGGTCTCCTGTAGAGCCTGCCATGTCAAGAAGTCAGATCCTCTCCAGCCCTCCGCCTCCCTCGTCTCTTTGTTTAGTAGCCAAGGCAAATACAGGAAAGTGCACATCAGGTAGTGTGGCATCGTGGGCTGGTGTCCTCCCGGCTCAAGCCGCGACCTCAATGATTCCAACATTTTACCAGGTCAGGGTAAGGGGCTGCAGGTCTCAGAGGGGTCAGAGGTTAGAACAAGAAGGCAGACAACAGTGACCTACATGTCTGAGTGTTAAGTTGGTCATTCCAGATTCAAGGTTTTTTTGGTTTTTGTGGTTTGGTTTTTTGTTTCTCTGTGCTTTCCTGGAACTCACTCTGTAGACCAGGCTGGCATCGAACTCACAGAGATCCGCCTGCCTCTGTCTCCCGAGTGCTGGGATTAAAGGTGTGTGCCACCACTGCCAGGCTCTTTTCTTTCTTTTACTATGTAGACAAGGCTGCCTCTGCCTCCTGACTGCTGGAATTAGGGGTGTGCACTACCATGGCCAGCTTCCAGATTCAGTCTTTCTGGTTGTGGGTTCTCCAAGGTTGAGTCTAGAAAGTATCCAGTCAGTTGAAAGTGGATAGCGAAGCCCTTCAGAGTCTGTCTCTTATAGTGTGGTGGGTAAAACAAGGATGAGCTAGAGGGCTGAGGGCTCAGTGGTATAGCCTAGCACACCCTAGACTGTGAGTTCGGTTCTCGGCATCATTTAAAAGAAATGTGCTCCATGGGGTAAGATGTCAGCTAGGCACACATTCAAAGGCCACTCCATAAGACAGGCCTGGGGTACTTAGACTGAGTCCAGAGTGAGAATCCCCCACTCATTGCCTTCCATTCAGAAGCTTCTGCAGGCCTCTGTCACGAGTGGTTGCACCTCAGAAGACCGTTGACCGCATCTGTAATCTCGTTCCCAGGGAGGCGCGTATGTGGTGACGCTGCTGGAGGAGTATGCCACGGGCCCCGCCGTGCTCACTGTGGCACTCATAGAAGCCGTTGCTGTGTCTTGGTTCTATGGTAAGAAGCCCCTCCCAGGGAGGATTCTTTCTGTATTAGCCTCAGTCTGCATGGAGACAGGCACTGATTTCATCAGAAGAGGACAGGAAGGGGCAGTTGGCCAAGTGTGAGCTCCTGATGAGTCTGTAAGATAATCTCAGTGAGGGCTTTCTAGAGAGCAGTCCATCATTTTCTCCACACTGGACCACAGTGGCCACACCCTTGAGGGAGAACATTGTTCCTACTCTGGTTTTTCTTTTCTTTTCTTTTTTTTTAAACATTTACTCAGAAGAGAGAAGCTAAAGTCAGCCAGTTTACCCACAGTGGTGGTTTAAGACCTGATTGTACAGTGCATTACTGTGAGAGTGCCCCGGATTTAAGTTTCTCGAGCAAGACCCCTCTCCAGAGCAGCAAGCTAGAGCTTCGGCCCTTGTCTACTAACGAGGCAAGAATATTCTTACTGGGTCTGCACTGGTAAATACCTGGGTCACTCCCTCTTGTCCTGGGATGGACTTTGACAAGGGTGAGAGGAGGTACAGGAAGTGAGCTGAGATCTATTGGCAGAGGTCCCATGAGCCCCTGAATAGGGATAAGGGAGGGGACAGGCATTTGACTTGAGGAACACAAGTTCAGACACATGTTGTATGATCAAGAAGCAAACATGTCATTCTGGAAATGCATTTGCTTTCCAATGTCTATGATCAATTGCTTTATCTCCATTGTCATTATGCACATTGCGAAGAAGGTGGGGTGAGCACATGAACTGAAGATTTTAATTGCATGTGTGTGTGAGCGTAGCAGTCTGCAGAGGCCAGAGGACAGTGCTGACTTCCCTGAAGCTGGACTTGTAGGAGGTTGTGATTCACCTGTTATGAGTTCTGGGAACTGAACTCAGGACCTAATTCAGAGGACAGAGTTCAAAGTCACTGTAGAGACCTGCCCTCGGAACCGCAGCCTTCCAGAGGAAGCAGCTGGAAGCCCTGTCACATCGCACGCCCTCACCTGTCAGTGGGCGTTGTCACATTAGCACCAGCAATCTTTTCCAGAAGAACCTGGCTCTTTCCCTGGCATACGAATAAGCAATATTGTGGTTAAGCCAGGCAGTGGTGGCACACGCCTTTAATCCCAGCCCTAGCAGGCAGAGCCAGGTGGACCTCTTATGAGTTGGAGGCCAGCTTGGTCTACAGAGCGAGATCCAGGACAGGGACCAAAACTACACAGAGAAACCCTGTCTCAAGAAAAAAAAATTCCCTTGAAGAGCTGGAGAGATGGCTCAGTGGTTAAGAGCCCTGGTTGCTCTCCCAGAGGACCTGGGTTCCATTCCCAGCACCCACATGGTGACATACCACTGTCTGTTAACTCCAGTTCCAGGGGACCCAACACCCTCTTCTGGCCTCTTCTGTGGACACCATGCACACGTGGATGCAAAACACTCACACACACACACAAAATAAATCTTGAAAAGAATCTCCTTGAAAGTTGCCAGTGGATAGTCCAAGTTGGTCTCTGCAAGGCAGGCTCACTATTCCTAAATAAAATGACTTCCTTCCTACAATGGACATGATCATCAAATCTAGGCTGAGATCTTTGGATAACGATGTGGGCACCAATGGGGGCCTTGGCTCCCTCCCTAGGTGTCCATCAACTTTCTGGCTCTGTGAATTTTGCTTGCTATAAAAATTATTCAGTTTTGTAATGCACCCCCCCCCATCTACCTGGAGCCCCTCACGTGGAGAAGGACCAGAGCAGCTCCACCAGCTCAGAGAGGAATTCCTACTCCTCTTCTTGGTGCTGTTCGTGCTGATCTTGCCTCAGTCAAATTCTCCTTTGGGCTATTCTAGGAATCACCCAGTTCTGCAGTGACGTGAAGGAAATGCTCGGCTTCAGCCCAGGATGGTTCTGGAGGATCTGCTGGGTAGCTATCAGTCCTCTGTTTCTTCTGGTGAGTTGTCACTTCTGCCTTGTTGTTCCAGATATTTCTTTATAAAAAATAAGGACAGGAGACGGTGGTGCACACCTTTAATCCCAGCACTCGGGAGGTAGAGGCAGGAGAATCTCTGAGTTCAAAGCCAGCCTGGTCTGTAGGACAACAAGGACTACACACAGAAACTCTGTCTTGAAAAACAAAACAAAACAATCAAAAAAAGCGCTGCTGAAGTGTAACACACAGACAGAAGAGCATGCTGCCTGAAGGGCGCATCTCAAAGAATTTATAAACTCAGCACTTGTATGTGGACAGAAACACACCAAGAGACAAAAATAAACTAGTACTCCAAAAAGCCCCTCTGCCGGGGAACTCCCAGCAGCTGGGCCCACCACTGTTTCTGACATTGACCTCGAGGGATCTGAGGGGTCATGCTAGTGATCCCTACTAACAACAATGACTTTTACCGAGCAGTAAGTGCCAGAGCTGACTTTGCACCAAACTTACGCCCATTGCCCTTTTAATCTTTATGATAACTCTGAAAGGGGGCAGTTTTTGTTTTTAAAGACAGTCTCCGTGTGCAGATTCAGTTGGCCTGGAACTCTCTACATAGCCCAGGCTAGCCTCTCAAGTGCCGCCACCACAGGCACGAGTCACTGCACCTGGCTTGTTGTTTCTGATTAACATTTAAGGAAATTGAGGCTTAGTGTCATTAAAACCATGTGACAAACATTATTTGAGGCCAAGAGAAGACATATATATTGCTTGGGGGTCTAGCAATTTCATGCTCAATTTTAAATGCACCTTGAAGGAGGTACACAGAAAGGTCCCCAAGTTTAGGACAAGTCAAAAGTAGAAATCATTTATTGTCAAAGGACCTGGACAAGAAAGTTGAGTTCTAAGGGTGGCTCATGCCGTGTTTAGTACTCACTGCCATCTTGCTGTGTGCCCCTGCCACCTCCTCTCCAACGGTCTTTCACTGCCCAAAGATGGATCTCTCAAGTGCATGCTGAGGCAGCCTGGGCTAAACCCAAGCTGTGTGCATCCACAGGGACTGTGAAGCTGGATCCTAATTAGTCTTATCAATTAAAACCAGGAGTCAGATATTGGGGTAATAACCTGAAAGATCAGAGAAACAGCCACTAGAGACTTCTTACCTCTACAAATCCTCAGACCGAGATCCTGTCCCCACCTCCGAATTGTGCTGGCATCAAAAGTGTAAACCACCACCACCTGGCCTCTATGGTTAACTAGTGGCTAGCTCTGCCCTCTGATCTCCAGGCAAGCTTTATTTGTCAGAACACAAACAGAATATCACACACAGGTCTGCTTCTCAGTTTTTTTCATTTACATATTAACTTTATTGGGTGGGGTCATTTTTTGATCCTTTAGAGCCCAAAAAAAAAAGGCAGGTTCTCTGATTCCATTGGCCCACCTCAGCTTATTGAGAGCATCTGAGCCATCCCAGACCTCTCGGGCCTTTCTTTAGCACACAGTCTCTCTTCATCTCTGTGTGTTCTGAGTTCCCTGAGACAGAACCTGTGCTCCCTCCCATCAATACTTCTCAGGATGAAGTGGTTTTTTTGTTTGTTTTTTTTTTTGGAGACAGTTTCTGTGTGTAAGAGTCCTGACTGTCCCAGATCTTGCTTTGTAGACCAGGCCTGCCTCTGCCTCCCGAGCGCTGGGATTAAAGGCTTGTACCACCTCGCCCAGCAGGATTAAGTTTTATATGATGTCCCAATTGCTATCTTTGCTTCTGTGTCTCTGTTCCCAGAGGTCCTTCCTGATTGCTCTAGACTCCAGAAGTTTTCATAAACATTTGTCCTGAGCAGCAAACTTTCCAGTGGCTCCAGTGTGGGCCCAGTGGCTCCTGTGTGGGCTCAAGCTCTCGAGGAGACACAGTGACTCTTGTGTAGACCCTGGCTCATTGGTGCTTTTAGTGCAAATAATTTTTTTTTTTAAAAAAAAACAAGGTTTGCTGATCTTGAACTTAGCCCAAGAAATCTTCTCACCTCAGCTTTTCAAGTAGTGGGGACAGCAGGTGCACCACCTTGCTGTCTGTCAGTTTCTTTTAAATCCAGGAGTGTTTGTTTGTTTGCATAGGGTCTCACTCTGTAGTCCTGGCTAGCCTGAACTCATTATGGTGATTCAGGTTAACCTCAAACTCACATCCATCCCCCTGCCTCTGGAGTGCTGGGATTGAAGGCAGGTGCTCATGCACCTGGCACAGTTTCAGTTGCTTTTATATTAAGAGGTTTGGGCTGAGTCTCTTGGTCCACTCTGACCAGAAGCTGAAGTCCTGACATAAATAGGTTTTAACTTGTATTAATACCTTGCTTCTTGGTAATCCACTTAAATCCGCTCATTTGTTTTTCAGAGGAAGAAGTCACGTTAGATTAATGCCCGAGGGCAGAGGCATTTTTCTTATGTGCTTTCATATTTCCCCATCCAGCAAGGAAGCAGTGTCCAGGCTGAGACTAGGGTGAGGCAAACAGACACACACCAGGGGCCATAACATACATCAGCACTCAAGAGAAATACTGTTTTAATGCAATGCTTAAATTAATACCAAAAATCAGTACGAAAAACATCTTGTCAAATGCTGGAACTGGCCCTGAACCTGTGTGACTCATGTCATTTGCCTAACCCTAGTCTGTCCCCATCGGGTCCTATCTCTAGCAGACAGATTATACTAAAATATTTTGGCTTCCCCTTACACATGACGTGAGCACCTCATATGCTTCATTCTGGTCTGGGTCTGGAGGCCGTGGGCTTTTTATTATTGTTTCATTTGTTTCTGGAGGCTCATGGTCAACGCCCATGTAGAGACCAGCGGAGGCCCATTCCCCACCATCCCAGGGATGTCCACATTTCTCCTCCTAAGGCCAGTGCTTACGTACCCCATGGAGAGGCGGCAAACCTGCCTTCCGAGTCTACGTTGAATGAGCAGATCCCCTGTTCAGAGCTTTATAGGGAAGCTTTAGGTAAACAAGTAACTTACTGAAAATGTTCTTTTTCATTGAAACTAACTTACAAAAAAGAAGAAAGAAAGAATAAATAGATTGCTTGAGAAAAGAGGTTGGGTTCAGTGAGGGAGTCACTGACTCAGGAGCTTGGAGCTCGATTTCCCGAACCTGACAGCAAGCTGGCAGTTCTCTGTCAGGGAGGCTCCTGCCGGAACTTCTCCGCCCCTTTTCCCAGTTTTTCCCAGTTACCTTCTCGGTAACCAGGTCTGGGGCTGAGGAGCCTGTGTTAGGAGAAAGGTTTGTGATTGACAGGACTCCTTTTTTGAAGCCCTCCTCCTGGACCCAGGCTAGCAGGGCTCTGAAGAAGGATGTGTGCTTAACAATTTCTCATTTTATTACCTGCCAACAAAGGAAAAACAGATATAAATAGATGGTTAACTACACGAATAATCTACATTAGTGTCTTCTGTAGGAGCACGAAGCACTAAATTCAAATTAAATCAAGAGCAGTAGTGATTTCAGCACAGCGGTTCCTAGGCAAAACCCAACGTTTATGCTCACTCTGGAAACCAAACAAAATAAGAAAATCGTAAGTTGGATGTTAAAAGAGATTTGAATTTTTTGTAAAAAATTTCATAAGATTTTCAAGTGAAGAGTGTGTTAAGCTGCTTTCCCACATCCACTATTCCCTTCAATGAGGGCCTGTAGCAGACTGTCACTAGTGCTGGGATGCATCCCTGTAGGGCCTGACACAGACAGGAAAGATGGGGAGGCACATCCCCAAGAGCAGAGCACTCCTCAGCTTCTCTCTCCAGACAGAAGGCACCTTCCATTGATTGCACCTAAAACAGTCAGTGAAGGCTGGGACACGGCCACAAAGCACAGATAAACAGAGAGGCTGCCCAGGGCGCCTCTTTGCTGGCCAGTCTCTTCTCCATGGCAGGAGGAGACACTACATCTCTCTGACTTTGGGGATAATTGTAGGGATGCTGTAGCTTGTAATTTCCACAGTAGGCCCTGAGGTGAAGAAACCCAAGCAAGGAATGTACCTGTTCGTTCATTGGTTTTTTGGTTGGTACAGAAGTTGGTAATAAGTTCATCTAGGATATATACCCCAGATATATAGAATCTCAGATTTGGTCTTTGGTGTTTGTGGTCTCAAGATTGTCAATGTTTCTTGGGATTTGTCTTAGTTCATCATTTGCAGTTTTTTGATGAACCCACCCCAACTGCGGCTTTTCCAATATAATTATCCTCACTGGAGTATCATCTTGGGCTACTGCATAGGGACGTCATCCATCATCTGCATCCCTACGTACATCATTTATCGGCTGATCAGCACTCCAGGGACACTTAAGGAGGTATGTGCCGGCTAGTGAGTGAGTGAATGTGTGTTTAGCAGGATAATTGTGAAGAAAGTAATTCTCTTGTTATGTTTTATTCAAAAGACAAAATCCACCAGAAGGCTCATTGTCTTATATATTTATCAAGTTTTCACCTACCTCACTGAAGGTAGAGACAATTAAATGGCTGCCTTTATCACTACGACACAACTCGTAAACACAGTGACTAGAGTGAGCTGAGCCTGGTGTATCACAGCACTCGGGAAGTAGAGGTCTTCTGCTACACTGTGATTTGGGGGCCAGCCTGGGTTCTATGAGACCCTGTCTCGAAGTGATTGGTGCTCTGCAGTCTTCTGTTGGGGCTGTGTACAGCTTCCTAAGCTTACCAGCCACTTTACCTGCTGCTTGCCATTGGGCGTAGGCCACACCTCTGTGACATCCAGGGCACAGGTAAGTGAAGGTTATGGTTTCAAAGAGTCATGGTCATTGTTCTTTTCTCTTTTTTGAGACAGGGACTCACTCTGTAGGCCAGGCTGGCCTCAAACTCACAGATCCCCCTGCCTCTGCCTCCTGAGTACTGGGATTACAGGTGTGGCCACCATGCCTGGTGCCATGGTCATTTTTTTCACATCAATATGTCAAGTACCATTTTGAAGAACATCACAAAATAAGGATGTTACATTAACAATTTTAGCCTAAAAACTGTCACTTGCCCACCAAAGTTGGTTATCAAAGTTGTAGCTCAGGCCATTGGAACCATTTACCCTCATATTAGAAGAAATGATTACTAATGCCTGACTATCAAGTACCTAACATACTTGCCCCAGTGTCTGTCTCCAGGTCATCTCATTTTGCTCCCCAGGGACCTTGGGAGGTGGATGGGCACAGGTGCTATAGACAGACAAGAACACCGAGGGTGGGGATAGCCTCGTCAAAGTCATCATTTCAGTGACTTGTCTGAAGACAACCCAGTTCAGGGACTCTCCAGAGCTTCTGGCTCTCTGGTCAGCATTTTTGCGTTTTTTTTTTTTTGTTGTTTTTTTTTGTTTTTTCGAGACAGGGTTTCTCTGTGTAGCTTTGCGCCTTTTCCTGGAACTCACTTGGTAGCCCAGGCTGGCCTCGAACTCACAGAGATCCGCCTGGCTCTGCCTCCCGAGTGCTGGGATTAAAGGCGTGCGCCACCACCGCCCGGCGCATTTTTGCGTTTTTAGGTGTGGTTTCCCTCTTCTAAGCTGACCGTTGGCTAGTGTAGAAATTGGTGTTAAAGGTCAGGGACAATAGTGGCCATTTTCATGCCATGCTGCCCTGCCGGGGTTAGTGGTTCCACTCCTAAGATTCCTGACAGTGTCCCTTCACTTGCACAGACCCGAAATGTTTTAAATGTTACTGCTTGGGTGTTTCTGCCACAGCTGCATTTATTACACACAGTAATGAGTGTCACACCAGGAGAGTCTTAGGTCCATTGTTGTGTTTGCAGGGGGAGGGCTCAGAGGAAGGGTACCGTCTGGGGAAAGCCAGAAGGCTTCCGAGAACCCAGGTGGACTAGACTGGGGGTTCTAATAAGCAAAACTTGTATGTTGCCCCGGCCATCACACTAGCACACTCAGGCAGTTCGTAAGAGCCTGAGACAAACATCTTTTTCTGAGGACGACTGGATCCATTTCCTTTTCTAGGTAGGAAACCTAAACTCAAGGTGAAGACAACTCAGCAAATTTCTATAACCAAACCAAACCAACCCTATCACCTTTCCTCCCAAAGAGGACCAGACAGTTGTTCTACAGCAAGACATCCTCAGTCCCAGAGTCACTAAATTCGTTCCTCCAGGCTACGCTTTAGCGATGGTTGACAAGATCCATGACCTCTGTTGCTTCAAACCCGGAGGCCAGGGTCAGAAGCAGGAACTCGAGGTTAACAAATGTCGTCATTTTGTCATAAGATGTACCTAGTTGTCTTTCTTGCAAATTTTCAGTGAGTTACAAGGAAATGTCACCCAAAAGAGTATAAGTGACAGAACTCAAACCCATTGGCAGTAGGTGAGATGATAAGGCCATCTTCACCATGAGCCACCAGCTGGGAGAGGGCAGCTTTCCAGGAAGCAGCTGATAAAGCCCAGGGAATGTTAAGGAAAGGACCTAGTCAGCCACGAAAAGCACTCACCTCTGGGCCGTGGTTTCCCGTCAGTAAAATGTGCTCACTGGACTAGAGCGTGTCTGAGGAGCGGCAGTTCCCCGGAGCAGCAACGGTGATACCGCTGGGTAGAAAATCTGGAGCATGCTGGGTTAGGAAACTCCAAGGCCTTTCTTTATGTGAGACGTCTCAGAGACCTTTGCTATTCTTGTGTGTACTTAATGCAAGTGGTGAAGCATGCCACGGCTCCCCCCCCCCCACCCCAAGTACCCCTGGGAAAATAGAAGTTTGAGGTTTGTTTTATTCTGAAAATCTCACTCTGTAGCTCAGACTAGCCTTGATCTTGCAGTGATGCTCTTGCCTCCCGAAGGCTGGCCTCTGTCAGGTGTGTGCCACCATACCTACTGTGTCGGTTTTAAAGTCACTCGGTGTTAATGGCCAGATTTGACACTCAGAAGCACTCTGGGAGGAAGAGAAGTTTCATATAAAATTTTGGTTTGGGGGGAAAAAAAAAAAGACCAAAAGGTAAATTTAAGAGGAAAGTAAATGTCTGAACTCTGCTGGGAACTGGTCATGTCCAGATGCTCCTGGCTTTATAACGAGATTAGATCCTGATAAACCCATCATAAATTGAAAATATCATTAAGTAAAATATATAATGAATACACCTAACCTCCTGAACATCATAGCCTAGCAACATAATACAGTACTGTTATTCTCATGAGCACTTGGCTGGCAGGAGCTGTGGCTTGCTGTCACTACCTAGCACCAGGAGACAGTGATGTCACTAACTTGGGAAAAGATTAGAATTCAGAACAGAGTTTCTACTGAATGGATATCACTTTTGCATCATCATAAACCCACTATAAGCTGGGGACCACTTGCAGTCTGCAGTGTACAGAATAAGCTATTAACTGGTCTCATTTGGGAAGATATCTCAGGCACTAGCAGCCTAGAAGGCTCAAGGTTGGGGTCATTCGCTGACTGTCCTCAGTGCAGAAAGCCTTTGACCCACACCAAGATAATGGGAGATGGTCTTTAGTGAGCACGTGATTATGAAGATGTCAGCAATGCTCCATTCTTGGGTTAGCTGGTTACTGTCTTGCAGAAGGCTGGGGCCTCGCAAAGTTTGAGGTCAGTAATAGTCTGGTGGTCTGGCAAAATGGCTCTTACCACCAAGGCAGGAGAATTAAGTTGGAGGAACTCACACCAGAAAACTGACCCCTGACGTTCTTACTGGCTCTCCAGATGCTTGAGTTCTCCACTCTGTCATTTTTATCCTTTTAGATAAGTTGGGAAGTTCTCTTTTAAAGGCCAATGAGGCTATTCCAACTTATTATGAAATGTCATTAAAACACACTATTCAATGTTTTCATATTAATGTTGAAATAATATTGCATTTTCTTCCCAACAGCGCATTATTAAAAGTATCACTCCTGAGACACCAACAGAAATTCCCTGTGGGGATATCCGCTTGAATGCTGTGTAACGCACCAGAGAGGAAATGGCTTCCCAGCCCCCTCTCTCAGCTCTAACAAGCCCCACCTCGACTTCTCTCCTGTCAGCCAAGCCTGATGATGCAAGGTCTTTCTTCATGGAGACACGGTCTTAAAGACTATGGTGCCCAGACTCTTGTGGATTCCAGCCACTTCTTTCCATGAAATCTCTTAGACATACTGCCATGTGGATGTGACGCAGTGAACTGGCCTTTTTTGGACATGGGAGGGCGCGTAGGAGGTGATGAAGTCATCAGTTAGCATTAGGTTTAGAATAAAGTCTGTGAAAGTCCTGTATCATTTTTTCTCTCACATCTGTTTGCTTCAAGTCTTCATTGTCCATGAATGCATAAACCATCTAAGAGAAAACAGGGATGTCTTGCTAGCCATATATTTTCTCAGTAGCATAGAATTCTATAGCTGGAATGTACTAGAACCTTCTATCCCACGTGCTGCTGTGAAGTCAAGAAAGAAAGATGTAAAGATGTTAAACTGAATAAATGATGTGTATGTGTGAACATTTGTGTCTGTACACCATTGTGTCTGTGTCTCCCTAGACCCGATATTCCGGGTCCATTACAAACGATATAAGTGTCCTCTAATTTTTATTACATTAAACAAATTCTACCTACTCCATGTGTATCATTGTGTATGTGTTGTTATTAGAAGCATGTTCTGCTACCATCTTTTCCAGTGACTGTCTCCTACAAACAAACACACACACACACACACACGGTTAACATTGAGCATAACGTTCCGTGAGCAAATCTGGCCTGTTCTATTAGTCTACTAGTCCTATTAGTGACAGCTTCTTTTAAGATGGTTGTGGCCAGAAGCAACTTCCATGTTCAACTGGATATCTGGTGTAAGCTCTACTTCAAATGGCTGAGGGGTTTGACTGTTCAGGCAAGTCCAACTTCCACTTTGCTCTGGGGTGCATCGGTCTAATTCTCTGAGCTAAGGGCAGGTCTTCTCTGTCCAGGAGCAATTGGAGAATCTGAGTTAGCTTTAACAGTCTCAGAAAACATCCCAAACTCTTTTTATTAAACAATTATGAAGAGGCCAATGGATGGCTCAGCAGGTAAGGGCACAGTATACAAACCTAGTGGCCTTAGTTCAATCCCTGGGATCCACCTAAAGGTGGGAGGGGAGATCTGACCTCACTACCTTGTCCTCTGACCTCCACACACACGTTGCATGCGTGCCCTCCCTATCATGTACACACTCACACATTAATAAGTAAATAATTACTAGAAGATGCTCCCCATAAAATGAAACAGCAAATCAAGCAAAAAGGAAAAAATGGGATTCAAGAAAAAGTAAAACTCAGACTCAAACATAAAGCTGGAGGAAAACCAAAATGATGGTTTGAGCTTTCTGTTCATCAAAGGTAATGGCTAGGCTAGAAGTGAAGAACTCAGACTAAATAAGGGATAAGTAACCTTGGAGACGGAAGGAAAAAGAAACCCCCCAGTTAGAGGATCAAGAGACCTCAGAGCTAGAGGAGGAGGAGGAGGAAAAAGAAAATTCAGAACTGGAGGATGAGGAGAAGAAATCTCAGATAGTCCAAGATGAAGTAGAAAACAGGAGGGAAGAGGAGTGGGGAGGAGTGGGGAGGAAAGGGGAGGAGGGGGAGGAGATCCCAGTATTATGTGAAACAGGACTCAACTTCTTAGCCTCTTAGTGTGGGAGATACAAAGTATGAAATTGAAATTGCCAGGGATGGCTTGGAAATGGACTGATTTGGTAGTGAATTCTGAGTCAGCGGAAGGAGGGGGAGGAAGGAGGAAGAGGAGGAGAAGGATCAAGAAGAGGAAGAGGAAGAAGGGGGGAGGAGGAGGAAGATGGTGGGAAGGTAGAAAGGCAGAGCTGTTTCTCAGACTGAGCAAAGAGTGACCTTACATGCCTTACATGAATTTAAAGAAATTGCCTCTAGCTGATGGTTTGGGACTCTGAGAAGAAAAAGTTGACAATGTGACAGAAGGAACATGAGACGGAAGAGGGAGAAAAAGCAGGTATTGGAGTACCCAGCCTAACCCGGCTCTTGGCTTCTCTCTCAAAATCACCAGCAATACGGAACGGTGATCCTAAAAAGGTGCTCATGAACAAGTGTTCTCACACGCCATTGTGATTGTAAGGAACGCAGAGGAACATGATGCTCAGCAAAGAAAAGGCTTTCACCCTAGAACCCTGTATTCAGCCAAATTGGCATTTAATTTTGTGAATAAAAAATAAGTTTTGGGGCTGGAGAGATGGCTCAGTGGTTAAGAGCACTGGCTGCTCTTCCAAAGGTCCTGAGTTCAATTCCCAGCAACCACATGGTGGCTCACAGCCATCTGTAATGAGATCTGGTGCCCTCTTCTGGCCTGCAGGCATACATGCAGGCAAACACTGTATACATAATACATTAAAAAAAAAAAAAAAGTTTTGATATTGACATTCCAGAAGTTTTCCACCAAAATATATGCTCTGCCCCCTCCCCCCAAAAAAAAAGTAAAATTGGAAAACGAACTTCCTATCTCACATGTGGGGATGTGTAGGAGGGAACAGTACCTGAACACGGGTCATGTTAAAGGCTTGACTGCTCCACTTGATAGGATTTAGAATAGTCTGGGAGACAGACACCTGGCAGCGGCAGTGAGGCTTAACAGAGTGTGAAGACCCACCTCAGCACGGGCAGCGCTGGTCCTTTCGCTTGGGAGCCAGACTAAAGAAAGAGGAGAAAGCCGGAACCAGCATCCATCTCGCTGCTCCTGGACTATGGATACAGGGGGCCCTGCTGCCTCCCTCACTGATGGACCGCTCTCTCCCCCACGCCTCCCTCACTGATGGACCGCTCTCTCCCCCATGCCTGCCTCACTGATGGACCGCTCTCCCCACCACGCCTCACTCATTACAACGGACTGTGCTCACACACTATGAGACAAAATAAACCCTCCCTTTAAGGTGCTTTGCAAACTACTTGGTAAGAGCAACAAGAAAAGTCAATGATATGAAGGATACGTTTAAAACTTTAACCATGTAGCCTTCAGAGTGCAGGGAGGGATCCTGTCAATGCAATCCTAGGAAAAGTAATAGAAACCCTGAGAAAGGAGGCGAATGGTGGATAAATCAGAATAGGAAAGACTGCAAAAGCTGATTGGCTCAAGAAGAGAAAATTTTATTACTTTATCAATAATTCGTCATGATGTGATGACTTTTTATATTAAAACTTTCATTTAAAAATTCCAACTCTTAAGGTTAAGATAAAAATCTTCACTGTATATTGTCAAACATTTAAATAGTCCCTCAAGCACATCATTTACAAATATTTAATATGAAAACCACCTTGAGCCAGGCAGTGGTGGTGCACACCTTTAATCCCCGCACTTGGGAGGCAGAGGCAGGTGGATCTCTGGGAGTTTCAGGCCAGCCTGGGCTACAGAGTGAGTTCCAGGACAGCCAGGGTTACAAAGAGAGAAACCCTGCCTTGAAAAAATAAACAGACTCAAAACAAAAAAACACCTTGAACTATGAATACTACACTTCAGTAAAGCTGAATGGGTTGTTACAATTCTTTGTAGTCTCTCATGTGCTGTGGTGTACAATCACCACTGTCTAGCAGACGCTCTCTCCCAGGTCTGCACAGGAGGAGCGGATTTCCTCAAGTCCATGCAGCTGGGGAGTCCCGGAACTGGCCTAAGTTTCCCTTGACACACAAACACATCACTTTGAAGCCATAACCTCTCTTTTCTTGTTCATCCCCAAGAATACACATTAATAAAATATCATATGCAAAACATTTTACAAACTTAAAAAGTTACCCAGCCTTAACAACTTTATATGTTGCCTCTTTAAAAATATCGTCTCTTCTAAAATCCAAATTCTCCGTAAAATTCCAAAATATCTTTTTTTAAGTTTAAAAAACTCTTAATTGTGGGCTCCTGTAAAAATTGAAACAAAAGTACCTTCTTCCCTCAGGACTTCAGGAGGGAATAACCAGGCCATAGTCACAATCTGAACAAAGCAAAACCAAACTTTGACTAAATAACTCCATGTCAAATTATCTGGGCTCCACTTGCCATCTGCTGGCCTCTTCCAGGGGGCTTGGGTCACTTCTCCGGCTCCGCCCTCTGCAGCACACACAGCTTGTCTTCTAGGCTGTGGCTGGCTCCACTCCACACTGCTGCTGGTGTTTTGTTTTTTTGTTTTTTTGTTTTTTTTTTTGAGACAGGGTTTCTCTGTCTATCAGTCCTGGCACTCACTTTGTAGGCCAGGCTAGCCTTGAACTCATTGAGATCCACCTGCCTCTGCCTCCCAAGTGCTGGGATTAAAGACGTGTGCCACCACCCACTCCACCCCCGGCCACTGCTGCTGTCCTCGGTGGTCATCCCAGGGTACTGGAATCTCCAAAATGCTGGCATCTTCTGCTGCAGCTGGGCTGCACTTTCACCAATAGCCTCTCCTGGCCTCCCTTTAGAGACTCCAGCCCTGCCACACAGTGCCAAGCCTCAGCTGCTCTCCAGGACCCCTTCATGCCTTTAAAACCAGCACCACCTGGGTGATTCTTACGATACCAAGTTCAGCTGTCAATAGGAGGTACAACTGTGGCCACTTGTGGACCCCAGCTTCTGTGTGCTGACCCTGAGGAAACACTTCCCGGAAGACTTCACCTCAGTGATGCTGCTCTCCTCTTAACCGTACCTGATTCTTCAGCCCTAGCTCACCAGAACCACAGATTTTTTTTTTTTTTCCAAGACAGGGTTTCTCTGTGCAGCCCTGGCTGTCCTGGAACTCGCTTTGTAGACCAAACCTGGCCTCTCTAACTCAGAGATCCCCCTGCCTCTGCATCCTGTGTTCTGGGATTAAAGGCATGTGGCACCCTGCCCAGCTCCAGAACCACGGAATCTTAATGCAAATATCCCGGTTGAGTCTTAGCTTTTCTCTGAAACTTCACTAGCCAGGCCTCCATCATCTGCCCTGCTCCTAACAGTCTTATCTTCCAGGCTCCCACAGAACAGTTCGCTGAGCCCTCAACACTCAAAGGCTTTTCTTGCCCCAAGTTCCAAAGTCCTTCCACAATCCTCCCCAAAACTGTATGGTCAGGCATGGCATAGCAATACCACACTATCCTGGTACCAACTTGCCTTAGTTAGGGTTACTATTGCAGTGATGACCAAACACTATGACCAAATCAACTTGGGGAGGAAAGGGCTTATGTGGCTTACACTTGCATGTCTCTGTTCATCATTGAAGGAAGTCAGGGCAGGAATTCAAAAAGGGCAGAAACCTGGAGGCAGGAGCTGATGCAAAGGTCACGGAGGGGTGCTGCATACTGGCTTGCTCCTCACGGCTTGTTCAGTCTACTTTCTTATAGAACCCAGGACCACCAGCCCGGGGTGACCTCACCCACAATGGGCTGGGCTCTCTCATATCAATCACTAATTAAGAAAATGCCCTACAGGCTTGCCATCAGCCTGATCTCATTCTGAAGGCGTTTTCTCAATTGAGGCTCCCTCCACTCAGATGACTCTCATTTGTGCCAAGTTGACATAAAACTAGCCAGGACAGTTCGCAGAGTAAAGGAGAATGTAAGCAACAGGTGGGGGGCAGGAATGAGAAACAGAATGCTCCAGAAATGAGGCTACATGTCATGCATGGTTCTACATGACAGCTGATGTGCCACAAGCCTGCCTAACACTGAGTGTGATGTTTCAATTGCAGGGTTTCCTTTAGGGGCCTCAGCTCTAGTTCTGGGACACATCACTAGGCAATAAGGATCTCTGAGGCTCTTAAAATGATTACCTGTATTCATTGTTTCTAACTATCTGGTTTTTATAAACTAAAATTTCAATGGGGAAAATGGAGAGGATAATGCTGAGACCTGAAAGGATTTGGATTTTAAAAAAAAGATCTTAAAGCACAGATCCTAACTATATATAAAACAAGGACGATGACATGCCTCCTACAAACACAGACATCCCCTGACCACAATACAATTACCAAATCAGGAAAGTAATGTCCTTACTTTCCGACATCTCATCCTGACCTCATTGATGACCTTTGTACACAGACTCATCCAGAACAACACTTTTTGCTTCGTTGCAGACCTCTTTTGTCTCCAGTCTAGAAGTTTCGGTCTCTCATGACCTGGTTCCTTTCGGGATTATGAACAGTTATTTTGGATAATCAACTTAATACCTGATGACTGGTTTATATCCACGTCTGTGTTTGTTAGGTGTGTCTCAGGACCTGTGTTATATTGTTCCCATCACACCGTATCAGACGGAGCATGGCTCTTTCCATTCGTCCTCTCAGCGTTAATGTCAACTTCAATCTTGACTAAGGCTTTCTAGTTTGTGAAGATTTCTAAAGGTTCTTTTTGTCTTATTAATATTTACAAGGGGGACTTCTGAGACTACAAACACTCTATTCATCGAAATTGCAGTTTGTTTTTTAAAACTTATTTTTGTGTCCATGGGTGTTATACCTGCATCATGTATGTCTGTGTGCCAGGTGCACGCAGTGATCTTGGAAGTCAGAAGAGGGCATCAGATCATGTGGGGACTGTGAGCAGTCATGTGGGCGATGGGAACTGAACCCAGCCTCAGGAGCGGCTGGGCCATCTCTCCACTCCCCACAGTTCTTTGTTTTGTTTTGTTTTATAGATTCCCATCTTAGTCTATGAAATGTAATCCAACATTTTAATGCTCAGGATGGCCAACAGTTCTTTCAATTCACATATTTTAAAACGTTAAAATAATGTTTGCAGGAATGGTGAGATGTCTCAGTGGGCCAAAATGCTACCCTGCAAACCTGGCATACCGAGTTTGATCCCTTGATCCCACGGTGGAAGGACCATCTCTGGCAAGTTGTTATCTGACCTCTCTCTATGGGCTTGCCTACACAAACCACGTGCACACACACACAGAGTCACAGATATCTGAACACACATGCACACCACACACAGAAATACAAGTGCATGAACACACAGAGAGACACACACAATTTTTTTTTTTTTTTTTTTTCTCTGAGACAGGGTTTCTCTGTGTAGCTTTGCGCCTTTCCTGGAACTCACTTTGTAGACCAGGCTGGCCTCGAACTCACAGAGATCCGCCTGCCTCTGCCTCCCGAGTGCTGGGATTAAAGGCGTGCGCCACCACCACCCGGCCCACAAATTTTTTTTTTTAACAACCATGAGAAACTTTAAAAATGTTTGTGGGACACATTATGCATACAGTATAATATATAAACACGTTTACAGTTGAAATTATCTACCCAAGAAAGAATATAGTCTGCATCTAGAAGTCCTGTGGGTACTCCTCCATATATAAGTAGTACCTTGACATTTATAATCACCATTCCTTTTTTTTTTTTTTTTAAGTTTTCCTACATATCTGTGCCAGCTGGCTAGTTTTTTTTGTTTGTTTGTTTTTTTTTTTTTTTTTTTTTTTTTGGTGTTTTAAGACAGGGTTTCTCTGTGTAGCTTTTGGAGCCTGTCCTGGAACTCACTTTGTAGACCAGGCTGGCCTCGAACTCAGAGATTCTCCTGCCTCTGCCTCCCGAGTGCTGGGATTAAAGGCATGCACCACCACTGCCCGGCCTGTGCTGGCTAGTTTTATTTCAACTTGGCACAAGCTAGAGTCATTTTAGAACTTTTTTTTTTTTTTTTTCAGTTGAAAAAAAGCCCCACCAGATTGGCCTCTGGGCAAGCCTGCAGTTTGCATTTTCTTGATGGATAATGTGGGAGGGCCCCGCCCACTGTGGGTGGGGCCACCTCTAGGTACATGCTCCTGGGAGGGTACAAGAGAGCAGGCTGAGCAAAGCCTGAGGAGCAGGCCAGAAAGCAGCACACAATGGCCTCCGCTTCAGTTCCTGTCTTGAGGTTCCTGCCCTGAGTTCCTTCCCAACTTCCCCGATGATGGCCTACTTTCAACACATTTCATTCACTGCTGCGTCTGCGATCTATACATGGAAAAAGAAACCTCGGACTGAGGATGTAGCCTAGTAGGGAGTACACTTGCCCAGCACACAGAAGGGCCTAGAATCAATTCCCAGCACTACTAAAAACATCTCATTAATCCTTACACAGCACATGAAAATTAATTACAGGCCTACTGTAGATCTCAAGGTGAGCAAAGTTTCTGGAAGAGCAATGTCCAGTACTAAACTGCAACAGAAATGCCCAATAAACTCAATCTTACATGGCAATGACAAACTACACGTGGCTACTGAGTACTTGAGATGTATCTAGTGTAACTGTAAATGTTAATTTCAATCAACTTTATAAAAACTAAGAGATGTCTGTTCACCAAAAGATCCCACTGAGAGAGCAAAAGACCAGCCAGAGACAAATGACTTTGACAGTATATGAAGAACCTGATCAGGGAATTAAGGAAGGGGCAGGAGGCAGAAGGAACTATTCACAGGGAGCCATGGCCGGGTGCAGCTGTCCATGTGTGACTTCAGCATTGCAGGCTGAGCCGTGAGGACTACCACTGCCTTAAAAAACTAACAAACACCTGGCTTGTGAGGAACCATCTGCAGGTAAAGGCACTTCCCACCAAGCTTGAACCACCCCCGAGTTCTAGCCTTAGCACCCCAAGTGGGAGGAGATCATCGACTTCTGAAAACTGTCTTCTGACCTGCACACATCCCTTGCAGAAATAAATATAAAAATATCCCCCTATAAAAATGAGCTACCCATCTGTTAGTAAGTGTTGGAAATGTCCACTGATGGAAGGAACGCTGTTTGCTCGTTTGTGGTCCTAGAAACTGAGTCCACAGCACGCTAGGCAATAGCTCCATCACCAAATGATTTCCCGAGCCCAGAAGGAACGACTTTTAACCCAACCATTTTGGTATTATCTGCTAACACTGAGTATTTGCATACCTTCTATCAACCAGCACTGGGATTTTCACCCCACTGAAATGCACACAGATACACACACTTTGTAGATGCACTAGAGGACAAGTGAGAAAACAGATCTTGTACGCATAAGGTCAGATGAGAAGTCAGCCAGGACCCATCAACAATGGATGAATACGAGGGAGGCAGCAAACCTGGCCTGGTGTCGGAAGCCAGAGAGCGAGAGCACTATGGAGTTCTGAGCAGAGCATCTATGGGACAGGCCATGTTCTTTCTCAACTATACATTTCCTGTAAATCTACGTTGTATAGACATGTCATACATGTTATAATAAAAGTTTGTGTTTCAATAGTAGGGTGTGGTGGCACATGCCTTCAACTCCAGCAGAGGCTAGCCAGGGTTTAGTGAAAGTCTGCCTTAAAAAAAAAAAGCGTTCCAGGTAAGTCTTAGCATGGGATTATTGTAAATGAAACAACGTGTCAAACAGGTCTTTTCCTGTTCTATTGGAAGAAGTCTAATTCAAACTAATTTAAGAAGAAAAGTACTGGCCTAAACAGTTTACAAAACAAGTGATCAACCCCTACCCCGGACCCATAGACTGAAAAAGCCACCAGGTGGCGGCCTTTCAACCCCTCACCACTGTTTTTGCCCGCATGTGCTGTCAGGCAGCTGGGTGCTCTGCCGTGGATTTTCAGGCTGGCTTTATCTTCAAGGCAGCGATGCTAGCAGAGAACATCTTTGAAAAGTTCTCATAATTTCAGATCTGCCTACTTGAGTCACACTTGAGACCATTCTGTCCCATTTGAACCCCAGGATCAAGAATGAAAAGGTGGCTGGAGAGATGGCCCAGTGGCTGAGTGTGCTGGAAGCTCCTGCGGAGGTGGGTCTCCAGCACCCACAGCCTGTGGCTCACAACTGTAACTCCAGCTTCAGGAGATCCAACACCCTCTTGGCCTCCATGGGTACTCTCATACACACAGCACACATGCTATGAACATGAACACACACAGAAAACAAAATGAAAGGATGTTGGGTGCTTTCCAAGGGAAAATCAGGAGACTGTTCCCAGAAAAGGGGGAATTGAAGGACAGAGAGATAAAAATTTCTGCTTATTTGCGGAAAAATCTATGTATCATAACCAACTATTATCTTTTCCTAACCGAGTAGCCAATGTGCTTTGTGGAAGTATTCGAACTTCTGGGAGAGGGAAAATGAATGATCTGATTTCTTTGATACAATCTCTCCCTCCTTAGGCTATCTTGCACACTATAATCAAATGAATTTTTCCAAGTATAGGGAATAATCCTAAGGAACGATACTCACTAGGTTGAAAGTTTGAGATCATTCCTGCTCTTCCACGACCTCATCTTTCCACTCACACTCCTCCCCTGTGTAAATCAGTGCCTTTCAGGGCTTGTCAAGGATCTACAAGAATGTAACATTCACTAAGGCAGCCAGGGCTCTAGACATTTGCTTTGTAATTTTTCCTTTTCGATCTAAGAATATAGTAAAATAATAAATATTAAGCATGCCTTTCAATATACAATAATTTCTCATCTAAGCCAATCTGCCACTAGACCAAGCTTATCTGTCTAAAACAGTAACTTGAGATGATAAAGCATCACAGATAAATGGCCTTTCTGTGACAGGAAAACTTGCCAGAGAACTGTTTTCCCTAGTACTCATCCTTTCTTTACCCATGAATAAATTTTCGGTATGCAACTGCCAGTGTCAGGTTTCAATGACTTAGTTCAGAAATTGTAGTTTTATTTGAACACAGAAATGGAGTTTTAATAGAATTCAGTCTCCATGCTGGAGTATATAACACACCTTTTCATTCTCTGCTGACAGATTTACTTACAGGCCAACTTAGTAATTTGCAAAATACAAACTTACAAAATAAAGTGACATCTTCTAAACAAGGATTAAATATGAATGAAATTCCTGCCTTTTTTCAATCTTGGACATCAATTTCAGGGCCTTGTGCATGTTAGGCAAGAGCCTTAGTCTCAAACCTGGAAATTACTTTTATAATTAAGTAAAAGGTGAATTAAATGCAGGAGCACATCACTATCTTTGTATTTATTTAAGCCAAGGAACTCCAGATGCTGGCCGTCATCAGTCATCCTCTTTCTCGATGTAAGTCTTTGCATTAATTCGTGCCATCTGCCTGGCCAAGTACCTGTCTCTAGCCGACATCACGGTTTCCTCGTTGCTCCGCTTTGCAAACTTGCTCAAGGCCTCAGGGGGCCTCTCTTGCTCACTGCCCTTCTCCTGCCTCTCTTCTGTCAGTCTGTGTTTTGTTGCTAGTGACGTTTCAGAAGGAGAGGGCTTCTCCTGGTCCCCCCCTTTGTCCTTCCCCATGTTTCTTGTTTTGCTGGATCTTTCCTGGTCCAGAAACTCATCGTCTGGTCTGGACCCCGGGCTGCTCTCCCTCCTGTCTCGACTTCTCTCTTGTTTTTCCGTCTCTCTGTATCTACCGTTGTCTTCATGTCTTTCCTGCCTCCCTTTCACACGCTCGTCTTTGTCTCTGCCTCTCTTTCCCCTCTCACTGTATCGGTCGTGGTCATCTCGTCTGTCTCTGTCACGTTCCCTAGAGGGGTATTTCTCCCTTTTCCGTCCTCTGTCCTGTCTTTCTCTCCGTTTATCTTCCTGCTCCCGCCTCTTCCAGTAGTGATCTTTACGGTCAGCTTCTCTGTGGCTGTGAGAAGTCTTCTCTTGCCGGTGGCCGTGGTCCGTGGCACAGCCCTCCTGGTCTCTGGCCGTCCTGTCCTGGTGCCCACCTCCCTTTTGTTCATGTCCTCTTGACTTGGGACTTCGGCTGGAGTGGTGCTTGGTACCCCCGGCCTCTCTCTTCACTGGACGGCCGTGAGAGGCTCGGACTCCTGGGATGCTCGCGGTGGTTCCTGGAGGCTCCTGTGTCTCCGTCCCGTCTGTGGTTTACTTTATGGTCCCCCCCTTCATCATCGTCACTGCTCTTACTGTCAAAATCGCTGTCAGCATCCGGGTTCCCCTCGTCACCAGTTTGGAGAGCGCAGTTCTGCTGTGGTCTGTCCTCTGAATTTGCTTCATCAGAGTAACCCCTGAGCTTCTCTTCTTTTATTTCAGTCCTAAAAAAGAAAAAAAAAAAAAAGAAAAAAGAAAAAAAAAAGAAAGAAAAAAAAGTATATATAGATACACAAAATGCGACTTTATTAGTTGTAGAAAGCAAAGGAATGCTCATGTAAATTTTCTCAATACTTTACTCAATACAACTAAATTATATGTACTGTCTGATTGTCCAATGCAGAAAAGTGATGTCTATCTTTTTTTTTTTTTTTTTTGGTTTTTCGAGACAGGGTTTCTCTGTGTAGCTTTGCGCCTTTCCTGGATCTCGCTCAGTAGACCAGGCTGGCCTCGAACTCACAGAGATCCGCCTGGCTCTGCCTCCCGAGTGCTGGGATTAAAGGCGTGCGCCACCACTGCCTGGCCTATTTATCTTTTAAATTAGTGCCATCAAACAGCTGAGAACACTTTAATACTGACAGAAGTAACATAAAGAACACAGTCCTTCTCTCTTAGGTCACCAGAACCTTTAGGGAAGGATCTGTACAAGGTCTCATTTTTCTTTCTAGTTCTAGACAAAGAATAATTGGGAAAAGCAAGTTATGCCATGGATCTAAGTTCTATTTTCACAACATAAAATTCAAGTTGTGATTATTAGATTTTTCATTTTGTTCTTTCAAGTCCTAGAAATACACGAGGATAATTTCCCACAGAAAACAGTACCAAATCTAATTCTAAATATTACTAATTAAACCTTTCTAAGATCAGAAAGGGATCATCGACTTGATACAGTGTCTCAGTGCCCATCACAACAGAAAGGAAATTGCTCAATCTTCCTGGCTGTTGACATCAGCAACCCTAAAATTATTTATATCACCTACACTCTTCTACCTGTGTGATTAACTTGATGATAACACTCCCACATGACTGTCTGTTCCTAGTGCTGGAGGACTGGATGTAGTTAAGCATGTTAGTCAAGTGTTCTAAAATATCCACATGTCCTCTGCAAATTCTCCCTTTTACATTTAGCTATACTGTACACATGACATAATTGCCTTACTATTTCTATAATATCTTAAACTTTCATGTAAAAGTCTTTTAATCCTTTGCTTTCCAGATCAGAGATGGGTAACAGATATGTCTACAGAAATGGTTAATATCTACAAATATCTACCTCTGAGCTGTTCGGTACTGTACTTTAGCCAAAAATGGCAGCATAGTACTTGAAATATAGAACTAAGATTAAAATTTTAGATTTTATTTACTTTTAAGTTACCTGAATACCCAACATGTAACTACTGCTGATATTACACAGGGTAGTTTTAGTCTCTGATTTGTGAATCTGACCTTTATGGAGGCTGGGTTCTACTCTAGAAAATAAGCTACTTTCATATCACATGCTATCTAATGATCATGTAGAATTACATGCTGTACAACCCAATCCTTTACCAATCTCTCCTTACTTCTTGCAGTGATTGTTATCAGGCACCAGGGCCATAAATGTTTTTAGTTGAAGAAAGACTACACTTTGGTTTTGTTTCTCCTATAAGGCCATACGTAAGACCCATAAAGCACTTAAATAGTCAGAAATTTTGTACACTAAAAATGTTTTAATGTACACTAATAATTTTTTTGTGAGCTGCAGACTAAAAACTATGTTGAACAAAATCTTTAGGTTTTTCAAGTTCAGAAACTGTAAACTCCACTCATGTTGGCTAAAATACAATAAAAAGCCAATGCTGTTCCCATCTACTCAAGAGTTTAGACTCCCAAATGGCATAACCACAGACTGTCAAGGGTATCTTTCGTCTATATTCCACTTGCCTCCTCTTACCTGGCTTCACGGAAGCTGGACTTAGGGAGTGCTTCCTCTCCCACGGCTTGATTTAACAGATGCCTATAAAACCCACTAAGGTCCTTCTGCTTGGTCACATCCAATCGTGCTGGAGGGAAAGCAGAGACAAACTGAGAATGCGGACTCAGCAAAGCACAGTGCAGCTTCCTTCTACATATGCAGAACATAAATCCCACCAAGACGCATAAACCTTCTCTAGACCAGGGGTTAGGGATACCTCTCAATGTTTTTAGATGCACAGGGAGGTCATGGACAACCTGTGGGAGTTGGTTCTCTTTTGCCATCATGTAGGTCCGAGGGATCAAACTCAGGCTGCCAGGCTTGGTGGCAAGCTCCTTTACCTGCTGAGCCATTTCCCTGGCCCAGAACCACCTTGCAGATTTAGTTTTCTTTCACGTGACATTGAAGAGCATTGCCCAATTAAGACACGGACAAGTTACACATCACAGTTTGACCTTGAGGAACTGACTCTGAGAACACTCAAGTCAATGGCTAAGATATTCCTTAGCCCCTGATTATTAATGGTACTCTTTTTCTAACTGCCCAGTTAATGTTCCTTGAGTGGTGTTAAACATTTTCTCATCTCAGAATACGTAACTAGAGTTTAAAGTTTATTTATGTTTCTGGCAAATGTAATGTTGTTACATTTGGAATTTCTAAGACAATGGCTTGTAGCGATCATAGCTTAAGTAATAAAATAAGAAGTAAATGAAAAGCCCCAGAGGAACAGCAGGCAGTTAAGGGTTCAGCTGCATCTCTGGTTACCACGGCCTCTCCCCGTACAGACGCACACACTGCAGCCACAGCAGTGGAGCCGAGCCCGACGACAGAGCACACGGCTCGGGCAGCACTCTGCGTGTGTTCCCTCCTCGCTTACCTTCCAGGGCAGCCGCCCTCTTCTCTCTTTCCTCCTCTTCAGCTCTCTCTTCCAGTTTCTTCTTATAAGCAGATGTCACAAATGCCTCTTTATCATCAAATTCTCCGTTTTCCATCTCTCGTTCTCTCTGTATTTTCTTTTCCATTCTTTTTTCCTGTTCCTTTTTTCTGATCTCAACTGCTTTTAGTAAGTTGTGAATATATTTGGGCTACGGAAAATACATTTAGGAAAGAGGGAAAAAATGACACCCATTAATATAGAAATGTTTAATCTAAGTAGTAAGTCTTTTCAAAAATCAGAATAAGGTTGCTGCAAAAGTACTACTGAAATGGTTCCTACTAAAAATTTAAGTGTAGCAGATGGAATGGTGGCACACACTTGTAATCCTAGCCCATGGGAGTCAAAGGCAGGATAGTCACACCAAGGTCAAGACCAGCTCAGTCTAATATCCAGTTCAAGGCAGGAGAAGGCTAGAGAAACCTGGCCCACCCCCACGCGGTGCAGGGACCAGACTGGCCTCAGATTCACAGCAACACTCCGGCCTGCTTCTTCAGTGTGACCCTAGTTCCCAGCTGCTAGTTATCCTTTGAGATAGCGCATGACACAGTCTAAGCTGGCCTTGAACTTGCTATATATCCAAGGACGGCTCTCGTCTTCAGACCCTCCTGCCTCAGTCTCCCAATGGCATATGCCACCATGCCTGGCTCTAAAAAACATTTTTTGAAACAGGGTCTTACTATGCAGCCTGGCTGTCCTTGAACTCATACCCACCTGCCTCTGTCTCTCAAGTACTTAATTAAAGTGTGGGCCACTATGCCTGGCTACTTGATAGTCTTACTTCAACAATGAATCAGAAAACAAATCAGGAGCAGTATAAATCTAGTATACAGAATTGCTAAAGAAAAATTTTCAAAAAATTATTTGCGAAGGTTTCAAGATTAAAAAAACTTCAGAAATACTCGATAATTTACTTGACATCTGCTAGGACCTATATTCTAAAATCAAATCTATAATTTAGAACCAAGAACTCATTGCAATACCTAAAATTTTTTACTGAAGTCACTTTCCATCAAAACCAAAACCAAACAAACAAACCAGGTCAAGATCAAAGAAAGTTGTGTTTCAGCTACTAACCTTTCGATCTTTCCCCAAAAGCAATTTGGGATTGTTTTCTTCCTTTTTTTTCTGCATTTCATCATAAATGCTGTCATACTCATACACAGTGGAATCTTCTGCAAGAGCTTTCTGAATTTCCAGTTTGGTCTTTAAAAAAAGCAAATGTTAAAAAAATATGCAGCAGTCAACAGATACCACGAAAGGTCTTATGTTTTTCATCAAGGTTCATAAATTAGAAAGCTATCTTAACAACTGCACCAGCCACATTTCAAGACAGGAAGTACGAATGTAACCCCCACCGCAGACCACCCCCACCGCAGACCACCCCCACCGCAGACCACCCCCACCGCAGACCACCTGGGGCTGAATCTTGGCTCCTCCTACTCTGAGCAGTTTCTGTGCTTTAGTCTCCTCAGTTCAAAGAATGACGATTACATCTACTAAGTCGTGATAACACAGGGAGTAAGTGTCCAATAACACTGAGTATGACATTGTCAATTACATGTGATTATCCACATCAAAAATTTAAAAAGTCGAAGGCACGACTGAGCAACAACATGTAGCCCTGGCTTATTTTTTATGTTACATTTAAGAAATGAGGTTTCCTAATAAATAGTTTTCAAAAGTACGATCATAGGAAACACATTAAAGTTCCTAACATTAAAAAAATCTAAACACACCAGGCGCGGTGGCGCACGCCTTTAATACCAGCACTCAGGAGGCAGAGGCAGGCAGGCAGATCTCTGTGAGTTCGAGGCCAACCTGGGCTAAAGAGTAGATCCAGGACAGGCGCAAAGCTACACAGAGAAACCCTGTCTCAGAAAAAAAAAAAAAAAAACAAGAAAAAAAAAAAAAAACAAACAACTAAACACAGCATTAAATGGGAGCTGTATCGCTATTAGTTTTACACTATCAATTATATAATGTCCTCTGCTTTTATCATGTTTCTATCTTGTTCTTCCTCTTCTGGCACATCAAAATCTTATCTAGAGGCTAGTAAGATGGCTCAAGGGTTAAGAGCACTGGCTGCTCTTGCAGGGGACCTGGGTTCGATTCCCAGCACATGTCACATGTTGGTTCACAACCATGCATTAACTCTCCAGTTCAGGAGATTTGATGCTCTCTTCTGGCTTCTGGGGACATCAGGCACGCAAGTGGTGCGCATACATGCAGGCAAAAAACTTATACATATAAAATAAATCTTAAAACAACAACAACAACAACAACAACAACAAAAAAAAAACTTACCTGTGAGTTTCAGGGCTATTCAACCTCTACATCTTAAATGAGGTCATCTCCGAGAAATTTAATTACCAACACTGTATTTCTTCTGACTCTGATAAAACACTGTACACTTCAGTATTCAACTCTTTTCTTTTTTAGATTTACTTTATGTGTATTTTATGTGTGTTTTGCCTGCATGTATGTCTGTGTATTACATAGTGCCCAGGAGAACAGAAGAGGGAGTCCAATCCCCTGGAACAGGAATTAATGTGGTTGTGAGCCTCCATGTAGGTGCTGGACCTGAACCTTGGTCTTCTGCAATATACTTTGAACTGCCAACCCATCTCTCCATCCTCTTGACTCCCAATAGTATGTTTAATGTTACCACCTACTGTTACACCACAAATTGTAATCTTTTGTTCCAACTAATTAGTTTCTGAAATGCAGAGCTGTACATATTTATTTTTTTTTTTGAAGCACTATACTGACTTGTTTAATACAGATGCTAAAAGTGGTCCTTTTTAAGAAAGGGCGATATAACTATTCAAAAGAATCTACCTGGTTATCTTCAGGTTTCTTTGCAGTACTAAGGATTGAATCCAAGGCCATGTACATGGCAAACCAATCCACTACCACTGAGCTACAGCCTCAGTGTCCTAGGTCTCTGCACTAAAACCTTCAGAGTCTAGAATAATGTACATATAAATGAATACACTTTCTCTGGAATATTGTTAAGTACCAAGAATCCCACATCCCGGACTTCTCAATGTTCACAAAATGATGACAACGAACAGCTGCTCCCTCCACCGACTAGCTGGTGAACCCAAGAGGGAAACATGGCATCTAAGAAAGATTATACAGCCATCTCCAAAAACTAACAACAAAACATCTGGAAGTGGTGGCACACGTAATCACAGGACTTGGGAGGTGGAGGCAGGAAGATTGGGAGTTCAAGAACAGGGTTGGCTACATAGTGAGCTCCAGGTCAGCTAGGGCTCCAAAATGAGACCTTGTCTCAAAAAAACAAAAACAAAATACAGGAATGCTCTGAGGTAAATATACTGCCTTAAAGAATTATATCAGACAAGGCAATAAACAAAAGATTCATGTACTCATCTAAAAATCTCAGGAGAAGGAGGGGCTGGACAGACATCTCAGTGGTTAAGGTACACTGCTCTTGCAGAGGACTGCAGCTTAGTCCCAGCTCCTACATTTGGCAGCTCATAACCACCTGCAACTCCAGCTCCAGAGGATCCAATGGGCCTGGCTTCCTTGGGTATCTACACTATCCAAGGATATGCATGTATCTACACAGAGATACCCACAGTCATACATGATTAAAAACAATAAAAATAAAACCAGCCAATGTTTCTGTAGAAATTTAGAAAAAGCTGGCAATAGTAATGCCGTATCATAAGCCCTGAGGACAACCACAGTCATTAAGGTCCCTGAAAACGGCTACACTATTGTAACACTGGCAAGCATTTTTGTAGTGCTTTTAATTAAAATTTCACTGTAGCTAATTCTAAGAACTTAAACTTGAAAAAAAAATCTCTGAAAAGGAGCTGGTGAGAGGGCTCAGTGATACTGAGCCTGACCAACTACAATGTCGGGAGAGCAATCCTAGGGGCTAGCCTGTGACCTCCACGCATGCCATGTCACATCCCCACCTACAATTTAAAAAATAAATGTTGTAATTTTTTAAACTAATAAACAAACAAACAAACAAATAAAGTAAGCCTGAAAAAAGTAGTATGAAGCAATGCATGGTGGTATAAACCTATTATCCCAGCACTTGGTAGGCTGAGGCAGGGGTATTACAGATTCTAGGCCAGCCTAGGTGATAGGCAAGACTTTATTTCTAAATAAATACACTAAAACACATACACACACACACACACACACACACACACACACACACGGCAGGGCAGGACAAACCGCTCAGCAGCTAACAGCCCTTGAGCAGCACTGACCCGTGTCCAGTCCCTGGGAGCACGTGCATGAGTGGGCTGTGGTGGCACACGTCTGCAATCCCAGTACTGCTGCGACCACAGGAAAACAGGCCGGAAGTGGGAGGAAGCAGCACAGCGGCGGAAACAAGAAACAGACTAGAGAGACCACTCAACAGGCACGGGGGAGGACCAACTCCTGACCTCACACATGCCAGGGCATGTCACTCACACCCACACATGCACACATACACCTTTAAAGTAAAAATAAACTTACAAAGTATATATATACGTATTACTAGCTCATTCTGTAAGTGCTAACCATCCTGGCATTAGACTTTTCTCTCTCTCTCTTTTTTTCCGGAGCTGAGGACTGAACCCAGGGCCTTGTGCTCTCTACCACTGAGCTAAATTCCCAACCCTAGACTTTTTTCAATTTAGGTAATTACACTAAAATGCTGTATTTAATCATGACAAACAGTATTTTTCCAGTGAAATAGGTAAAATACAAAAATGTCACCATCACTTCTATGTAATTCAGGTCCAAATAAATAAGGAAAAAAAAGACTATTAAAGTATCATCCATTTTCTAGTTCATATTTTCTTTACAATCCGGTAAATGTAATCAAACTTCATAAGTTAGTTTGGAAATGGAGCAGAAGCAGCAGAGGCAGTCACCGTGGGGAGAGCACAGGGTGGCAGGTGAGAAGGCTGTACCATGATACATAACTACTGTCAATACTCCACTCTGGGCCATCAAAATCTGAGACCCGCATTCACAAGAAGTCAGTTCATTTTCATATATAGCTGTGTCACCAAAAGGGCAACTGGTACTTTGTCAGAAGCATGGATGAGTTTTCAGAATTTTAGAAGACAATGGATGCCTGGGAAGATGTGCTTAAAGCCTCTAGGGTGTTCCTAATGGAACCACTGCTGAACATGACCTGACTACTCCCCACTTCTTGGCAGATGAACTCAAAGTAACTGTGAAATCACTTTGGCTATGGCTAGACTTTTTTCTTCTGACAAGTGATTCCAAGCGAAACTGAACAAAGAAACAAATCCCAATGCTCCAAGCAACCTATTACCAGACTGCTGAGTCAGCTGTGGGCAAAGCTGGTTTAAACTCCAGCCTGGAAGAGCCAACTGTATCTTCCTTTAAAATGGATAAAGTCTGCAGTCTACATAGTGAGGAACAGTCTACACATAGTAAGAAATAAACAACTCCACTCCACAGGTTTACTCTGTTTTACTCTCAGTACTAGGTAAAAAACACTTGGTGAAACGCATTTGCTCTTTTCGTTTCCTACCTGTTTCATGGCCTGCTTCTTAGCAGCTTCCCTCTGAAGGCTTTCACTCACGGAGGTCTGCAAGACAGAAAAATGTCATTGTTTATCAAATTTAAATTCCCTTTCCATATTCTGGTTGGCAAATGATTCCTTACTTAAAGAGTTAAAAATAGAAAGGTAATATTAATTAAATTAACATCAGGGTCTTTCTCTCTAAATGTTAAGAGACAAATTAATTTCCATTGTAATGTATAAGAACAGACTCTAAGACATTAGAAAGAAAACAAGAAAAAAGCTGGTTGTGAATTTTGTACACTATACATCTGAAATGGGTAACACAGAAAAATGAGCTATAAGCATAGATGAATCTCTGTGAGTTCAAGGCCAGGCTGGTCTACAAAGTGAGTTCCAGGACAGCCAGAGTTGTTACTCAGAGAAACCCTGTCTCCGAAAACCAAAAAAGACATGCAAATAGATGGTTAACAGGCATATGAAAAAGCATGCTCAGTACCACAAACAGCAAGAACGTGCAAGCTGAAGCCACAAGGTACTGCCTCAATCCAGCTGAAATAGCTACTATAAAAAGACAAGGACTACAAGGATGGAGGAAACAGAGTCCTGCCAGGGAGTCATTTGGGGAAACAGGGTGGAGGTTTCAGAATGAATCAGAAACAGAACTACAATGTAACCCAGTAATCCTACTATTGGGTATTCAGCCACAGAGAAGGGAACTAGCATGTTAAAACACTACCAAAGTGTGGTCAAACAGATTAGTCATTGAACCCAAATTTCCCTGGTAAGCAGCACTTTCAATAAAATTTCTGTTTGTCTTTTGAGACAGTCTCACTACTGCAGCCCTAGTAAGCCTGGATCTTGCCATGTAGACCAGGCTGGCCTTGAACTCACATAGATTCGCCTGCCTCTGCCTCCTGAGTGCTGGGATTAAAGGCATGCATCACTATATCCTGCCAGTTTATCAATTTAAAACATTTATAGGAATAAGATATACTTCCAGTGTATTTTATGTCTATCTTTCTAATTAGTGCAAATGAAATGGATTTTTATCTTCCTTCCACAAACCAGAGAAAGCGAAAACAAACTCATTAAATGAAAAAATGGATTCTATATACCATGATATATAACTACTGTCAATACTTAATCATTAGCCTTAGAAAATAAAGAAGTTCAAAATAATGTTCACAAAGCAGTCAATACTTAATCATTAGCCTTAGAAAATAAAGAAGTTCAAAATAATGTTCACAAAGCAGCTCAGTGACCTGAGTTCTACATATGTCAAATTCCCCTGCTTCAATATCCCTACCATTTAATAGTCCCCACCTCACAGTATACATATGACTGGCTCAAAGGGGGAAAAAGACCAAAGATAAATATGCTCAAACGACAAAATATACTCATAAATTGATTAATTAAAACATTAGCACACGAACAATTCTAATTCTGCCTAAGACCAGTTCACAGTAAATCTAAAGAGAAAACTCATAAAAGGCATCTTTTTGAACCACAGATTACCACTCATTTTAAACTTAGGAAGACAAAAATTACATTCTCTACACTTTTAAAGATTTTATAAGCAAGATCATATATAAACATTTGAACCATCCTAAAAGTGAACAAAACAAAACACAACCCATAGAGATACTTAAAAGTGTATTTTCTGCCAAAAATCTCAAGAAGTCTATGAAACCTTGCAAATGTTTTTTGTTAGTTTGTTTTTGGTTTTTTTGAGACAGGGTTTCTCTGTGTAGCTTTGGAGCCTGTCCTGGAACTTGAACAGAGATCTGTCTGGCTCTGCCTCCTGAGTGCTGAGATTAAAGGTGTGTGCCACCACTGCCCAGCCTTGCAACAACACTTAGCACCTAAGTAAGTGGGTTTCTATTTACAGTTTCAAATAAAAAAATCAGCACCTATTCTATAGGTGCCCACCACACAATTCTAAGGGTTAAAGATATAAGATGGAGTCAAGTATGGGCATTGTAAATAAACTGCCATTTGATTTCTTAGTCTTTGTACTCCTCATTTACTCTATGAGAATAAAAATGATTCAACCATCCCAACGTTTACTACATTGAACTGAGCTGAGAGCTGGCCAAAGGGGAGACTTTTTGGTCACTATAGCCGGACTGCCTCCTGGGCCGTGGTGATTCACGGGAAAAGCAGCTCTGCAAATGCTGCTGGCATCTTTTACCAAGAGGCTGTGTAACTGTCTGAAAGACTACGGATACCAGGCCACTATTTATATTAATTTTTCCAGTCATAATCTTTAGCTGAACCAGTTTTCATTTTTATAGAAATTAACCTGTCATCCTGTACTTAATAAAGTATGGGGGAGGGGCATCTATTGCCTTTTTTTTTTTTGAAATGAGAGTTCACCTACCCACTGTCCAAAATAGCTCTTAGCTAAAGAAAAACAGTTCAAAAACTAATACTTCTTTTTAAATGGCTCATAGCTATGGTCTGTTGTGTTGGAGACTCAGAAGAGGAGAACTTCCTGTTCTTGTTTTTTTTTTTTTTAGGTTTTTCGAGACAGGGTTTCTCTGTGTAGCTTTGCGCCTTTCCTGGAACTCACTTTGTAGCCCAGGCTGGCCTCGAACTCGCAGAGATCCGCCTGCCTCTGCCTCCCGAGTGCTGGTATTAAAGGCGTGCGCCACCACCGCCCGGCCCTGTTCTTGTTTTTGTTTGTTTCGAGACAGGGTCTCACTGTGTAGCTCTGACTGTCCTGGAACTATGTAGACCAGGCTAACCTCGAACTCACGAGATCCACCTGCTTCTGCCTCTCAAGGGCTAGGATTAAAGTTGTGCACCACCACCGCCTGGCTTCCCCTGTCCTTCTTTTAACTTAGCAACAGACCATTTACTCATGGTCCTGTAACTCAGCAACCTCTGTTATGGGCTTAATTTACTCATATTTATACTTGTTAAAAATGCAAAACCTGCTTAAGAGTTGTGAAGAGTGTTGAGATTTTTATTATGAACTCAGACTAAAGATAAAGCTAACTGTGCTTACCTATAGAACACCAAAATAGGAAGAAATTTCAGCTTACTATCTTATTGGGACTTAAAATAGTCCATGTTTAGGCTTTTGAGTGCAGGAGGAGGTCAAGCATACACATTTACTTTTATTAAATACTGTGATATTTGTGGAGAATTAAGATTTCAACTTAATTTTTAAAATGGCTTTATTATTTTAACACTTTTAAACCATCACTTGAGGATCTTGCTGTACAGAAGACACTATCCTGGGCACTACTGCCAGTAAACAGACGCCTAATAAAACATCTCTGCTCAAACAGATGTTTATATCATGAAAATGAATATATATAATGTTGAGTCAATCCCAAGTTAAAATTTCAGAAATTATTCAATTAAAATTCAGAAACTGTTCACCTTTAGTCCCAGCCCCAGCACTGGAAAGGCCGAAGTGGGCAGATCTCTGTGTGTTCAAAGCCAGCATGTTCTATATAGTGAGTTTTAGTGCAGACAGAACTATACAGGGAAACTCTGTCTCAAAAAATATGTATTTTCCCCCAGAATATATTAGGAGTGCTTTGATAAAACTAAGGTCATTTCTTACTGAGCAACCAAGAATAGAAATAACTGGTCACCTAGCTTTCTCGGAGAGGCATTTTGAATGAGCTATTTTGTGCACAGCTCCACTTCTTGTGTTCACTCTGTAGTACATATACGTGACTTTGACCTACTTCTGGCTACACACTCTGGATTCACCTATTTTTGGTTACCTGCTTTCTGTTCTTAATAATCAGTCTTACACTGTAATATGTCTTCATTCTAGACATAATTTAACTTACTTACAATGTTTAGACTCAGCTGCTGTACTATAATTTACCTTTTATTTGTAGGTTACACTTCTGATTTTGCATCCTATCAACTTGCCTTTACATGCTCTAGCTCTGGCTTCTGTTTCTGAATTATGTCTTTAATTCTGTTCTTCCGAAGAATCGAGGCTTCCTTGTAACCAATTTTCCTCAGCACTGGTCTGTTAGTTTTATCATTGGTTTAAACCATCTCCTTCACTTGAATTGTGATAACCAACACTCACCCACCTTATTTTAAAATAGTCATCATATAATTTTTATCTACTTTATTGCTTTGCCCCACCTTTTTAAATTTTAATTCTTAGATAGATCCTCCCTGTGGGGCCCAGGCTAGCCTCAAATTCATATTATTCCATTATTCCTGCTAATGCTGAAATTACAGGCATGTGCTACCATGCTTAGCATAGTCTGTCACATTATAAAAAACAGGGCAAGGGAAATGACTCAGTGGTTAGAGCGTCAGAATCGGAGTTCAGAATCCAAATGCATGCTGGGTGGCTGGGTGGCCCACCTATAATCCCAGCCTCAGGAGGCAGAGGCAGGGGATCCCCAGAGGGAACTGGCTGAATGAATAAGGTATAAAAGGTAACTAGGATGATTCTCGATATCCACGTCTGGCTTCTACACTCACACGTGTGTACCCACACACACATGTGCCCAAACCCAAGCAAACAAACAAGCATACACATGTTTATGCCACATAAACAAAGAAAAAACAGACAAAAACCAACCAAACAAAAACAACCTGCACAGTTAGCATAGAGATGGAGGTGAAGCACAGGACTGCCATCTTCCTGTGAGGCTGCCTTGTTCAGCCCGACTGCTCTGAGGTAGAGGTGACTATTACCATACAAACCTCTCCACAAGTATTACTGGAACTTGTTCACCAAGGAACCAGCTAAAACACACACTCAAAAGGATGCTGTGTTCTTATAAGAAAGAAAGCAAGACTGAGTAAGAATCACTAGAGAATAAAACAACAATATAGAAGGATGAACAAATCAAAAGCTGGTCTTTTACTAAGAAAATGTATGAGATACAAATGATGACTGATGAAAGAGTTAAAAAATACTATCATGAATAGTTTTGTTAACAAATCTGAAAATCTAAGAAGTATAAAGAACTCAGACTAAAAAAGAAGAAAAAGCCGGGCGGTGGTGGCGCACGCCTTTAATCCCAGCACTCGGGAGGCAGAGCCAGGCGGATCTCTGTGAGTTCGAGGCCAGCCTGGGCTACCGAGTGAGTCCCAGGAAAGGCGCAAAGTTACACAGAGAAACCCTGTCTCGAAAAACCAAAAAAAAAAAAAAAAAAAAGAAGAAAAAAACTATTCTTTCCTACAGCCCTAAACCCTGACAGTTTTTTAAAAAATAATTTATTTTATTTTATTTTATGTGCATTGGTGTGAAGGTGTCAGATCCCCTGGAAATGGAGTTACAGACAGTTGTAAGCTGCCATGTGGGTGCTGGGAATTGAACCTGGGTTCTCTCGAAGAGCAGCCAGTGCTCTTAACTGCTGAGCCATTTCTCCAGCCCTATACCCTGACAGTTTTATAGATTTCTATTACATTTTCAAGGGTCAAACAATCCCCATTTTGTCTGTGTGCATGTACACAGTGTATGTACACATATATGTGGGTGTGTATGGAGGCCAGGCACTCACTTCAGGTGTCGTCCTCTGTCACTCTCCACCTTGGTTTCTGAGATGGGGCTCTCTGAAGCTGGCACCCACTGATAAGCTACACTAGCTGATTAGCAAGCTCCAGAACCTGCTCATATCCAGTTCCCGCTCAGGCTACAGACATGGGCTTCCACGTGGGTGCTGGGGATCCAGTTTATGTCCTATGCTTGCGGCAGGCCCTTTACCGACTGAGCTATGTCCCCAGCCCTCTCTATTTTTCTTAGATTTATTTATCGTATGTTTATGGGTGTCTGAATGAATGAATGTCTGTGTACCAAGTGTGTGCTTGGTGCCCTAATCTCCTGGAACTGAAATTACAGACAGTTGTGAGCTACTGTGTGGGTGCGGGGCTCTGAACCCCAATCCTGTTAAGAACAGCCAGTGCTCTAAACCACCGAGCCTCTTTCTAGCCCAGACATACTTACTAGAAAGCAAGGGGCAGGAGGACACCTAGCTTTTTGTCAGACTAATTTTTTTTTTTAACTAAAAATAGGAGTAAGAACAGATAACTAACTACTTTGCATTTTCTTACAGTCAACATCTATATGCCATCATTTTATCCCAGGACCAATAGCATTAACTATATTTTCTTACTTTTCTGTATATCTGATGTTCCAGGAAGATTGCTCCTCTCAAGGCTAACTAATTCTTAAAGGATGGCCCATGAGCACATATCAACTACCAATCACAACCCAAACTCTGAACCACCTCCTTCAGCAGGCTCTTACATTCCAGGAAGCATAACAGGCTGTGGCCAGATGAGGTAGGGCAACTGCCCAGAGCCCACTCTGTCCAAATTTGTCAACTGTAACTATGTGCACCACTTAGTCTTGCATTTTTTTTTTTTTTTTGGTTTTTCGAGACAGGGTTTCTCTGTGTAGCTTTGCGCCTTTCCTGGGACTCACTTGGTAGCCCAGGCTGGCCTCGAACTCACAGAGATCCACCTGGCTCTGCCTCCCGAGTGCTGGGATTAAAGGCGTGCGCCACCACCGCCCGGCGCATTTTTCATGTAAAGCACAATTAAAAACTCTGGACCATTCCTGGACAGTGGTGGTGCACGCCTTTAATCCCAGCACTCAGGAGGCAGAAGCAGGCCGATCTCTATGAGATCAAGGCCAACCTGGTCTATAGAGACAGTTCCAGAAGAGCAGAGGTTACACAGAGAAACCCTGACTCAAAAAACACGACTCTGGACCACACTTTCTCCTAGCTCTTTCTGCCTCTAGATCAAAACTGGTGTTTCAGCCAGATGCAGGAAGGGAATCACTGGTTTCTAGGTCAGCCTGGACTACCTAAAGCAGGTTTTCAATGGTCGTATATCAGATATTTGCATTATAATTCATAACAGTAGAACAATTACATTTATGAAGTAGCAATGAAAATAATTTTATGGTTGGGGGTTATCACAACATGAGGCACTATATTAAAGGGTCACAGCATTAGGAAAGTTGAGGACCACTGACCTAAAGAGACCCTGTCTCAAAAATATACAACCCAATCTTGGCACTCCCACATATGGTTCTACATGGAATAGTGTGTCTACCTCTCTCAGTAATATAACTAATAATCATCTTTCAATAGTATCAACTTCATGTCACCAGTGTCCTCCATAAATTAAAACCTACAGGCACATTTGGAAACTATAATCTCTATATATGTATCTAAATTAATTCTATTCATATATTAAAAATAATCCATTGGGGGCAGGAGAGAGGGCTCAGATTGTTATGAGTGCATACTGGTGTTACAGATGACTCCAGTTCAGTCCCTAGAACCCACATTGGGCAACTCAAAACTGCCTGCAACTCCAGCTTCAGAGGATTTTATACCCTCTTCTGAACTATATAGTTCAGAAGCACTTATACTCATGTGCATATACCCCCATGTGTCCACATACACAGACACATAGTTAAAAATAAATTTTTTTTTTGAAAATTAAGTCTTATTCAAAAAGGACTAGATCAGAAATGAGTGGTTTGATATTTGGATATGTAAAAAAAAAATCACATGAACAGAAGAAAATAGCATCATTCTTATTTCAATAGGCTTCATAAATGCATTTGATATCTATTAATTTATAAAATATAATGTGTAGGGATAGTAAGATACTTCAATGGGTTAAGGCACTTGCTACCAAGCTTGGCAATCTGAGTTTGATCCCTGGGGCCCACAATGTAGGAGAAGACTGACTCCTAACGTTTTCTCTGACCTCCACACCCATGGCATTGCATGTACCTACACACATAACACAAAATAAATATATCAATAATCAATCAATGAAAGGGTATGGAGAAATGGCTCAGCAATTAAGCTCACTTGCTGATCTTCCATAAGACTTAGGTTTAGTTTCTAGAGTCCACACAGTGGTTCACAACCTCCTTTACCTCTATTAGCAGGGGATCTGATACTCTCTTCTGGCCTCTACAGGTACCAGGCACACACGCAATACACATACACATTCATATATACAAAATAAAAATAAAAATCTTTAAAAATTTTTGTCATGGGCTGGAGAGGTGGCTCAGCAGTTAAGATCACAGAGGATCTGGATTCAATTCTCAGCATCTACATAGTGGCTCACAACTCTTCAGTCTCAGGGGATCCAATGCCTTCTTCTGGCCCCTGAAAGTACTATATGCACACGGTACACAGACATACATGCAGGTAGGACACTTATACACATATAAAAGGTTAAAAAAAAAAAGTCAGTAAACTGTAAATAGAAGAAAACGCCTTTAATTTGATAAAGTTTATGTACTAAAAGACAAAAATAAATGTCAAACAATGAGAAAACATTAGAAGCTCCTACACCTGGATATATATCCCCAAAGAAACTTGTACATGTTATACTGGGAAATGCACATGATTTTTTCCCCCCTCAAAGCACCACTGTAATAGCAGGAAATTCAAGGTAATTTAAGTTTTTACTCTCAAATGGGTAAAATAGTCAATATGTATGTTTTAGTTAGATATGGTCTTAACTAAAAATAATGAGATCTATAATTCAAACTCTCAAATACCACAAGGGTGTTTGGGATATGACTAAGTGGTAGAAGACTTGCCTAACATGCATGAGGTCCTGGGTTTAATCTCCAATACAACAAATGAAATAAATGTAAAGACTACCAGTTGGACATGGTGGCACATGCCTTTAATGCCAGCACTAGGGTGGCAGAGGCAGGGGGATCTCTGAGTTCCAGGGCTACACAGAGAAATCCTGTCTTAAAAAATACAAAAAAAAAAAAAATAAATAAACAAAAACAAAAACAAATAAAACCCAAATTACCTAGACAAAAATAGAAATAACAAATTATCTATCAATCAGAGCATGGTATGTTTAAAGAAGAAAGCAAGAGAGGATAAGGGATGTGGTAGATAGGGAACTAACAGATAACTCAGGACAAGAGTCACGTGCAGGCTAATGACTTAGTGTGCCTTGAAATGACAGTTGTTAGTAACTACTCAGAAGTCTGCTGTTTGTGTAATGGCTCTTGCCTTGTTGAAGCAATATAGTTCCAGAAACCAGACAGACGTCTCTACATATTGCATGTGCTGATGTCATGAGGATGCAGACCTGAACTTACTACTTTACCTGCTTTGTATGATAATATCTCTGAGATAAAAAGCATTGGCAAAATGTGAGTAGCATAAAAGGAATGTATAAGGTCAGTTTTGGATTGTTCATAATAAAAACAGTACAGTTCTCTAACACATATAGTGTAAGATCCCGATTAAAGGAAAAAAAAAAAAACAACATATTTTCTATATCTCATGTTTATATCAACCAAAATTAGTAACAGAAAAATAAGTATTTATAAGTTGAATGAATGGTATCTCTCTCCACTTTAACTTACCAATAAAATAAATAAAAATTCTGTATGTTTTTTCAGTTAGAAACACAAACTTATTTTCAAAAGCATCAATATAAACCATGTTTGCAACAGTTAGCACACTCAGAAGAAGAGTCAAAGGTCTTATTATCCTTCCTATGCGAGCCCAATTTTAATGAAATACACTTGGCAATGTATTTCTCTTTTTAAAGACAAGAAATAGCTTAGGACCCCATAGATAATAGCAATGACCAAGTCAGGTGTGCAGGGTGCCCAGGACAGACTTTATTAGAGTTCTCTTATAAATACACAGTCTCTTGACACTAAAGATGTAGTTCTTGCAGATAAAGCCGGGAGGCAGGAAATGAATCTCCTCCCAAATGCTGCTTCTTATCTTTAAAGTAACCTTAAATTATTACTAAACTAATAAAGTAATTTTGTTTCAGAAAGTGATTTGATCTATTTTATTTTGAGCTTCTGATAAGTCCAAGAGTGAGATGTGGGATTATTAGTTTCTGTCTGACTATAAACACTGAGACATGTCATAAAAATAAAGGAAAAGCTCTTTAAAAATGATTTTTATGGTACAGTTGAAGTAAGCGGTATCAAAGCCTGTCAGTATAGTATATGAAGATGCATACAGTTTTGGACAGTAAAAAAACTAATTTTGTTATTTTACTCTGCAAATTTAGAGGTAAAAATTTTACTGGCTTCTAATTAAAAATTGTCAGTTAAGCCGGGCGCTGTTGGCGCACGCCTTTAATCCCAGCACTCGGGAGGCAGAGCCAGGCGGATCTCTGTGAGTTCGAGGCCAGCCTGGACTACCAAGTGAGTTCCAGGAAAGGCGCAAAGCTACACAGAGAAACCCTGTCTCGAAAAACCAAAAAAAAAAAAAAAAATTGTCAGTTAAATAGGATAAGCAAGAAAGAGACAATTACCTAATAAAACAGTAATAATTTCAAAAAGTAACTATGAATGTTAGTGACTTATTTGTGAAAATTTTTTAACATAATGCTTTCTGGCTAATAGCTACAGCCCAAACTGGAAATTAAAACTGCATTAAACGGCCACAAAAAAGACAGGCTACTAAATATTACCATCAAACACAAAGTGGGCTGGAGCCAGCCCAGGAAACATCCAAACATCTAGTGATTAATGATGGTGATGACTGCATACAGAGAAGGTCCTTCTGTATAACACACACAACTTACTGCACTTCTACCACGTGTCAGCCACCAAGCTGGGCACTCAAGATAAACTATTTTTATCTTTAAAACACTTTAAATAGATGATATCACAGGGTCAGGCTTTGGAGACAGGTTTTGTAGTGTATCCCAGGCTTCCCCTACCTTGGCCTCTGTAGTGCTGGATTACAGCTGTGCACCATGGTGGAAACAGACTAAGAGAAATGAAACAATCACCTACAATACCAAAGCTAGAAAAGCCAAGTTCAAACTCTGCTACAAACTGTAAATTAATATGCCCTGATCCCTAGAAATGACACAAGAAATCCACACTCATGCTGGAAAGTAAGGGTTACCCTCCATACCTGAAATGCAAAGACAGAAGGCAAGGAAGGAATCAAACTACCCACAGTGACTGTGTACAAAAAAAGGTGGGAGTGGCTCTGAGGGCTGGTATTTGGAAGCAAGAAACATGAATAGCAGAAGACAAATTAATCGGGGGTTTCACATTAAAAGCAGCAATGGAGGTGTGGACTTTTACATATTGCCTTCTTTGGGAAAGGCAAGTAACAGACTTCATTTCTGCTCTTAGTTGGAAATAATACAGGAGCACAGACTGACCAGATGCTTGGCTTGGGGACACAGGAGGAACTGGAATTCTGTCTAGTTTGCAGCATGCATGCCACTGCCCCAGACAAATGGCTAACTCAATAGCAGAACACCAAAATATATCTAACATGAATTTGAGAAGGACTGAATAAGATGGAGGTAAGAAATACTTCAAGTAAAAGAAAAAAAAAACAGTCTTCAAGAGCAAGAAGTTCAAACTGCTAAAGTAAAAAGGTCACCAAGTGCTGGGCCTAGACACCTTAGGGCATCGGTTCTCAACATGTGAATGGAGAAAGAACTCTTTGATGGTTCAACAACCCTTTCACAGGGGCCACCTAAGACCATTGGAAAACACAGAGATTTACATTATGATTCATAATAGTATCAAAATTACAGTTATGAAGTAGCAATGAAAAGAATTTTATGACTGGGGAATCACCACAGCATTAGGAAGGCTGAGAACCACTGCTCCAACAGAATGCAATTCCTCTCCAGGCCTTTTTACACTCCTTAAATTGTTGGGAAAGATCTTTTTCCTATATAGACAGGTTTACCATGTTAGGAACTAAAACCTCCAAGGTGACAAGATGACTCAGTGGGTAAAGGTGCTCACTGCCAAGTCTGGAAACTGAATTCAATTCCCAGAATCCAGGTAAAGAGCACCAAACTCCTGAGAGCTGTCCTCTGATCTCACGAGCACCCCAGCACACATGCACACACTAAATAAAATTTAAAATTGTTTAAATATATTTCAAAGAAATTAAAATTAATAAGGGCTAGGTCTGGTTGTATAACTTTAATCCCTGCACTCAAAAGGAAGAGGCAGGAGGACTGCATGTTCCTCAAGATTCTGTAACCCCTCCAAAAGACTATTATTTAAAAGAAAGAAAGAAGTCAGGTGTGATAACAAAGTACCCAGGAGGTAGAGGCTGGATAATCAATCATTCTTGGCTACACAGTTAGTGCAAGGCCAACCTGAACTATACATGAAAAACAAAAACAGTGGGGGCTAGAGAGATGGCTTAATGGTTAAGAGCACTGAGTACTCTTCCAGAGAATCCAGGTTCAATTTCCAGCACCCACATGGTGGCTTAAAACCATCTATAACTTTAATACCAGGGGATCAGTACACAGACATACGTGCACATAAAATAAAATATATATTTTTAAAATTTATTTATTGGTTTTTCGAGACAGGGTTTCTCCGTGTAGTTTTGGTACCTGTCCTGGATCTCCCTCTGCAGACCAGGCTGGCCTCGAACTCACAGAGATCCACCTGGGTCTGCCTCCCAAGCACTGGGATTAAAGGCATACACTACTGCCACTCAGATTTATTTATTTATTCTGTATATAGTGTTGTGCCTGCATGCATACCTGCAGGCCAGAAGTGGGTACCAGATCTTATTATAGGTGCTTGTGAGCCACCATGTGGTAGTTGGGAATTGAACTCAGGACCTGGGGAAGAACAGCTTAACTGCTGAGCCATCTCTCCAGGCCCTAATAAATTTTAAAAATTGTAAAAGATGCATTTTATGTTACATTTTGCAATTTAAAAACAGTTGTACATATATACCAAGACCAAGTGGGGTTTATGTTACTATTTAAAGAGTGGTCTCACTTTAGGAAAATTTATCAATGTAATCCATAACAGTAACAGATTCGTGTGTGTGTGTGTGTGTGTGTGTGTGTGTGTGTGTGTGTGTGTGTGTGTGTGTGATTTCTACTTTTAAGTGAAAATAGAAACAAAGTTCCAATACACTCCAGTGGATCTTGAAGGCCATATAAATATACAACTGAGGCATAACATCAGTAAAGACTCCCCCAGAGAGTCCTAAGGTCCTAAGGATTTTGCAACTGCCCTTGAAGCTATACAAGAGTAAAGACTAGGGCAGAGCTGTTAACTGTAGGCCTTAGGTAATGCAGGCATGATACAACATGAACATAACCCACTTTGTCATAAAGTCTGGGACAGTTAACTCGTTCCAAATGTTTAAGTAAATCTCTTATCAAATCATTAGTTGTCAACTAATTTAACTGACTTCAATGGCAACACAAAAAAGATAAATCTTATAGAATTAGTTCAGAAAAGTTACTATACAAAATGGCTAGGGATGTAGCTCAGGAGTAGTATATGCTTTGCACATGCAAGGCCCTGGGTCTAATTATCAGCAACACTAAAAATGTGTAATAATAATTAAACATTTTTAAAAAGCATGGGGCTGGGGAGAGATGGCTTAGTGGTTAAGAGCATGGGCTGCTCTTCCAGAGGACCTGGTTCAGTTCTCAGCACCCACGTGGCAGCTCATACCTAACTCCAGTTTCAGGGGATCTGATACCCTCACACAGACATACATGCTGGGAAAACACCAATGCACATGAAATAAAAATAAGTAAAATTTAAAAAAAAGCAAACAAATTGAGACTCGTTGCAGCTACATTATATGACTTTAATCTCCAGTTTTCAGGCAAAAACAAAGGACACATGTAATGAACAAGATATGCCTGAAGACCTGAAAGAATCCATTTCTAAAGAACTAAAGTATGAGCATAGTGTCTCATCAGACAGACCAAAGTATCTCCAAAATCAGACATAGAAATGACTAGAAGGAAGGAGGTAGGGAGGGCAGCAGAGATGAAAGGAAGGAAGGAGAAAAAGGGAGGGACAGCGGAAACTCTGGAGTTGAAAATACAAACACTACATTGTGTACTAATTTCAGAAGGGAAAAACAATTAAAAAATTTGCCCAACATGAGTCAATTTGGTCAAAAGCACACAGATACAAACAAGACTCACAAAGTAATTTTATTTATCTATAAAACTTAAGATTAATAGCACTTGCTTCCTAGGAAAAGGAATTCCTAGTTCATCAATCTTCATATTTGCCCTCTCAGCCACTTCGTGTAGCTAGGATTCTCTTGTCATCTTGCCCTTTTAAAAATTCTCACTTGGTGTAGGGCATCCTGTTCGCACTTGGTGTAGGGCATCCTATTCTCTCTTGGTGTAGGGCATCCTGTTCTCACTTGGTGTAGGGCATCCTGTTCTCACTTGGTGTAGGGCATCCTATTCGCACTTGGTGCAGGGCATCCTGTTCTCACTTGGTGTAGGGCATCCTGTTCTCACTTGGTGCAGGGCATCCTGTTCTCACTTGGTGTAGGGCATCCTATTCTCACTTGGTGTAGGGCATCCTGTTCTCACTTGGTGTAGGGCATCCTATTCTCACTTGGTGCAGGGCATCCTGTTCTCACTTGGTGTAGGGCATCCTGTTCTCTCTTGGTGTAGGGCATCCTATTCTCTCTTGGTGTAGGGCATCCTGTTCTCTCTTGGTGTAGGGCATCCTGTTCTCTCTTGGTGTAGGGCATCCTGTTCTCACTTGGTGTAGGGCATCCTATTCGCACTTGGTGTAGGGCATCCTATTCGCACTTGGTGCAGGGCATCCTGTTCTCACTTGGTGTAGGGCATCCTGTTCTCACTTGGTGTAGGGCATCCTGTTCTCACTTGGTGTAGGGCATCCTATTCTCTCTTGGTGTAGGGCATCCTATTCTCACTTGGTGCAGGGCATCCTGTTCTCACTTGGTGTAGGGCATCCTGTTCTCACTTGGTGTAGGGCATCCTGTTCTCACTTGGTGTAGGGCATCCTATTCTCACTTGGTGTAGGGCATCCTATTCTCACTTGGTGTAGGGCATCCTGTTCTCACTTGGTGTAGGGCATCCTGTTCTCACTTGGTGTAGGGCATCCTATTCTCACTTTTTCTTATGCTTTCTTCTCAATGCTGAACAACAGAGATGATTTTTAACAAAATTTCAGAATTACTTTAAACACCTCACTGTCTATGTTGCTACTTAAATACATCCAGCATCATGTATTTACTAGGGATTTAGTAGTATATAAGAAAATATAACACTATTAGCTGCCATTACAATAATCCAAATTTCCTGGTATTTTCATAAATAACATGCTTTCTCTCTATAAAAGCTGTCATTTATTTGAACTATACAAAACTACACGCAGAGTAATATGAAATTACCTTATTATATGATGAAAAGCCACAGTTACAGTATTAATTTGACTCTATCATAATGCTCAGCTAGATTCAAATTTTTACTTTGTCATATCATTGACTAGCTGAACAGGCTTCAAACCAAAATGAAATTAGTTTTTCGTTAGAAATCAGAAATGCAGGTTTTTGATAATTTACGAATTTTAGAAATCTAGCTTTCATCTCCTGACCAATTGCAGAGCTAAGGAGGTATTCTACCACCACGTCACACTCCCAGTCTCCATCAGCCACTGTTGGACAACATCTCATACAGCCCACCAAGTCACACCCCCAGTCTCCATCAGTCACCGTTAGACAACATCTCACACAGCCCACCAAGTCACACCCCCAGTCTCCATCAGCCACTGTTAGACAACATCTCACACAGCCCACCAAGTCACACCCCCCAGTCTCCATCAGCTCATTGTTAGACAACATCTCACACAGCCCACCAAGTCACACCCCCAGTCTCCATCAGCCACTGTTGGACAACATCTCACACAGCCCACCAAGTCACACCCCCAGTCTCCATCAGCCACTGTTGGACAACATCTCATACAGCCCACCAAGTCACACCCCCAGTCTCCATCAGCCACTGTTGGACAACATCTCATACAGCCCACCAAGTTACGCCCCCAGTCTCCATCAGCTCACTGTTAGACAACATCTCACACAGCCCACCAAGTTACACCCCCAGTCTCCATCAGCTCACTGTTAGACAACATCTCATCCAGCCCAGGCTGGTCTTTAATTCTGTTGCTTAGCCAGGGGTGGCTTTGAACTTCTGCTCCTTCTACCTTCACTTTCCCTAGTGCTGGGATACAGGCTTGTGCCACTATGCTTGGCTACAGATCTTACATCTAGTACAATTAAGTATCTGTAGTCTTAATTATTTGTAAAATCTATTCTTATTTTTCTATTCCTCCTCCAGTTTACACTGGGTTTTAGTGTTTCTCTTAGTTATTCAGCGCTTCACATCTTGGTGAAAATGCTGAACGAATAAAGAACTACACTATGGCTTCTGAGTGATTTTATATGTGAGACACATACACAGAGATCCTCTGGTCCTCATGATTGCAGCTAGCTTTATTTTATTTTTTTTATTTATTTTTTTTTGGTTTTTCGAGACAAGGTTTCTCTGTGTAGCTTTGCGCCTTTCCTGGAACTCACTTGGTAGTCCAGGCTGGCCTCGAACTCACAGAGATCCGCCTGGCTCTGCCTCCCGAGTGCTGGGATTAAAGGTGTGGGCCACCACCGCCCAGCTGCAGCTAGCTTTATTGACGACTGAGACATCTCTTCAGCCCACTAGTGCAATTCTATTGTGTAAACAGTGGCTGGATCTGGCCAACAGCCTATCACTTGCTGCCTCCTTCCTGGTCTGCATGACTTCTCTGTCTCCCTCCCTCCTCCTGCCAGCCCTCTTCTGTTTTTGACATAGCAGACTTTGAACTTGTGATCCTCCTGCCTCAGTTTCCTGAGTACTACAAGCGGTATTACAAGTGGTATCACCATACCTGGCCTGTATGGTTCTTTTCAGAAGTCCCCAAGACAACAAAAAGTCATGTGTCACAACATAATTCATGGCTAATAGAGTAAAACCATATGTTAGAAGACAGATTAAACATGAAACTTCATTTTAGATGTTTATCCATGGTAAGTGCTTGCTTATTTTACTGAGCTCAGTGAATTTTCCTTTCAATCTTACCAATTAAATGCTTATTTCTAAGCAAAAATGTACACGAGATGCAATTTTTTTTCTTTCTTTTTTTTTTTGTTTTTGTTTTTGTTTTTTTTTTTTTGAGACAGGGTTTCTCTGTGTAGCTTTGCGCCTTTCCTGGAACTCGCTTTGTAGACCAGGCTGGCCTCGAACTCACAGAGATTTGCCTGCCTCTGCCTCCCAAGTGCTGGGAATAAAGGCGTGCGCCACCACCGCCCAGCTGAAATCCAGTTTTACAGTGTAATTTAGCTACATACAGCTGAAAATTGTTGTTTTAGGATCAAAACAAAACTTTGAACTAATGTTAAGTTAAACCAGAAAGCTAAAGTTCATTATCTTAGATATATATACACACACATTATCTTAGACACACACACACACACACACACACACACACACACACACACACACACACACACACAGAACTCTGAGGGATGTGGATAAGGATTGCTGAGTCTTGGTGGTTTCTAGTCCAGCTGAGAAAGCCCAAGCCTGAGGCTCAAGCAGAGACCCTGTCTCAAGAAATAAATGGCTAGTGACAGAAGAGGGCATTTGACAGCTTCTGGCCTCCACCCACATGCAGGTATGTGTGATGGGAAAAATCAAAGAATATCTCATAAGGAAGTAGCTTTTGCTCTCAGTTCTGAAGGGCGGCTATGGTATGGACATGTAGAGACGTCTGCAGGAAACTTTGATTCTGAAGAAAAACAGAGGCGTAAGAACTATTATCGTGGTGGAACGCTTCCCAGGGAAACAGAGTTAGATGAAAATGCTAACAGGCATTTGAAGGCCAAAGCATTAAGTTCAATTAGATTCAAGAAGTGAGAACTAATAAAATGATTAGAACTGTGCTCTGCGAACATCAGACGGACTGACAACAGCATTTAAAATGAATATAAAAAGAAAGCAGTTAGGAAACTATTTAAAAAGCTATTAAGCTGGGTGGCGGTGGCGCACTCGGGAGGCAGAGGCAGGCAGATCTCTGTGAGTTCGAAGTCAGCCTGGTCTACAGAGCGAGATCCAGGAAAGGCCCAAAACTATATAGAAAGAAACCCTGACTCGAAAAACCAAAAAAAAAAAAACAAAAAAAAAAACCAAAACACAACAACAAAAAAAAAAACCACAAACCAAAAACCTATTAAAATAATAAAAAAGATAGGCATAAAAGGTTGGTAACCAAAGGACTGGAAGAGAGGATACACTGGGAAAAATCATAATCAACACATTGCTATGATCAAAAAACCCCTCAGATGACTGGACAGAACATCAGAACATGCTTTCTTATTTAGGGCAAGAACCTCTCATCGCCTTTGCGATCTTCTCCAACAAACCAGTAAATACTCCTAATTAGTTCAGATACTTAAAACAAACAGAAAAACAAGAACACATAAATACCAGTATTAGAATACCACTTTTCTATGGGAAATTAACCCTGGGGCTGGGGATGACTCAGTAGATAAAGGGATTGTAGTGCAAGCACTAAGGACAGAGTTCAAATCCCAGGATCCTTTCAAAGATGGCTGCAGCAGCCTCACCTGTAACTCCAGTCTCTTATGGCAAGGTGGGCAGCAGAAACAACTCCTGGGAGCTGGAGAGCCAGCTGGGCTGGAACATGTGACAGTGAACAACAAAGAGCTTGCCCTAAGAAGGGGGCAAACAAGAACCCACACCTCAGCCTGTCCTCTGACCTCCACATAGGTGCCTTTCACAAGATGCACGTGTGCGTACACACACATACACACATGTACACATACACACACACAAACAAACAAACAACACTAATCCTGAATATAATCACTTCAATACCACAGAATTCATGTGTTAGTGCCCCCTCTGCTGGAACGCTGGAGATAAAGTATGATCTAAAATTTGGGATCTTTGTTTTCAGAAACAAACAAGCCAGGCGGTGGCAGCGCACGCCTTTGATCCCAGCACTCAAGACGCAGAGGCAGGTGGATCTCTGTAAGTTCGAGGCCAGCCTGGGCTACAGAGTGAGTTCCAGGAAAGGCTCCAAAGCTACACAGAGAAACACTGTCTCAAAAAAAAAAAGAGAAAAAAGAAAGAAAAGAAAACAAACTGAAAAGCAAGAGCTCTGCGTTGCAGTAGCTTTTCCCTAGCCGTGTCTAGTGCTCTTCTAAGGAGGGGTCCATAAAGTCTGTTTATATGTAGAGGAGTACTCTGGAGAATTTGATGGCTGTTTAAACAGCTGGTTATGAAAAAAGAGGTTTTAACATTATTTAGACTTCACAAATATTTAAGCAATCTACTTCTCAGTACAAAGATAAACTGGAATGAAGCAGATAGATGTTTTAATAGGCAAGTAGACTACGGTGAGGAACAGTTTTACACCCTGTTCATTAAGAATTAGACTGTAATTCCCTTGTCAACTGCTGCGGGGGAGGTTCCACCAATGGAAAGAAGATGCCAGGGTTAGTCTCTATCTTTCTCCCTACCTAAAATGCAATCTCTACACTGGTTTCCGATTCTTCTAGGATCTAGATAATCCCAGTTCCCACCAGGTAATCCAAGGCCCATCATATGCCTCCATTTATCACTACTTGGCTTCTTCCTACTGCTGCTCTGTGGTCACCTCACCATTTCCTATTTGGCTTCTTAAGTCTTCTGTAACTCACATGACCAAAGTTCCCTTATGGAAGGGAAGGGGGAAGAAAGCTAGAGCAAAATGGTCCAGGAATATCTCTTTTGACTCTGGGGTACCCTGGTTCGATGCCACCACCCTCGTTTCACAACAGAAAAGAAAGAACAATAGCACCATTGAAGTTTCATGTTGCTAAAGCATGCCAGGATAATTTAATGTAAAAAGGAATGATAAGCCACCCAAGCTTCCTGTAGACTCCCCGGTAAATCATTTTAAAGAATGATTTGTGTTTTAAAACAAGCCACAGGCCGGGCGGTGGTGGTGCAAACCTTGAATCTCAGAACCTGGGAGGCAGAGCCAGGCGGATCTCTGTGAGTTCCAGGCCAGCCTGGTCTACAGAGCGAGATCCAGGACAGGCACCAAAAGCTACACACAGAAACCCTGTCTCGAAAACAAACAAACAAAACCAAGCCACAGGAACGCCAGACAATTTCGTAGTCTTTTTTCAACAAATGGTTTTGGAAGAACTGCACAGCCACATGCCAAAGAATGAAATCCAATCACTACTTCAGACCACAAACAAAAACCAACACAAAACTGCCCGAAGACTTATGTTTAAGAGATAAAACTACAGAACTGTGGCCTTCAATAGGTAATGTTTTTTTTTGATATATGGCACCAAAGCACTAGCAACAAAAGAAAAGAAATGCCTTCCTCAAAACTGAACTTTCATCCTTCAGAGCACATTAACAAGAAAATGAAGACAACCCAGGAATGAAAAAACTATTTACAGCCGGAGGGTGGGGGTGGGGTGGGGGTGGGGTGGGAGCACACCTTTGATCCCAGCACTTGGAAGGAGGCAGAAGCAATGGATCTGTGAGTTCCGGGCTAGCCTGACTACAGAGCAACATCCAGGACAGCCAGAGCTGTTACATAGAGAAACCAACACAAACAAAAACAAAAAAAAGAAAAAGAAAAAATAGATTTACAAATCATATATCTATGCAAGCAGTTGTAGAACAAAGAACTCTTACAACTCGTAAGTGACAACCTAGTATTAAAAATAGGTAATGATATGAACAGACACTTTTCTAACATCACTGGCCATCAGGAAGATGCAAATCAAAAGCACAATAAGGAGACACTAGAAAGCTTTGTTAAAAAAGAAAGCTCAGTGAGGTGGCACACACCTTTAATCTCAAAAAAGTGGAGGTGGGGGTAGAGGAGTGTTGGAACCATTACAGAACACTGATGGGAAAGTAAAATGATGCCGCCACTCTGATAATTCCACAAATGTTAATATATAATTATATAAACCGGCTAGCAATTCCATTTCTAAGATTATATCCAACACATGCCCATACGAAAACCAATATACATACAGGTGTTGATAACAGTACTAATTATAATAGCCAGAAACTCATGCCTACCAACTGATAGCTAAATAAAATGTACAAAGAATTACTATTCAATAATGAAGAGTGGGACTGGGTGAACAGCTCAGTTGGTAAGATTCCTTGCTGTACAAGCATGAGGACCTGAGTCTGGATCTCCAGCATCCATATAAAACTGAGATTAACTGAGAACTGGGAAGGGTAGACAAGCGGATCTTGGGAGCTCACTAGCTGGCTAGCCTAGCCCAAATGACAAGCTTCCAGTTCAGTGAGAGATCTGTCTCAAGGCAAGAGGTGGAGAACGACAGAGGAAACACCTGACACCTCGTTTGGCATCTGCATGTGTGTGCAAAGCGTGCAAGTCCCAATATTCACAAGCATGCAACACACACACACACACACACACACACACACACACACACACACGCATTCAAATTAAAGTTAATTAAAAAAAATGTAGCCATGTGTGAGGTCCTGAGTTCCATTCACAGCATAGCCAAGAATAAAAAAATTTTTAAGATCAAAGAAACAAATGTAAAGGGATGTGAAACAGTGATGCATTATAACTTTAAGACAATTTATGCTAAGTCTAAGAAACCACTGTGCCACCCCCGAATTCCATTCACGAGAAATATCAGTATAGAAGAATTCACAGAAACAAAGGGGAAGGCTGCCAGGGTTTGGAGAGCAACTACAATGGGTACAGGTTTCTTGCTGGGTGATGAAACTGCTATAAAATTAGATAGTGATGGCTGTACAACTCCTAGAAAAAATGAGCCATACAACGTAAAACGGTGAAGTAGGCTGGGGCTACTGAACCTCATACCCAGGATATACATGTGGGAAGTGAGACCCCTTTCCTACAAGTTGCCCTCTCATCTCCACACAAGCACCATGGCACACGCAATCATACAGACATACATATGCATATGCATACACACACACACACACACACACACACACACACACACACACACACACACGCAATCATACAGACATACATATGCATATGCATACACACACACACTAAATAAATAAATAAATAAATGTACTTTAAAAATTAAAACAGGAGGGGTTAGGGATTTAGCTCAGTGCCCACAGAGTGCTTGCCTAGCAAGTGCAAGGCTCTGGGTTTGGTCCTCAGCTGGGGGTAGAGAAGTTAAAACAGAAGTATACGGCATGTAGACTGTATCTCAGTATTTTCTTTTTTTTTTTTTTTTTTTTTTTTTTTTTTTTTCGTTTTTCGAGACAGGGTTTCTCTGTGTAGCTTTGCGCCTTTCCTGGGACTCGCTTGGTAGCCCAGGCTGGCCTCGAACTCACAGAGATCCACCTGGCTCTGCCTCCCGAGTGCTGGGATTAAAGGCGTGCGCCACCACCGCCCGGCCTCTCAGTATTTTCTTAAAGGGGGAAAACTGGGTCAATGAGATGGCTTGTCAGATAAAAGTGCTTGCCACACAGCCTGACAACCTAAGCTTGATCCCTGGGATGCGGTGCCGTGCATCTGTAATCTTGGTGCTCCTCTGGGCAGATGAGAAAGAGACAGGAGAACTAGCCAGAGGTCACCTCCACAAACTGGAAAGAGAGACCTAACTCTTGAAAGTTGTCCTCTGCTTGCACATGTGCATCTGGCATAGGAATGCTCACGCTCAATCTTTTTTTTTTTTTTTTTTTTTTAAGGAGAGGTGGGCATGGGGAGATGGGTCAGAGGGTTAAGGTGCTTGCCACCATACCTGACTACCTGAATTTTATCCCCGGGCACAGCAGGAGATCAACTGCCCCACAAGTTGTCCCATGATTGGCATACATCTGCTATGGCAAGAGGGTGCCCACTTACATACACAAACAAAATAAATAATTATGAAAGAAACTTTAAAAATTCCAATGAATAAATCTAAAATTGCATCTACTTTTCCGACATACAAAACCCCACGCACTGTATGGCAACTCTCTTCCCCTGCATCCCGTGCCAACCCTAGCTACCTGAAACAGCCATCTCCGAGCCGGACTGACAAAATAGCTTAGCAGGTGAAGGTGCCTATGCCAAGCCTGACAACTTACATTCAGTTCTAGCAACCGGAATGATGAGGGGAAACACTGAGTTGTCCTCTGACTTCCATGTGTGTGTCATGACACACGTGCCCACACATATAAAATAAATATAAATTCTTAATGCAATACTCAGCCACCATGTACCTCCCACATATCACAGGGCTGCCTGTTTCTGCTGAAAGTCTATTTGTTCCGTTCACTTTCCACGAACCTGGGAACCAAAGCTTAGCTCTTCATCTCCTATCTGAACTACCATGTTAAGACTTACAACAAGCCTCTCAACTCTAAGCTCTTCTCTCCTCCCCATTCCCACTTCTTTGAGACAAGGTCATCTTATACCTATAGCCCAGGCTGGCCTCCAAATCTTGACCCTCCAACCTCAGACTTTCTCCCTTTCATGCTTCACAATTCAAGAGCTACCTTCTCAATATAAACGCAAGATAAAAATGGGATGGCATCACTATGTCAACTAAACATAGTACTCAAAAACTACTTACAAATGTAAAGTTGACATTTCATACAAACAGTGCAAGATATTCCACAATCTGGCCTCAATCTGTTAAAACCTGATTGCAACAATTTTTTTTAACATTTTCTTATCTAAACACATTATTCCACAAAAATGCTTTATAATTTATGTTCTTTGTTCTCTCTCAACTGAAATGATCTCTACCTTTTTTTTACTCAAATCTAAACCAGCTTTGAAATCTGTTTAAATGCCTATTCCTGTCTGGTGTTCCTTTAGCAAAATGAATAACTTTTGTCCTCTATATATCACTAACATTTTAGAGTTCTATTATTAAAGAAAGAAAGAAAGATGGGGAAAATGTAGGTTTGAGACTGATAGACCTGTGTTCAAATCTTATTATTACATTTATTTACTTATTTGTGTGTGTGTGTGCAACGGATGCCATGACACAGAAGTGGAGGAGGTCAGAGGACAAACTGAGAGTTGGTCATCTCCCTCCATCACGTGGGTCCTGGAAATGGAGCTCAGGCCGTCAGGCTTGGCACCAGACGTCTTTATGGACTGGACCATCTAGCTGTCTCCTGGGTTCAAGTCTTAATCTTGCCATTTACTTATTAGCTCTATGGACTAGTAATGGAAAAATTTTTAACCTATTTGAATTTCATCTTCACCTGTAAGATGAAAATAATACATATATCATGGGGTAATCATGAATATCAAAGTATAGTAGGTACATAGGAATCCTTAGTAACCTAATTTTCTTTCCAGATTTCAGTCTGCTCTAGTGTTTACATGTGTCGCTATCACTAAACTCTAAACTGGTTGAAAGCAACACTATGCAGATGGGCCTTCCATTTACTACAAGGTTAAATCCTGAAAAGCCTAGGTATCCTAAGTAAAAACCACATTTAATATTTCTGGGCATTGTAATACATGCCTTTAATTCCAGCACTCAGGAAGCAGAGGCAGAGGCCGAGATAGGCAGAGCTTTGTGAGTCCAAAGCCAGCATGTCTACACATGAAGTTCCAGGCCAGCCAGGCTATACAGTGAGACCCTATCTCAAAACATAAACAAACCACCACCACCATCTTAGCCTCCCAACATAATAGCTTAGCAATGTATTATACTGTAGATGGATTATTCACCCTCGTGATCCCTTGGCTGTTATCTTTAGCCTACTAACTGCCCAGTGTGCCGGAGAGTACTGTCTGGCTAGTTCAGGAAGACCAAAATTCCAAGTTTGCTTTTACTGACTGTGTGCTGCTTTTCCATTATCATAATGTAAAACTCATAAGCTGAATCAATGTAGGTTAGCGAGCATCTAATTATAACATCCAATTGTTGTAAAGTTACCACTGGCTACAGCTTAGAACTAATCAACTCGACACAGGCATGGCAGCACATGCCTGACTCCTAGAACTTGGAGGGAGGTCAGGGCAAGAGGATGGTGAGTTTTCAGCCAGTCTGGACTACAGACTGAGTTTCAGGCCAGCCTCTGTTACACATGGAACTCTTGCTTCAAATCAAACACACAAAACAAACTGTGCTAATAAAATCTGCAAATTTTATGTGTAAATTTAACCTTAATCTTTAAAAACCAAATACAATCAATTTTTTTTCAAAAAACAACAACAAAGAATACAAACTATCTACCTGTGCTAATATATAATTAGAAAAATCTGAAAGAGAAGCTATTTTTTTGCCAAAGCAAGAGAGGTGACAGATTAATCTGATCCAAGAGTCTTTAAGAAACATAAACAACTTTAATGTTAAGATAAGCACACACCTGGGGGTTGTTTCTGGGAAAAAAAATAAAAAAACAAACAAACAAAAAACAACTAGGTTTCAGAGGAAACCACTACTTTGGCTGCTAAAATAGAAAACGTTCATATTAGATACTACAGTTTTATCAAACTAACTATATTCAATAGCTCAATTATAACACAGCAATTGCATTTAACAGACACTGAAGGAATAACTACAAAAAACATTTCTGCACCAAGAAATTGAAGAAATAACTATAAAAACCGTGTCATAAAGAAATTGTCATCCTAGCCGGGCGGTGGTGGCGCACGCCTTTAATACCAGCACTCGGGAGGCAGAGCCAGGCGGATCTCTGTGAGTTCGAGGCCAGCCTGGGCTACCAAGTAAGTTCCAGGAAAGGCGCAAAGCTACCCAGAGAAACCCTGTCTAGAAAAACCAAAAAAAAAAAAAAAAAAAAAGAAATTGTCATCCTAGATCAGTTAACACACTAGAAACTAAGAAAAACTTCTAGGAAGCTGGTAGGTATCCTAGCTCATTCCTAGAAACATGGCAACAAATTTGTAGCCTTGCTATTAGTGTCTGGAAAGAGTTTACAAAACTATGCAAAAGTAACTCGGTTCATGGGTGGGGGTGGGGCAGGGCATCCTAGGTCATACAGAAAACAGCAGCACTCTCTTTAAACAATCCTTTTAAAGGGTCTATAACTAATACTCCAAAACCGCTGTACTGAACAATAACATGGGTGAAGACACAGATCCAAAAGCAGTTTAAACAATGTTCTACTAATGCAGGAGTTGACACACAGGTTTCCTTACCTCTTCATCATCATCAGAATCATTCCCAAATACTGACGGTTTTTGCAAAACTCGGTGCAACGGCTGTGTTTTCTTTGGCAAAAGAAGCCCATACCTGCATGGGTTTTTTTGGAATAGAAATCATGCCATTATCTTTAAATGTTAAAACATAACGCATCCACTACTTTTTCCGGATGAATTTCCCAAATCAAAACATATCATACAACCTATGACCACATAACGGGCTTGCTGCTTTGCAATGATAACAAAATTCTAATGTGTCATGATTTTATAATTATTGTTTGTCTATCTGGGCCAATCTTAACATTTTTACTGAGAAGTGAATGAAGAATACAGGAATGTAATCTTCATGTAATACAGTTATCTTTAACAGGCACAGTGTCATGCTCTTTTCAAATTTGCTAAAAGTCAAAAATGTTCTAAACTGTCCTCTGATTTTTCCCACTACTGTGCACTTACACAGTTCATAAGTTCTTGATAATGAAACCCACTTAAACTTTTTCAAGAATTTACTGTGAAACCCAAGCAGACAGCCGGGCAAGTTCCCATTCGCTTATCAGGCTCAACTGCTTTTGTCTGCCAGCACGTCACCACGGGGCAAGTTCCCATCACCGTCAATGGCGCTCACTTGCTTTGTCTTAGCCCCTCTGAGAATCATCATCAGATTCAACTCAGATCGTTTCCCGAGGTTTTTTGGCTTTTAAAATGCAGAGGCCACAGGACGTGGCATCGAAAGGTTTACACACCCCAGGTAAAAAGCTCCAGGCACATTCACAGTATTTGTGTCTTTCACGGCAGCGTACACCCAGTTTCCTATATGCCTACCCTTTTCTGTGGCTTCTCAGCACCACACTCCTAACACCAGAAGGGAGGGCGGGAAGCAGGCCTTGAGCTTCTGCCAAGGAGAACAAGGGCCTCTAAGGAACCCAGGAGTTTCTCTTCTCAGTGCCCCTGAGCGCATCCAACCGGGAGAAACACAAGCGCGGGGTAGGAAGCAAGACTGAGGGGCCTCAGACCGAGCTTTTGGAAAATAGAAAAGTCTCGCTCTCTGCCCCTCAGCCTAACTTCCTTTATTTCCTCACAAGTTTCTCAAACTTCGGGCTTGCATCCTGGAAAAATGTACGGGGCGGGGGTGGGGAATCTATGTTGCTCGGGATTCCTCGCCTTCTCCCGCCTCTAGCCCTGGCGGCAGCGGCCCTGCACTTCCGGCCACCTCTGACGCCTCAGCCTAAAGCCTCGGTCTCCCTGGCTTCTTACTCCCCAGCCTGACCCTAACTCCCCCATCACTCACTGCCTGCCCGGGACCGCCATCTTGTTCCCGTCTCCGCTGGACGTGGCCGACGCGGATGTGACGTTGACGCTGACGCGGGCACGCACACTTCCGGTGGCCGGAACTCGCCTAGCGGCGGGATCTCGTCCCGGAGGTGTTTGCACGAAGTTGGTGGCCGTGTCCTACCGCCGTGTCTTGTTTCGCCTAGGACTAGTGGCCTTGAAGTCGACGCTAGGAGGGGACGACAAAATTGGCTCGAGAAAGGCGATCCTGGGAAGAGCCGCGTCACCGGAAATAGTATTAGAATCACGAATCCAACCGCGCGCACCTGCTGAATCCGGAGCGGGCGGGGGTGGGGCCAGCAATCTGAATTTTTTTTTTTTTTTTTTTTGGTTTTTCGAGACAGGGTTTCTCTGTGTAGCTTTGCGCCTTTCCTGGAACTCACTTGGTAGTCCAGGCTGGCCTCGAACTCACAGAGATCCGCCTGGCTCTGCCTCCCAAGTGCTGGGATTAAAGGCGTGCGCCACCACCGCCCGGCAGCAGCAATCTGAATTTTAATGAGTTTCCAAACGGCTAATTACAGACCGGTGGATTTGTTTTCCTTCTGACCTGTTCAGTGTAGCTAGTTCTGGGTAATTAGAAAACGAAAAGCAGCAGTACACCAATGAGAACTGATTATTTTCTGCGAACAGGGTCTTGCTGTATAACCCCCACTTCCCTAGAATTCAAGATCCTCCTGCCTCAGCTTTTGGAATGCTGGAGTTGCTGGCCCTAGCCGAGAACTGAAATTATTTTAACATTATTGTTGGTGGTGCCACTAGGCATAGGGAACAGTGTCATATCTGACACGTTTTTGCATCTTTGAGACCGTCATGGTGTGTAGTCTAGAATAGCCTCTTGCCTCAGCCTCCTGAGTGATGGTAATCCGTCTCAGGTTTGCCACCTCGTTAAAAACAGCCAGACGGTGGTGGCGCACGCCTTTAATCCCAGCACTTGGGAGGCAGAGGCAGGAGGATCTCTGTGAGTTCGAGGCCAGCATGGTCTACAAAGTGAGTTCCAGGAAAGGCGCAAAGCTACACAGAGAAACCCTGTCTGGGAAAAACAAACAAACAAAAAACCCTGGCCACATTTCATCTGTGCATACACCATTCTAAACTAGTTGTAGAACAGTTTAAGAGACCAATTACAAAAAGGCTGTTACGTCTGTACAATTGTTTCTCTGTTTTTTTTTTGTTTTTTTTTGTTTTTTCCTCTCTCAAGTATTTGGAAGTTTTATGAACATGTGGGATGGTAGCGTTAGGAAGTGACCCTGAGGTCTAGGTTTATGTTTTGTTTTTAAAGATTTATTTCTTTATTATGTATACAGCATGGATGACTGCAGGCCAGAAGAGGGCACCAGATCTCATTACATATGGTTGTGAGCCACCATGTGGTTGCTGGGAATTGAACTCAGGACCTCTGGAAGAGCAGCCAGTGCTCTTAACTTCTGAGCCCTCTCTCCAGCCCTAGGTTTATGTTTCAAAGGGAGGACACTTACCAAGCATACTAAAAGCCCTGGGTTTGAACTCCAACACTGCAAAAGAGAAGAAAATGACCTTCTAGTCATTTCTCTGTTTTGGTATAACTGGCTTTGTTTTGAAAGGCATAATATGCCTTTTTTAAAAATCTTTTTACTTTTAACCTATTTGTGATATGTTTATGTTGGATTTCTTGCTGATAACATATAGGCGAGTCTTCCTTTTTATGTGTACTGTCTGATAACCTTATTTTAATTTGAATGTTTAAACTATTTTCATTAAAGTGATTATAAACACACCTATTACTTGTTTCCCTTTTTCTCACATGTTCTTTGTTCACTACCCACTCCCAAGCACTATTTTGCTTTGTTGTGGGTTATTAGAGGAGATCTTGTAATTGAATTTATGATCCAGCCTCCATTTGTATTAGCCATACTACTATGCTCTGTAGACCAGGCTGGCTCTGCCTCCCAAGTGCTGGAATTAAAGGCTTGCATCATAACCATCTGGCAAAGTATACATATTTTAAGAATATCAGATATTCTTAGTTAGTAGACCCCATTTTCATTATGAAATAACCTCATTTCTCCTAACAGTTCTTGCTCTGAAATCTTTGTATGATCTAGCTAGTCTAGTTTTCTTTTGACATTAACTCTAGAAAAATTGAAAAGATGTACAAGAATGAAAAATAATTGCATATTCTATATGACAGATGTAATCATGGTAATGTATATGAATATCCATCTAGTCTAACTTAAATGATGACATCATATTGATGGACGAGTGGGAGGTATTTATGTGCAAATGTACACACACACACTTGAAGCCTTGGGAAGAAGCTATGTTTTTTGTATGACATATTGGGAGGTTAATGGATATTGCTTAAATTGGGAGCATAAAGAATGTATCCACACACCCATGTTATGTAGCAATATAGAGGTAAATATCAAAATTATAGCTGACGTGCAGAGATTGACAAACTGCCCTGCAGTCAGAGAGTAAATCTGTTAAGGATTTGCCGCATGTGGCCTCTGGAAGACATTCAGCTGTTGTTTTTAATCTAAGTTGTTCTATTACCAATAAGGACTCGGGAGTCAGAGATGGGGGTGAAAATCTGATAGATCAAAGAAGTGGTGGAGAAGTGACCAGCTGACCTCCCCTCCACTTTTTTTTTAACCAGAGACCCAGCAAGCATGTCTCTCCACATATCCCAGACCAAAAAGACCTCAAATCTCTAAGTCCCTCCTACCTCCTCCCTGTGTCAATCTTTCTCCCCTGCATCCTCTGCACTCTCTATGGCTAATTCTTGTCAACTAGTCTCTGGCTCTGCCCCTGATCCAAGGTTAATTTTATTAACAGTCTTGGAGTTTCACAGTGCAATCAAATATCCCGAAACATTCAGCTCTGACCTCATGATGTGAAGGTAGCCATAGACAACAGGGCTGAAGTTCCAACTAGACCTCTTAGAGAAACAGAGTCTCTTCTGTGTAGTCAGGGTTGGCCTAGAATGTACAGTTTTCCTGCCTGAGCCTCCTAATTTTGGGATTAGAGATGTGTGCTACCATGCTGGACTTCCAAATTGTAGTTTACCATAATGGACACTGGTCTAGGTTTGGCTGCTGAGCTGTTTGCCAACTCCCAAGGCTAAAAGAATGGGAAGCTCACTCTGAAATAAAGAAAATAGGGGTGAGGTGGGCCTGAGAACTTTCTGATCTTGGCGGGCCTTGTATAACACGATGAGTCAACAAACAGTCTGTGTTACTTTACTTAAAACAAAAAAGAGTCAAGAGCAAAAAACTAAAGCACCTGTCAGGGCTGTCTATCTCTTACTGAAAAGATTGAATGGGGACTTGGTTACAGAAGATTGCCCAGTGGGGAGCCCAGAATCCCAGATGATAAGAACTTCTATACTGGTGTCTTCTTTATTGTCCCATTGCCTTTGGAGCACTGTAATGAAGCAGTCCTCAGTTTTCATGAACTAGAGCTTTGGCTTCTCAGGCATAGTGGTGGAGAGGGTTCTTTGCTCAGTTGGCAATCTGCAGTAACAGTGGTAATTGCTACAGGGACTCAAGAACACAGAGAAGCCACAGAGATGTTAGAACCCAAATCTGGGCTCTTTAACTGGAAATGCAACAGAGGCAGAAGTGAACTAATCCAGGAAAAGATAGCTCATCACCACCATACTCCTGAATGTATAACCATCTCCACTCTCTTGGGCTTCCTGGAGTAAGACTTGAGAAAATAGTCACGTGGAATTGAGAACAAGACAGCTGTGGGAACAGTAGCACCCAAACTGGAGGATTATCTGTGTCAGCTTTTGACATGGATGTTACTAATGTCACTGTCACTACTTGCAGCCTCTGCTTCCAACTTCTCAGGCTTACCTTCCTCCTCTGTGCATACAACTTTTGCTGACTTGTAGTGTAGGGGACTCTTCTGTTCCACCAGGCAGCTCCCAAATAACCACACAGAGACTTATTGTTGATTATAAATGCTCAGCTGATAGCTTAGGTGCTGTAGAATAATATTTTAAGATGTGTTGCATTTGTTTATGCTGTGGAACATTTGTTTTAATGATGCAAAGATGTGTTGCATTCTTTTATGTTGCACTTGTTTAACTCTGTGAAGCTGTGTTACTTTGCCTGTCTAAAACACCTGATTGGTCTAATAAAGAGCTGAACAGCCAATAGCAAGGCAGGAGAAAGATAGTGGGGCTGGCAGGCAGAGAGAATAAATAGAAGGAAAAGTCTGGGGATAGGAGATCTGGGAGCGAGATAAGGAGGAGGACTCCAGGGGCCAGCCACCCAGCTACACAGCCAGCCACAGAGTAAGAGGTAAAGAAAAGTATATAGGGTAAAGATAAAGGCCCAGAGGCAAAAGATAGATGGGGTAATTTAAGAAAAGCTGGCGAGAAACAAGTCAAGTTAAGGCCAGGCATTCATAAGAAAGAATAATACTTCATGTGTGTATTTATTTGGAAGCTGGGTAGCGGGCCCCCAAAGAACAAGGATTAAAATACAACCAACACTCAGGCTTGTTTCTAACTAGCTCTTAGAACTTAAATTAACCCATTTTTATTAATTTACTTGCTGCTCTGTGGCTCATGGCTTGTTACTTCACCTTGTGCACATCCTGCTTCTTCTGCGTCTGGCTGGTGAGTCTGCCATTCTTCATCCCAGCGAGCTCTCTCCCTGTCTGCAAGTCCTGCCTAACCTCTTCCTGCCTAGCTACTGACCATTTAGCTCTTTATTAAACCAATGAGAGCAACACATCTTCACACTGTACAAAAAGCTTGTTCCACAGTATTGTAGTTTCCCAAAAGCAGTACACATCAGCTCTTTTAATGCTCACCACACTTTTTTTTTTGCCTTTCTAAACACTTAATATCTTTTAAAGAAATGTCCCAGTTGCTATGTCTCAATTTTATTTGTGTATGATTTAGATACCTTTGGGAAGGGGAATGGAGGAAAGGGGAGTTGTCTCTTTACATAGCCCAGGCTGGTCTAGAACTCAGGTCCTCCTGATTTAGGCTCCTTGGTGCTAGGATGACAGGGCTGCAGCCCCACCCCCAGCTAAGTACATTTTATGTAAGTCTATTTCACAAGTTGGCTTCATTTAGTGACCCCTAATTCAAATGGTGGTGACTAGAGAGTCAGAATCACATGAAACAAAATTCCATCATCCAAAGAGGCCTCCTCAGTGAGGTCTATGAGGACAGTCTAAGCTTAGGCAATAGATAGGGGATAAAATAATAATTAATATTAACTTGAGTATGAGATAGTTTCTGAAAGAAAACAGACCTTACTATATTCAATTAATTGACCTTGTCAGTTGAAAGTTTTATTTATTCAGGGCCTCACATATCCCAATGTTGCTAAAATTCCTTCCCTGGGAGATATGTAAACACCTACCCCTTTCTCCTAAGGTTCCAACAACAAACAGATACCATTCCACCAAAGGTCACCCTCGGAAACCAGTGGGTTTATTCAGCTTCCTTACATAGCATTGGTGTGAAGGTATGCTCATACCCATAGGTAGGAGCGGAGATGACCTTAAAGCAGCCACACCAGAAGTCTGCACCCAGCAGAAGATGGTGATGCTCCCATGGCTGCACAGTTGGAGTCTCCTCCTCTTAGACCTTTCCTGTCTACACGATATACTCCAGCTCCTACTGAAGGTCAGAATTAGGGCAGAATTACAAACAACTGATTGGTAGGGGTGACTAGATACTCAGGTGGGAGTCCCATCCCTCCCTGTGGCTCCTATGAGGGAATGTCAACAAGCTCAGCTGGGATGACCTTTGCAAGCAAACATGGCTGATCTGATAAAGACGGAGGCCCCAAGGATAGTCCTGTACAACACCCAGGTTGGCTTCAAAGTTGCTATGGAGCCAAGGATAGTTAGGGATGTTTATAGAAATTCAGGAAAACTGGTTGCTTTATTATATTTAGACAACGTAGGGAATAAGAGGCCAGTTACAAAAGATCATAATTTTGTATGATTCCTCTTATATTTGCCAGACAGGCAAATTCATAAAGAAAGTAGATTGGGGGCTACATGTGGAGGCATATGCCTCTAATCCCAGCACTCAGGAGGTAGAGGATGGCAGATCTTTGTGAGTTTAAGGCTAACCTGGTCTAAATAGTGAGTTCCAGGCCATCCAGGACTACATAGTGAGATCCTACCTAAAAAAAAAGAAAAAAAGTTAAAAAAATAATAAAGAAAGTAGACTGGAGGCTACCTAAGGTAAGAATTGGAGGAAATGCTGGGTGTGGTGGCACACACCTTTCATCCCAGCATGTGGGAGGCAGAGGCAGGCAGATCAATGTGAGTTCGAGGCCAGCCTGGGCTACATGGTGGTTTCCAGGACAACTACATAGTGAGACCCTGGCTCAAGAAAACAAAAATAAATAATAAAAAGAGAGTGTGTGTGGAAAGTGAGGCAGAACTGATGGTGGATTTGTGGATTCTTATTGGGTTGGCAAAAATGTCTTAAAATTGCTACAGTGGCAGCACAATCCTGTGAACCTGCTAAAAACTGTTGAACTGTATACTTTAGATGAAGTGGACACCATCTGAGGTATATTTCAAGGAAGTTGTTGAAAAGCCAAGAGGTTCTTTTTAACTTATGCTGCTGAGCTCAGACTCAGAGCCTTACCCTTGCTAAGCAAGCACACTACCTCTGAGCTTCATCCCCAGCCCCTGGAGCCTTTTCAGGGTCCCTCATCAGTATCTTGACACTTCACACTGTTTCTGGACATGCTATAATCATAAAATCAAAAAGGGAGTCTGGATCATCTACTACACCGTGTTGTTTTGCTGTGTGCTATGAGGAGCCAACTAGGAAACCCAATTAAGATGGGGCTGGAGAGACGGCTCGGTGATTAAGAGCACTGGCTGACATGTCCGATGGCTGACAACCACTGGTAACTCCAGGTACAGGAGAAGCCAACACCTCCAATCTCTGCAGGCATTAGCATTCACATGCCCATACCCATACCCAGATACACACATACACAAAATTAAAAATAATTAAATAAATAATTCAAAAAATCCATTTAAGCACCAGTAGCTCAGGACACTTGCTGCCAGCTGATCCAGCAAGCTGTCCTCTGATTTCTATGTGTGTGCCGTGACACACCCACAAAAGAAACAACTAAATAAATATGTTATAATAATTTAAAACTAAAAACAAAAATCCAATTGTTTCCATAGGAAATGAAAGACTGTGTATTCCTTCAAGGTTACTAGAGATCAGGTTTGATCAGGGGAGACCCCCTGAAAATCCTGGCTACAACATAAAGAAATAAACCAAGTGACATATATTTTACCTGCTCAAACATAAAACAAAAAATCATCTTTGTCTGGCTTGTGTAAAACATATAGTCCATACTAGTGTTAATGCAGATGTGTATGTTATCTTTGAAGGTTTGTGTTTCTTTTTCAGAGCAATGGGACCAGATATTGGTCTAAGTCTGGTAAGTCTTAGTAAAACTATACACAGTAAGAACACTTATCAAGCAAGAATTACATTCACAATATCCAGTCCATCTGCACTTGGCAAATTCAAAGAAAATACTTCATTATTAATCCATCTTGCTTAGTCCAAAATTTTATACCTCATTAACCTTCTATCATAACTCAAGACATATAACTATCTAGTCTTCAACTCCATCAACAACCCCAGAAGGATATAATATTGCCTGAGTAAACAGAAAGTGCAGTGTAAGTTGTAGCACGAATCTTAAATGGTCTTATTAATAAGAACAAACCTGGAGCCAGGTATTGGGGTGAATGCTGGAAGATCAGAGAAACAGAACCAGCCACAGCCACCTCACCTTGCCAATTCCTCAGCTGATCCTGTTTCCTCAGACTGGAAGCCTCTGAGTCCTCATCCAAATGAATCTCAGCTGAACTGCTGCTCAAAAGCCTACAAGCTTAACCAGGCTCTAGTTCCTGGTCCTCACCCTTATATACCTTTCTGCTTCCTGCCATCACTTCCTGGGATTAAAGGCTCACTTCCTGGGTTTAAAGGCATGAGTCACCATGCCTGGCTGTTTCCAGTGTGGCTTTAAATTCACAGAGATCCAGGCGGATTTCTGCCTCTGAAATGCTGGGATTAAAGGTGTGTGCTATCACTTTTTTTCTGGCCTCTATATCTAGTTCTGTTCTCTGACCCTAGATAAGTTCATTAGGGTGCACAATATTTTGGGGAACACAATATCACCACAGTAAGTCACTTCCAAAACAACAGATTCATCTGGATGCCTAGACAGTCACTCAAGGTTCCTCTGCAACATTGGGACATTCAATCTTCAGCCTATGGGCCAAGAATGTCTGGCAGACTTTTCCATGAAGCAGGAATTTTGAAGGACTGTCCTGCCTTGTTTTGGCGAAGTTTGGCAATCTTTTTCCTTTCTGTCCAGCTTGTCCAGTTTGTACAGCCTACTGTCAGCAGTCAAGGCAAGAGCAGTTTCTTTGCCCAGTAGCTAACTTTGCCACAATGAAAGCAAACTCTATATGGAGTTTCTTTGATGTTCATCATCTTCTCTGAGGTAATTGGTGCTGCCAGGAGCTAATGTGTCTCACTGTCATGAAAAGTCTCAGGTTATTAAACATATTGAATGCTGTATTCTGTAGGTCTTCCAAGTGTTTGAAGATCACCTATCTATCTAAAATATATCTCTTTAACCTTAAAAACATACCTAATGTGACTACAAGTTTGATTATTATAGATGACTAACTACTAACCTGCATTTCTTAGTTATCCTAAATGGTTTATAATAATAGCTTTCAAGAACTAGATCTTTATCTTATACTTTAAAATGAGTTGCATGGGTACGATGCCCTAAGCAAGAGTAGAAACATACATATGGTTTAACAAAAATCACCTTAAATTTGTATCAATATACAAAAAATCCATACCAATGTAAAATATTTGACGTTAATAGTTGTCTTTTTATCCTATATTCCTATATCCTCACTAAACAATGACAAACACCCATAAACCACCGAATGACCAAAAACTACCCACCTCACCTCTTGGGAATGTGGGTGTTGTGTTCTCTAGACTGCTTCCTGTTATCTGTGGGTAAAGGTATCTTTAGGGAACCTGAGAAAATTGAGATAATGGTCGAGTCCTAAGAAAACTAGCTGTAACATTTGTTGTCTAGTCTTGGCACAATGGGAAAGTGCAAGGATTATCTGTAGTCCTGGTTAGAATAGTCTGTGAGACTGGACCATCTCAGCCAGCAGCCTGCAAGCTGTTTTGGATTCAGATCTTGCAGAAATTGCAACAGAGGCACTTTGAGAGGCTGGATCACCTGAGTCACTCGTTTTCATTGATGTCTGGTCCCATTGCTCTGAAAACACACAAACTTTCAAAGATAACATACACATATGCATTAACACTAGTATGGACTATATGTTTTACACAAGCCAGACAAAGATGATTTTTTGTTTTATGTTTGAGCAGGTAAAATATATGTCACTTGGTTTATTTAAGTTGTAGCCAGGATTTTCAGGGGTTCTCCCCTGATCAAACCTGATCTCTAGTAACCTTGAAGGAATCCACAGTCTTTCATTTCCTGTGGCTCACGATGGCCTTTAACTCCAGCTCCAGAGATTTGATGTCTTCTTCTGGCCTCCACTGGCACCCACCCTGACCCTCTCACAGTAAGCTTGTACACAAAGAGACACACAAGGATACCAATTAAAGTGTCTTTTCCCCCATGAAGGGATAAATCTGTTGTTTTTATACTTTTAGCAAACCCAACTGAGATGCTTCCTTTTGAGGGTTTCATTAGTGAACTGCCCACCTTGCAAATGGACAGCTCACTCATTCTTTAAGCCTGTTTCCTCACTCATAAAGTGGTGATGGCATAAGAATCACCGACTTTATTGGGAGAATCTTAAGTGAGCTAGTATGCAATCATGCTCTGAACATGTTAAATGTCATGGAAAGGGTTGGGAATGTAGCTCAGTTGGTAGAGTGCTCACCTAGCATGCACAAAACACTGGGTTCAATCCTCAGCACCCCAAAAACCAGGCAGGGTGATAAATGTGTGCCTGTAAGCTCAGCATTTAGAAAGTAGAGGCAGAAGATTCAGGAGTTCAAGGTCATCTTCAGCTACCTTATGAGTTCTAGGCCAGCCTATACTGCATGTGACCCTATCTCAAAATTAATAAAGCTGGGGATGGTGGCCAAGTCTTTAATTCCAGCACTCTAGAGGCAGAGGCAGGCCTGTCTCTATGAATTTGAGGCCATCCTGTTCTACATAGCAAGTTCTAGGCCAGTCATGCTTACATAGAGAGACACTGTCTCAATTTTTTTTTTAATGATAAAATAAAATGTGGGAGTTGGAAAGAGAGCTGAGCAGTTGAGAACACTGGCTACTCATCCAGGGGAAGAGTTCAACTCTTAGCACCCTCATGGCCCCTCACATGTGGTTGTGATTCCAGTCCCAGAAGGCTTTCTCCAGCACTACATACACATGATGTGCAGATATTCATTCATGCAAACACTCATACATGTAAAATAAAATCAAATACAAAGAAGAAAAGTGAAAATATAAGAAATCTATTACACTAAACCATAGTAAATGGAATTCCCACAACCACAATAAAAACAGCCTCTCTGACACTCTTCTTTCTGGCTGCCTACACCACCATCTGTATTCACAAGTTTATTCTGAACCCCTGGATGTACAACTATCAGTTTAATATCTTCAAGAACACTGTTGCTAGAAATGTTGCTGCAAATACCTGGAAATGCCTCCCTTCAAATACAAAGTGGCCAAGAGAGGTAACACTGGTCATGAGCTCATCTGAGACAGACTAGCTGGTTGTCATCTAATCAACAAAGGGTAAAGGGCTGCCAATCTCCACTTATAAGGCACTCAGGACACATCACAATCTGTCAGCTTAAGAAAGAAAATAAAGTTTAATTTCCCAAATTTTATTAAAAATGGACTTTGTCATCAGATATCTTATTGCAAAGATGAAATCTCACAACATGCCAATAAAGCTTGCTGTAATAACAAGCTTTGAATGAATAGAAATTCTTTTGTAGTTATAGGACTTGAGAAGTTTTTGTTATTAAAAACTGATGTTTTCTTTATTCTGTGAGTTATGGACAAACATTTTCTCATAAAATGATTTTCTGTGACCAGACACATGCTTATCCTCACAGCACTCAGGAGTTCAAAGCCAGCCTGGGCTACATATCTAGTTCCAGACTAGCCTCAGAAATATATAGAGACTCTTTCGCAAACAAACAAGCAGTAATGTAAAATGGCTTCCAGACTGTTAAGGAAAGAAGAAACAAAGAAGGGATGGAGAAGGAGTGTTTAGATAGTTTTTGAAAAATTCTAAAAACAGTTCCACGTCCACTTTTTAAAATCTTTATTACTTGGTACTCTTTTGATGTAAAAGCTGCCATTTCTCTACTCAGGCCCTCCAGTATCCTTTATTTTCCTATTTAAAGGAATGAGAAGCAACTTCCCAAACAGCCACCGTAGTCTCAGGTCCTATAGAAAGCCCAAACTAAAAGGGAGTTTTCAAATATGTTCCATTACATATTCAGGTGTGTTTGGTTACGATCACCATAACTGCATACTCTTCAGATTAAATTTCTCTTTAGGTAGCACTTTTGGTTTTAGAGAGTGCTGAAGTGAATGTCTGGGAGCAGAATGTGTCAATGGGGCATCCCTTTTCAGTTGGAAATATTTCATTATTAACAGCATAGGACACAATCAACACATCCTAAACATAGTACCAGTCCTTAGCTTTCCTCTGGCAATGATTTCTCCGTGAATGTTGTATGAATAGAGGTATCGCTCTTCTTGGGCAATGGAGGTAAAATAGATCTACTTTGTTTGTTTAGCTCCATAAGAGTCAAATTAATGTGTAACCAGTGGTACAGGATTTCAATAACAAGATTGCCAAATCTCCATACTTCAGTTCGAGAATGGTCTGTATCAAGAAAAGGAAAAGTTAGTATGGATAATATTGTACTTTAGTTATTAAGAAATAAATTAAAATATGATTAAAATTCATTAACTATGTTGTGAATCAAAATCATAGCAATATCTTGTTTATATATTTAATTATAAGAGATAGGTAGAAATTGATATTTTCATGTAATGGAATAATACATAGCAGTTAACACTGAAATAATTATACACACACACATACATGTAACATGTAGAATCTTATACATATTTGTGTATAACTCTTAAAAGTTTAGCCGGGCGGTGGTGGCGCACGCCTTTAATCCCAGCACTCGGGAGGCAGAGTCAGGCGGATCTCTGTGAGTTTGAGGCCAGCCTGGACTACCAAGTGAGTTCCAGGAAAGGCGCAAAGCTACACAGAGAAACCCTGTCTCGGGAAAAAAAAAAAAAAGTTTAAAAACCTGTAAGTTTTTTTATGAATTCATAAAGATATAGTAAAAGGAAACCAGGCAGTGGTGGTGCACACCTTTAATCCCAGCACTCAGGAGGCAGAGGCAGGCAAATCTCTGAGTTCAAGGCCAGCTTGATTTACAGAGCAAGTTCCAGAATGGCCAGAGCTACACAGAGAAACCATGTTTTGAAAAACCAAAAGGATAAACAAACAAACAAAAAAGATATAGTAAAAGACATGAATAAATGATAAGCACCAAACTCATGGTCACATCGTGAGAAAGGAGAATAGGACCAGAAGAGGTAGAGAGTTTTGACTGCTCCTATTACAGTTCGTGTCTTTAAAAACATCAGCCTCAGATGGGCCTGGTGATATTGGTGACATCCCTGTAATCCCAGCCGCCTGGCAGGCCGAAGCAGGAAGATCGCTAGTTTGAGGTTAGTCTAGGCTAGATAATAATTTTGAGCAGGACTGGGCAACTAGTGAGACCCTGTTGTAAACTAAAATTAAAAAGGGCTGAGGAGCCGGGTGGTGGTGGCGCACGCCTTTAATCCCAGCACTTAGGAGGCAGAGGCAGGCGGATCTCTGTGTGTTCGAGGCCAGCCTGGTCTCCAAAGCGAGTTCCAGGAAAGGCGCAAAGTTACACAGAGAAACCCTGTCTTGAAAAACCAAAAAAAAAAAAAAAAAAAAAAAAAGGGCTGAGGATGTAGCTGAGTAAGTAGTAGAGCACCTGCCAAGCACGAAATAAGCCTAGGCCACTCCCCAGCATTGTAAAACACAGTCAAATGAACCTAATCCAAACACAGCTTGTTAAGGTTGGATACTAAATATTATTACATAATGAATACACAGTGCTTATTATTTGTACTGCTATATTTGAGACATTTAAGGAATTGCTCAACATCCTTAGTCATCAGGGAAATGCAAATCAAAACGACTCTGAAATATTCTTTAATTAAAATTTGTTTCAAGATACGTAGTTACTGCCCACTATTGAAAACTGTTAGCTGCCATTCCTAAAGAGTCCCAGGAGGCCGGGCGGTGGTGGCGCACGGCCTTTAATCCCAGCACTTGGGAGGCAGAGGCAGGTGGATCTCTGTGAGTTCGAGGCCAGCCTAGGCTACCAAGTGAGTTCTAGGAAAGGCGCAAAGCTACACAGAGAAACCCTGTCTCGACACCCGCCCCCACAAAAAAAAAGTCCCAGGAGCCAATGATTAATATTTAGATAGAATGGTCCAATGGACAGAGTACCTTAGAGTTGAACAGGTCTGAATTCTAATTTTGGCTCTATCCCAACTAATTTTGTGACCTTAAACAGATTTACTTGCCCTGAGCCTGTCTATCTTTTTGTAAAACAGGAACACTTTAGGATTATTATGAGAAAATACACACAAAAATCTGACTTTCCAGTGCCTGCCTCCACAGGTTGAGTTTTATTTATCACTGTTGTTCCTAATCTAACTCAGAGCAGACCTGGGTAAAGACCTGCTGATTTGAGTTGAACAAACCATTATATACTCACATTAAACCGTGTGAGAGTGTTGAATACCACTACCCAAGAGTATCTTAACCATAATCTCAATTATCTACTAGAATTTTAAAACATTTCTATTAAATCTTGTTTACTGATTGTGTGTGTGTGTGAGAGAGAGAGAGAGAGAGAGTATGTGTGTATATGCGCATGCACGTATGTGCCATAGCATCTGTGTGTAGACCAGAACTTGCAGGAGTTCTCTCTTTCCAACATGTGTGGCCCAGGGATCAAGCTTAGCTTGCCAGGCTTGGTGACAGGAACCTTTACTCAGGGAGCCATCTTTCCCACAGACCCCAGAACATAGTTTATTTCCTTGTCTTCTACCAATACAAGGGGCAAGTTTCCCTGAATTGGGCTTGGCTTTATCACGGTTTGGAAGGCACCTGTTCAAGCTAAGGTGCAAGTGTATGACAGGGAAGGCCCGTGCAATGAGGAGCCATTCACAAGTTTTCATTTCTGTTTGAAGCTGACTTCAAACATGTGGATGCAATGAATTTCCTGATGTCCTCTTTTCACACCCCCTCCCCCCACACAAGCACTGCTTTTTCTCATTCAATTGTAAGTGTTCAATAAATGCTGAATTGAAACAACATTAAATTAAGGAATAATTTAATTTCTTTATTTCAAGTCCTAAAAGTTTTTCCAGATTACAGCTCAATAATATTAGTAACAATTATGAATAAAACCAAGAACAGATGCTACTCGTGAGAACACATTAGAAATATCTGATTCATCTCACTTTAGGGTAATTCTAGACCAATAAAAATACCAACTTAAAACACTGAGGGTGAATTTGTTATCATTGATCCTTCTTTGTGCTAATTAGCTTCCTGGAAACTTTACAAAGAAATATTACAGATTTCCAAAGATTACTCCGATTATCTTAATGTCCCAGTGTTATGAATCTAAATTAAATAAAAGCAAAGTTCATCCCGGGACACTCCTAAGTACCCATCCCAACTAACTTTCTGAGATAAAACAGCTTCCACAGCTTGGTTCCCAAATCCTCCACGAGTGCTCAGCTCCATCAGTGGCTGTTGGTGATCTTGGCTGAACACCCCAGTGTGCAGACCCCTGTCTGTAACATTAAACCAGTCACCATCTCCATGGTGATTCAAGGGTAGGAGGGTAGAGAGAGAACGTTTCCTGTTCAAGCCCCTGTTGATTACTTTCTGTTTTATTGTTACCAGGGACAAAAGCTCCGAACCTGTCTGGGATGTAGTTCCCGTTTCCCTGTCATTTCCAGAGATGGGTGTGTTTACAGGGGCCCCTAATGAGTCCTGTAAGGGAGCCTTCTGCAGCTACTGGGAACATTACCACTGGCTGCCACTGCCCTCTTGTGGCAGACACGTGCCTGATTGTCACAGGTTGGCAGACACCCCACATCTACCATCAAGGCAGTTTTCAAGAGGAGTCTACTTTTATTTCTTCTATGAATCTATGAAACTATGAACATTTTGATTTGCCTTAGCAATGCTTACAGCATTTTTTAAAAATTACATTTAAGCTATAGGAATTTCAGAGTAAGCCTTTGACTATGTACAGGGATGTATTGAGAAAGCTTTTATTATGGTATTTTTAGGTCCCACTTTAATCAAACTTTTAATTACACAGGGAATTCATTATGCTGGAAACATTAGACTATAAAAAGCATGTTTTAAAATTAAACCTCAATTTGTGGATCTCTGCTTTACCAATGGGTTAATTAAGCCAAATCCCCCGGGAAGCATAGACAATGAGTAAAAACAGGCAAAGCCAAGAGAATGAAGTACCAACTTCAAGCTCAAAAGCTGAACGGCTTCCTCCAGCTCCCGACCGAGCCAGGGCCAGCGGTGTTCTTGAATGTTTTCCTTCTCCATGAGCTCCTTCAGTGTGGTTTCTCTGTTTCTGTTGCTTCACACTCCCTGAGTCATTTTAAAATTTACTCATTTAGCATTACTGCTGGTCACAATAAGCTAAAGGTCTGTCCAGAACGGATACTGGAAGGAGACGTGCGTGCAGATTTCAGCTCTATTTTCACATGGGCAGGGGAACTTGGTGATGACAACTGGGCGCTGTGGATTGACTGTTGTCTATTGAAATTGATATTGTTAGAAAATATTATATATATTTTTCTAATTGTACCGTTCATCTAACAATGTAATGCAATTTTCTGATCCTTGAATGTTATTACCAACTATTAGGATATAAAGAAATGAAAGTTAGTAGTTAGATATTATAATAGAACTTGTAGTTATATTAGGTATGTTTTCAAGATTGAGTAGATATATTTTAGATAGACAGGTTATCTTCAAACACTTCAGAGATCTACAGAATATGGCATTTAAAATGTTTTAATAACTTAGAAAATTTTTCTTTTTTGTTATGACTATGAGACATGTCGGCTCCTGGCAGTATCAATCTACTTCAGAGAAAATATGGGCATTGAAGAAACTGCATATGGAGTTAACTTTCATTGTGGCAAAAGTTAGCCACTGGACAACAAAGTATCCTCGAATCAACAGGACAAAATGGACAGACAGGACATAAAACAAAGGATTACTGATTCTTGCCAAAACAAGTGTGGTTATGGCTTTATCAAAAGGCATCTTCAGAGGCCAGGACAATATGGCACCATCCCTGAAGTGGCCTTCGCAATTCGAAAAAGGTACAGAGCCCTTTTCTTCGAAGGCAGCTGAACAGGCAGTGGGCCGATGGCCTCTGATGTGCAATGGAACAGCAGCTGAAACAGTTATTCTTGAAGAGTAACTAAGCTCACGCCTCTCAATAGTAGACTGGCATTTGATGGAGGGATATGGAGAAGAATGGGATGCTGAGATGAAGCCATATATACACAGCCAAGAAGAATGGACAGCTGAATTAAAAAACCATCAACAATTTCCAGAATTTAAAATCCTGAATCATGACATGACACTAGTGGAATTCAGGTGTTTCTGGTCCATGGACTACTCTCACTCAATGTGAGGTTGAACTGTTGACCTTGTGTACATCCTACTTCACAAATGAGTCTGTCAGATATGCTAAGCCTATAGGCTGAAGATGATGCCCCAGCACTTCGGAGAAACCTCAGGTGACTGTCCAGACAGCTGTCTGTTTCTGTCAACTCACAAATTTTTTGGAAGTTGCTTATGTGCACTTCCTGTTTTTATTTTTGTTAGCTAATATTATTTCCTTCTTGGGTCTCTGAGGGAGTTGAAGATTAGTTAGTTATAGTTGAAGATTAATTAGGATACATTTTGGACTTACCAAAATAGGATAGATAATGAAATTATTTTCTCTGAATTTGTCAAATACAAATGGACTAGACATTGTTTAGGTATTTATTACTTGTATATATTGTATATAGTTATTGTACTTTTGTATATAGTTTTTCTTATATTAGTTATAAGTTTTTTCTTTTTTTCCTTTTTATTAAAATAGAAAAGGGGAAATATGGTGATATTTTATTTGTATTAAAATATTATTTGTATGTTAATAAATAAAGTTGCCCGGGGGTCAGAGCTATTAGCAAGCCATAGGAAAGCAGGGCAGTGGTAGCGTACGCTTGTAATTCCAGCACTTGGTAGGCAGAGCTGGGTAAGTCTCTGTGTGTTCAGGGATACAGCCATTATTGGATACACATGCCTTTAATCTCAATACCAATCATGGAAAACCTGGAGGCCTATACAGACAGGCTGTGAGGAGGCGGTCATGTGGTTGGGTTTACAACCAATGAGAAGGCAGGACAGGAACTCTATATAAAGACTTTAACACAGGGGTAGCTCTGGTTCGGAGAGGTAGGACCACCGCAGGAGGAAGGGTAAGGTTTTAGCTCTTAGCTCTGACCTCTTGGCTTTCTTCTTTGCATTGGTTCTGTGTTTATTATTTAATAAGAAGGTTGGATACATCTACAGTTGTCCCAAAGGCAGACACCTCCCAGGCCTAACAGGAACGGATCGGTGTTGAACAGGGAGGAAATCTTGTTTTTTGATTTATTATAGCTGAGGTGGAAGTTTGTTCCAGGACGGATAACGAGCTCTTGAAAGCGCATAGTTCCACTCCCGCTGTGCGCACGATTGCTGTACAAAGCACCCATTCTGGACTTTTTTTTAAACAACGTAGCCATAAACCAAATGTGTCAACATCGGTCAGTGTAATTTTTTAAATAATATTTTTATTGATTATTTGGGAATTTCACATCCTGAACCCCAGCACACGCACTTCCCAGGCCTCTCAGGTTTGCCCACACCCGCCCTTTTGACCCCCCCTCCCCGAAAAAAGAAGAAAAAGAAAAAAGCAAACAAGCGAACAAACGAACAAAAGAACAAGTCCAATTTGTGTTGCCCGCACAGTCACTGGAGCGTGGTTAAACTCGCGGTGGTCAGCCCCTTAAAGAAAACTGAGTCCTCCCCCATCCAGCCCCAGCCCCTGCCAGAAGCCATCACTTGTGGAGAGCTACACTTCAGCATCCTTATTACAATTTTCTAAAAAAGATTTACTTATTTATTTATTGTGTATACAGTGTTCTGCCTGTATGTCTGCCTGCAGGCCAGAAGAGGACACCGGATCTCGTTAAGGATGGTTATAAGCCACCATGTGGTTGCTGAGAATTGAACTCAGGACCATATGGTTGCTGGGAATTGAACTTAGGACCTCTGGAAGAACAGCCAGTGCTCTTAACCTCTGAGCCATCTCTCCAGCCCCCTTTATTACAATTTTTAAGTTCTCTTCTACAGCTTTCTGCTTAGGTTGTTACTTTTTGGGGGGTTGTTACAGAAGCCTTTTAAGTTCTTCTTTCTCAATTTTGAGTCTGCAGTCATCAATACCATGGCTAAAGTAGCTCCCTTGCCCTTTCCAATCAGTGGGAGCATGGATCATGGTTTCTGGCCACAGCACAGACCACGGACAGCCACATGGTCTCCAGCATCAGTATGTGCCATGGACCTCAGCATGGTCTCCAGTGGCAGTACAGACCATGGATATCAACACAGCCCTCTGCCACAGCATGGGCCATGGACACCATCGTACCTCTCAGCAGCAGCTCAGGCCAAGGATATCAAAATGGCTTCAGGTGGCAGCACAGCCCTTCACATCCACATGGCCCTCGGTGGCAGCACAGCCCGTGGATATCATTGTAGTTTCAGCCTGCAGCACAGATCATGGACATGCATGTGGCCTTCCGTGGTGACACGGACCCTGGCCACAGTGGGACCATGGACCCAGACGTGGCCTTTGGTGGCAGTATGGACCCAGACGTGGCCATGACCTCAGGTGGCAGTGCAGGGCACTCACATCACTATGGCTCAGTCAGTGTAATTTATCTTTACAGAAATTCATGGTTCAGGGAAGAAACTCCCAACCTTTTGGTAACATACCCTAGTCAAACCTGCTTCTATGCTCCCTTTGTGGCAAAACATCTAAAGAACTGTCTTCACTCCTCCCTTCGTAAATCATCTGTGGTAATTTGAATGTAATTGGCCTCCATAAGCTCATTGGAAGTGGAACTATTAGAGGTGTGGCCTTTTGGAGGAAATGTATACTGTGGGGCTTTGAGGTCTCCTATGCTCAAGATAGACCCAGTGTCTCAGACCAATTCTTGTTGCCTGCGGGTAAAGATGTAGGACTCTCAGCTCTTTCTCCAGCACCATGTCTGCCTGCATGCTGCCATGTCCCACCATGATGATAATGGACTGAACCTCTGAACTGTAAGCCACCCAATTGAATATTTTCCTTTATAAGAGTTGTGTGGTTACTGTATCTCTTCACAGTAATAGAAACCCTAACTAAGACAGAAGTTGGTACCAGGGACTGAAGTATTGCTGTGGTAGGCCTGACCATGTTTTTGTTTGGAGGAATGTGAACTTTGGTACTTTGAGTTAGGGAAGCAGTGGAATGCTTTAAGTGTGGCTTAATGGGCCATACTAGTAGGAGCATGGAAGACAGTGGTGTTGAGGATGATTTAAACTGTGGGGTGGGGGATGGCTCAAGAGGTTTCAGAAGAGAAGAATATTAATATGTGGCCTAGAGATCATTCTTGCGATGTTTTGGTGAAGAATATAGCTGCTTTTTGCCCTTGTCTAAACAGTCTGCCTGAGGTTAGAGTGAAGAGATTTGGATTAATTCCCCTGGCGAAGGAAATCTTGGAACAGCCTAGTATTCACTCTGTTGTGTGGTTATTGCTAGTCACTCTTCTACAGATTTATAATGAAAAGGAGCAAGATGAACAAGGAAAAATGCAAAATGTACAATTTGAGGAAAAAAGGAGCACCAGGAAGTGGATTGGAGCTAAGTCCTGTGTTCAAGGAGATAAGCAGATTAAGAAATAGAAAACAGGGAGTGGTGACCTCAGGGCAAGATCTCACCCAGCTAAGTTTCCACCTTGTGAAAAGGGATTAAAAGAAAAATTTAGAGCCAGGTGTGGTGGTACACATCTTTAATCCCAACATTCTGGAGACAGAAGCAAGCAGATCTCTAAGTGCAAGGCCAGCCTGGTCTATAGGTTGAGCTCCAGGACAGTCAAGCTTAGGTAGTGAAGGAAACCATGGGAAGCAGAAAGCCTGTGAAGATGTAATTGAACCAGGGGGTCATGTTCCAGCCCAGGCAAGCAGCTGAACTTGGCTGCTTTGGCTACATGTTTCTGGCTTTAGAGTCAAGGATAGAAGAAAGGAATCTTCCTCCATGACTAAGGAAAGCCACTGAGGCCACCAGGCATGTGTCTTGGTGTCCCTGAATATCCCAGAGAGGCCGTTGTATGAAGCTATGAAGGAGAAGCCTGGATTGCCTTGGAGACCCCAAGATGTTAGAGATGCCAGAGTCTTGGGATACCTGCTGAAAAAAAGCTGCTAACAGGGAGTGGAACCAGCCCAAGAGAAAGAAGTGTGTTGCAGTCAACAAAGCTGAAAGGAGTTGGAGATTTGAAGAGCGTTTTGACATCAGACATGGAGATGCAAAGTTTGGAGTTTGCTCAGCTGTTTTTTGGTCTTGCTTTAGTCCACTATTTCCTCTTTATGCTCCCTTCCCTATGTTTTGGAACAGTAACGTATATCCTGTTCCATTATATGTTGGAAGTATATGATCTGTTTTTTTATTTCAGTTTTATAGGGGATTACATTTAAGAGATTGCATGAATCTTAGAAGAGACTTTGAACTTTGGACTTTAAAATATTGTTGAGACTGTGATAGACTATGGGGACTTTTGAAATTGGACTAAGTGCATTTTGCACTATTGTACTGTTACAAGCTTATGGGGGCCAGGGAGTGGAATGTGGTAGTTTGAATGTAATTGGCCCCCATAAACTCATTGGGAGTGGCACTATTAGGATGTACAGCTTTGTTGGAATAGGTGTGGCCTTGTTAGAGGAAGTGTGTCACTGTGGCTTTGAGGTCTTCTATGCTCAAGATACAACCAGTGTCTCAGACCACTTCCTGTTGCCTGCAGGTCAAGATGTAGAACTCACAGCTCCTTCTCCAGTACCATGTCTGCCTGCATGTCACCATTGCCCACCATGATGATAATAGACTAAACCTCTGAAAATATAAACCATCCCAATTAAATGTTTTTCCTTTATAAGAGTTGCTGTGCTCATGCTGTGTCTTTGCAGCAAGAGAAACCCTAACTAAGGCATCATCTATTGGCCAATAAATCTCAATTTTATATCCCCACCTAGAGCTTTCTTCAGAATCTCAGAGTTCTTTTTATAGTTACCTACTCACATCTCTGCTCACATGCCCAATAGACAGCCCAACCTCAGCATGCCAGATGTGAATGCTTCAACAATATTTATCTCATTTATTTGTGTGTGTGCATATACGTGCCTGTGTGTATGCATGTGAATGCCTATGGAAGTCAGAATAGGGCACTGGGTTCCTAGGAACTGGAGTGACAGGTGGTTGTGAGCCACATCAGATGTGGGTGCTGGGAACTAAACATCAGTCCTCCGCCAGAGCACCAAGTACTCTCTCAGCAAGCTAAAGCAGCTGAGCCATCTTTCCAGCCCCCAGATTGGAACTCTTCATCTCCCTGCACCGATTCTCTTCCCTACAGTGTTTTTTAATTTCACTAATGGCTCCTCCATCCTCCCAAACCATAGTCCACCTTGGCTCTTGTTCTGTTCACATTTCACACCCAAGCTGTGTAGTTACATTTTGGTTCTAACCAAAATCTGTACTATATATCTTCCGACCACTTTTCACCATCTGTCAGGACCATTCCCATGTAAATTCCTGCAGCAGCTCCTCTGGGCATTCTCTTTGACTACCCCCACCCCGGAAAGGCCTTTTTGTCACAGAAGCAGAATGGTTCTTTTATTTCCTTCATCCTTCTTCCCTTCAATCTCTTTCTTTCTTTCAATGGAGTCTAACTAGGTAGTCTTGGGTGGCCTCGAGCTCACTATATAGGCCAAGCTGGCCTTGAACTCACATAGATCTGCCTGACTGCCTCCCAAATTTTGGAATTAAAAATGGGCATCACCATGCCCAATTCCTTATATTTCCTTATTTTATTTATTTTTTAGATGGGGTCTTGCCATATAACTCAGGTTGACTTTTGAATTCATAATCCTTCTGCCTTAGCCTTTGAGTGCTGGAAGTATGAGCCACTATTCTAGCCATTAGAGTGATTCTTTCATAGCATAAGGCATGTCATGAAACACTTCTGCTTACATTCTATTCTCATATTATGTTATGATGGTGTGAGGCTCTGACTGTTTCTGCCCACTTCCCAACCCCATGACCTCATCTTAAATGTTTCTCTAACTCTCTTACTCTGCACCTGACACGATGTCCTCCTGAATGTTTCAACACACTGCATATTCCTGCCTTATATGGCCTTTGCAGTCACTCTATGCTCTGCCTGGCGCACACTCCACAGAAGTTATCTATATAGCTGATTTCCTTGACTCAATTTCACCTTTTGACAAGGTCTATCTGACTATTTATATCTGTACTCCTTCAGACAACAAGACCTTAGGTGGGAGCCACACCATCACCTAAGAGAAAACAAAACTCCACCCCATGTTTCCTCCCGGTCTCCCCCAAATGCACTCAATTGCCTTACCATGCTTACCCATTTTAGCATGTGTTTTTTATACATTTATTATGTTTTCTGCTGTGTGTATATGTGTATGTGTTACTGGGAAGGGATTCTAGAGCTCTGTGCCTGTAGGCCAGTGCTCTGCCACTGAGCTGTAGCCCAGCACTGTGCCGTTGATTCTCGGCTCTCCTCTGGATGGATAAGGTCTGTAGGGTTTTGATTTTGTTTTAGATAAGAGCTCACACTAGCCCAGGTGGTGATGACTCTCCTGACAGCAGGCCATGTAAGTTTCATGAGAGCGGGGACCTTAGTCAGCTTACTCACTATTGTTTCCCAAGGTCCTAAAACAGTCTGGCACATAGTCAACACTTTTTAAAAAGTGGTTGAGCAAAGGCTGAAGCGATCAAGTTTTAGAAGTGAGCAGCGATGAATGAATGCCAATGGTAACAGGAGAAAGCAGACTCTTACATCAATGGAGAAGGCCTGGACCAAACTTACTGCACATCCCAGGAACCTCACAGGACTCAGAAAGGTGTCTAGATGCTGATCAGGAAAGTTAGAGTTCTTAGGAATCCTCCTCATATTACAGCTCCGGGGGACTTCGTCTCCCACTTCTAGAAATATCTCAGGATAACACAGAGAGTTTCAGAGTGGGGCATTAGACTGAGCTGGCAGTTCCCCGATGAAAATGGGGAGGTGCTAAGATGTGTTCTAAATGTGGAGGTCCTGCAGACTTCCCCATTAGGCCCTAGAATTCGGGAAGACAGGCTCTTTCCTCTCCAGACAGAGTAACAGAAGACTCTTGTCACACAGGGAGCTGATAGCTCAAGATAAAGAAGTTAGAGATGCACAGACACTGGAAGTCATTTCACTCTTAAACAAACCATTTCATCTGAGACACAGATATTCAGACACCAAAAGAGAAAGGAAGGGGAGAAACTCCAGGGAGGAGAAAACTTCAAGATGCCATTAGCAATGCCTGAACTGTGAACAGGAGGCTGAAGGCAGGGAGAGCTTAGAGCACAGCGACAGGGGAGTTCTTCGCCATCAAACACGCACACCTCCCCAGCCACGGAATCAGCCGAGAAGACTGAGCTTACCTGAAAGGAAAGCAAAAGGGCAAAGAGATGGAAAATAGGATAGAAAATAAGACATTTGTTTACCTATTTAAAGATGCTGGGAATCAAGCCTAGGGCTTCATGCAAGCTAGTAAGAGATCTGCGGAGCTATACCCTAGCCACTAAAAAGAAGGATTTTGAAGATCGAGTCTAGGAGAAGCAATGTCTGAACATAGGAAAGGGAGAGGAGAGTCAGCACCAGCCTCCAGGTCACCTGTCCTGGGTAAATGTACTGTCCTGCAGCTGGCGGAGCAGAGAAAAGGCCTGTGGAGAAAAAGAGGCCACTTCCAAGCAGACGCAGCGTGGCCTCAGGAAGTGAAATCCACGTTAGATTTTAGCTGCCACTCACCTCCTCAGTGGGGCACCTTCATGCAGTGTGCAGCTTGCACAGTTATAATAGCAACCTTGATGCTCTGTCAGTATCTAGGAGGTGAGGACCTGGATTTCACAACTGAAAAGGCCCAGCAAGCACTGCAGACCAATGGACGAAAACAGCCATGTCCAAGATTATCATTATGAAATTTCACAACGTTGGGGATAAAGGGGTGATTCTATAGCTTCTAGGGAGAAGCAAGACAAAGGTAACGCTTGGAAAATCAGAAACAAGAAAAGCTTCCAATACCTCAGTAGCAACTTTGGACTTAAAAAGCCATAGAGACGTTTCCACAAAAGTAAAACAGAGCTACCACATGACCTAGCAATTTCACTCCTAAGGTCTATGCCCATGAGAACAGAATATGCACATTCAAAAAAAACTATAAACAAATGTTCCTGGTATAATCCCAAGAGCCAAAAACAAAAACCCCAGAGGCCCATGAACTGATAAATGGATAAGTGAAATACAGATTACCAATATATAGATAACTCAGTCATAAGAAAGGAATGAACAACTAATATACATTAAAATGTAAGTGAGCCCTGAAAACACTACAGTGAATGAAAGAAACCAGATACAAAGGCCGCCTAGTCTATAATCCCATTTATATCACAGTCTGGATGGGCACATCCGAACGGACAGGAAGCAGATCAGCAGATGCTGGGGACAGAGTGAGGAAAGAGAGGGAGTGAGTGCTAGTGGGGCTGCAGCTTCTTTTGAAAACATCATAGAATTGGACAGTGGTGATGATCGCACAACTTGGTGTATTAACCAAACCACCAAGCTGCGGATTTCCGAAGTGTGTGATGTTTCCTCTTCTTTTCTCTTTCTTTCTCTTTTTGACAGGATTTCATATACTCCAGGTTGGCTTGAACTTGTCATGTAACTGAGGATGACCTTGACTTAAGATTCCTCTGATTAGGGCTGGAGAGATGGCTCAGAGGTTAAGAGCACTGGCTGTTCTTCCAGAGGTCCTGAGTTCAATTCCCAGCAACCACCTAGTGGCTTACAACCATCTGTAATGAGAGCTGGTGCTCTCTTCCAACATGCAGACAGAACGCTGTATACATAATAAATAAATCAATCATGGGGAAAAAAAGATTCTTCTGCTTCTACCTCCCAAGTGCTGGTATTACAGACCTGTGCCACCATGCCTCTTTTTCTGTGGTATGGGGGATTGATCCCACATGCATATGCTTGGCAAGCACTCTAACAAAATGACATGCAACTTAAGATTGGCACCTCAATTTTTAAAAAAAGACAGTGGGTCTCTATGTCTCAAGTTAGAGAGTTTCCTCTAATCTGGTGACCTTTTAAGAGTGAGAGGTCTAAAAACGGAACCTCTGAAGTCTCCAACTCCTAAATGGCTTCAAAATTATTTTCCTCAGCAAAGTCCATATCAAGTACGAGGGCTAAATGCAAACATTTTCAGACATGGAATACCTGGACTATGTACCATTCATGCAGTCTTTCTCAGGAAACTACCACTCAAGGAGGGCTCAGTGGTAGAGTGCTTCCTTAGCTAAGTGTGGACCCTGGGTCAGAGACCCAGCACTAAGGAAGAAGTAAGAAGACAGAACACTGCTGTCAGGATACTGTGCGGAGAGGGAGAGGCTTTGAACACTCAGTCCTAACTGGGACGTTTACATAAACTCTTCCCAAGGCTCAAGGACCTATGAGGAAGAGGAGGGAGAAAGACTGTCAGAGCCAGAGGTGATGGACGACTCCAAGACATCAATGTCTTCCAGACACAACAGGGTTGAGACACATGAACTCACAGACCCTGTGACAGCTCACACAGACTGTGATGGCACACACAGACCCCAGACGGCTCACACAGACCGTGACGGCACACACAGACTGTGACAGCACACATAGACCCCGGACGGCTCACACAGACCATGACGGCACACCCAGACCGTGACGGCACACACAGACCCTGTGACGGCACACACAGACCGTGACGGCACACACAGACCGTGACGGCACACACAGACCCCGTGACGGCACACACAGACCCCGTGACGGCACACACAGAGACCCCGTGACGGCTCACACAGACCGTGACGGCACACAAAGACCCCGTGACGGCACACACAGACCCGGTGACGGCACACACAGACCCCGTGACAGCTCACACAGACCGTGACGGCACACACAGACCCCGTGACAGCTCACACAGACCGTGACGGCACACACAGACCCCGTGACGGCACACACAGACCCCGTGACGGCACACACAGAGACCCCGTGACGGCACACACAGACCGTGACAGCACACACAGACCGTGACAGCACACCCAGACCCCGTGACAGCTCACACAGACCGTGACGGCACACACAGACCGTGACGGCTCACACAGACCGTGACGGCACACAAAAACCGTGACGGCACACACAGACCCCGTGATGGCACACACAGACCCGGTGACGGCACACACAGACCCCGTGATGGCACACACAGACCGTGACGGCACACACAGACCGTGACGGCACACACAGACCCCGTGACGGCACACACAGACCGTGACGGCACACAAAAACCGTGACGGCACACACAGACCCCCGTGACGGCACACACAGACCGTGACGGCACCCCCTTCCCCCTAGGTTCAAGCTAACAAACCCCAGCACTGGGAAGGGAAGTGGACACAAATTCCCCGTCCTAACCAAGAAGCTATTTTAAATGATACCTTCCAGGAAAGAGAAAATCCGTTTTCTCCAATGGGGTGCCACTGGGTCTATCAACCACACTCAGGCCCCACGCTCTGCCTCGCAGCCCCAAAACCAGGCAGAACCTGCAGATATCGCTGGTGCCATCTCATGCGGAGCGGGCTTCCTGAATAGGAGCTCTTCTTTACGTTACAAGAAGGCCACACAGATCTTGAACACTAACAGATTGCCCTGCCCAAAGGCTTCTCTCCTGACACAAACAGAAAGACGTGCCCAAAGAACTCTTTCCCTTCCCTTAAACACGAAGCTTAGACTTCCTTGATATAGCTTCATCTAAATGAGAGAGGACTGATATCTGGTGACCTATGAACTTGGTTGATTGCCACAGAGACTGATAACATGAAAGGGTTGCTGGTTTTGGCTGTGTCCCATTCGGTTACCTGAAGTTCTGATTACTGCCACCAGAGGGCACTATTGGAAAGCAAACCGCCCTGGGCAGTCCTTCCGTGGTCAAGGCTGCTGAGGGAAAGGCTAGAGGAGTTCAAAGTCAGGGCAAGTGGTGGAAATTTGCACGTGTTCTGAGCAGAGCGCGCAACTGCAGGTGGCTCTAGCAGGCAAATCTGAGACAGAGCCTGAAGGGTTCCTTTGAGAACCACAGAAGGAGCCTTTTGCCTCTCCTGGGTGGGGGATGGGCTTATTATGGGTGCATCTGCAGGGTGTAGAATGGCAAGGGCTGCTCATTATCCTTATTCTTTATGACAGAGGGTCTGCACTGAAGATCTCTGGGTGTCTACGTCCTTGTCCAAGAAGGGGACCTTTACTCGGGAACACAAGGAACCCTGGCAGCAAGGTCTGGCTCTAGGCTGAGGGGCTGGCAGGTTGGTGGGGACCAAAGAGGAGTAAGGTCTTGGGGAGAACACCAATTAGACAAACTGGTCACACATGGGAGGTGCTGCTGCAGTTCTTAGTGCGTGCTAACTCTCTCCAAAGGAAGAACCGGAGACTGGAGGGAGACTGAGCTTGGAGACAGGGGCCCGGATGCAGACTTCTCTGGACTTCAAAGTCCTCAAATATAGAAGTACATGAGAGTATACAGGGGACAAGTTGTAATCGTAGCCACTCAGAAGAGCCGAGGCAGGAGGATCGCAAGTTCAAGGCCTGCCTGGGTTTTAGAGTTCAAGAACAGCCTAGGCAACTTAGTGAGACCCTCAAAATAAAAAGTAAAGGGAGTAAGGGGTCTAGCTTAGTGGTAGAGTGCTTGCCTAGCATGTTCAATATTCAGACAGACAGACAGACACAGACACACGCACACACAGCAGACAGTGAACAGTATCCAGTTTTGTTATTGCTGTTGTTATTGATTCTCTTGAACACAACCTTAAAAGCTAGGCCTGCGGCACCCGTGAATCCAGAGGCTCCCAGGAATGAGCTCAGGGTCATGAGCTCACGCAGAATTCCAAATGGGAGTTCTATGCCGGACTCACCTTGCTCACGGTCCGCAATAATTTTTTGAGTCTCATGTCCTCTCCTGTTCCCAAGCATTCTCAAACTCCCGGGAGTACCTCACTTTCCTAGTACCAGCTCTATGACGTCCCACCCAACCAGCTCAGTGCTCTGCCACCTGTGCCTACAGCCTGAGGTCCAGCCATCCTCTCTCCCTTCCCTTGCCGTGGTCTCTCCTTTGTCCCGGAGGTCTCTCAGTTCTGAGCCTCTCAACCTAAACTATGTACCACAGAAGCCAAAAGTCTGACTTGGTGGAGTCAGAGAGAGGACAGCGGAGGGGGAGGAACTGATTTGGGGAGTCCAGAGAAGTCTGTGTCTGTCTCCCAGGATGCCTGGCTCCGAGCTCAGTTCTCCCCACCCAACCCCCACAACTGGTTGCTTCTTTTGGAGAGAATTCACAGAGCCTTTTCTCCTGCTGATGATTAAGGGGTGTTTTTTGTTTGTTTTGTTTTGGAGACTGAGTCTGTATGCAGCATTGGCTGGCCGGTGGTAAACCAGGCTGGCCCTGAACTTGCATATCTTTCTGCTTCTGCCTTTTACATCAATCAGTGATTAGTTTTTCCTAAGTTGCAAAGAGGAAAACACGTTCTTTACTTAGTTCTCTTGCATGCACAGCCTGAGGCATCTGGTAGAGGAATCCACACCTTTGCAGGAATGCATCCTTGTATTTGTGCATTTCCTTTAAGATGTGGCTGATTCTCTGTGACAGGTTCCTAGTTCCCTCCAACCCAAGAGCCTCCTTGCTCTGTGGTCTTGCTGGTTTCCCTCTAAAGGGCAGCATTACCAGCTTCTACACACGAGTGCTCTTTATAATGATTTTTTTGCTCTTTATTGGAGCTAAAACCAGAAAGTTTTTTGCTTAATGTTCCATTTCTCAGTTTGCTTTGAGATGAAGGTTTGTAATGTCTGGCTGCCCTGGCCATCTGGACTGAAGTGATCCTCCGGACTCAGCTTCCTCAGTAGTGAGAGCTATAAACAAGCTTTGAGTAATGTAGTCACGTAATGAGTACATTTTGGGTAAGGAGCACATGTAGTCAGTAAGGGGAGACAGACATACCTTTGAATTCAAGTGTGGCATGGACCCCTTAGGGGATAGAGCAAATTGTAGATTGTATCCTTCCTTTTAGAAAACTCATGACATTTTTATTTTCATGTAACTCAATTTAAGAACCATTTGTTTTACTATAATGGAAATCTCTCACAGTTTTTTTTCTGCTTATATATTTAAATTATTAGGCAGAAACTTACCTAGGACATAGTCCATAACAAGCTGTACGTTAATGTTCATATCGATAGCCGTTGGATCAAACACACAAAGATCCTCAACTAAGTACTTGTTAATGTACTGTGAAGAAAGAACAAAAGAAAAGTTATGTGATCACCCAGCAGAAACACAGAGCCCAGCCCACTAGCTTCCACAATCCCACACAGGTACATTCTCAACAGGCAGAATGGATCTCTGCTTAGGAATCAGAGTAACTGTAGCCTCTTAAAAGGAGTTTGGTAACGTTCCTTCTGTTTCTATTATGTGGAACAATTTAAAAAGTATTGGTATTAACTCTTCTTTGAAGATCTGGTAGAATTCTGCATTGAAACCATCTGGTCCTGGGCTTTTTTTGGTTGGGAGACTTTTAATGACTGTTTCTATTTCCTTAGGTGTTACTGGTCTATTTAAATAGTTTATCTGGTCTTGATTTAACTTAGGTATGTGGTACCTATCCAGAAAATTGTCCATTTCTTTTAGATTTTCCAATTTTGTGGAGTACAGGTTTTTGAAGTATGACCTGATGATTCTCTGGATTTCCTCAATGTTAGTTGTTATGTCTCCCTTTTCATTTCCGATTTTGTTAATTTGGATGCCCTCTCTCTGCCTTTTGGTGCCTCAACTGAATGTACCAGGCTCTGCTGACTCCCAATGGGAGACCTTACCTTGGAGGAGGTGGGAATGGGGGATGGGTTGGGGGGAAGGCTGGGGGTGGGAGGAGGGAGGACAGGGGAATCTGAGGTTGATATATAAAATGAATAGAAAATCTTTTAATAAAAAAACACTACATACAAGCCACTTCAATACTGAACATATATGATAAAAGAATAAACATGTGAAGAACTAAAAAAAAATGGATCTCTGCTGTTGGATGTCAAGATCATGGTTGGCTTTGAGGTATGTGGTTTGGGGAGAGGGCTTGTGAGAAACTATACAAAACATGGGCTTTTGAGATGTCACTGTGTTGTCTGTGAACACAGAGGTGGGTCATGAGGGTCTTTCCTTTGAGAAGGTTCTTGCATCTTGTATACCTGTGAGTTCTGCCGTTATAATTTGTACACCAAAAATAAAAAAAACCCAACACTCCAAAACTCATAAAAGCCACCCCAAACTCACAAAAGACACCCCAAACCACAAAAAGCCATCCCAAACTCACAAAAGATACCCCAAACTCACAAACTTCCACTTTTCCCACTCTTCCAAGTCACTGGAAGTTTCTATATCCTGCTGAGAGAACAAGATAGATCCTTTCAGAATGTCATGCACAAGGGCCACGTTGGCGTCTATATACTGGGAACCGATGTCTGAAGAAAGCGTCACATCCTCGCGAGGTCTGTGCTCATAGAGCAGCAGAGACACAAAGTCCATGGATGTGAGGAGCTGAAGGCACTCCCGAAGCTCCTGCAACATGACCCGGAAGAAGAGAATTCCTGCCCTCGTGACTTCTCCGGCCTTTTCCATCTCTGCAATTACATACATGCTAACTGAAGAGGTTATTCTTTTACAGGAGTCCGAGGATATTATAATAAACTATTTTTTTCAAGCAAAAGAGATTCATTTCCTACCATCTCAAGAAATTTTAGTTTCTTAAATCATGAAATAAAAAAGCAAAATAGAATTATGTCTGATGTATCATTTAGGGATTAAAAATTGAAGGGAAAAAAAACAATCCAAAAATCTGAGTTTTATAGTTAGGGCTTAGTTTAAAGACTTTCTCCATTACTAATTATATTGTCCTTTGAATATATACATACATACGTATATACATATATACATACATACATACATATACATACATACATACATATATTCTTTTATGGGAATAGAGCCAATCCCTACTTCTTTGATGAGACCTGGGAATTAAAAGAATGAGTACTTAATCTTGTTAGGCCTGGTACCAGAGGCCTATAATCCCAGCTATGTGGAAGGCTGAGGCTGGAAATTATGAGTTCAAGGTCTTCCATGAACTTTATAGTAAGTTCAAGGCCAGCTTGGACAATGTAGTGAGACCTTGTCTCAAAGTAAAACTGAAAAATAGGGCTAGGGATAGAGCCTTGTCTCTGGGGTTAATCCCCAGGGCTTCGAATAAAAGCTGCTTGATCTCAGAATCTGCACACACCGGATGCTTGCAGGGCATGCGTCTTCTTTCTTTCTTTTTCCCCCCTCCCTCCTTTATTTTCTTCCTCATCTTAAGTGATCCTCCTGCATCAGCCTCTGCAGTAGCTGGGATCACAGGCTGGTGTCACCACACTTGGATTTTTTCCTTCCACCACACTCTATGTTACAGCTGTAGGTCATTCCACTTAATCCCACCAGTTGTTACTGTAAATCTGTCCAGTTCACTCTCGCTGAGGGTTTTTCATGCTTTCTTCTCACCCACTCTCTAAGATGATATTGTGCTAAGGGTAGCCTAGGGTACACAGTGCTAAGGGTAGCCTCGAGTACATGGAGTTCCAAGAACTAGGGGACTGGTCTTGGCCCAGCCAGTGGCTTGTTATTGAAACTTGGAAATTCACTTTAGTTTTGTAGGTTTTAGCTCTTCAATCTGTAAAACAAGATGTTCAAATTATTTGATGCTGCGGAAAAAACAGCCAAAACCAAATTTGAGTCCAGCTTTTCCCATTTGTTGTTTATTTTTACCGACTCTCACTTTCTGTGCCTGTGAAATGGGCTACTACTATTGCCCTCATACGTTTATGGCAAAGGCAATGAGCGTGCAGATTTAACCTGTTTCACAGCAGATGGGTCCTCTTACCTTCTAACTGTAAGTTCATAACTGAGATGATGGTGTGTTTGCCCTTTGCTGGGTTATAGAGCATACATACTCACCAGGGTAAGCCTGCCCAAGGGGATTCTTTTCACATGGAAAGATCTACCAACCATCAACTTTGGAAACTACATCCTTCATCTCAGTGTCTGTGATTTCCTCCAAGCAAACCATGAATCCAGACTGTTAGCATATCCACAATACCTATGACCTCGTTTTTCTTGATTTCTCCAGAGAATTCGCCCAGTATTTCATCGCAGGCATTTTGGATCATCTTCGTCATTTTCTGTAGATCTTTATATTCTTGATACATCAACATCCTAGTCTGGCCGATGTTAACATCGAGGATTCCCATAGCCTCTTTTGTTCTTTGGCGAAGTGGAATTACAATGTGGGTTTCTCCACTGCTAGAAGCCAAGATAACTTCCGAAGTGTCTGTGCACTTAAAGAGAAAATCTCTGAAACCAAACCAAACAAGCACAGGTCGGTCACACATCAGCCTGCTCACAGCATCCACCAAGCTGAATTACTCCCTTATGCCCGCCTCGCCCCAGTGCGCCCGCCATCCTTCTATCATTCGCCTAGGGTGCTGCACCCATCACTTTCACGTGACTGTCCTTTGGCTTGACTCAGTTGGATGTTTCTCTTCATGAACATCCCTTCAGCAGAGAGCCTTCCCTGACAAGCTCACTTGAGGTAGCAGCCCCAGGTTGGTCGGCACCATGAGGCTCCTCTTCACTGGCTGACCGCTGGTGGTCATACTTATCTGAAGGTTAGTTTTTTTTTTTTTTAATGTACTGATAGTCTAAAATGTGTTAGATGAATGCTGGAAGATTCCCTAGAAGCAGAGCCTCAGACAATAAGCAAATGCTTATGAGGAAGTGCTCCCTGGAGAAACCAGGGAACTGAGGAAGCACGGGAAGATAGGGCGAAGATAAGTGCGTGCAGACCCAGCCTGCCCAGCCTAGTCCCAAGGAGGTGATCTGGGATGTCAACTGTACCAAAGACTAAGTCTTCTTCTAAGGCAAGCGGGCGCTTTTGCATCCTAGCCCTAGTCTGTCATTGGCTGTAAGCTGCTCTAGGTGTGTGGTGGGGGGTCTGGGACGGGAGAGTTCAGGGAAATCCTGGGTAGCTCCTAAGGGGCTCAAATCACTTCAGAGTGTTTCCTTAGAGAAAGTTTCCCTGCAGCAAAGCTGTAGCAGTGGCTACAGCATCTGGCCAGAGAGAGGCATGCTGGGGATCTGGGCAGCCGGGCTGCAACACCCGCTTCAGTGAGAGACTGAGATTTTCATGGAAAATGAAATCTCTAGTGAGGCAGACACATCTCTTTTAGACGTGCTGCCTCTCCTGTTGGTGGCCGTGATGAGAAGAACGCATGCCTTCTGTTGTTTATAGAACTAGAGCAAAGGAAGCGTCTGGCAAATTTAAAAAATAATAAATGGGCTATTAGAACACGTGCACTAAGGAAAGGCAGAAGCTGTGTCTTCAGATCTATGATCACACCAGTCAGGTGAACCAGATGTGTCTTATACCTGAAAATGCTCGACTTCCTCGAAATGGTTGGGGGTTCTGTATGGATTTCTGTTAGACCGAGATACTCTGTAACCATCATTTTGCGTAAAACATAGTCTTCCTGAAAAAGAGAAGAATTACTGAAAACAGTAATTGGACTTTGGGGGTTGGATAAAGAGAGAAAAACTAGGTAAGTTTAGGTGAGTTCTGGCTTTAAGGATTTTGACATTGTACATCTTCTGAGCCATTAAAGAATAATATTTCCAAAGTGAAAAATTTCAAAAGAATAAGATTATTTTAATACATATATTTTTCTATATCTGAAAAAGCTGTGTGTTTTTTTTTTCTTGTTGTTTGTTTTGTTTTGAGACAGGGTTTCACTAAGTAACCCTGGCTGGCCTGGAACTCCCTACGTAGACCAGGCTGGCCTTGGACTCATAAAGATCACTTGTCTCTGCCTCCTGAGTACAAGGATTCGAAACGTGTGCCACCACACCTGGCTAAGCTGTGTGTTTATAGTGTTTCTCATATTAGAGTGTGCATTGCGGGCCTGCTATGGTAGTGCATGCCTGTAATCCCCAGCACGTGGGAGGTGGAGATGGGGGGACCAGAAATTAAGGTTAGTCTTGGTTACACAGTGAATTCCAAGCCAGCCTAGGTAAGATGCTATCACAATAAACAACAACAAAAAGCATTGTAAAACATTCATAAAGCCGGGCGGTGGTGGCGCACGCCTTTAATCCCAGCACTTGGGAGGCAGAGCCAGGCGGATCTCTGTGAGTTCGAGGCCAGCCTGGGCTACCAAGTGAGTTCCAGGAGAGGCGCAAAGCTACACAGAGAGACCCTGTCTCGAAAAACCAAAAAAAAAAAAAAAAAACATTCATAAAATATGTAAAAGCTTATGGAAAATAAGTACAATAAAAATACTCAATAAGGTCATTGTTTCTGCTACTTCACTACAACTATTCTTGCCAAGGCTCTGAGTGAGTCACTTTCGAATCTAGTGGTCAAATACTAATCATCATCATCTACTGCTTGGCAACATTTTATGTGTTGAACATTCACATTTTTTTTAAGAGACAGGGTCTTACTCTGTTCCTTTGGTTGGGACTCGCTATGTGGACCAGGCTGGCCTTGAACTCATGAAGATCCACCTGTCTCTGCCTTTCTGGTGCTGGAACTAAAGGTGTGTGTCACCACACTGGGCACTTCTTTTTTTCTTTTTCAGATTTATTTTTATTTTTAATTATGTGTATCTATGTGTGGGTATGTACCTTTGAGTGAAAGTGCCTTCAGAGGCCAGAGGCATCAGATCCCCTGAAGGTGGAGCTACAGGTGACTGTGAGTCATCCGATGTGGGTTCTTGAACCCCTGTCCTTTGCAAGAGCAGGGTGCGCCCCTAACCACTGAGTCATCTCTGCAGCATAATTACACTCACTTCTTGATAAGCTTTCCTTCATGCGGCTTTTAGGACCCCACTCCCCACTCTCCCCCAGTTCTCCTCCTTCCTCACCAACATTCTTTTTCATTCTCTGCGCGCATCTTTGTTTCCCGGACTTCTAAGCAGTTTTCAACCTTTAGGACACATCTTAGAGCCTTTTAAATGTAAGTTGCCACCCATCAAATGTAGGAGGCAGTACATAAAATTTTCATCATTGATTCAAAATCAAAATGAATAAAGATGTTTCCAGCAGCCTTTGCCCATGTTCCATCGTGTGACACACAACATGTGCACCATGTCATGCCATGCAACACCAAGGAACACTGCCTGAAACACCTCGGCTCAGATTCAAGACTACTGTGCTATTAACTGCCATGTTTTCATTATATACACAAACTAATCTGCTCTTACAAACATAATGCTTTAATTGGGGAAGGAAAGAGTATTTATTTATGTAATTATTTATTTATTTATTATTTTATTTATTTATTTTTTTGGTTTTTCGAGACAGGGTTTCTCTGTGTAGCTTTGCGCCTTTTCTGGGACTCACTTGGTAGCCCAGGCTGGCCTCGAACTCACAGAGATCCGCCTGGCTCTGCCTCCCGAGTGCTGGGATTAAAGGCGTGCGCCACCACCGCCCGGCCTATTTATGTATTTATTTATTTTTCTCTCATACATTACACCCCAACCAAGTTTCCCCCACCTCCTCTGCTTCCTGTCCCTCCCTGCCGCCTTCCCTTTTCCCCGATCCACTCCTCCTCCATTTCCCTTCAGAAAAGGACATGTCTCCCAGGACATCAACCAAACATGGCATATCAAGGTGCAATAAGACTAGGCACCTCCCCTAATACTAAGGTTGGATGAGGCAACCCAGCAGGAGGAAAAGGGTCCTAGAAGCAGGCGAAAGGGTCAGAGACAGCCCCACTCCCACGGTGAGGAGTCCCACAGACCATAACATATGTGCAGAGGGCTTAGGTCAGACCCGCGCAGGCTCTCTGATGGTCAGTTCAGTCTCTGTGAGCCCCTAGGAGCCCTGGCTGGTTGATTCTGTGGGTTTTCTTTTGGTGTCTTTGACCCTTCTCCTTCCTCCCCGTCTTCTGCAGGGTTCCCTAAGCTCCGCCTAATGTTTGGCTGTGGATCTCTGCTCCCATCAGTTGCTAAATGAAGCCTCTCTGATGACAATTATGCTAGGCTCCTGTCTACGAGTATAGCATAGTATCATTAGGGATCATTTTAATTAATTAATTAATTACTTTAATTAATTAATTTATTGCCAGTCATGTTTGGTTCTATCTTAGGTCTCTGGGCTGTCTAGCCTCTGGTTCCTGGCCCTCCGCACAGTGTCAGAGGAGGGCTCCCTCTCATGGCATGGTTCTCAAGCTGGACCCCCTTTACCCCAGCAGTCTTGCTGGCAGGACAAATTGTAGGTTAAAGGTTTTGTGGCTGGGTTGATGTCCCAGTCTCTCCACTGGAAGCCTTGCCTGGTTACAGGAGATGGCCAATTCAGGCTCTGTATCCCCCATTACCAGGAGTCTTAGCTAGGGTCACCCCCATAGATTCCTGGAAGTTTCCATTATACTAGGTTTCTACCTCACCCTGAAATGTCCCCCCCCCCCCAGTTCCAGTCATCTTCCCAGTACTCTCTCTTCATCCCACTCCCACCTGATCCACCCTATTCCCGTCCCCATCCACCTCCAGCCCACCCTAGGTATCTATTCTATTTCCCCTTCCCAGGGAGATTCATGCATCTCCCCCACCACACACATACACCTTGAGCCCTCCTTGTTACTTAGCCTCTCTGGGTCTGTGATTGTAGCATGATTAACCCTTCCTTTCCAGGTAATATCCACTTATAAGTGAGTACAGATCATGTTTGTCTTTCTAGGTCTAGGTTACCTCACTCAGGATGATTTTTTTCTAGTTCCATCCATTTGTCTGCAAATTTCATGATGTTATTATTATTTTTTAAAACATTCTGTAAATATACCACATTTTCTTTATCTATTTTTCCCCCTAAGTATCTCACTTGCCTTATGGAGAAAGTCTATCCTGGATCTGGTCATACTGGAGACCAGCTAAATTCTCACTCACTGTCTTTCTCACCTACATACATGTGTGTGCAGGTTATGTGTGCCACATGTGTGGAGATCAGAAGTCTCAGTAGTTGATTCTCTCCTACTACCATGTCGGATTTGGGGATTGAACTCATCACACCTGTAAAAAAGTGTCTGTATGCTCTGAGTCAGTTCCCCAGCTGACTCTTGCTCCTTCTTCATTTTGTTCAAAGATACTCTTTTTTGCCTAAGGCAATTTGTAATAGATTCTTCTTATGTGGAACCGAGAGTTTTGAGTTGGGGTCATAATTTTATTTGTTTGTTTCTTTTTGTGTGTGTGGTTCTGAGATCAAACCCAGAGCCTTGAGCTTGCTAGCAGGTGATCTACCATTAAGCCACATCCCTGATGATAGGACTCTGAAATATTAACAAGACATTAATATTTAATAACTGTATAACATTGAAAAGGTGTAATACGGCCTGACTTTGCCTACCTGTTCTGAGCTAGGCTCAATAAAGCACGTAGTGATGGAGGTGATGCCGGATGTGATATTGAAGAGCCACCTGATGCCAGTGATCACAGTGTGCAGGATGTGCTCCCTGCTGTGAACGTGGTGATAGGCAGTGCTGAAGGCCTTGGCAACACCCTGTGAAGACAGACAACTTAACTTGCATTTTTTAAAACTGCAAAGTGGTCAGTAATAACTGTCTCTTAAATTTATGATCAACAACTTAGTTAAAAATCAGTTCTCAAGAGGTACTCTGAGATTCTGTTAGGCAAAAAGGATTATCTAGACATCAAAAGTGTAGAGAGGCCCATACAACTTCCTATGCTTTGCAATAGATATGTGCTGTCAGAAGAAGATAAACTTAGAAGGAAAAAGCCCTTTCACTACTACTACTACTACTACTACTATTATTATTATTATTGAGACATGTTCTCATTATGTGGCCCTGCCTGCCTAGCCTAGAACTTGCTGTGTAGACCAGGATAGCCTTGAACTCACAGAGATCCACCTACCAATCCACCAATTCCTAGAATTAACCTGACTCCAAATATTAATTTTTTATTTTTTCTTATTTTTTGGTTTTTTCAAGACAGGGTTTCTCTGTGTAGCTTTGCGCCTTTCCTGGTACTCGCTTTGGAGACCAGGCTGGGCCTCGAACTCACAGAGATCCACCTGCCTCTGCCTCCCGAGTGCTGGGATTAAAGGCGTGCGCCACCACCGCCCGGCCCCAATATTAAATTTTTTATATCTATGGCCTTTACCATCAGGTCAACAGAACAGAATATGTCTGGTTTCAAGATCTACAAATGCTAGTTACACCGTCTTCCTATAAGCATAAGACTGTTCCACAGAGAAGTCCATAATACCAGTTGTGACCTTTTCAAAAAACTCTAGAAACCACAAATTCTTCAAAATCACACACACACACACACACACCAACATATGTGGGAGAGATAGACACAGAGATCAGATTCAAGAAAGGGAGATAGATAGATGATAGATAGATAGATAGATAGATAGATAGACAGATTGATTGACATCATCTAATGGTAACCCAGGGGTTCAATTTCCAGGACTGAAGGCCTAATTTATAATCATCTGGGCATGCTCACTAATAAGACTATAAGTAGCTAATTTACTGACAGTTCCATACTCTACCATTTGCTTCCTGACACCTTTGTCTCATCTTCATTTGACATGAGAATGAGTCTTATTTAAAAATATGTTCAGAGAAAGAACCTGCCCATTTCCTCAGTTACCCAGCCACTAAGGTGAAAGGGGAAGTGAAACACAAAGGCAACCCACACCAAGAGCACAGGCACAGGCAGCTCCTGACTTGCTACAGTCCCCAGACTGTTGTGAGATATTTGTACCCTGGATGAAGATGTATTTGCTGTGATGGGGGTTAATAAAGAGCTGAATGGTCAATAGCTAGGCAGGAGGTATAGGTGGTATTTCTGGGGACAGAGAGGACTCTGGGAAGGAGAAAGGCTAAGGAAGAGGAGAAAAGCTAGTTAGAAACAAGCCTAAGCTATAGGCTGAGCTTTCATGATTAATTAATAAGTCTCTGCCTCATTATTTGTGAGCTGGAGGCCCAAAGAAAAATCTGAATCCAATCTGGAGACTCCAATATCCACATTAGGCTTTTTGTAAGAAAATGGTCTCTTGGGCAGTTCAGTGTATAGAGATGGGTCTCTTTTAAGAGGCCTTGCTGTGCAGCAGAGTACTTGAGCAGCTGGAATGCTGGGTAAAAATGCCTGCTGCATCATAGACTGAGCAGCTTCCCAGAGCTGGGGTAGTAAAGGCACTGGCATGAGGCGGCTCTCAGGGAACTGAATGGGGGTAGAGGAGCCAGCTGCCAGAGCCATGCAGCAGCTGGTGTGGCCAGTTAAGGTTTGTCTCATGGTCAGAGAATGCTGCAGGTGCTCAGAAATCCAGGTCCAGACACACACACACAACTCTAAAAAGGAACAATATGCTTTAAAATGTGCTTAGATGCTGAAGAAAGAAAAAAAAATGGATACTCACAGTCATAGAGAAAATAGTTTAAAAATAATAAAGAGAGAGTAAAATAATATGAAGAGAATAACAACTGCTGAGAGACACTGGATTATGGAAACTGCTAAATTAAACCAACCTATGCATTTTAAGAATGTCTTAACTTCAAAATGGAAGTCAGAAGATATGTTGTGTTAGGGAAGAGGTTATGCCTTTGTTTCCACAGGAATCGAAAGTTATGGTTCCCTTCAAAATTAATAAGGATCAGATTTGATTGGGGAGACCTCTTGAAAATCTTGGCTACAGACATGAGGGAAAAAAAACAAGAAAGACTACAAGACAGTGTAAGCTGATCCCTTGACATGGGAACAACACTGAGACTGGATGAGACATGATAAATCTTGTTGGCTACAGAGTCTTTAAGACTTATTATTATATGCCATCCTTTCATATGGCATGAATAGAGATTTATATTACAGTTTGGTTATGCAATCCAAACAGACTTATAAAGTTGACAGATGCCTTTTACCTGCTCAAATTTATAACAAAAAAATCATCTTTAGCTGACTTGTGCACACTGCACATTCCATACTTATATTAATACAGACATATATGTTACCTTTAAAAGTTTGTGGGGTTTTTTTTCAGAAAAAAAGGACTAGACACAAAGACAATTTTCTCAAGTGATCCAGCCTCTCAGAATGCCTCTGTTGCAGTTTCCTCAAAATTCTGCATCCAGAACAACTTCAAAGCTGCTAGCTAAGAGATCCAGTCTCACAGACTACTCTACCCAGGACTTCAAGTAAGCTCTGCACTTTCCCATTAAACAGAGACTGGGCAACAAATGTTACAGCTAGTTTTCCCAGGACTTGATCATTATCCCAATTTTCTCAGGGTCCCCTAAAGTTGTCATCACCCCCAAACAATAGTAAGAAATCTAGAGAACATGATGTCCACATTCCCAAGAGGTGACATGGGTAGTTTTTGGTCATTTGGTGGAATATGGATGTTTGTCATTGTTAGGGGGATTGGTTACAAGTTGCTATTGATCATGGTCAGAAAAACTAAACAAAGGAGATTAGATTCAGGGATTTCTTTCTGAAGGGAAAAAGGGAGAGATATAGTATAGAAAGAATAAAAGGGTAGATTAGTAAATCTACATTTAAACTAAAAAAAACTATTAATCTAAAATATTTTCATTGATATGGGTTTTTGTATGTTGATACAAATTTAAGGTTGTTTTTGTTATACTGTATATATGTTTCTATTCTTGTTTTAGACATTGTACCTGTGCAGCTCATTTTCAAATGTAATGTAAAATTCTAGTCCTTGAAAGCTATTTAGGATAATTGAGAAATACAGGTTAGTAGTTAGTTATCTCTAATAATTAAACTTGTAGTCATGTTAGGTATGTTTTTAAGATTAAACAGAGATATATTTTAGATAAATAGGTGGTCTTCAAACACTTCAGAGACCTACAGAATATGGCATTTAAGATGTTTTAATAACCTAAGGCTTTTCATGACAGTGAGACACGTCTGCTCCTGGCAGCACCAATTTACTTAAAAAAAGGGATGATGGGCATCAAAGAACCTCCATATGGAGTTTGCTTTTATTGTGGCAAAGTTAGCCACTGGGCAAGAAACTGCCCTTGCCTTGACTGCTGACAGTATGCTGTCTAAACTGGACAAGCAGGACACAAAAGAAAGCAATGTTGAACTTTGCCAAGACAAGGTAGGAAAGTCCTTCAAAATTTCTGCTTCACAGAGAACTCTGTCAGATATTCTAGGCCCACAGGCCAAAGATGGATGCCCCAACATTACAGATGAACCTTGGGTAACTATCCAAGCAGCCAGATGTCTATGTCATTTATTAGTTTAGAAAGTTGCTTGCTCTGCACTTCCTGTTACTCAGGTAACATTGTATCATTCTCAGGTCTCTGAAGGGGTTGAAGACAAGATAGTTGTAGTTATAGTTTTCCTTGTTACCAAATTCATAAAAGAAACTTACATATGAGATATAAAGTTTATAAGGTTAAGAAACATAGAAGCTGAGGCCAGCCTGGTCTACAGAGTGAGTTTCAGGACAGCCAGGGCTACACAGAGAAACCCTGTCTCAAAAAACCAAAAAAAAAAGGAAACATAGAAACTTAAATTGTTTACCTAAGAAGGTGTTTTAACGTCTGAAAAGATATTTTTATGATGATAATATAAGTAGTGATTGAAAATGGTTTAGGTCTAAAACTTTGGACTCACTGAGATAGGATAGATAGTACAGTACTTTCTCTGAATTTGCTAGATATAAATGAACTGGATATTGTAAATATAATTCTTACCTGATAATGGTTCTTATTGTATATAGTTTTACTATGTTAGAGTTAAAAACCCTTCCTTTTTATTTAGACAACACCTGATAATTGTCCTTACTGTATATAGTTTTACTATGTTAGAGGTAAAACCTTTTCTTTTTATTTAGACAAAAAGGGGAAAATGTTGTGGAATATTTGTACACTGTGAAGATATATTTGCTGTGATTGGGGTTAACAAAAAAAACTAAACAGCTAATAGCTAGGCAGGAAGTATAGGTGGTATTTCTGGGGACAGAGAGGACTCTGGGAAGGAGAAAGGCTGAGACACCAGGAGACACAGAGAGGAAACAGCAGGTGCAAGATGGAAGAGAGGTAATGCCACATGATAGAATATAGATGGATATAAATGGGTTAATTTAAATTATAAGAGCTAGTTAGGAACAAGCCTAAGCTATAGGCTGAGATTTCATAATTAATTAATTAATAAGTCTCTGTGTCATTATGTGAGCTGGCAGCCTGAAGAAACATCAGACTACAGTGGACCACAGCCTCCATGGCTTTAAATCTATAGCTTCATTGCAGTCTCTACCCATAAAATTAGATCAAGATGTTCTAGCTATTTCTCAGTCTGAAAGTGCCTATCATTTTCATGATCTAATTTGAAAACATGAATTCTCAAGAAATATTTGGGCTTCATTTTCATCAGAAATTAAACACTAAACAGGAGCTGTGAGGATGCATATCATACCTCTTGTGGAAAGAACAAAGGAATTGATAGGGAGCACTATTAATAAAAACAAACATATCCCTTTGTCCTAGCTTCATTTTTGCTACTGTGAAAAAAAAATCCTAACACAACTCAGGAAAGAAAGGGTTAACTCCACATTGCAGTGCACTATTTCAGGGAAGTCAAGGCAGGAATTTAAAGCATCTAAAACAGTGCTTCTTGACTCATGGGTCGAGATCCCTTTGATAAACCTCTATCTCCAAAAGTATTTACATTACGATTCATAATGGTAGCAAAATAAGTTACGAAGTAGCAATGAAAATAATTTTATTGTTGGGGGTCACCACAGCATGAGGGAATGTGTTAAAGGGTCGCGGCGTTAGGAAGGTTGAGAACTGCTGAAAAAGCATCACAGGCAGTCAGGAGTAGAAAGAGAACAAGCTTAAGGCTCTTTGCTCACTTGCTTCTATGCTCAGGTAGCTTTTTCCTACCACTGCTCGGGACCCTCTGCCTTTGAATGGTGCTGCCCAAAACAGGTTGGGTCTTCCCACATCATTAAGTATCAAGATAACTGTCCCTGCCCAGACATACCCAGAGGCTAACCTAATCTACACAAGTCCCCATGAAGACTCTCTTCCCAGGTATTCCAGGTTGTGTCAAGTTAGCCCACACACCCTTCTACACGTTCGTTCCTATTCTGTGGGTCTCAGTGGTTTGGTCATTGGTTCTGCACAAAGCATCAGTTTCTGTTCCTATGCTTCGTGCCAGGAGACACATATGAACAATATTCCCAGAGAGGCTCAGGCATGGATGTGTCCAAGTCCTTCCATAAATTATCGGGAACTTGTCAAAAGGCTGATCCATAAAGGAAACAGAACAAGCATGATGATGCTGTCTACATACAGTTCTACTCTCCTTATCTGCTTCTGGGTTTGACTTCGAAGACATCTAGACAGAGAAGCTGCTGAACTACTGCTCTTGTAGACTTCTAACTTACCTGATAGAATTTGATCTCATGATGTAGGAAGATGTTTATTTCACGGGGATCTCGAAGAGTGTCAATTGCCAGGACCCCAAAGATCCTCATATATGCATCATGAAGAGGCAGAGCCAGGAATGACCCATGACGCTCACTCTTCCTGCGGGAACTATTCCAGAAGAAGATGTTCCCATGGTGCTGAACTTGTGGGACATGGATTGGCTTGCCTTCATCCACTACTGTAAAACTGTTGAGAAGTGGATACCAAGGATAGGGAAAAGTTGCAGGCTTTAGACTAAACCATAGAGAAAACAAAATATAGTCTTCCATGCATGATTCTAAGCATTATATGTAGGGGAGGTGAATCAGGTAATAATATCACCAGTTTAGAGGGTCTAACTTGTTAAGATTTGAAAAAAATTATTACAGAGCTAGAAGTGTGGTTCAAAGGTAGAGTGCTTGTGTGGCATGTGGGAGGCATCCAGTTCAATCTCCAGTACCTCAAAAGAGAAACCGAGATAAGGAAACAACCTTAGATCTTAGAGGAAATATATATGTACCAGATGCTGGGCTACAAGGTATGGAGCCAACATTGTAAAGCCAAGCCCCTAAACAGTGAAGCATTTCCAGAGTGAGCTCTAGAAATGATCTGATAAAACCAATTAGGATCATGGGGCTTGAGAGATGGACTAGCAGTTAAGAGCACTGTTTCTCTTGCAGAGGACCTAGATTCGATTCCCAGAACCCACATGGTAGCTCATAACTCTAGTTCCAGGGGACCTGACACCCTCTTCTGGCCTCTGCAGACACCAGGCATGCAAGTGGTACACAGACATACATGTCAGCAAAACACCCATACACACAAAATAAATTAATTGATAAAACACAACAACAACAAAAACCATTTAGGACTGGAAGCCCATCCGGTCCCATTCTGGAAGCACTGGTCACTTAGAGACAGTTCTCTCTTGAGCAGATTACCAAGGTTCAATGCCTGCTTACTTCAGAAGGGAAAATACTGTTTTAGAAAGATCTAACCAGAGCCAGGCATGATGGCACACACCTGTAATCCAGCACTTGGAAGGTAGAGGAAGGAGGATCAGGAGTTCAAGGCCAGCCTTGACTCCATAGTGAGTTGGAGGCCAGCCTGAAGTCCATGAGCTCCTATCTTTAAAACGAATAGAAAGAAACCGACTCTTCAACAAGTTCTTACCTGATTCCTTTCATGTCCCTGTAGAGCACTTTGTTCAGTACAAAGGGAGCATCATCCAGGGTACAAGCCACATTCCTCAAGAGAACATCCCCTCTCTCTGGCAGGAAGAGGTTTTCTTCTAAGAGGGAAATGTGAGCACTGATCTTCTTATTTCCATGAGCTTCAGCATCCTGTGGCAAAATATTTCTGATCATGGATTTGCATTTGTCAGTGGCTACAGAGATCCCCTAATCCCTTTGCTAGCCTATTTGTGAATCTAGCATCAATAATTTCATTGAATAAGTGACACAGAGATTACCAATCATGGGCAGTGGGAAAAAGGCAGATACCACATTGCCCTTCAAACCTGAATTCTATTTAGTCAGTGGAATGGGTGTCTTATATGTAGTTAGACTGCTTTACTGAAAACAAACACAACCCAAACCAAAATAAAACCTCTTAACTCTAATCAAATTTAAAGGTTCAAAACTTCGATCCCTTGGAACCACAATCTCAGTTGGAGGTGAGGGACCTCAGCAAAGAGTACTGATTTCAGAAGGTTCCAGCAAGGGGATGCCTCCGTTCTACTCACCTCTCACCATCTAAACATGAGTGTGAAAACAAAGTTCCTGAGGATTCGTTTTAGGTTTTAAAAAAATTTCTTTATTTTTATGTTCTGTGTATGGGTGCTCTGCCTACATGTGTGTGCTCCATGTGCATGTCTGGTGCCAGCAGAGGCCAGAAGAGAACATGAGATCTCCTGAAACTGGAGTAACAAGTGGCTGTGAGTCACCATGTGGGTGCCAGGAATTGAAGGTGGGTCCCCCCTACAAGTGCAACAAGTGTACTTAACAGCTGAACCATTTTCCCAGCCTCAAAGAATTCTTAACAGCCTGGATCTGATCGGGGACATATCAGGAAAGTTTCTTGGAGACTAAGACTGTAGATTTGCTGTTTTAAAATTTGCATATAAAGATTAGGTTTCAGTGTGGCATTCATCAAAGTTTGCTTTTCTTTCTTTTTTCCTTTTGGTTTTTTGAGACAGGGTTTCTCTGTGTAGCTTTGCGCCTTTTCTGGAACTTGCTTTGGAGACCAGGCTGGTCTCGAACTCACAGAGATCCGCCTGCCTCTGCCTCCCAAGTGCTGGGATTAAAGGTGTGCGCCAGGACCGCCCGGCAAAGTTTGCTTTTGTTGATTCTTCTTCCCCCCTTCTTTTCTCTCCCTTGTCCCCCCACTCCATGGCCTCCTTTCTGTTTTCATGTCACATGGGACCCTTTGCGCTCCCCTCTCTCAACACCTCTTGCTCCCTTCTCATCCAGTTTCACAGTCTGTACTCATCCTTATCCCCTGCGATGGCTGTTCTTGATTGTCAAGGTGACTACATCTCAAATTAATCAAAGCATAAGCCGCTGGGCACACCTGTGGAGAATTTTTCTTGATTGAATTATTTGAGATCCACCCTAAATCTGGATCTTTTTTTTTTGAGCAGGGGGGGGGGAGATATCTAGCTTAGATCTGGGCCACACCTTCTGGTGGCAGCCTATATAAGGGCGTGGAAGAACAAAGCATTGCTCTTTCCCTCCCTCTCACTGGCAAGTCCATTCCTTCCCTGGTGTTGGAGCCACTTCTTTGGAATTCCGGTGGGTACTGAAGAGCAGCTGAGACATCCAGCCTCACGGACTGAGCAGCTGCTGGATTCTTGGGCCTTCCATTGGCAGGCAGCCATTGTTGGACCACAGCTTGTAAGCCAGTCTAACATCTCCCCCCAACCCCACCCCGGTTTATTTGAAACAGGTTCTTTCTATGTAGTCCTGGATGTCCTGGAGCCCACTCTGTAGACCAGGATGGCCTTGAACTCACAAAGATCCCCCTGCCTCTGCCTCCTGGATGCTGGGATTAAAGATGTGTGCCATTCCACTGGGTATACATCCTATCAGTTCTGTTTCTCTCAAGAACCCTGAACAACACCTTCCCTTTATTTACATACACACATTATTAAAAGTAAGGCTCTGTATATGAATGAGAACATGCAATTCTTATTTTTCTGAGTCTGGGTAACTTCACTTAATATTTCTAGAGTGCTCCATCTTCCTCCAAACTTCATAATTTTGTTTTTCTTTACAGTTTAGCGAAATTCCATTGTGTTCCTGTGCCACATTTTCATTATCCATTATCCTTTCGATAGACAGCTAGGCTGCTTCTGTTTCTTTGCTATTGTGAAAAACATAGGAATGAATGTAGACATACAAATATCTCTGTGGTAGGATATAGAGTTCTTTGGTATATGCTCAGGAGTGGTACAGCCAAGTCCCACGGTAGTTCTATTTTTGGCTCTTTGAAGAACATCCACACTGATTTCTATAGTGGCTGCATTAGTTCACACTCTCATCAGCACTGGGTAAGGCTCCCTCTTTCCCGACATCCTCACCAGCTTTTGTGGTCCTTTGTTTCATGATCACAGCCATTTTGACTGGGATGAGATGGAATCTGGATCTAGTTTTAATTTGTGTTCCCCAATGACTAAGAATGTTGAAACTTAAAAAAGGGTTGGTTATTTGTCTTTCTTTTCTATCTATCTATCTATCTATCTATCTATCTATCTATCTATCTATCTATCTATCTATCTGTTTGTTTTTTTTTTGAGACAGGATTTCTCTGTGTAACTGCCCTGGATGCCCTGGAATTTACTCTGTAGACCAGGCTGGCCTCAAAATCAGAGATCCACCTGCCTCTGCTTCCCAAGTGTTGGGATTAAAGGTGTGTGCCACCACTGTCTGACTTAATTATTTATTTTTTGAGATAAGGTCTCACTATGTAGTTCTGGCTAACCTGAAAGGTTCCCTGAACCAGTATGAAAGCCACTTGGTGAAAGGAGAAAATTGTCGCCACAAATTGTCTGTTCACCTCTACACACATCCCTAGCATGCTCCCCAATAATAAAAATAAAATTTAAACAAAAATTCTTTTTTGATGGGTAAATTGTTCCTCAAGCATCATGCAAAGTAAATGCAGCTTGCATTGCTGCATATCTCCCTACTGGCATTTTTCATTATCATTCTACTGTCTAGTCTTGCATATGAGAATCTCAGAACAAATATGTTTCCAGGTCATCATTTCCATATCTTTCTGTCTTGCTCCAATCATCCCGGCTTTATCTCACTTAGCTTGCTTTATTTGTATGTATTTTTTAAATAATTTATTTAACTTTATTTTATGTGCATTGGTATAACAGTGCCAGATCTCCAGGAACTGACAGACAGTTACAGAGTTACAGACAGTTGTGAGCTGCCACATGGGTGCTGGGAATTGAACTCAGGACCTCTGGAAGAGCAGTCAGTGCTCTTAACCACTGAACCATCTCTCCAGCCCATATGTATTTTTTTTCTAAGACAGAACTTTATGTAGCCCAGCCTGTCTTAAAATTCAGTTTGTAGCCAAGGATGATTTTTAAATTCTGATTATCTTGGTTCTATCTTCTGAGAGTTGAGATTGCAAGTATGTGCCACTCATATCTGGTTAACGAAGAGTTGGGGATTGAACCCAGAGCTTCATGCATGCTAGGCATCCTAGCAATTGAACTCCATCTCTAGCCCCTTACTTAGGTTTGAGTCATTTATAATTTTTTTGTAATAAATGAATCATCTTTAGTATCACTCAATGATTTTTTTCAGCATCCAGTGATTTTTTTCAAGCAAATTTTATGTGTTCCTCTTATGTAGCCATTGAATATCACATACTGTAAGAAAATGTTTCCTTTTATAGTACTTTAGAAAGCATACCTGGAGCTGGGCGGTGGTGGCGCATGCCTTTAATCCCAGCACTTGGGAGGCAGAGCCAGGCAGATTGTCTGTGAGTTCCAAGCCAGCCTGGTCTACAGAGCGAGTTCCAGGGCAGGCTCCAAAAGCTACACAGAGAAACCCTGTTTCAAAAAAAACAAAACAAAAGCAAAAATAACAACAATACGAAAGCGTACCTGGGTGAGGGCCCTAAAGGTCTCGGCATACACTGGCTCCAGGGACACCCCACTTGTCTCTGCAGCATGTTGGATCTGATGGAGCCACTTCCGTCTTGCACAGTTCCTTAGACCCTCAGTGTGGCTCCTCTCTAAAGAACTCATCAGAAACTCTACAACACTGTCCAGAACTTGGTCCTCGTTGCCCCTGAGTTCAGACACAACCAATTCTATGTACTTCTGAAACTGCTCTGAAGACAACTTTATTTCATGACCAGGATGTGGCTTTGGAAATTGGATATGCAGTTTAGCTAAAAAAACATAAGTGAGAAACAGAGAGTGGACTAAAAGGTCATTCATCTACGGGACATCTTTTCATTTTCCTCTCACAGCAAGCTGAAGCCCTTACATGTATGTTCTATGGACAACTGGATACACTAAAGGGATTTCTGAGCACTGTGACTGACTTCCTAGACTAATTCAGCATGACTTCTGTGCCGGCTGTGTTTTATTTGCCCTCTGGCCAGGTGAATTCCCAGTCTGCTGTCACCCTCCTGTTTGTCTTCCGCATCCTATCCTGTTGTGCTTTGGCACTGTCCTTTGCGGCCACTCATTTCCATTCCTACTTTTATAACCCAAAACAGAGTTTACCAATGGTGAATGATTCACACATATTTTTAAAACTAAACTAAAACACTGCCTGTTTGGCTAGGAATATGGCTCAGCGATAGTGCACGTGCCTAGCATTCACAAAGCCCTGGGTTCAGTCTCTAGGACACACCACACACACACCATACACACACATACCACACCACACACATACTACACAATACACATACTACACACACACACATACTACACACACACACATACTACACACACCACACACACACACACACACACACTATACACACTACACACACCACACACACACTACACACACCACACACATACTACACACATCACACACACCAACATGCACACACAGCACACAGACCACACACACACTCACATACACACACCACACAATAACACACACACACCACATATCACACACATAACACACACACACACACACACACACACACACACACACACAGAACTTTCCAGGACTCAGGAGGCAAAAGCATAAAGATCACGAGGTTTTAGAAGCAGCACTCCACCACTAAAGTATGCTCTAGATCTTCTCTTTCTCTTTAAAAATGTTATTATTTTATGTGTTTGCCTGCATGCTTGTCTGTGTATCATATGTGTGCCTGGTGCCCTTGGTGGCCTGAAGAGGGTTTCAGATCCCACAGAACTGGAGTTCATCTCACAACAGATGGTTGTGAGCCACCATGTGGGAGCTGGAAATGGAACCCAGGTCCTCTGGAAGAGCAGCCAGTATTCTTAACCTCTGAGCCAGCTCCTCTTCTATTTTTCTTTTGTACAATGATGAATCTACTATCAAACTTGAACGTTATCAGGAAGTTACCCTTTTCATCCTCTTCCACCCTGTTCTAGCCCATCTCCTAGCATCTCTTACCTGAAATTTGGCTTTTTTCCCTCACACTGTCACAGTTACACAACAGTGACCGTGTTGCACATGAATGTTCCTAAGCATTACACAGTTTAGTTTTACCTGTTTGTAAACACTACACAAAGATTGTCAAACCACATATAGTTTTCTTGAACTTGCTTTTAAAATGTTTTTCTTGCCGGGCGGTGGTGGCGCACGCCTTTAATCCCAGCACTCGGGAGGCAGAGCCAGGCGGATCTCTGTGAGTTCGAGGCCAGCCTGGTCTCCAAGCGAGTTCCAGGAAAGGCGCAAAGCTACACAGAGAAACCCTGTCTCGAAAAAACCAAAAAAAAAAAAAAAATGTTTTTCTTATCTTTTATCTTTAAATGTAATTAACTTAATTTTCATTCTTTATGTGTGTGGGCGTTTTGCCTGCAAATATGTCTCTGTACCATATGCATGCCTGCTGCCCTTAGAAGCTAGGAGAGGGAGTCAGATCCCCTGAAACTGGAGTTACAGATGGTTGTGAGCTGGCATGTGGGTGCTGGGAATCAAACCTTGGTCCTCTGGGAGTGTAGCCAGTACTCTTAACTTCTGAGCTATCTCTCTAGCTCCTTGCTTAAAAAAATAAAAAATGATTATTTTGTGTTTGTTTATGTATATATGTGTCTTCACGGTTTTGTGTGTGTGTGTGTGTGTGTGTGTGTGTGTGTGTGTGTGTGTGTGTGTGTCCATAGAGACAACAAGAGCATGTTGGATCTCCTGGAGCTGGAGTCACAGGCAGTTGTGAGTCATGTGAAGTAGAAGCTGGGAATTGAACTCAGGCTCTCAGCATGAGCAGCAAGGACTCTTAACTGCTGAAAAGAGTAAAGAGTCCACGAGTTCAGCCCCAGGACTCTCCTCCAGCCCCAGAACTCTCCTCCAGCCCCAGGACTCTCCTCCAGCCCCAGGACTCTCCTCCAGCCCCAGGACTCTCCAGCCACAGGACTTGCTTTTTCATTCAACATTGTTCTACCATGTCCGTCATGTTATTTCTGTAGCTTTGACTCATTCATTATGTGAAAATAACACCATTGATTATTTGTTCTTCTGGCAATATGCATTTCAGGTATTTTTAATATTTTACTCCTAGGAACTGCACTATAAGTATTCTGGTATGTGTCTCCTGGTACGTCTATGAAAGTGTTTTGACATTTATTATACATTAACAAGTCATAGGAATGTGATAGCTTATAATGATTGCCAACCTGATAGGATCAATAATTACCTTGGTAACAAATCCCTGGGCATATCTATGAGGGAGTTTTAGATTGGGTAATTGAGGTGGCAGAGTACATTCCTTGGGCTGGATCCCTTGAACTAAATAAAACAGAGAAAGTGAGCTGAGTATCAGCATTCACTCCGCTTGCTTCCTGATTGTGGTTGCAATGCCTATATGACCAGCTACCTCCCTTTCCTGACACCACACTTTCTTCACCATGATGGTCCATGCCCCAAATTGTTAGTCAAAATAAACCCTCCCTTCCATAAGCTGCTTTCATCACATATTTCTGTCACCACTGAGAAAAGTCACTAATAGATAGGGCATATGCCCCTTCCTTTTAAAGCGGGTTCTAGTTTTTCTCTCAAAATATCTTCCTTGTGCTTTTTCCTTCCCTTTAAAGACAAGAGCATCCATTCAGTATCATTTATTTGACAATTAAGAAGCACTACCTGGAATCTGCAGCCATTTTATCATGTGAAGCTCTTATTGCTGTAGTTAGGCAGGCATTCATTGATTTGTAGCTCTTTAGCATCCACTGATTTTCTTACTAGTGTTTGTAGTTACAATTTTGCCTTGGGGAAACCACTCTATTCTCATTGCAGCTCATGGGTTTGGGTGGGATCCATTGTTGTTTTAGACTTAGAACATGTTCTCCAGGGTCACACCAATTAGAACATTCTATGCCTCTAGTCAGAGTGGCTGGTTTAGTGTAGTAAAATGCCAGGCCTTTTCTGTTTGCTTGCTTTCTTGAGACAGAATCTCACTCTGTAGTCCTGGCTGGCCTGGGACTTTCTATGTAGACCGGGCTGGACTTGAACTCAGAGAAAGCCAAGGTGATGCAGAGTATCAGAGTTCACATGTACCAAGAATGGCATCCTTCGAGAGTAGCTTGGCATGGGTTGTCAGAGCCTGAGCAGTGTGAGGACCACAGTGGAAGAGCAACCTTTAGCTGGTGTGGGTGAGGAGGGTGGCTCTACAAAGAGGTAGGTTAGGTTTGGATGTCAAAGCCCTGTTCAGATTTGAGTGCTAAACAGAGTGAAGAGGACATCCAAACAGAAGAACATCTGGCCCAAGGAGTCACAACCTAAAGACAATGAAAAGAATATTTCTATCAAAAATATTTCTATCAAAGGGAAGTCCAATATGAGAAATCAGCCTTGGTAAGACTTTCAGGTATCAGTTATCTCTGCATAGGGAGTTGAGCCTGAATAGCTGAAGAGGACATCTATTCGACAAAGAGCCTTGGCATGCATGGAGTGTTAGAGCCTAAGAAATATGCTAAGGCACATCTATGGGGTTGATGTGGAGAGGGGAAAGGATCTACAAGAGTGGGAGGAAATAAGAATGGGTTCTGTTGTTTTGAACTGGACAGGGAAATATTGGTGTGAACTCATGATTTTTAATATTAGTAGAGATGTGTTTTATACTCACATAAACACGCATGTGCATATGCAAATCTTCTAGCTCTGTCTCCTGACAAACCTAGGAGGAAAGCCTTGGGAGAAACAGCGCTTGTGTAACTCACATCTTGGCTTCTACCTAATTCACATCCTACCCTTCAGTAAAAGAAACGAAGGTTTTTCCTGGGGAAATTGATTATTTCAGGATGGAAATGGGTGAAGCAGAAGATGTACCCGGAAGATCTCATGTCAGAAAGCAAAGAAGTGCTCCAAGAATGATGGAGACACTAACATGGCAGAGGAAACTGTCTAGCATTCCTTTAAAAACCAAAAATACCTATCTGCACAGTGGCTCAGAATCTGCAACATCTAAGAATCTCAAGAAAAATGATGCTGAGCGAAAAGAAGCCTTACCTAAAAGGGTGTGCATCGTATGGTTCTATCGATCATAGATAGAGGTTCTAGACAAGAAAAATCATGGTGGGAAAAAGCCTCAGTGGTTGCCTTGGGAATTGTGCTGTGGGACTGCATGGGAAAAGGACATGGAGGAGCCTCTGTTCTATCTCTCCAAAGAAGCATGAGCTATACTGCTCACGGGTTTGTCAAAACTCAGCAAATTTCCACTTAAAATTTACACACCTAAATATTGAACTCACATGAATTAGAGGCATACCTGTGTGTTCAGGAAGAAGTGTACATGTTGCTTTAAGATGTATCAACAATAGAGAAACAGATAGAAAGCTAAGGAGTGACGAGAAGCAGCCGTGGGGAAGGGCCAGCGGCAGAGCTTAGGCTGCGGGAGTGTAGACACCGCATTATAAGATTCTTCCAGACTCGCTGCATATTTGAACGTTTTCATGACACAATGTTGAGAGTGGGGGAGATGACGGGACAGGGGAGCCAGGAAAAGGACTGAATCTGGGGCAATGTGAACACTGAACCAACAATGATAATACTGGATTATAACCCAACGACTAAAACAAGAAACTGTTGTATGCTATCATAAACAAAAAGTTTGACCACAGAGAGAAACTTTTACAATGTTTCAAAGTACATCTACAACATACTATTCATAACAAAAAAGTCACTTTAAAGTGGAAGAGTTCACAGAAAAAAAAATTTAGAGAGCAGTTCTCACGTATCCCAGCTTAGTCTTGAACTTGCTCTGTAGACAAGGCCAGTCTGAATCTACAGAGGTGTACCAGAAAACCTAGTTTATGAAGTGCTGGGAGTCAAACTCAGTGCTTTGTGCCTGTGAGGCAAGTACACTGCTTACTGGGCTATATATCCAACCCAGCACATACCATTTTAATCAATTGATCAATGTTATTATCATAGGATTTCTAATAGAATTCGATAAGAATAAAACATTGATTACGTGTTCTGATCCTGCCAAAAGATGAGTAACCTGGATTTAACCACAAGGAAACAATAGACAAATCTGTGTAAGAGCACACTACCAACAACCAGCTTACAATCTTCAAATATCAGGGTCATAGTAACCAAGAACAGACTGAAGGATTTCTGAGGGATTCCTAACGTCCCAGTTTTCTAGCAAAAGAATAGTAGTTTTATGTCAGCTAGGAAGTAAAAATATAAGAAAAAAAGAAGAGAAAAACAAAATCAATAGAGAGGCTGGGCGGTGGTGGCGCTCGCCTTTAATCCCAGCTCTTAGGAGTCAGAGGCATGTGGATCTCTATGAGTTCAAAGCCAACCTGGTCTACAGAGCGAGTTCCAGGACTGCTAAGGCTATACAGAGAAACCCTGTCTCAAAAGAAAAAATCATTAGAGAGAATAAAGAATTAGTATACTGAAGAGGAACTTTAGAGCCAGCCAGACTTGATAGTTGAGAACTTACAAAAGCAGGAAACAAGAATTCAGGCAGTGCTAGTGCATGGTTTGGGAACTTCAACTTCAGAAACACAGGCAATCGGTTCCCAGACAGAATTCTGCCTGCGCTCAAGGTCTGGGCTGGAAACACTCAGCAACATGTTCCACTCTTGAACACACATGCATTCCTATCCATCTGCACACTCTTTGGCACTCACTGTGCCCCATTTAACAACTCCAACTTCTGGGTCTGGTGGTGCAGGCCTATAATCCCAGCTACTCAGTGGGCTGAGGCAGGAGGATTGAAAGTCCAAGGTTGGCCTTGACTACACAGCCAGTTTAAAACCAGCCTGGAAAGCTTAATGAAACTCTGTTTAAGAATAAAATAAAATAAATGGCTGGGTGGTGGTGGCTCACACCTTTAATCCCAGCACTCGGGAGGCAGAGGCAGAAGCAGAGGCCGGTAGAGTTCGAGGCCAGCCTGGTCTACAAAGAGAGTTCCAGGACATCTAGAGTTACACTGAGAAACCCTGTCTTGAAAAACCAAAATAAATGAATAAAATAAAATTTAAAAAGTAAAGTAAAGGACAGAAAGATACAGCTCAGAGGGCTTGACCATCATACGTGAAGCTGTAAATTCAACCCCTGGACTGAAAGAAGAAGAAAAAATTAAATGTACCAGCAGGTTTGGAACAGCCAGAGAGAGACAGAGAGACAGAGAGACAGAGACAGAGACAGAGACAGAGACAGAGGAGTGTTATGTACATGCTTATGAGTGTGTGCACTTGTGCATGCCAGTGTATGTGCACATGGAAGCCAGAGGTTGATGCTGGATGTCTTACTCAATTACTTCCTACTTTGTTTTCAAGACAGGGTCACTCACTGATTCGGGAGCTTACTGATTTAGCTAGACTGGCTGACCAATATGCCCCAGGGGTCCTCTTGCCTCTGCCTCCCCAGTGCCTGACTTTTGTGCAGGTGCTGGGGATCCAAATTCAGGGCCTATGCTTACATAGCAAGAACTTTACCAACTGAGTCACTCCCCAGCCTTCTTGCTAATGCTTGTTTTTGACTTTGTGTATATGGCATAGCATTGAGAAACTGAAAGCGAGGTTACTACCACAGCAGGAACATGCTGATATTTTACCTTTCTTCATAGACTCTCTTTCCATTCCCTCCTTGTATGTATACAGGAGATCATCCACTTCATTCAGACTCAGAAAGCCTGAGCCATCGTTGTCCCACTTCTGGAAGAGGGCTTCTAGAAGTAGTATCCGTCGGACTCGGAAAGCGTTCTGTCTAGCCTAGGTTACAAACAGGAACATAAGCACAGGAGATACAGTCTTGCATTTAAAGGAAGTGTAGCATCTCTCTCTCCTTTTGGAAACAGCTTTGCTTTGGGGCTAAGGATATTAAAGGGAAATGCAGAGACTGATTTTAATCCCCCAATTGCCATTTCCCTGTTTCACTTCTCAACCAAAAACATCCAGGAATTTGCTGTACGAGACCAAAACACTTTAGATTAGTAAGAATAATATACTCCTTAAAAGTTTTTTATTATTTCTTTTTACTCCCTCCCTGGTTATTCAAAATGATGATAAACACATAAGCACATGGGCAGCTCTACCTGGCTTTTTTTATTCATTATTTTGCTTATAATATTTATTTGATTTTATATATTTTTTTATTTTATAATTAACTTAATTTCACATATCAGCCACGGATTCCCCTGTCCTCCCCAATCCCCCAGCCCTCCCCCCCAATCCACCCCCCATTCCGACCTCCTCCAAGGCAAGGTCTCCCCTGGGGAGTCAGCCTAGCCTGGTAGATTCAGTTGAGGCAGGTCCAGTCCCCTCCTCCCTACACCAAGGCTGAGCAGACAGCTCATGTTGGAGAGGATGTGGAGCAAGGGGAACACTCTACCTGGCTTTTTAAGGGCATAAGATTTGTAAAGAAAAGGGATGACTAAATGACAGTGTTCAAATAACAACAACCAAAAATGGCTGTGTTTAAAAAAAAAACAAAACCCTAGTGAGGCTAGGGAGATGGCCCAGCACTCGTGAGCACATCCTGCTGTTCTTCCAGAAGATCCAAGTTCAATTCCCAGCACCCATATCTAACAGCTCACAACTGCCTATAACTCTAGCTCCAGAGGGTCCAAAGCCTCTTGCCTCCATAGATACTTAGACTCGTATGTACATACATAGACACACACACACACACACACACACACACACACACACACACACACGTATACAGAATTAAAATTAAAATAAATCATTTTTTAAAAGAAAAAGGAAAAAATGTTTATATTTAACATTTATTTAACCTAACATTGATTTTTTTACATTTTTTAGAATTTTCACTAAATATTTTTATTAGATAATAATTGACAATTATTGAATTACTATATAGATTAATTTTAAAAATAATGCATATGGCAGCCATGATGGCACATATCTACAGTCTCAGCACTCAGGAGACTAAAGCAAAAGGATTGTGAGTTTAAGGACAAGCTGGGTTACATAGCAAGGCTCTCAGTCCAAAAACCAAGGGCTTAGCTGGGTGTGCTGGCACACGCCTTTAATCCCAGCACTCAGGAGGCAGGAGGATCTCTGTGAGTCTGAGTCCAGCCTGGTCTACAAATCGAGTTCTAGGACAGCCAAGACTACACAAAGAAACCTTGTCTCGAAAAACCAAAAACAATAACAACAACAACAACAACAAAAAAAACCCCAAAAAATTCCCCCAAGGGCTGGAGATATAGCTCAGTAGGAGAGCACTTCCTAAATTATGCAAGCCCTTAGGTTTGATCTTCAGCACACACACACACACATAGACACACACAGACACATACACACAGACACGCACAGACACTCAGACATATACACACAAACACACAGACACACTTAGACCCACATACAGACACACACAAACACACAGACCCACATACAGACACACACAAACACACAGACACATAGATACACACACAGACACATAGATACACATACACATACACACACGAGTAAATAAGTACTTGTTGGTTAAGGGAAAGGGACAGCATTTAGGAGACTGAAGAGATATCAAGACTGGACTTGGGTTGAGAAGACTCATGAGAATGATGAGATTGCTTGAATAAACTTAGTGAGACTAATTCCTACGTTTCCCATGAGACAGAGTAAATTGCTCATATAAGGTAATGTGTGTGCATGCACATATCACTCAAGAAAGCAGTAAGTGCTTAGGACGTGTGTGCCACTGGGGGCCCATGAATAAAAACACATACTCAAGGCATAAACATATCCCTAAAGCATGTGCATTTGCATATGCGCTCACAAGGCAGACAGTGCATACCCACAGCTCCACATCTATGTATATCTGCTCCTCGGGCTTCAGAGAATAGGAGCAAAGCTGCACCCTGAGCCACTTCTTGCCAGCAGCCATCATGTCATTTTTAGGAAAATGAGTTCTCTGGAGCGTGATCTTGACCATCAAAAGGGCATTTAATGGTTATGCTGGTTGAAATAAAGTGGTGCACTTGGCCGTACGTTTTTAGAGACACCACACTCGGAGTGACTGAGGTTGGGAGATGGATGACTAGTAGTGACCTTACTTGCTGCACTGGTAAGTCGTATTACCCACCTGCTCCAAGGCTTTCATCTTCTCTTGTTTTGTTTCAAAATAGTTCTTCTGAAAGAAGGAGGTGAGACTCTGGCTGACACTTAAGGGGGTGTCTTCACCCACAAATGTCTCTAGGAGTTGCACAAACTGCAGCAAGTTGAGGGAAACTCCATCGAAGGCACTCCTTCCTTTTATTTCCTTATAAGTCTGAATATTTCTAACAATCGCATGCAGGTCTGTGAAGCAGGGAGATGGATCAGACAGCAAAGTAGATGCCTCTCTCAGTTTCAGGGAAAAAAAAAAAACAAGCCTCTGCTGTGATAAAAAACCTCCCACCACTTTGCTTTGGAGCAGGGGATTGAACATGGGCTGTGCACACCTTAAGCACGGACAGTACCGCTGAGCTAAAACTCTGCCTCCGACATCCATAGGTTTTGCCTCTCGGGATTCCACGCTCCCTCTATGAGGGTGGCATCCACGGTTTTCTTTGGAATAATTCTCTTCCACTGCCAGTTTGAAGGAGGAGTGAGAGAGCACCGAGCCTTCCCACCCTGGCTCCATGGATACATGATGTAAGATTTGGCCAAGAATTCACATCCGACAACTACACAGCCTACTGTAGGCCAATGAGAGTCAGCTTCAGCACTCTTTTGAGAGCCACTGAGGAGATTTTTGTTTTGTGTTCTGATTGCTGAATTGGTAGAATGTGATACATAGCTAGATGCTCCTGTGGCCATTTTTGAGACACTGTGAAGGGAACTGACTAAAATTGAAAGTGACACCGAGGCTATGGCTGAGAGGCTGAGAGAGGCTATGGCTGAGAGGCTGAGAGGCTGAGAGAGGGTCCTCGGTTGGGGCCGGTTGGGGATGAGTCAACCACTCATCCCATTTTGATTCTATGTGGGATCTGATGCAACTGAGAAATAATTACCCAAAGATTTGAAAAACATTGCCAACCAAAATTGACATAGAGAAAGAGTATGAACTTGCTAGTCATAGGAACTTGACAAACATTATGCATGTTCATTAAAACATTTTGAGGACGGACAGTGTATCATTTTTGCCCTGGGAAATGGTTCCATGGGTGAAGGCTTTGCTGAACAACCATGAGAAGCTGGATCCATGTAAAAACTGGGTGCAGCAGCATGTGCCTGTAATCCCAGTGCTATGGGATGTTGACAGGAAGATCCTGTGGCAATGCTGAACAGCCAGTGTAGCTGAAATGGCAAGCTCCACGGTCTTCCACGAAAGACCTTATCTACCGAATAGTAAATTGTCAGCAACAGAAAAAGATACATCAACATCTGGTTCTCACACATAATGCATGCACCCATGCGTAAGTGCACAAAAAACATGCAAAAATCACATGTGCAAATACCAATTAGTTAATTAACTAAATTAAAAACAAAATTCACTATTTGATTCAAGCTTAAATGAGAAAAGATTGCATGTAGAAAATAATCTTGATCTAATTATAATTAGTTCTACTACTTAAAGTGATGGAGAAAATAATAAAATAGCATTTTTAAAAATATGAATGTTACTTGAAATAATTGTAGCTATAACACATGGCTTATCTGAGTGCTAAGAACAGCTCTTCCGTCAGTTCAATAGTTTTTCTTTGTTAAGTCTTCATAAACAAGACAGACTCACCTGCCTAACATGTTTGGGTGTAGACCTACTAGGAAAATAAATAATTTATTATTTTTATTGAGTTCTATCTAATATCTGATTCCTTTGTATGCTTGGATCATGTCTTTAAAGCAGTGTGAGGGTATGCAATAGTTAAAAATAAAGTATACCAATGCCAGCAATTTTAAAGCCTGAGGACACTCACCAATAGCATATGTCACTACCAAAAGCATACCACCACCACCAAAAAAAAAAAAAAAAAAAAACAAAAAAAAACCAAAAAACCTGTCTTGCTTCTATTTAGGTTTGTCAGTTCCCAGGGACAAGAGAGCATAGGGATGTCAGTGTGTTTTAGTTGAACCCAGCCTTCAGCACCGGGCACAGTGGTGGACTGGAGCCATGTGTTAGACTGTCATCTGTGTTTCCGAGTTTGTTAACATGCACCTGTGAATCTGGAGTCACCGTAGATTAATTTTGCCTGCTCCTCATCTTCAGATTGTACCTTCCAGTCACAGGCCAAAAATTCACCTGTGAGAAACACATTCCACAACACAGCTCATTTTATTCCACTTTAACCATGCTTTCCCTCTAGTGTACAAAGACAAGGAAAACTGAGTGAGATGCTACCTGACCATGATTTTCCTTCTATGTGTTGGGGCTTCGGTTCGCAGGCTTTGTCTTTCTCAGAGTTCATTTTTGAAGCTCCTACTGGAATAAAGAAAAAGACAAGGCTGGGTGTGATGGCGGGTGGGTAAAAGTGCTTGCTGTCAAGTCCAATGACCTGGTTTAATCCCAAAGATTCACATGGTAGAAGGAAAGGACTGACGCCTGAAAGTTGTCCTCTGACCTTCACACATGTACTGTGACATGCACGCACACACACACACACACACACACACACACACACACACAAGAAAAGAAAATTCCTATGGATTAGAAATAATATAATTCATTAGACATTCTGAGTGAGCTTAATGAGACAAATTCCTTGCATACATAACAGCCCAAACCCCAAGACCTTCCCATGTATGTGTATCATAACCAATCACAATGGAACCACTTAATAATTTTAATTGTTGAGAGAGGTTCTGTGGCAAAAGCTATTTGTTTGGCCACACAGAGTGAGGCTGTATTTCCCAGCCTCTCTTATAGCAAAGTGTTACTAGATGTCTAAATTCTAGCCAATGGGATGAATATATATTAAAATTCAGGGGGCTGAAGAGATGGCCTAGCCATTTAAGAGCACTTATGCTTGAAGAGGGTCTAGGTTCTGTTCCCAGCTCCCATATGGTGTCTCACAACCATCTGTAACTCCAGTTCCAGAGGAATCAACGCCCTTTTTTGGCCTCTGTGGGTATTGCACACATAGAGCAGACATGTATACAAGCAAAACACCCATACCCATAAAATAAAATTTAAAAATACTTTAAAATATTTAAAATTCAGAGTGGTTTTTTTTTTGGTCTGAAACACAGTTTTTGGAAACTCTTATAGAAAAAAATGCAAAAATGAAGGATGTAAAATCCTGATTTTATATGTTTGTTTTTCTGAGACAGGGTCTCTCCAGAGAGGCTTGACTGGCCTGGAACTCACTATGTAGACCAGGCTGGCCTCCAACTTGTAGCAATTCACTTTCCTCTGCCTCCTGAATGTGGAGAATAAAGGCATATGCCACCATGCTTGGGCCAGTTGTTGTTGAAATAAAAGAAAATTTAAAAGTGATTTTCATTTAAAACAAAAATATTTCTGCTTAAAAACAAACAAAACACTGCTAGATTTTATATTAATGGACTTCTGGTAAAAATGAAATTCTAGGTAAATTAATAATAAGCATTCTGATTCTAATTTAATTGAGCGTTCAAAGTCTAGATTCAAGTATTGAGCACCAAAATACATCTGCGGTTTTCCATGACATGATACACCAGCAGAGATCCTAACTTAAATGAATACTTTCTGAAAAGATTTTTAAACAGCCACTCCAGAAAGTGTATATGTGTGTACAGAAAGATGATTTTTATAGAATTAAATAACTACCTGGAAGGCGATCTTTTTTGCTGCCCCCTGGCTTTTTGCTGTTTGCGGGAACTTCCTCACGCTGTTGGGAATCTATGGCGGCTTGCTTTTCTTTTATGGTCGGCAAAGGCTTTTCTTCTTGAGATTCCATTTTTTCGAATTTCGAGGCTTCACTTTCTTTTAAGGTGCCGCTTTCTTCTAATTGTGAGGTTGATTCTGCGTCTGGTTCTTCTAGAATGGTGTCTGTCGGCGATCCTTGTTCTGACTCGTACTGTGGCTCTTCTGTTATGGACTCTTTATGTGTTTCATATTCTGAATTTGACGCTTTGCGTCCCGCTGACCCTTTGCGCTGACCTCCAGTTCCTTTGCGCTGTCCTTGGTATATCAATGATCCTTTGCGCGACCCGGCTTCTGAACTCCTACGAGACCCAGTATCTACAGATGACCTTTTGCGCTCTTCTGCTATTGATGCTCTGTGTTGCTCAAGTTCTGAAATTGACCCTCTCTGTGATCCTTCTTCCTCTATGACTGACCCTTTGTGTGGTTCTTGTTCTGACACGGAGTCACTGTTTAGGTCTTGCTCTGTCTGTGGCTCCTGTTCGACTGCGGAAGTTCTGCGGGACGCTTGCTCTGCAACGGACCCTCTCTGCTGTGTTTGCTCGGCTGCAGAAGTTCTGTGGGACCCTTGCTCTGCCACTGACCCTCCTCTGTGCGATCTTGGCTCTGCTACTGACGTTTTGCGAGATCCTTGTCCTGAACTGGATGATAGGCGCGACCCTTTGCCCTGTCCTTGTCCTGTAAGAGACCCTTTGTGGGGTTTCTTTCCTTTGCTGGCTCCTTGTTCTGAAGTCAGTGGTGTTCCTGGCTCTGTGGCTGACTCTGGGGATGGTTCTTGGTCTGCACTTGTCTCTCTCTGCTGATCTTCATTTTCTTGGAGTTTGCTAGCAAGTTTTTCAGCCATTATCACATTCATTTTTAAGAGCACCTCATCAAAGTCTTCATAAATATGCTTCTTCATATCCATATCTCCCCAGAACTCAGGCAACTCTATCTCCTCAAATTCAATTAATGGCCCTAATGCACACAACAAAGGAGTTATCTAAATAAAATCTTATAGTGTAGAACCAGAATTATTGAATTAATGCAAAAAATAGCATTGAGGGCAGAGATTATAACATAAGCTTATTACTCTAAAAATAAATATCAGAATTGGGTGTTGTGACTCGTACCTTTAATCCCAGCACTTGAGAGGTAGAAGCAGGGAGATCTCTGTGAGTTTGAGTCTAGCCTGGTCTACATAGTGAGTTCCATACATAAAGAGATCCTGTGTTCAACAACAACAACAACAACCCCAAGCAAACATACAAAATCAGGTACCTTTTGCTGCAATTAGAAACTCAAAGAACACAAAGAATTCTCACTACTATGAATTAATTATCAGCCCTTCCGGATGGTGTGGTTTACAAAATGAACGTGTCTTTTATTTTGCTGTTTGGAGTGTTGCTTGGATAGTTAAATGAGATTTGTCCCCTACCTCTGTGGTCCCTTTCCACACAATAAGCACAGCATAGAGATGGGAAATGGAACTGTCTTTCCATCTCAAGTACCTTTTAAAATATCTGCAATACAGGCTGGAGAGATGTGCTTGATGCACGGCACTGGGGACCTGAGTTTGATCCCTAGAGTCCACACAGAGACAGAAGAAGAGAATCGATTCCATAAAGTTACCCTCTGACCTCCACATGTTCACTGTGGCATGCGTGCACCCCCCAACACACACACCTCACACTCATACTCCAATAATAATAAATTAAAAATTAAAAATCCTACACTATATGAACAAAAGCTAGCCTTATTGATGGCAAGCTTTCACTGGGTTTACTGTCCATCCCTTCATGTTCCTTCAATTCTTTCTCAACTCTTCTTCTATGACTTAAGTGGACACGTGGTTCAGAATTTTATGCAAAGAATTTAGAGTGAAGCTCAGGGGTAGGTTGTGTGCTAAGTATAAGTTCAGTTTCTAGTACAGAAGAAGGAAAGGGAGTGAGAGACAAGAGTGCCATAGTTAAGAAGGAAGGACTTCAGGGAAAGACTGACTGGATGCTTTTCACCAGGATCCTGCTGTTGATCCCAGCAACAAAATCTGCTGGGTATGATTATGCAGGCTGTGATCCCAGGTGAGGGAGAGATTTAGAGTCTCTAGGACTTATTAGGCTACATAGTGAGATCCTGTCTGAAAAAGTATATCCCCCCAATAAAATTCCACAAAATCCTGTCTGCCCCCATTCTTCCCAAAATATTTAGTAATTAAACTATAACACTGGCCCCTACAGCTTTTAGTATACTACCTACAGATTCTTAAGTTTCCAAGTAATAAATCTACACACAGGAATAAGATATTAATATTGTTTAGCAAACCCAGCCATTAAAAGTCATTCTCTTAAAAAAAAAATAAAAATAGAGTCACAGGATGCCTCGAAAGTAAAGGAACTTGCTGCTAAGCCAGAGGGAAGATCTGAATTGGATCCTCTGGCCCCACAAAGTGGGAGGAGAGAACTTACAGCTGCCTTCTGACTTCCACGGGAGTGCTATGGCACTCTCCCTCCCATAATAAATAAGTGTAAAAAACAACAACAACCTTGTAATGGTATTTATTGATAAACATATAAAAGAATATTTTAACATGCAAGGTATACATGTATATTTTACAATAAAAGCAATATAAGTAAAGCTGCTTGGCAAAAGGAAGTATCTCCCACAGAAGTCTTAGAACTCTAAGTTGGACATTATAAACAGAATAACCATTCTTAACTTAATTCCTAAGGCATTCAAACATCATCAAGGCCTTTCTTCATTGAAACACATTTAAAATTCGTTCTAGCTGAATTCTGCTGTGGCAGAAGTTCTCATATTGCACTCTGGTGAGAAATACATGTAGCTGCGAAGAAAAGTGAATTCTGTGGGAGTATGAACAGTAGATAAGGTATGGCTACCATGTCTCAGGGGATGATATGCAGAGATCCCTCAGAAGTAAAATGATCCCATGTTATCTACCATTGTACTCCGACACCCAGCCTCAGTACCCTCTTACCTTTGAGTGACACTTACATTGTCTTGGGTTTCGGAGTAAACTCCTCGTAGTTTGTGAGCTTTGATCATAGAATGTTTCCAGCAAGGCCAGTGTCCTCTGCCGATCCAAGGCCTTCACCTACATGGAAAGATTGCGATGAGTAGCTGCAGCAGATTTAAAAGTTTTTGTGATGCTAGATCATGACTTTCTGAGTAGGTTTATCATTGTGACCACCACCAGCTCCATCAGTATCATAAAAATGAAAGCTACTGCATCAAATCAATAAGCCAGATCTTATATTCATTATTTCAATAAGCTGGATCTTATAGTCATTTCTCCTGTTGTTACATGTCAAAATGCCTTGGGCTTAGTGGATATTTAACAAAGAATTGTTGTGACTGGCTTTACTTGATGAGTTCAATGCACAGGTCTCAGTTCTTACCTAACCTGACCTGTGCTCCTTACTTGTTTGTTTATACACCATTTTGAGAAAATTTTCATGACAGAAAAACAAACAAAACATGGTAAAGCTAACACCACCTGTGATCTTAGTAGCTGGAATTAACAATTGTTTAAGGCACATACAGGGTTTAGGAGATGGCTCAGTTGGTAAAGTGCTTGTCTTACAAGCACAAGGGTCTGAGTTCAGTTCCCAGGCCCTACATACAAAAGCTGGGCATGGTGGTGAGTCCTTGTAATCTCAGCACTGGGGAAGTGGGGACAGGTGGATCCCTGGGGCTCACTGGCCAGCCAGTCTAGTTGACTTGGCAAGTTCTAGGCCATTGAGAGACTCTGTCTCAAACAAACAAACAAAAAGAACAACACCCAAGGTTCTCTTTTGACTTCTACATGTGCATGCATACACATACATGCACACATGAACATGCCCACACACATAAAAAAGCATGCACAAAAGTGTGCTAGACTGCTAAAACATATGTATCATTCTTTACATTGCCATTTTAAATTGTAGTTTTGGAAGAGGCTTGAGCCAGGACCTTGCTATATAGCCCAGTATGGCCTGAGATTTGGTAGTTAGCCCAGGCTGACCTGGAACTCAATATTCACCTATTTTGTCTTTCCAAGTTCTGGGATTACAGGTGTATGCTTCCACGACTAGCTCTCAAAGTGATTTTGTTTCCTCAATGTTGGGATCTAATTTATGTAGATAACTACATTTTGTTCATTTTAGGGGCTAGAGAAATGGCTTGCTGATTTTGCAGGTTCAGTTCCCTGCACCCACATGGCAGTTCCTAACCATCTATAGCTCCGGTTCCAGGGATTCCAACCCCCTCTTCTGGCACCAGGCATACCTGTGGTACATTTACATTCATGCAGACAAACTATTCATACATGTAAAGTAAAAACTAAATCTCAAAGAAAAAAGAAGTATATTTTATTCATTTTAACTGCTATACAGTATAATATGAAAACACTGTAATTTCTTAGCATTCTTTTATGAATAGAAATTAGGTTGCTTCTGGTATTTTGAGAAAAATATGCTGCAATGTCTAATCTTACATACACCTCCTAGCATGCATTTAGATACATTTTATAAAGTAAATATGTGGAATTACTATCAGTTTGCTTATAAACTGGGTCTTTCCTCACTTTCTTCTGAGCTGTAGAACTAATAACAGGGCTAATACCAGCAGAGCAGCAAAGGAGACTTTTTTTCCCAGCTCTGGATGTGAATAGACTGAGACATTCACGGCTCCCTCCAGCCTGTTGTCTGGCCACTGGTGGATACATCCAGAGCCAACAGGTAGAAAGTTTTGACTGCCTTAGGGGCTTCAGCTTGGCTTAGTCCCTGAAGATCACATGGCCTATGGTCTTCTTATCTACCATCTTCCCATTGTCCTGTTTCCCTCTGCAGCTTGACTCTAAAACAGCAGCCACAGAGCTTCCCCAGAAGTTTCTAGCTGGTTCTTTATCTCATTCCCACAGACTCCTTTAGAATTTTATGCTTCCCAGCTCTGGATTCTCAGGCTTCTTTGAAATTCTTTACTTTTTTAACCCCTTGCAGTCATTCTGTAACACACACACAAACACACGTAGACACACACACACACACAAAGACACACACACACACACACAGCTTTCTTTCTTTCTGATTTTTGGTTTGTTTGTTTGTGTGTTTTGAGACACAGTCTCTCAACGTAGCCCTGGACTGTTCTAGAACTCACTATATACAACTGGCTGGCCTCGAACCCACAGAGATCCACCAGCTTCTGCCTCCCCAGTGCTGAAATTAAAGCCCACTTTAGTTTCCTTACTTTCAACAGTGTGGTCTACTCAAGCTTTTATCTTTCTAGAGGGCTGGGGTACTTTGCTGGTACTGCTACCACCTCCATTTCCAGAGATCTTCTGCCTGTTCCTCCTCATCTTCTCACAGTTCCTGAAGCGAGGTTCTCCATAGGGCAGCCTCTCCCTCAGCCCAATTTCTTGGGAGAGCTGGTTCAGATTATTTGGCCGGATGTTAAGGACCAGCTGACTTCTTCCCTGAGCCAGGGCCTCTTCATCTTGCTTCTCTGCACAGTGCTCTGTGCTGGTTCATCCACAGATGCTTGTCTTCCAGTGTGAGGACCCTACTTTCTGGAGCTGTTCAACTTTTTTTAAAATTCCAGTATCTTCCTTCTTTCCTCCCAAATATTCCCAGTGATCTCCCAGACAGAAACTTACAGATCTTCTGGGATGTCTGGAAGGATGCAATGGGCAACACCAGGCAGGATTTTATAGTTGGGGAAGTTTGAAGATCAGATTTCCTGACCTTATAATACAGCAAATTTGGCTTTTCTGATGGTGACCTGAAATGGGAATCTGGATCTTTCTAGAAGCTGACATGTGATCCTGCTTCTCCTTCAACCACCACAACCAATGCATTATCATTCTTAAAGCATTTCCTGAACAGTATGCGTTCCCTCGATAGCTCTGTGCCTCTCAAGAGTAACTCCACAAGAATCAGCCTATCACATATAGTTCTTGTTCACTGAAGCCTTTATTTTTATGGGATAAAAAATTCTGGAATAGGCTCAGTTGTTTGAAATGTGTACACACACACACATTATTTATTTAAATAGATATATCTAGATTGTTTCACAAAGACACAATAGCTATTAACTTTCACTAGGAATGTTTGGGAAAATGTTTTCTTTCTATTGTTGAGCATACAGTGATTCTAGGAATTACGTGTTTGTGTTCTTTGTCCATTTTTCTTTAGGTGCCTATGTGGCATCCTGCCGTTAGGTGCCAGTCGCTGGGCTTGTTGACTGTGTGGTATACAGACAGCATGCTGCTTACTCATTTGGAAGTTTTGTTAGGGTTTTTATTTTCTGTACCCTCGGTGGCTTTCTAGAGGTATTCCTGGAACTTCTCTGCACAGGCGACCCCCTTCACAATGCATATTTAGGAATGCTAATCGTTGGCTGTCAGGGTGAATGGAAAGTGCTCTTGGGTCTATCTACTTAGACCACCTTCCACTGTCCTTAACTCCCCCCACCCTGCCGCCTACTTGTTCTTTCCAAATGTTTATAATGTTACCTTCAGCTTCCCAGCTCTGATTAGGGCCAAGGAATGGAGGCTGAGGTAGTAATCTAACTTAGAGACCCAGACAACCTCTATGTTAGTCACAGTCTCCAGCCTCCTCCCACCAGCTGGCCCCAGTTTCCTAGTAAGACATAAACTGCTTTGATACTAATTTTTGATACTATTATTTATTTTTCCTTGCTGTAGGATTCTCTAGTCTTTCTCAAGAACCCAGTATTTTTATCTTAAAATCCAGGTTTTCTAAATGTTTGTTTCAACCACTGCTGAAAAAAATATCCATTCAGAAAGTCAATTGACTTTTGTATCCTGGATTCTACTTTCCTTCCAAAATCACCACATGCCTGTTTAATGATGGGAGGAAAAACAAGGAGCACAAGCAAACCTCTACTAATTCCTCCCAACATTACCCCACCATGTTGACCATGGCACTGGAGTTGCTGTTAAAGTAACTGGCCAACAGACAGTAGTTGCCTTCTAGGCATTTTACCAGGAAGTAAAAATCACAGTCCCAGAACACCCTAGCAAGTTCTATCCAAGAGGCACCGTTCAGAGACATGCTTGAAAGACAAATAGGCATCACAGATTTTATAGAATATATTCCTGATTTAAGTTAAATTAGCAGAGATCTGAGAAGCGAGATTACAAAATGTCAGTTTCCTTTGAGAATTACTTTTCTCTCAGCTGGTTGTGATTATCAACACATTTAATCCCAGCACACAGGAGGCAGAGGCAGACAGATCTTTGAGTTTGAGGCCAGCCTGGTCTGCAAAGCAAGTTCCAGGGCATCCTGGGCTACACAGAGAAAACTGCCTTGAAAAAACAAAAAGAAAGAAAGGAGGGGAGGAGGGAGGGATAAAGGAAGGAAGGAAAGAAAACAGAGAAAGAAAAAGAGAGAGAGAAAAAGAAAGGAAGGAAGGAAGGAAGGAAGGAAGGAAGGAAGGAAGGAAGAAAGAAAGGAAGAAAGAAAGAAAGGCAGGCTATAGGGGCCAGCAAGACGGCTCAACAGGTTAAGGTGCTTGTTACCAAGGCTGCCAACCTGAGTTCAATCCTGGGCCCCACATGGTGGAAGGAGAGAGATGACTGCTGTAAGCTGTCCTCTGACCTCACACGCGCACCAAGGCCTGTGCATGGACACTTGCACACATCCATCATAGATACATAAGTAATACACGTGTCCTGATAAAATTAATTGATTTATTTATTAGGAGTACATAACAAAAGACATTCACTCTATCATATAGGATCTCAATCTCTCTCTCTCTCTCTCTCTCTCTCTCTCTCTCTCTCTCTCTCTCGACTTTTTGATGGGTTTCTCTGTGTAACAACCCTGGCTGTCCTGGCTCTGTAGACCAGGCTGGCCTCAAACTCATAGAGATCCACCTGCCTCTGCCTCCTGAGTGCTGGGATTAAAGGTGTGTGCCACCATGCCCAGGCACATAGGATCCCTTGGATGACTACCTTCAGGAGAAATACTTGGTTATATTTCAAACCCAAATCTATATCTCTCTCTCTCTCATACCTGTAGCTACACATGCATGCATGTGGAGGCCAGAGGACAATCTTGTCTTTTGAGACAGAGTCTCTCACTGACCTGGAACTTACCAAATAGCCTAGGCCAGCTGGCCAGAGCACCCAGGACCCACCAAGCATATGCCATCATGCTTGACTTTTTACATGGGTTCTGAGGCTTAAACTCAGGTCCTTATGCTTGCACAGAAAATACTTCTACCAACTGAGTTCTTTCCCCAGCCCCCTCAACACTTTTTCTTAGCAATAATTTATATTTCTCTTATAAAAATGCCCATGGGTATGTTCGTTATCTGTCTGTCTCCCTGTCCCTTCACACTCACTAGCAGAAAGCTTAGATTCAAACTTGAAGATAATGACTATAAACATTTAGGTCACTGTGGCTACATTATAGCTCCATTCAGTATCCTCTCTATTTTGATTCCCTTCAACCCCTGACATTTTTTTTTACTATTCTTGTGAATGTCCTTAACTCCTTTCTGGAGGAGGTTTTCATGGGTGCAGCTAGCATGGGGTTCACGCTGTGTCCTGCTCTGCTCATACTAGTGAAGAACACAGTCGGGGTGGCTAAAGGTGACCCCAAGAAGCCAAGGGTATGATGCCTGCTTATACTTTCTTTGTGCAGACGTGCAGAGAGAACATAAGAAGAAAAACCCAGAGATCCCTGTCAGTTTTGCAGAATTTTCCCAGAAGCACTCTGAGAGGTAGATGACAATGTCTGAGAAAGGCAGATGAAGTGTGCATGTGGCCAGGAAAGGAAGGATTATGAACCAGCTAAGGGAAGCAAGAAGGGAAAAAGATCTAATGTCACCCAGAGACCACTGTCTGCATGTTTCTTGTCCTGTTCTGATTTCTGCACTGAGATCAAATCTACAAACCCTGGCATCTCCACTGGTGATGCGGCACAAATGGTGGGTGACAGGCGGACAGGCTCAAGTGACAGCGAAAAACAGCTGTGCGTCACTCAGACCGTGGAGCGGAAGACGCATGGGAAGGAGGCTTCTGGCCGCAAGTCACAAACATCCCACAAAAGTTGCCAGAAGAGGAAGAGAAGAAGGTGGCGGCAAGGGGGAGGAATGAAGAACCAGACCAAACCTATTTCTCTCCTTGTGAAAGCCTTTGAGTAGGGATACATTGTTTTCTACACATCTCTTTTTTTTAATTTAAATACTTTATTTTTTGAAATTAAAATATTTTTGTTTTATTTTTATTTAATTAACTTTTTTCATTTATTTTACATGTTGTTTTGTTTTTTTGACACAGGATCTCATTTTTGTAGCCCTGGCTGGCCTGGAAATCTCTGTGTAGATCATGCTGGTCTTGACTCCACAGTGATCTGTCTGCCTCTACCTCCTGAGTGCTGGGATTAAAGGCATGCACCACTATGCCTTGCTGTTGACACATCTCCTATTTGAGTCCTGTAGGTAGAGTTTTCCTGCCTGGCCCACAGTCAGGACAAATCTCTCTCACCTGCCAGTCCTACAGCCTCTCAGACCCAACCAAGTAAACACAGAGACTTATATTGGTTACAAACTGTATGGCCATGGCAGGCTTCTTGCTAACTGTTCTTACAGCTTAAATTAATCCATTTCTATAAATCTATACCTTGCCACATGGCTCGTGGCTTACCAGCATCTTCACATGCTGTTTGTCATCGTGGCGGCTGGCAGTGTCTCTCTGACTCAGCTTTCCACTTCCCAGTTTTTTGGGTTTTTTTTGGTTTTTCGAGACAGGGTTTCTCTGTGTAGCTTAGCGCCTTTCCTGGATCTCACTCTGTAGACCAGGCTGGCCTCGAACTCACAGAGATCTGCCTGGCTCTGCCTCCCGAGTGCTGGGAATAAAGGCGTGCGCCACCACCGCCGCCGCCCGGCTTCCGCTTCCCAGTTTTATTCTCCTCCTTGTCCCGCCTATACTTCCTGCCTAGCCACTGGCCAATCAGTGTTTTATTTATTGACCAATCAGCAACACATTTGCCATACAGAACATCCCACAGCAGAGTCCTGTTTACTGCCTTCATTCATTTTAATTATAAAATTCCATCATGATCGTATTATAGGTGCTAGCAGTTTACATGAAATGGCCATTGGTGTCTGGACACCTGGAAGCTGTCTAAGTTATAGATACATTTTAAAATGAAAAGGTGGAGGCTGGAGAGATGGCTCAAGGGTTAAGACCATGTATTAATTCCTTTCCTGTTGCTGTGATAAAACACCATGACAAATCAACTTACAGAAGAGTTTACTTGGGCTTGTTTCCAGAGGGTTAGAATCCATGACGGCAGGGACAGCATGTTAGCAAGTGGCAGGCATGACTGTTGGAGCAGGAAGCTGAGCGTTCACACCTCAGCCACCCATGAATCAGAGAGATCGAACTGGGAGAAGGTGAGGCTTTTTCCTCTCAAAGCCCGCCCCCAGTGACATACTTCCTGCAGCAAGCCTGTGTAAGTGTTACAGCTCTGCGGGGAAAGTTTGCCCCCAAACAGTGTTGCAGCTCTGAAGGGAAAGGTATCCTGGCAGTCAGGGGTTAAGGAATACCACAAAGTCATGCTGCACAAGCCTCACTTAAGAGATTTATTGGTAGAGACACAAGAGGATGGCTGCCTCTGCTCTGGCAAGCAGCAGCATTGAATTAAGCAGAAGGTGGGCTTTATAGAGGGTTTCTTGTGTGTGGGTTGGGGGGTGGGGGAGTGGAGCTTCCCAGGGTGGCTTGGAATTGGGGTGGGGGGTGGGGGGGGTGGAGCTTCCCAGGGTGGCTTGGAATTGGAAGGATTGTGTGGCCTGATCTTGGGGCAAGTGCAGGAATTGATGGGATTTCATGCTCAGAGATAGGTGGGATTGAATAAGTTTTTTCACCCAGAAGTGAGTTCAGACCTTTTACCTACAAGCTGCACCTCCTAAACCTCCCCCAGATAGCACCATGAACTGGAATCAAGCTTTGGAATGCCTAAGACTATAGGGGACATTTCTCATTCAAACCATCACAGAGTGCTTATTGCCTTTGCAGAGGACTTGGGTTCAGTTCCCAGCGCCCACAATAGTGACTCACAACTGCCTGTAACTTCAGCTGGAGAAATTCCAGTGCCCTCTTCTGGCCTCCTCGGGGACTGCACACGGCACATGTATACAAAGCAGGCATGCATGTAAAATGAAATAAATATTTAAAATAGAGCAAATGAAAAGGCATTTGTGTTCTTACACCATGGGTTGCTCTTGGTGTGAGAAGGCACCTGAAGCTGTTTTTGGCATTTTATTTTCCATTTGTAAGGTATAAGGTCAATGTCAACTGTATGTATCTAAGATTTGTAAAGAGACCAAAATAACTGAACAGGCTCCTGATGTGCTCTCCTTATGTGGAGGCTGTGGGGGAAGATGCCTTTTAGAGACACGAGTTGTAGCTCAGGGGACACACAGAGGCTGGACCTGCTGGCACTGCAGGAGACATCAATTTTGCTTTGGGTTGTCTTGTTTTTGTTTTTGTTTTTGTTTTTTTTAAATATATAGTAACCTGGCATTCTGTTGCAAGTCTTAGTGCAGAAAAGGGGGATGGTGATTAGCAGGTATGAGAACGTTTGGAAATTTTTTTAGTTATATTCAGTACATTTCAATGACTTATTATTTATTTGTATGTTTATTTATTTATTTTAAAACTAGAACTCTTCGTCATCAGCAAAGCCACAAACAGTTGTTTCAATGGAGGCAGAAGAACCTGTGACCTTAAATAATTAGCAATGCTTTGCTACTTCCTGCATGTTTAGAATACTGGAATGTAGATGTAACCAACCGTTTTATTAAATAAGAAACACAGAACCAATGCAAAGAAGAAAGCCAAGAGATCAGAGCTAAGAGCCTTACCCGCCTGCTTGCAGCTAGCCTCTTCAGCCAAGAGAGACCTACTTCCTGAGTGTTTGTCTTTATATAAACTTTCTGTTCTGCCTTCTCATTGGTTGTAAACCCAACCACATGACCGCCTCGTCACTGCCTGTTTGTACAGACCTCCAGATCTTCTATGGTTAGTATTGAGATTAAAGGCGTGTGTCTCCAATGCTGGCTGTATCCTTGACCACACAGAGATCTACCTAGTTCTGTCTACCAAGTTCTGGGATTAAAGGCATGCGCCACCACCGCCTAGCTCTGCTATAGCTTGCTATTAGCTCTGACCCCCAGGCAACTTTATTTATTAACATACAAATAAAATCACATTTCAGTACAAATAAAATATCACCATACTGGAATGTTTGTAAAGTTAAACAGTATTACATCAAAAGTCACTACGGAGCATGGGGCTACAAATAAACAAATATCAGGCTCATTAAACAAACACATTTCATTTAGATCTGTGTCTGCTGCTGCAAGTCCATTTGATACCCTGGATCGGAGTTCTCCTCCAAGTTCATTCTTAGGAACACTTTTGAGCCTGGCATGGTGGCATACACCTTCAATCCCAGCACTCAGGAGGCAGAGGCAGGTGGGTGTCTCTGAGTTCAAAGCCAGCCTGGTCTACAAAGTGAGTTCCAGAATAGCCATGGCTATTTGTTACACAGAGAAACCCTGTCTCAAAACAAACAAACAAACAAACAAAAACAAAAAAGTAAGAAAAGAAACACTTTTGAGTATAACTTTTTAAGGTCTAGCGTAAGGGCCAGGAGAGACTGCTCAGTGGTTAAGCCCACTGGCTGCTCAATCATGAGGACTAACGTTCAGATCCCAGAACCCAAATAGAGTCACAAATGCCTGTGACTCCAGCCCCAAGGGCTCTAAACCCTTTCCGGCCTCTGTTGGCACTCGCACACACAAGAGATAGACTTAGAACAAGTTAAAAATGCCGAGAAGCATTGCCACACAAGGTGTAGCACAGGGTGGGCCCATTCAATAATCAAAGGTACAAACACAGAGTAAGGTCTAGAAAAAATTATAGCAATTTGAGAAAGTAGCTGATAAGTCAGATTTTAATCAGATAACTAAAAAAGTAGATTATATTGTCTATATTTGTACTCTACATGTTTCTTTACCCCTTAGTAATCAGTTTGGTGGTCAGCAGGCCACAATCATCAAACATGACAGATCAGAAGTTTAAAACATCACCAACAACCATCACGTCAAAGCTGGCCCCTCACAAGCAGTGTGAGAAGTAGAGCTCTTGGTGTCTCGCCTACCTTTCCACTGTCACAATAGAGGAAGAGTTCAGCAAACATCTGTCTCCGCATGTCCGCTTTTACGATCTCCCGGAATCCTTCAGCATAGTGGCAAAGGTGTTTAATGAGTTTCTCAAAAACTTCACTCTTCAAGTTTGCAACGTGTGAAGAGATGTACTGCAGAAACAGTAGGAAAAATGGTGGCTTAAAACCGTGTTCTTTGTTTGGGTTTTCCCTGTGGGCTTCAGTTCACGTACATGAATGTTATCAGCTGTAAGATGTTTCCACATTGTTTGCTTATCCTTCAAAGTGTTTTCAAGTAAGTGCCAATCTGCGGGCTCACCTTAGTTCCTTCCCTATTGCCAAGAAGAGACGCCATGAAATGAAACTGGAGAGAGAGAGAGAGAGAGAGAGAGAGAGAGAGAGAGAGAGAGAGAGAGAGAGAGAGAGAGAGAGAAAGGGGAGAGAGAAACAGTCTTGATATTCTCAAAGTCCCTGTTCAGGTCTATTCCTAAAGCCTTTGGATCATAAGCATTTCTCTTTCAGCCCTACCAAGTTGGTTTCTAGTTCTTGTAACTAATATGTGAAAAAGTCCCATTTTAGTAATTTGCTACTGAAAACAAGTCATTTGTTTTAAATAGAACATGCTTTTTATATATTCATGAGCACATTTAAAGTATTTTGCTTTCAAATTTATTTTTATTTCATGTATATGAATTTTTTCCCTGCATGTGTGTATGTGTACCACATGGATGTCTGGTGCATTGGAAGTCAGAAGAAGGCATCTGACTGAAATTGTGAGCCATCGTGTGGGAGCTTGGGACCAAACTTGGGTCCTCTGCAAGGGCAACAAGTGCCTTAACCACTGAGCCACCTCTCCAGCCCAACATGAGAACATATTTAAAGCTGATTGTTCACCTCCTCAATGATATCATCTAGGCACATTTAGACTGCAGTATGTAAAAGACTTGTTCGGGCCTGGAGAGATGGCTCATCAGTTAAGCACACTTGCTCCTTAATCACGAGGACCAGAGTTCAAATGTCAGCACTCACATCAGGTGGCTCACAAATGCCTGTAACTCCAGTTCCAAGGGATCTGACACCCTCTTCTGACATCTGAGGGAGCCCACACACGTGTGTGTATATAGTTGCACAGACGAAAACACCAGCACATATACCCATACAGTGTTTTGAAAGATGTATTATGCTTGTAGCCATGTAAATTAATTTTAAACTGTTACTTGACTTGCAAAAAAAGGTCGCTTGTTTGTTTGGAGGCAGGGTCTCACCTCCAGCCTGGCCTCAGATTCCTACAGGGAAAAAAGACTAGCCTTAAACTAGTGAACCTTTTGCCTCCGCGTCCTGACTGCTGAGATTGCAGTCATGTCCTACCACCCCTGGATTCTGCCGAGCTGGGGCATGGTAGGCAACCGTCCATTCTACCAACCGAGCGGCCGTTCTACCAACCGAGCTGTCGCCCTAGCCACCAGTTGTCATTCTTCTTGATGGGTCAATGAGCACGGTTAAGTCCTTATCTAATAACTGGAGAAGCAGTAGTATAAGAGGCCGAGATTTTGTCTGGGTTCAAAGCCTGGTTCCCATGCTCTTTCACTTACAAAATGGGTATCACAGTAGCAGCTATCTCAGAGGGACATGGTGAGGTCACAGGAATGTCTACACAGTATGCACGCAATCTAGGTATTCCATGTAATAACTTCATAACTATTTTTCTTGTGTACTCCACAGGTAGTTAAGAAATTGGTGAATAGCATTTTCTTTATAAAACAAGACAGTCCTTTCAGTGGACAGAAAAATATATTCTTAGAGGAGGAGAGATGAATGAGATCAGTGATTTTCACAGTGTGGCCTATACACCAACAGCATCACCTGAGAAGGTGTTGGGAATACAATTTGGAGCTTTGCCCCTGAGTTACTGCATCAGAAATCCTGGGGTTGAGAGCAATCTGTGTTTTAACAAGCCCTATAGAGGATATAGGTTTACTAAAGTATGAGAACCACTGAGCTGGATGATGTGCGGTAATTGGTCCTAATTAGTTCAGTATCCTAAGATCTGATTGCTTAGTACTAATGACTCTTTGCTTGACTAGTAGACATTTTTCTAATTTACTCAAGATTGTAGAATTATTACATAATTGGCATTTTTATATTGTGAATCAATTCTGTAATGTTGAAAAAATATTGGTTCATGATAAAAATATCACCTATATTCTATTCAGCTTTTGGGAATTAATGCTAAAGCCATGTGAATTATTGGGGTGTGGGGATTCTACTGAATCAAGATTAGTTAAAAATCTTTCTCTGAAAAACAGTTCTACACTCTGGATTCATAACCTATGGGTTTCTGAACAAGCATATTCTAATTGTGCAATGTGTCAGTTATGTAGATTAACAGTCATTCACCTAACTCTAAATTTAATTATAAATAGAACAATTACAGAAAGTTGACCATATCTTATAAGAACAGAAGTGAAAATACATGGGTGTCTTCGTGTTTTCATACCCTTGCAAAGAGTGAATCCAAACACGTCTTAAGATTATTTTAGAACTTAATGACCTTCACTTCATTTTCTATTTTCTTTTTTTTTTTGGTTTTTTTTCGAGACAGGGTTTCTCTGTGTGGCTTTGGAGCTTGTTCTGGAACTTGCTCTGTAGACCAGGCTGGCCTCGAACTCACAGAGATCTGCCTGCCTCTGCCTCCTGAGTGCTGGGATTAAAGGCGTGCACCACCACCGCCGCCACACCGCCGCCGCCGCCACCGCCGCCGCCACCAGCCAGCATGACCTTCACTTTAAAAGCTCTGTGAGCTGCTCAACACTGGCCTTTTGTCAAGCCACCTCTCTGAGCCAGGTCTCAGAAAAAAAAATGGAGTTTTTCTATTCTGATTTGATGTTGAGAACATGGCAAATGTCACACTTAATAGACTGGTAGCTGCTGTTAAGAGTCTACTGTGTTGGGCCATCAAGAATCATGATCCTTAGTATCTCAGAATATGACTATTTTTGGAGATAGAGTTTTTGAAGATGTAATTAAATTGAAATGGGGCCTTTAGATGTAGGCCTAATCTAGTAGGACTGGTCTTTATATGAAGAAGAAATTTGGACACACATAGCTGGATGGATATGTGAAGACCAATTATCACAGGTGATAACTAGTCATCTGTAAACCAAGTAGATTGATCATCACAGGAGATAACCAGTCATCTACACACCAAGGAGACCGATCATCACAGGGGATAACTAGTCATCTGTAAACCAAGGAGACCAGTCATCACAGGAGATAACTAGTTATCTATACACCAAGGAGACCGATCATCATAAGAGATAACTAGTCATCTAGAAACCAAGGAGACTGCTCATCAACATAAACCAACCTTGCTGACATTTGTCTCAGATTTCTAGCCTACAAAATTATAGAAAATACACTTTTTGTTATTTAATCCACTCAATCTGTGGTGCTTTGCTGTGGCAACACTAGCAGAGTACTATGCGTGATGAGGAACTGCCAATCAGTCAGTTCCTGTTATGTATTTCTTACAGAAGACCATCCAGGATGAGACACACTGACTTAGAGCCTTGTTCACCCATCCCTTCTCATTTCTCTGGCACAGAATTCTCTCCTCTCACCCTAAGGTTTCCTCATTCATTTTCATGACATACTTTTACTCGTTACCTCTCCCAAAGCTACACAGCCTCCATTCTCCTGTTCTACCATACAATAACTCAGAGTACATGAGTAAAAGACAGACAAAAATAAAGACATAAGTGAGGTAGAGAAACTGGAAATCCTTTGAGGTGTAAAATACCACTGTGGGAAAAATTTAGTAGAACATACCAAGGAGAGGAACAGTCTTTGGTCACAGTTTCTGAAGCCTTTCTCTTTAAACTTAACTGCCACACCATTGGGGGCCTCACACTTAAATGATTGACATTAAACAACCCCATAAGAGAGGAATCATCCCAGAGTGAAATAACACTAAGAAGAGAATAAGTTCCAAAAAAGAGGAGGCATGCCCTTCTTACTCCTGGCGAAGGGATGCATGGTTTCTAAGTATGAAGAATTAAAAGTTAATATCAGACTTCCCTTACACAGTATTGATGTATATCATTATCCTTAAGCTCATGATTTAATTCAGGAATAGTCTCAGGTTGTCTGAAGCCCAAACTTACTTAGGGATGCTCCTGAGAAACGAACATTTACTTTATACAGTCTCATAATAATCAGAAACACATTGGATTATTTTCATTTGCCTCTAGTAAACAGTTAAGTGTGTGACATCTCTTTAACAATCAGATGGGCCGAAAGCTCAGGAAATGATGCAAGTCTGGGAGAGCACACCGACTGCTTCACCTCTCCTGGGACTTCACTCATGTTAACACTGAAAACGAATGACTTGATGTCCTGTTGAGTTTGAATCTGAAACATCCTTCCCTGGTCCCATCCAGCATATACATGCATCCGTATAATTGCACACACAGAGGCATAAACTCCTACTTGTACCTACAAATATACTCACTCCATTACAACAGAACATTCTTATAATGCATTATTGTGCTGTACCTAATAGTTGATGAACCAGGAGAAAATTTTCTCAAATGGTTATTTTGAACCTTTTTTAAAAATATAATAAACAGGATTAAAAAGTGAGTAGACTGAGGTCAATGAAGAGACCATTATCTACTCAGAAAACAGATACATAAGAAAATGATAGAGACACAGAAGCACCTGTGAGCTTTCATTCCCCCCTTTTCTGTAATCTCCTGTTATAACTCGATGATTGCATTTTCTCCAAACATATTCCATGCTCACAGGGCAATTGAGTGGCATAGTGCCTCCACTGGGTAGCACTTGTAGCTAATATCTTGTCTTTAAGCCTAATATTAATATTTTATTTTCTTCCAGTTTCAGAAGCAGGTGCTAATAAAATACCCTTAAAGCAAACCTCTTGAAAAGCAAGTGATGAAAGCCAGGTGTTTTGGCATGTGCCTAGAAAACCACTAATGTAGGAGGCTGAGGTAAGAGGATCAAGTTCAAGGCCAGCTCGGGCTATTTAGTGAGACCTCATTTCAAAAACAAAACAGCAAGAGCTCAAGGCACTATTTCTGTGCCACACAGGATGGCCCAGGGATGTGCTGGTCAGATCATTAAGTGTTTTCATCGTTAAGATAGGGCCCACTATGTGGTCTGGGTTGGCTTAGCTTAAGAAACATTTTCTTGGGTTTTACCCAGGTAAGTGTTTTCTATAATTAAAGTGTCTGATTGTGTAACGTTTGCGTTTAGGAAGAGGTGCCCAGACATGTTAGAAAAACTAATGTTAACAGCCTTAAGACAAAATAAGACAGCAGCAAATAAGACAAAATTTAATACACATAATTAAAGAAGGTGGTGTAAGGCTGATGAATGCCTCATAGATCTATTAGCATTTTACACAGTATCTTTGTCAACGGGGCCCAACCTTAGGCTCCCCTCTCAACCTTCATCTTTGAGTCTTATCCTTATATATTTATAAAAAAAAAGTCATCTCATATAGAAAAATGTATTTTTTAGAGTTTTATACCTTTGTGACTTTTCTGTAATTGTATTCCATGATAACAGCAGATAGAATAATGCCGAAAATGTGGCGCAAAATCAACAAAATAATTGGATATTCCACTTTATAACTTCTTCATCTGAGAACACATTTACCAGTATCCATAAAATTAGATATAAGGGCTGGGGAACATGGTTCAGTTCATGATATGTTTGTTGTGTAAAGATGGAAACTTGAGCTCTGATCCCCATTACTCACACAAAAAGCAGAGTGTCGCAGTATACATCTGTAAAAACCTTAGCACTGGGGAGGCAGAGACAGGTCATGGAGCCTGGTGGCCAGCCAGCCTAGCCAATCAATGAGTTCCAGGTTTAGTCACAGACTCTGTCTCGAAAAATAAAGTGGACAGGCTCCAGGGGAGACACTCAGTGTTGACTTCCGGCCTCCACACATGTGCTGCAGCACAAGATAGATCAGTGTAATAACAAGTTTTAAAGACTAATAAGAACAAATATTAGCAAGGATGTGGAACAGTTAGAGTCATCTTGCCGCCAATGGGAACAGAAAATGGAAAACAGTCTGACAACTCTAGAAACACTGACCATGTAGCCCAGAAATCCCCCTTTAGATAAGACACCCAAGAGAAATGAAAACATCTATCTGTGTAAAAGCTTATACACAAATGTTCCTGGCAGAATTTATTCACAGTGGTCAAAAAGTGAGAACAACCCAAATGTCCATCAACTGCTTCAAGGATAATAAAAGGTGCATGCCCATACAAAGGAATGCCATTGACAATGTTTTATGTGGCAATAAAACAGAAATAATGTGCTAAGAAATGTACGAACCTAGAGAACATCATACGTGTAAGAGTCAAAAATCACACTGGGTGATTCCATTTACAGAAAATATCCCAAATAGGCAAAGCTACTGGAACAGAAAGTACATCGTGGTTGAGGTTTAGTACACAATGGCCTGAGGTTTAGTACACAATGGCCTGAGGTTTAGTACACAATGGCCTGAGGTTTAGTACACAATGGCCTGAGGTTTAGAAGACAATGGCCTGAGGTTTAGTACACAATGGCCTGAGGTTTAGTACACAATGGCCTGAGGTTTAGTACACAATGGCCTGAGGTTTAGTACACAATGGCCTGAGGTTTAGTACACAATGGCCTGAGGTTTAGTACACAATGGGAGTGACTATTACCAGGTGTGGGGCTTTCTTTTGAGGTGATGGGAATGTTCTAAAATGGATTTTGGATAGAAACATGAATGATCAGGTTGTGGGGGGATGTAGGGGGAGAGTAGTGAAAGAGACTACTAGAAAGGGGGGCATTTCCGGGTCAGATAAGAACCTGGTGCAAGGAATCTACAAGGATGACCCCAGCGTAGATTCCCAGCAATAGCGGATATGCAGCCTGAACTGGCCATCTCCTGTGACCAGATTGATGCCTAGCCCAATTGTCATCAGAGGCATCATCCAGCAACTGATGGAGACAGGTGCAGACCCACAGCCAAACATTAGGTGGAGTTCAGGGAATCCTGCAGAAGAGGGGGAGAAAAGATTGTAGGAGCCAGAGGGGTCAAGGATACCACAAGAAAATTCATATAATCAACTAACCTGGGCTCATAGGGGCTCACAAAGACTGAACCAATAACCAGGGAGCCTACATGGGACTGACATAGGCACTCTCCACATATGTTACAGTTAGGTAGCTTGGTCCTCTTGTGGGACTCCTAACTCGGAATAGGGGCTGTCTCTGACTCTTTTACTGTCTTTTGGGACCCTATTCCTTGTACTGGGTCACCTTGCCCAGCCTTAATACATGGGGAGATGCTTAGTCTGACTGCAACGTGATATGCCATGTATTGTTGATGCTCATGGGAGACCTGCCCTTTCCTAAACAGAAAGAGAGGAAAAAGTGGATTGGAGGGTAGGAACAGGGGTGGGGTGAGGTGGGGACTGGGAAGAGAGAGAAGGAAAAAACTTTGGCCTGGATGTTAAACAAACAAACAAACAAATAGAAATGGTTACTCTACTTTGTAAATATATAAAATCCATTAAGTTGTATACCTTTAAAATGGCATAAGGTAGTTTATAGTGGGCTGGATAATGGCCTGGAATAATCATCAGGGCCCTAAATCTGTAAGTGGCACCATATACAGAAAAGTAGTACCCTTGTATATGTGGTTAAACTAAAGTTTGGGAGTGGGGAAACGAACCTGATTATCCAGGTAAGTCCTAATTCAATCACACATGTCTGTACGAGAGGGGGTTTTCTCAGCAAGGTAGGAAGAGGCAACATGGCTACAGAGGCAAGGTCAGTGATGCTGTAAGTAATAACACCCCATATGGACCGGAAGCTGGAGGTGCTCCTCCAGAGGGGCTGCAGCCCTGCCCACACATGATTGTGACCAGTGATGCTGATCTGAAACTTACGGTCTCCAGGTCTGTTAGAGAATAAATTTTTGTTGTTTTCAGAAACAAACTTTGTAGCAATTTGTTGTAGCAACAATAAGAAAGAAATAATGTGTGAATTAAATCCTAATAAAGCTCTTACAAATGAAGTTTTTAATAGCACCACAATTATTGTACATTTTTGTTCATTTGTCTTTATATTTCTAACCTATTTCTCCTTTATATATTCTCTTGCAAAGTGCTGCCATAAGATTTAGGAGAGTCCTGTCATCTTCATAAATTTTAAATTTTATAAATGTAATGTTTTATCATTTAGAAGTATAAAAAATAATTTTAATCTGATTGAATTACTTTTAATTCTGAAACCTGCTCAATTTTGTTACTCATTTATCTGCTATTCCTTTATCAATTCTCTAGTGTGTTTTGTCACCCTATATTAGGATGATTTGTTTATAAAACGGATACAGCACCATCCTCCCTCCATTATAAAAAGCCACAAACCCTGAGATGGATGATTGACTAACTTTAAAACATTTTGGGATTTGGAAAGGAAGTTTTTTAAAGCACACAACAAGTACCAGATGCATCTTATTTTAGAGATACAAAAAGATGATTCATCTTAAAATTGAGAAAACTGGTTGTTTGAGCTCTGTTTTGGAGGCTTCTGATTTTTTTTGAAGCTAGAGCCTTGCTTTGTAGCCCAGACTGGCCTCTAATTCACAATTTTGCCTCAGCCTCTCAAATACCAAGATGCAGGCATGTAGCACCATGCCCAGCTGAGAGGCTACATTTAAGAGGACATTGTTAAAGACGATTCTCTCTCTTGAAAATAACCAGGAGTCATTTTTACAAAATCATTATGATAATAGTGTTTTCCAGAAAATTTGAGGGATTGAAGGAAAGCTCAATGATTAAGTGTGCTTGCTGCTCTTGCAGAGGATTGGATTCAGTTTTTAGCGCCCACATGACAGCTCACAACCTTCTGTAACTCTAGTTTCAGAAGATCTGTCACCCTCCTCTGGCCTCAAGGGCATCACACACATACAAAGTAGGCAAACATTCATACACATAAAATAATAAATATTTTAAAAATTCCAGTGATGCTACTTTGGCAATGCTAAAAAAGGGGCCTAGAATAAATGCACTCTCAAATGAGCAAAGATTAATAAGTTACTCCAAGATTCAGCTTTTCATTTCAGTTTAGAAGGTGAAACTTCATCTCCAAAGAACTAAAAAGTCGACGAGACTGTCGCTACCAGACTGTGAAGTAACAGACACACTCTCTTACAGCCTCCACACCGTTTGCTCATTTGGTTCTCCAGTAATTCTAGAATGACTGGAAATTTTTATCCCCAAATTGCCACATGCTATTTGCAGCTGAGTTTTTTAAAAAGTATTTGTTGTTGTTGTTTTGTTCTGTCCTGCTGGTTTTGATTTATCTGATAGCAAAAAGAGACCAGGTGATGCATTTAAATATTCACATTTTTTTTTTTTTTTTTTTTTTTTTTTTTTTTTTTGGTTTTTCGAGACAGGGTTTCTCTGTGTAGCTTTGCGCCTGTCCTGGAACTCACTTGGTAGCCCAGGCTGGCCTCGAACTCACAGAGATCCGCCTGGCTCTGCCTTCCGAGTGCTGGGATTAAAGGCGTGCGCCACCACCGCCCGGCGTATATTCACATTCTTTAGGAGATTCATGTCATAGAACATTCCTCTTTCTGGAAAGCATGAATTTATGTAGGTACTAGACATTTATATCAAATTTTGCAAAATGTTTTCTTTTCCTTTGGAGACAAACAATGATGTAGAAATTTTTTCTCATTTGGAAAATTAGCTACCTGTAATAGAAAAGTTTGTTCAATAAACAGTTGTATACTTGGCTAGCCATTCTAGAAGGAAAATCAAGTTAGGTTCTTACCTTATGTTATTTGTTAAAAATAATTTCCCAGTTCATCTTAAAAATAAAAACACCCACCAGGCGGTGGTGGTGCACGCCTTTAATCCCAGCACTTGGGAGGCAGAGGCAGGTGGATCTCTGTGAGTTCGAGGCCAGCCTGGTCTCCAAGCCAGTTTCAGGAAAGGCGCAAAGCTACACAGAGAAACCTTGTCTCGAAAAACCAAAATAATAATAATAATAATAATAATAATAATAATAATAATATAATAACAACCCAGGAGAGACAGTGACAACTGAGCTATCTTGAGAGAGCCGTGTAAGCACAGGAGCAAGAGGAAGCACCTTTAAATGATCTGCTGATTTATTTGCACAAGAATTAGCAAAAATGTTTCTAAATTAGAGAATATCTTTATATTTTTTTAATAGGAAATTTGAGCTGGTACATACATTTAATTCCAGCACTCGGGAGGCAGAGGCAGGCAGATCTCTGAGTTGGTGGCCAGTGTGGTCTACAGAGTGAGTTCCAGGACAGCCAGGGCTACACAGAGAAACTCTATCTCAAAAACAAACAAAAATAATGTTAAAATATAAAAACAGAAATTGAGGAAATTTGAAAAGCACTCATAATTGATGATCATACATGATAATGCCATCAATACATAATGATATTTATAATTCTAACTTAAACTAAACATCAACAGGTAAGACAATTACGGAGACTGGGCTATATCTTGCTCCAAGTTACTCTGTATGGTTCAGAACTCTTTTTCAAGCTGGGGCTTGTCCTGAGCAATCCCATTTTATAAAACAGCAGTTTCCTCTGTCTTCAGTGCAAACACTGAGGTGGAGTGACTCACATCTTGTCTGTGCAAGTGAACAACCATAGCACAAACGTGAGGCACAGACTGCTAAGCAACCTCTTTACACAGTAACGTGTAACCACCTATGACCTTCAAATTAAATCAGGAACACCTGGATACATGAAGAGAGCAAAACCACCTCAGAAACCTAGACCCATGAACTAATTTAGCACACCAGGCCAAAGAATGACGCAATCACCTCACTTGGTATTATAAATGTTATTTTTTTTCCCATCCAGGAAAATGGCCACAGCAATGTACCTCTAACGTGGGCTTCCGTTCCAGTGAAGTTTCTCCTGCCTAGGACAAGCTGACACTAAAATTGCCCTCCTTTCCCCACCCCAGCAGCATTTGACAACTCTGCACCTGCAGTTCATAAAGCTTATCTGACCCCACCCCTGCACCCCCCACCCTGTCCTCACCTTTGCCCCCCCCAATCCCCACCCCTGCTCCCATCCCCACTCCCAGAGATGTTTCCGTGAGTCTGAATCAGCTTTCCAGAAATCTTTGCCTTCAGTATGGCCTCTTTGAACCCTGTGGACTCTTTACCCTTTTGAAATCATCCTGTAGCTCTCTCCCCTGGCTCCTGGCTCCTCTCTCCTCTCTTCTCTCTCTCTCTCTCTCTCTCTCTCTCTCTCTCTCTCTCTCTCTCTCTCTCTCCATTGTGAAGTGCATTACACTTTCATACTCTTAAATACTCCTAATACTGTTAATTACTATTAGTAATAATAATTAAGATTGGAAGAAAAGAACCTGCTATTGTTAATGACCGAGTCTACCAAGTGAAAACAGTTGCACTTGGTGAATTAAATAGGCAACGAAATCAAAGCATCTTGTGAATTGAAAGACGAAAAATGTGCCCATGTTGCTGACGTAGCTTGCTCATACTAGAAAAGAAATGGATAGGTCACATAATAAAGTGTTTTAACATAAAAATATTTAACTGTTATTTTTTAAAAAATTTATTTGTTTTTAGTGCATTGGTGTTTTGCCTGTATGTAAGTATGTATGAGAGTGTTGGATCCACTAGAATTGGAGTTACAGACAGCTGTGAGCTGACATGTGGGTGCTAGGAATTGAACCTGGGTACTTTGGAAGGGCAGCCAATGCTCTTAACCGCTGAGCCATCTCTCCATTCCCTTAACCTCTATTTTTTTTTTAAATATGTGAGGAGCAGGGGACATAGCTGAGAGGTACAGTGATTGCCTAGTATATACAGGGCCCTAGGTACAATCCCAAGCACTGGAAACAAAAATTGCAGCTTTTTTAGTCTTAGTAATGTTTCCTGTAGGTGGGAATAAAGAAGAGCTCTTGTACATTGCTGGTGGGAGAATAAATCAATGCAATCACAGCACAGTTGGCAGTAGGCAGCCAAAGCTTTCAGCTGTTCATTCTTTGACCTAGCCATTTCCACTCCTGGGAATCCATTCTAAAAAATTACTGGAGTTCTGTCAGGCTACCAGGACAATTAGACTAGACTAGGCATTTCTGAGCACTGAAATTCTTTCCTCACAGTTCTAGAGGCTGGACTGTCCGAATTGAAGGTTCAGAAGACTCAGTCTGATAAAGTCTCTTCCCCCTGGGTTGCAGATGGATGCCTTCTTGTTATATCCTTACATGGGCTTTCCATGAAGTGCATGCCCATATCCACAGACATGTGCTGCCCCCGAGAGAGAGAGAGAGAGAGAGAGAGAGAGAGAGAGAGAGAGAGAGAGAGAGAGAGAGAAAGGGAGAGAGAAAGGGAGAGAGAAAGGGAGAGAGAAAGGGAGAGAGAGAGAGAGCTTTTTATAAAGTCACTAGCTCTACTCCATTTCTAGTTCACAATTTTAAACTGTAAATAAAGATGTACATGCAGATACTGGTCTTATTTTTATTAGGAGTAATGAGAAAGTAACTGTCCAACAATAAAGATATGATTGAGTAGTGATAAAAACACATAGCAAAATATTACAAGGCCTTTAAAATGTTTTAGGGACCAAGATGGAGTAGAATCACTTTTCCCTATTTCTCCAACTTAAATATGGCTAAAAACTCCTTGATATCTGACTGAAAACAAGCTTAACGACAATGAAAGTGGAAAAGAAGGTGGCAGGCTTCCTAGGAACCTGCACAGTGGTGAGTACTTTGGACTTTTTGCCTCATAAATAGCATTAAAAAATGCCAATAAGAACAGATGAAAGCAATAATAAAACCAAGAAAGGTTTGCTTTAGCCAAAGGAGTAAAAATGTGAGTCATTATTATGATCTGAGGAAAAATATCAAATGCTAACGGTGGATATAAATTGGTAAAAGAATTACAGGCTTCAAAATAAAACAACAACAAAAAGAATTACAGGCTTAATATTCTTCTTCTTTAAACTTTTTTGTTTATAATTTTCTCTAATGAGCCCATATCACTTTCTTATTGAGATATAATTCACATATGATTAAAATTCACATTACTTTTATAATTAAAAAATGACATTTTCTTTTTTTGTTTGTGTTTGCTTATTTGTTTTTCAAGACAGGGTTTCTCTGTGTAACAGTTCTGGCTGTCCTAGAACTCACTTTGTATACCAGGCTGGCCTCGAACTCACAAAGATTCACCTGCCTTTGCCTCCAAAGTGCTGGGATTAAAGGAGTGAGCCACCACACAAAGTTCAAGAACATTTTCTAAATTGTTTATTTGTAGAGAAACTACTAAGACAACTAACTAGGTCAGTAGTATTGAGAATCAATTTTTGCAAAGAAATATGTTATGTCTGTAATTACATTAAAGAGAGAAAGCCTTGCCTTTTCTGAACTTATTTTTTCTCTCAGGCATGCAAGTATGTGGAGGGCAGAGACTCATTCTCAGAAGTAGGATCTCTCCTGCTATCTTTGGGCTCCTGGGATCAACCTCAGGTCATCAGGCTTGCCTCTACCTGACGTGCTGAGTCATCTCACTTGGCTACTCCAAACTATTATAACTCTGCCATTTGCTCTGTGTGTTTTTGAGTAGTATGCCTCATTTGTATCTGATCTAGACAAGAACCATTCAGAGAGGATTTAAGAAATCCTTCACACAGAAATCCTTCACACAGAAGCTCTATGTCATGCATGGCTGTCACCTTCAGTGGAGTAAGAACGTCTGAGAAGAAATGTAAAAGCTGAATTAGCTCTTGGACTCATTATAGAAAAACTGGAGGAAGAGAGGAAATAAGAGACTTGAAAGCAGGCTGTAGCAGACAGAACTCTGGTCTAACCAAATGGCTTCTTTCGCCTAGCCCATTATGATAGAATCATACTTTCTCAGGTTTAAAACCACCATGTAGACCTTCGGTCTTAGATCTCACTATATTTGTACAATCAGATTTTATTGAATATAAAATGCTGGTTTTTCTTGATCTTATCAGAAGGTGTCAGTAGAAGTTCTTCATCTTTTTATATCATGAATTAAAAGAAAATAAAGGAGCTATTTAAAAATTATAACCCAACTTCAGAGGGGCTAAATATTTTGAAGTATGTATCTTAGAAATGGTAAGTTTTTATTCTTTCATTTGATTTACTCCTCAGGTGATGTCCATCTATCAAAAGACAATTGAAACTGGCAGAATAATTTGATACAAATATTAAATAACACAGCTCCTTACTTGTATAAATTGCTGTTGGTTCAATCCAGGTTCCAGAGATTTGATCATAATCAGATCTTTGCAATGTGATTCTAATTTTAGAATAAAAGTTATTTGCTAATTAGTTTAGGGTAATAAATTCATATTTTATATTCATAATATAGTACTAAAATTATTCTCAATTAGTATCTATCCATAGTTACAGTAAATAATTTATAGTTGGGTAACATCCCAATTGCTACCAAGGGTTTTTTCCCTGGCTTTATTTAACCAAGAAACTTGAAATTAAAAAGAATGAATCTAAATTTTTAATAACTAAGTTGGAATAAAGCAGAAACAGATATGCATAATAACATAAAAGACTAAAAAAAAAAATCAGTGTAGTTTATGAGAGCATTTATACCAGCAGACCTAAACCAAAAGCTCTCTGTGAACATTCTCTTTAATGAGTATCTTTTCTTTCTTTCTTTCTTTTTTTTAAGATCTAGTCTCCTTTTTTATTTTATATTTTGAGACAGGGTCTTTCTACATGTCCTTGGTTGTCCTGGAACTTGCTCTGTAGATCAGGCTGGCCTGGAACTCACAGAGATTCACACACACACACACACCCCCTCCCGTGCCCACTGAGTGCTGAGATTAAAGGCGTGTACCACTATACCCAGCTTAAAATTTCTTTGTCTTCAATGTTTCTTAAATTAACAAATACCATGTGAATGTGGTCTTTATTGTAAGAGATGTAAATAACATAAAGGCTATTCACCATCTCAGAAAACAGTTAGGGGAGGTAACCTTGTAAACTGTATGTGAATATGAACATCTTCCTTTTCCATATTTTCCTCAGCATCTTCAGGCTCCCTGGCCCCAGAGCCAGCAGTCACCACTGCTAAGCAGTGATGTCATCCTCTTTTCAGCAACCTTCCTGTGCACTTCCAAATGTGTGTGTGCATGCAGACACAGAGGTCATTTGCTTTTCTCTAACAGTTATCATCATCCTGACCACTCTGTAGGTTTTTCATGTATGATCAGGGGCTCAGGGGAACAGTTTGGAATTGGGAGTCATCAGCTAAAGTTGTGTGTTAGAGTCAGAAAATCCAGGGTGTATGAACAGTGTATCAGGTAATGAAAAAGCCAGAAAAGCAAACTCTGGAAAACAACACTTAATGTGCAGAAGATCTAAGAAATAGAAAGGCTAAGAGGTGATTGAAGAGAGTCCTCTGAGTAAGGGTGACCAGTAATGGGGAACGTTACACCTCCACTTTAGTAATGGGGAACGTTACACCTCCACTTTAGGTGACCAGTAACGGGGAACATTACACCTCCACTTTAGGTGACCAGTAATGGGGAACGTTACACCTCCACTTTAGTAACAGGGAACATTACACCTCCACTTTAGGTGACCAGTAATGGGGAACGTTACACCTCCACTTTAGTAACGGGGAACATTACACCTCCACTTTAGTAATGGGGAATGTTACACCTCCACTTTAGGGGCTAGAGGCTTAGCTCAGTGGTGGAGCACCTGTCCAGCAAGCACAAGGCCCCTGGGTTTGGTCCTTAGCTCCAGCAAAACAAAATAAAACAAGCTTCTACTTGATATGATCACTACAGAGTCCATATTGACCTCACCAAGAGACAGACACAGTTCCATGAAGGAAGGACTAAGACACTAGCTCTCTCCTGCTTCTACCAGTATCTCTGCCTATGTGGACTGGGACAAGGTCATAGAGAAGACTCTCCAGTCACTCTTGAGCTTTGTAGCTGGCAGAACTAGATATATAGTTCCTCCAGAAAATTATGCACACTAGACTGGTCTCTACCACCAACGGCTGACCTTGAGTAACTTAAGAGGGAAAACCGTGTCTTAATTTTCTTTGTATTCTTTACTCCGCACAGTGTCTGGAACCAAGTGAGGACTCAACAAGTGCTGCCTGACCTCATGACCCAGGAAATAAACACTGCAGTAAAGGAAAAGACGGGGACCACTCATCTGGTCCGGGAGGGATGGTTTGGAATTTCTCTCATTTTCAGCAGGATCCTAACAGAATTCTCTTATCGTACTGCTTACTCACTTTCACCCAAAATAAACAAATAAGCAAAGATATTGCAAAGAATTTCTGAAAGAAATGGAGGCTGAGCTGAGGGGAGAATTCCAGTTTTTAGTTTAGGCTGAGGGCAGGGAGAGGACAGGTTGTCAGGAAGGGAGGCCCAGATCATGTTCTCGAAAGAGCAAACAGGATGCTAAGAAGCATGCTTTATTTTAAAGAGCAAGGAAAGGGTGAGCACAGTGGCACACACCTTTAATCCCAGCACTCGGGAGGCAGAGGCAGAAGGATCTCTGTGAGTTTGAGGCCAGCCTGGTCTACAGAGTGAGTTCCAGGACAGCCAGGGCTAGCTATGTAGAAAAACAGTCTCAAAAAACTAGAGGAAAAAAAAGCAAAGAAAAAAATTAAAATATTCTCACAATTTATAGTTACCACCAAACACAGTGATAAAAAACAAACAAATAAAAACCAGTGTGTTATACTGGGAGGCAGAGACAGTAGGATCTCTGTGAGTGCCAGGCCAGTCTATGTCGTCTACACAGAGAGTTCCAGGCCAGCAGCAGGCCCTGTCTCAAAAAAAATAAATAAATAAATAAAATAAAATAAAGCAAAATAATCAGTGGGTTACAAATTACATAAATCCCAGGATCTAGACTCGTGTTCTTAGTTACAAGTAAGAGTTCTCTTGGCCTAGTCTCAAATAAGGAAAAAGTCTTAAAATAAATGCATCAAAGCCAATGGTCCCCGTAGGGATGGGCTCCTCTCTGCTCCTGGGGTGCATCGTGAAACTTTGGAGGAGAGCTTTTGTTGTTTTAGTGGTGGGGAGCAGGTGTGAAGACAGCATTCCCACAATTTCTATGCAATAAAGGCTCCCCTCTCTTGTCAGACATTGAAAAAGGTGAAAAGCCTGCTTACAATAACTTTGAATTTAGAACTTATTTTATGTGTAAATTCCGAGCACCGCTTTGCGATTGCTTTGCTGCTGCTGCTGCTGCTGCAGAGTTTTGAGCCCTGGCCTCTGTGTCGCCCAGCACATGTTCTACTTCTGAGCCGTCGATGTACCTGGTCCCTCATTTTGCTTTTGAATTTTTCTGAAAATATAACTACTGTGAAATTTTTGATTGAAGGTTGAAAATGTGGTCTGGAACTCATCAGTACTTGTTCACCATTCAGAAATTGTGTCATATATAGAAAGTGACATTACAACTTTAATCTGAACTAACACATCAGTGTTAGTTTGCATTTGTAACACCCCAGCCATGAGAATACCACGCATACATGCACACACACATGAATATCCATGTATATGTATATACATATGTGAATATGTAAATTCTTTTTGCCCTTATTTCAAAATGCCAATACAAGGAAAACAGTTACTTAGGTATTTTTTTGTTTTTTTGAGACAGGGTTTCTCTGTGTAGTTTTGGATCTGTCCTGGATCTTGCTCTATAGACCAGGCTGGCTTAGAACTCACAGAGATCTGCCTGCCTCTGCGTCCGAGTGCTGGGGTTAAAGGCGTGTGCCACCACCGCCCAGCTCAACCTCCCTCTTAAAAATAAAAATACTATAGTAATAGGCATATTTACCAAGTTGCAATTCTGGCTTCTGAAAAAAATCATAAAGGACATTCTGAACCTGCAGAGAGAGGAGGGGAAAGAACATATTACTCCTCAATTACCACATATTTAGTTTTTTAGATTAAAAGTCATGTATGGTCTTTCTAAGTACTTTGACAGTGAGTGTGATGTACCTAAGACACATTTGCAACTATCTTGGCAATCTTGAGAATTCTCTTTACTTCCTTATCCCCTAATTACTAAACACAAAATTTCAGAGCACATTTTGGCCCCTGTATAAGAAATAGGTTTTCAATTCTATGGAGAATTTTTAGATTCAAGCTAAACAGAGCACACAGTACAGAGTAGCCCTGCCACATGTATGCACAACCTCCCTGACTACCAATATTCTGTGCTAGAGTTCTAGATCACTACAAATGACAAGCCTGCAATGATCATCATTTCTTCCAAAGCCCACAGTTTATATCTGAGGTAACTGTTGGTGTTCTATGTTCTAAGGGTTTTGACAAATGCATAAAGGTGGCATTTATCACTACAGTATCATATAGGGTTGTTTCACTGTCTTAAAAGAGTTTGTATTTGAACAGCTAAGAAATAGAACCAGCTTTGATGCCCAACAACATATGAATGGATAAAGGAAGTATAGAGCATTTACACAATGGAATTCTATTCAGCAGTACAGAATCATTATATCAAAACATTTGCAGGAAATGGTTAGAACTCAAGATCAATGTGCTGAACAAAATAAGCCAGACTTAGAAAGACAAATACTGAGCCAGGCAGTGATGGCACACGCCTTTAATCCCAGCACTCGGGAGGCAGAGGCAGGAGGATCTCTGTGAGTTCGAGGCCCGCCTGGGCTACAGAGTGAGTTCCAGGAAAGGTGCAAAGCTACACAAAGAAACCCTGTCTCAGGGGGAAAAAAAAAGAAGAAGAAGGAAGACAAATACTGAGTGTTTCCTCTCATGTGAGGAACCTTGATCTAAAGCCTTGATTGTATGTGTATAGGTCATTAGAGTAGAGTGGGGAGCACAAGAGAAGAGTGAGCCATCTAAAGGGCAGACAGTGTAGAAGTATGTAATGGATACATGTGACTCGAAAACAGAGAGGAAGACTGTACGAGAGGAGGAACAGGGTCAGCAAGAGGGAGCTGGGGACATGGGGAGGTTTGGGAGAGAAGAATGAATAAGAACAAAGCATAATACATATTATAGAATGTTATACTATAATAAATATTGTGTATAACACTTATTTTATATAAAATATTGCATGTTATATGAAAATTCCACAAAGAAACCTTTTACTTAAATGCTAACTTAAAAATAAAAATCCTGTGTTCCACCTATTCATTTTTCCTTCCCTGATGGCAACAGTATTTGTTTACTTTTTCTATAATTTCTGCTTTTCCAGAATGTCATGTAATTGCAATCACACAGTATTTGGTATTTTAGTTCAGCTTCTCCAACTTTGTAACAAACACTTAGGTTTCCTCCATGTCTTTCATGGCTTGATATCTCCTTCCCATTTATCACTAGCCTTCCACTGCATGACACACCATGTAGATTTATCTCCATTTACTTCAGGGTATCTAAGTCACTTACTTGTGTGGGCAATTACAAGTAAAGCCACTATATACGTCAATATGCAGGAGTCGGTATGGACAGGAAACTTTAAGTAATTTGGGTAAATATAAAAGATGGCTATTATTGAATTGTACATTATAAAAGTATATTTAGTTTAATTGTGTGTTTAAAATATTCACAAAAATTACCAACTTAAGTTTTTTGTTTGTTTAGAACAGTGGTCTGAACCTGTGGGTTGTGACCCCTTTGGGGGTTGCATATCAGATATCCTGCTTAACAGATATTTACTTATGATTTATAACAGTAGCAAAATTATGAAGTAGCAACAAAATAATTTTATGCCTGGGGGTCACCACAACATGAGGAACTGTATTAAAGTGTCGCAGCATTAGGAAGGTTGAAAACCACTGGTTTAGAAAGAGAGGTTTTTTGTTTTGTTTTGTTTTGTTTTAAATTTATTTCATGCATATGAGTGTTTTGCCTGCATGTATGTCTGTGCACCACATGTTTGCCTGATGCCATCAGAGGCTAGAAGAGGGCATGATCCTCTGGAATTGGAGTCACAGACAATTATGAGGCACCATGTAGGTACAGGGAATTGAATTAGAGTTCTCTGGAAGAATAGCTAATGAATGCTCTTAAATGCTGAGCCATCTCTCTAGCCCTAGAGACAGAGTTTTACAACGTACCCCAGGCTGGTCTCAAACCTATAGCAATCCTCCTGCCTCAGCCCCCCAAGTTCTGAGATAATAAGCATGTGTCAATTTAGTCATTTTAAAGAGTACATATGTATGTGCAGTACATTTACATTGTTGTGAAATATATACTTAGAATTTTTCTTTTCACAAATTTAAAATTCTACAGCCATTGAAGGCCAACTCCTCTTCCTCTTATCCATTTCCCTTGTAACTGCCATCCTGTTTCTTGTTTCTCTGAATGTAACTGCTTTCGATACCTCACATTGGTGAGCTAACTCAGGCTATTTATTTAGTTTCAGAAGCAACAGTCTTTCAAAGTGGTTGTACTGTTTTGTATTCCCCCTAGCAGTGAATGACCATTCTTTTTGTTTGTTTTTCGAGAGAGGGTTTCTCTAGAGTTTGATCTAAGACCTAAGATTCTTTAATGGTGTGTGATGCTGGCATTGTCTCACAGGTTTATTTGCCATTTGCATATATTATGTATCTTTGGTGAAATGTCTGTCATGACTTTTGTTCAGAGCGTGTGTGTGTGTGTGTGTGTGTGTGTGTGTGTGTGTGTGTGTGTGTGTGTTGTTCAGATAGGGTCTCACTATGTAGATCAGGCTGGTTTTGAACTTAAGTTTTTTCTTATTTCAGTCTCCTGAGTGCTGGGATTGTAAGCATGTGTTACTAGGTCTGGCTTCTGCCTGTTCTTTTTTTTTTTTAAAAGGGCTATTTAATTTTTTATTGTTGAATTTTAATTAATAATTATTTTATATTTTGGACAGTAGTCTTTAATAAGGTTTGTTTTTGTTACTATTTTCTCCACAGCTCTTCTTCCTTGCTCCATTTAAAGTCATTCACCTTAAAGTGAAAAATGATTGGCATTGTATCTTATGATTAAATATTTTCAAATCTCTACACAATTAAGAGAAAATACTTTATTCTTAGAGAGTAGCTGTTTTTTGAAGCTAAGAGATGTGGTCTCATAGATATCACAAATAGTCACACACACACACACACACACACACACACACACACACACACACAAAATCCATCTCTGTTGGTAATGATTAGGTTGGACCCCCTTGTCAGGATCAAGATTTTAAAGATCTTACTAGATTTGTATTTTATTTTTCACGACCATTGGAAAAAACTGAAGAAATCAATAAGCTCCCATTAGATAGGTCAAGAATTGACTTAGTTCAGTTGTAGCAAGGATTTCAAGGGAAGGCGCTGACATTGCACTTAACATGCTAGCAATTTCCCTCTTACCACTCCTCCCTCTCCCCTTTGCATGCACCCTTTCTCTTACCACAACTATAGGAATCATTCCTCTGGGGTTGAGAATCCATTCACTGAACTGTTCCTCCAGAGCCTGCTTTCTCATGGAGGCCACCTTGACTTTGACTGTGCTGATATATTCTCTTTGTTCTCTCTTTTGCTTAACTTTCTCCTTCATGTTGGATACTCTGGAGGGTGAGAACATGGAATATATGTTAAGAATCCTCAGTTTGGCTCAGATAGCTCAGTGGCAGAACCCCAGAGTCCGGAGCCTCATCTAAAGCCCGGAGTTGCCTGTCTTCCCCAGAACCTACTGCATTAAGCATTCCTCTTCGCCAATTTCTACTGCTATTTAACTTTGTATAGAGGCTGGCCTATTTTACCTAAGTAAGTAATAGGTTTAACAAGTATTGGTGGGGATGTTAATTAACATAATAATTATGGAAAACTGTGGCGACATCTGAAAACCATAAAAGTATAACTACCAAAAGACACAGTAATCTCACTTTTGAGTATTTTTCCAAAAGACTTGAAATCAGCTTGTTAAAAAGAGGTTTGCATTCGTATATTAATTACCACACAATTCACAGTAGCAAAATACAGAATCAATTCTGAATGGATAAAGAAAATTTGGCACATAAGCACAACAGATTATTATGCAAGGTTACAAAAACAGAATCTGTTCTTTGTGAACTGTGGATAGAACTGGAGAATTAGGATAAGTGAAAGAAACCAGGTACAGAAAGTCAAATGCCACACATTATTGATATATAGTAAAATATTTTAAAAAATCAAACAGAGAAGCAGAGAGTACAATGGTGGTCATGGAGGAGATTAAGGACAAAGGGAACAAAATACATCAATTAGAATGAAGAATAAGGTTTTTAAAAGTATCTATTGCATAATAATATAGTTTATAATAAAATGTTGCATATTTAAAAATTTCTAAGAGTATAATTTTCAAATGTTCTCTCCATAAAATGATAACTATTTGAAGTGAAATATGTTAGTTAGCTTGACTTAATTATACTACATATTTAAAAATCATAACATCACATTGCACCCTATAAATATATAAACTATAATTAGTCAATTTATAGGTTTTTGTTTTTGTTTTGTTTTGTTTTTTACAAAAAGAAGTAGTAAGAATATTCCTAGAGCCACATGGCTTTAATCCCAGTACTTGGGAGGTAGAGGCAGGCAGATCTCTGTAAGTTCGAGGCCAGCCTAGTCTACAGAGAGAGTTCCAGGACAACCAGGGCTACACAGAGAAACCCTGTCTCAAAAAACTGAGAGAGAGAGAGAGAGAGAGAGAGAGAGAGAGAGAGAGAGAGAGAGAGAATACTCCTAGAGGCTTTCCTACACCCTCTAAAGGCAGAAACAGTCTAAAGTCTAAAGGTTGTTAGCCTTTTTTCTTCCCTGAACATAAAAGTCATCTGGGGGGACTCTAATCCCAAAACTAGGATGGGAGCCTGGAAGGTCCTCCTATAAGAAGCACGTCAGGTCATTCTGATACTTTGGCTAAACTTGAGAAATCTGTCTGGGGCTGTATCTTGGCCTGTTGCTGCTATCTAGTCAGAGTCAAATGCTTCCGCAGCCCTGCTGAAGTCCTGAGTACAAGAGTAACTATTGTCCTCTGCCAGAGATGCATCGCCAGGCTGAGAATGGGCAAAGAATGGAGGCTTCAGTTGTTCCTATGTTAATCATCCCTATTAGAACGTAAAAAACCAACCAAACAAACCCCAAACTGTTTTGATTGAAATCAAGTCACATGGTTCAGAATAATAAAAACAGTGGTGAGTGCCAAGTGAATTTTTTTTAGGTCCAACAACATTTGGAATAGGTTTTCATCTTTCAATGAGGAAAGACCAAGACAATTTGACAGATTTGAGATGCAAAGGAATTTTCACTGAGAATGTGGACTTTAGATAACTCTAATTGTCCAAAAGAAGGTACTGCATAGAAGATAATAGTTTATGCCCATGTAAAACCTTTGTATTTCTCTAGGAATATAAGCCTTCAAAAATAAACTTTAGGTTTGAAAACAAAAGCATGGAGGCAGGTTTAGCAGTGCAGAAGAGCCTTGTGTGCACTTCTGAAAGATTAATTAGTATTTTAAAGGAAGGGCTAGATTCCTCTAATGTTGCTAAGCATCCGAAGCTCCCAAGTCCCTTCAGCTGTTTTCTCACCCTCCTCTTCCCATCCTGCTTTCCTCTCTCTTCTCCCAATACAGCATGCCTGCGGCTTCTACCCTCATTCCATAGGCTTTCTATGCTATACTCGTGTCTTGTATCTAGCATTCTCTCATTTACTTAGCCACACTCACCTATTACACATTCCTTTATTGGGTATTTATTATGTATTCTGCTGTTATACAGCTCGGCATCTAATGGCAAGACAGATGAGTGACTGGGATAGTGTCTTAAGTACTGAGTGTCTCCAGACTCTCATAAGTCACAAAAATAGATTCACAAAGTTATTTTTCTGTCACATTTTCATCTGCTCAAAATGCCCCCCCCCCCTCGATTTGCCTGACTAGATCTTCCACATGCTTTGGGTCTCAGTTGAGACATCATTTTCTCCCACATCGTGATGCCCATATTTAGAAAGAAAATTTAGTTTTGTGCTTCACAGACACTGTGTATGAGCTTCCAAATATAATCCAAATGGATTTTAAATTGATCATGCCACTCTTTGAGGGAATGGATAACATTTCCGTTGTCTACATTATTTTATGAGAATGTTACACCATTCAACACTTTGTAACTTCGGGCAGTATAGGGTAGATATAACCTACCAGTGGATTCTAAATATAGCTCCCAGGATGGGAAGATAGCTTAGTCAGCAAAGAGCTTGCCCTACAAGCATGATGATCCGAGTAAGATCCTCAGAACCCAAGTTAAATGGAGAAGAAGAAGGAAGAGGAAGAGGAGGAGTAAGAAGTGGAGGGAGGACGGGGAGGAGGAGCAGGAGGAAGGGAAAGAAGAAGAGGAGGAAGAAGAAAAGGAAAGGTTAGGCGGGCATCGTAGGTATGCACATGTAATCCCGGCACTGGGGAGGTGGCAGAAACGGGCAGACTCCTGGAGTTTGTTGGCCCACCAGCCTAGACCACCTGGTAAGTTCTGAGCCAGTGAGAGACTGTCTGAAAAAACAAAGGTGGGCAGGGCCTGAGGAATGACACCTGAGGCTGACCTCTGGCCACGTACATGTGCATATGTGTGCACACACATTGGCGCACATAAAAGCTAACTAATGAAACTAGGTACGGTGGTACATACCCTGTAATCCCAGAACATGGGAGACTGAGGCAGGAGGATTGCTGTGAGTTTGCAGCCAGCTTGGGCTTCATAGCAAGACCCTGTCTCAAACAAAGAAGACAACTAAATAATCAAACATTCCCCCCGTATGAATGAAACAAAAAAACCACCCCAGTACAAATCTGATGAAAGAGTAGAAATAAAGACCAGGGATGACTGAAGGATGGAGTGCTTGGCCACTGTGCACAAGCACTGCATTTGACCCTTACTTAGCACCGGCACTGTAGAAAATGGGTGTGGTGGTGGTGCAACACAATCCTGGCACGCAGAGGATGCAGGCAGGGACACCCAAAGTTCAGCGTCATTCGCAGCTGTGGAAGGAGTTTGAGGCCTGTCTGAGCTCCATCTTATAAGACGCTGTCTCAAAAGAAAAGAAGAAAGGAGGGAGGGAGGGAGGGAGGAAGGGAGGGAGGAGGAAAGATTTTAAAAAGTCTGTGTGCATTCATGGTCTATGTGTGTGTTTGATGGAATCTTAATATTTGAAAACTGGGCAGTACCAAATGAGCTAGCAAAGGAAGCTAGGGACTGAAGAGGGAAATAGGAAAACTGGAAAAGTAGGATGTCATGGAAAAGGGAAAGGTATTTCAAGAAGGAAGTGCTATTTTCATGAACAAGGCTGGAGATCCGATTGAAGAAGGGCCACAATCTTCTTGGTGGGTCTAGAAGCATGGAGAACGTGAGGATCTTGGTAAATGCCATTTATTGAAGACAGATTTGTACAAAACCAAATAAGTACAAGAGGTTGATAAATGTGTGGGAAGTGATGAGAATATATGTGGACAAATTAACGCATTTGCAGATTTTCATTGTATATAGTAGGGCTGGAGAGATGTTCAGCAGTTAAGAGCACTGGATGTTCTCCCTGAGCAACCTAGTTCAACTCCCAAAACCTACATGGAGGCTCACAACCATCTACAGCTCCAGTTCCAGGGGATCTGACACCCTTTACTACCTTCTGTGGACACTAGGTACACATATAGTGCACAGACATACACGCAGGCAAAACACTCATACATGTAAAATAAAACAAAATAAAATCATGGTACAAGGTATGTTCTTCATGATAACCAAAGTTTGTATTTTCTCCATGAGGTATGACTCAATATCCATGCAGTATAGACCCATTAATAAGTTCAAAATACTAACTTACCTAAGAACGTTTACTGAGTCACAATCACCAGGCACATGTCCAGTGTCTAATAATATTTTGATAAAAAAATTGCCATGTCTTCCAAGAGGTTGTAAGGACATGAATAATTCACAGTACTCGAGGGTGACATGGGCCTACAAGCTCTTCCACAATACTCAGAAGCAGCACCGATCGATCCAGAGCAGGTGTGACGGAAGGTAGCCAGGAGAAGTGGTACTCAAGGGAATTGCCAGAGGACAGGAGAAATTAAGCAGCTAGAGAAATGAGGACTAAGATGTTTAGGCAAAGAAAGTTGGCACTCTGGATTCCAGAAGAGGATTAGGGAGTTGCTCTGTAGTAAAAACGTGCAGAAAGGATGCAGCCTATCTGGCTGCAGTGGATAGTAGTCAGGGCTAAATTTACTATCATTGTGTGCTGGGTACCTCCTACACAGCATGGCTAAGTTTTGAAGCTGGCATTTGTGGTAAGCATTTCCTATTTCTATACGAGGTGGCTGAGCCACTCTACTGGGGAAGTGAGAGCAAGGCAGAGGACACCAGAGTAAGGATATTCTACATAGGACTGGAGTGAGATAAGAAAGTATCTGGCTTGATGGTACAGGACCAAGCTAGGAGAGAATATTTAAAAAATCAAGGCAATAGTATGTATGGCCTTAGAGGCTGGAGCCTCTGCTATAAATAAACAAAGCTTATGTTCCTTTGAAAATTGAATTAACAAAATGAAGTAGAAAATCATAAGAATTCTTGTACATCTTAGATAGTCTTTGGTGTTTCTACTCCAGGACCATCTCACCTTACATCTTAGTTAGGGTGTCTATTGCTATGAAGAGACACCATGACCACGGCAACTCTTATAAAGGAAAACATTCCATTAGGGCTTGCTTAGAGTTTAGAGGTTTAATCCACTATTGTCACGGCAGGAAGCAAAGTAGCATGCAAGCAGGTGTGGTGCTAAAGAAGGAGCTGAGAGTTCTTAACAGCGTGACTCAAAGGCAACAGGAAGTGTTCTGAGACAGACACTGGGTGTGGCTTTAGCATATATGAGACTTAAAAGCAGGCCTCCAGAGTGACACACTTCCTCCAACAAGGACATACCTACTCCAACAAAGCCACATCTCCTAATAGTGCCGCTCCCTATGAGTTTATGAGGGCCAATTACATTCACACTACCAGACCTTATCAGTCATTAGCCCAGGTATACAGCTCTAGCTGGAGAGAAATTGACTCTGGACTATTTCAATCTCTTTAACAATAGGAATGCTCTATGCCAAAAACTCATTCAACATCAAGTTGCAGGATGAGGTTTAGAAAGTTGGAATATAATTTAAGGAGACTATGATTTTGCAGTCCATAAGTAGCTTTTTTTTTCTTTGACACTGGAAGTCATGTATTCTAGACTGTCCTCAAATCCAGGGATGATCTTGAATTTCTGACTATCCTGCCTCCATTTCCCAAGTTCTGGGATTATAGGCACACACCACCATGACAAATTTATGGGGTCCTGGGGATTGAGCCCAAGCTTCATGAATGCAAGGCAAGCGTTCTACCAAATGAACCACAGCCCTACCCTATACACAGCTGACTTTTAAAATTACAATGGGATATGCATGCCCAGAATGTCATTTATACATGCATGCTAAACTAACTAGAATTTATAAATTGCTATGCTTCAGGTTGAACAAAATTAGGATTTTTTTTGGATAAAACACTACTACATACCACTTGGTATAACAAAAATTAAAATACCATTAAAAGTATTATCCTTACTTTTGGTAAAATATGATTTACTGGAATGATAAAATCTGTTTTCCAGTACAAATTGACAAGGTAATATTACTAATATCACCTGTGGAGAAGCACCTGCAGGATTTCCTCTCCTAATGTTTCAATTTGGCTCAGGAAAGAGGTGACAGCTGGTGTGGAGTGTGAGCAGACAGCTGTCTAGGAAGCCAGTCTCCTGGCAACTGAGGAAAGCCTGTACTGAGGAAAAAATACATCCTGTCTATTGCCAAGTCCTAGCGCTGGAAATTGTAAAGATGAATTAGACATTTTGAGGCATTTTGGTGTGTGAAATACAATATATAAGTACTGCAAGGTAAATCTTAGAATCTTTTGCATATATCACATTCCAGCAGAAAAATACATAACGGATTTTGGCACATGGTCCGTGTAAATTACTTGAATATTGCACAGGAGTAATCTGTAGAAAATTATAATAAATAAAATAAAGGCTTGCATCTTTCTCCCTTTAAAATTGTACTTGGTTTGTGTATCTCTAATATTTGAGCATTTATACTGACTTGTTCTTCTCCTTTATGTAGCTGTGATAGATAATGTAATACTTTGGAATATCTTTTTATGATTATTTCTCTTCATGGAATAAATGTCCTATAATGCATAAGGTTAATAAAGATAATTCACTAAAAAATTCTCCAAAGATACCTCAGAGTAGAGCAGATATCCCTCAGACTATGAAATCAACAACAAATGCTAGGAGAATGAAAAGATCCAAGTGTTGATTCATTTGTTCAGCCTCGCAAGTGCTGAGATTACAGGTGTGAGCTGCCACACCCAGCACTAAGGACTCTTAGACCTACCTACTTTTCTGAGTATTTGAACTGGCATCCTAGGATCTTATATGTCAAGACTGATTGAGAAATAGACTCTGCCTCTTTGGAATAATCTGCAATTCTAGTATTAATAAGCTTCCCTTTTATTTTAAATTCTTTAGTTAAAAATGTTATGTAGTGTAATTCACTGTTTTTGGTGCCTAGTTTTACAAATTCTAACACATTTACAAGTACATGTAACTCCCAGGCTACTAAAAATTTCAAATCTTATTTTAAGGGCAAATATTTTGCATTATCAAGTCACAAAACAGGAAAGAAACTTTCACATATAAATCCCCTAGTACTAGAGGAATCAGAAGGAAAAGATACAAGAGCAAGCAGCACAAATCCCACCTGCTTTATGGCTTTGTAAATTTGCATGCAAGGCTGAAAATCAAAGTCCACTTGGACCCTACATCTCCCTTTCAGAAACCTGATAAAAAGTAGTGCATTATATTGTGTATGTAAAACCACCAGGCAGCAGAAATGCTGTATTTTTCAAGTGAATGGCTGCCACCATAAAAATTATTCTACATAAATAATGAAGGTCTGCTCAGTCTATTGCTATGAGACACCAGAGATGAGTTAATCCCTATTTCTCCTGGGAAGAAAACAGATGAAAATTTTAAGTCCAAGTCACTTTAATGTTGTCACCAGAAGTTAAACTCTTGACAAACCAACAAACATTTGGCCTACTTTTGATGAATAGAAATAAGGAAAATGTTCATTTCTTTGCCAAGAGTCTGTAACAGATCGAGAAAACATAAGACAGAGGTCAAAGAATTTTAAATCAGAACTAATTTTATGAAGATTGCTGAGTATCTGAGCTTTAAGTCAGTAGGCATTGGGAGCAGAACATTCTGTTGAAAAGCGTCCGTGGGCTGTCTGAATAAGCTAAAATGCCTGGCGTTGTCGTTGCCGGCATACAATAGATTTTGGACTTTGGCCAGAGGGAGATGAAGTTCTAATCCTAGCGATGCAGACAAACAAAGCCTTTGATTGTTTAACTCTTTCACAGAATTCCTACTGTTGCTCCAGTAGAAACTAGGTGAGGCCTGAAAGATGACTCAGTGGTTAAGAGTGCTGGCTGCTCTTGCAGAAGACTGGGGTTTAGTTCCCAGCACCCACACCAGGTATCTAGTGCCAAGGAACACTCTTTCTAGCCTCCAAAGGCACACACAGGCACACACGTACACACAAATAAAGGAATTAAGACTCTTACTACACCTCAAGAAGGTCTGAAACATCCAAATTCTCAGCTCTGGAAACATTAGTCAAACTTGTCTTCACGTGTCATGTCACTGGCTGGCAAAGGAACCTAGGCCAGGGACTTGATGTGTCCATTTGTTATTCTTACTATACCTTCTGATAAATGACAAATGCCTAGAGTTTTATGTACTGTTTGAAGTTTACATATCTCTCTGACAGGAGGAAGGGCTTGTCAAGTTTTTGATTTATAGCCTTGACATCAGTTCCCAAGTTGTTAGTACATCTTTTTTTGTTTTCAAATGTGAATAGTTCTAGATGCAACCTAACACATTGCTCAGAACAGATGGTGAAGAGAAGTGTTCTTTGAACTATTTGTTAAATTCAATGACATTGCTTCCTGCATGCTGGTGGAACTTCTCACTAGTACTAAAGATCTCTTCATTTGGTTGCTTTTTGCCTAATAACTTCCAGTAGGATTTATTTTAAAAATTTCCCAGAGGATCTGATTCAGAAAAATCTGAGGAAAAATGTAGGAATCTGAATATTTGGGGTGTGTGGGTGTTGGGAAGGAAATCCAGGGCCTTGTGTATAGAGTCTTTACTTTTAACCAAGCACCCTAGGTGATTTTGATGTCCTAAGTAGGGAATCACACTTTCTAAACCATTGTTTCTACTGAAAATAAAAGTCTCACTTCCGCAATGCGCTGGTTCTCTTCAGTTGTCAGCTCGACACAGCCTAGAGTCACCTCAAAGGAGAAGTTCAGCTGAGGAGCTGTCTACATCAGAGAGGTCAGTGGGATTATCTTGTTTGTTAAGAGGCAGAGGAGAGCACAGCCCAGTGAAGGTGGTACCATTCCTTGGGCAGGCTGTTCTGAGATGTATAAAAAAGGGAGCTTAGCATGAGCTAGAGAACAAGCCAGACAGTGAGAAACGTTCCTCCGTTGTTTCTGATAGCAAGCCCTGTTCCATCATAGTGTCTTCTTGTGCTTCCTGGTTGAGTTCCTGCTCTTTCTTCAATGGCAGATTGTGATCTGCAAGTGTAAGCCAAAAAAGCCCTCTTTTTCTGCTAAGTCGATTTTGGTCAGAGTGTTTTATCATAGCAGCAGAGAGCAAACAAGAACACACATGTAAAACCCAGGAGTTCTCTACACTGTGCATAATGTATATGCTATACATATGCATAATTTCAAAAGATTTATTAGGGCTTAGGGGTGTAGCTCAGTGGCAGAGTGCTTGTCTAGCATCCTCAAGGTTCAGGGTTCCAACCTCAGCACTACCAATAAATAAATGAATAAATAAATAATAAAATTACATATACAGACATATATAATTAGTTGTTTACCATATAGAGAAGATACTAAACAAGATACAAAGAATTTTAGGATTTTAAAAATCAATTTTGGTATAGGTCTGCATACCAGAAGACATTCAGAGAAAAATATGGAAATTTGGGGAGAGGTTCTGAGATTTGAAGTTCACTGCTCTTGACATCTTGGAGAGGCCTCATAAATATCATTTACAGTGGGGCTCAGTAAGCAAAACCCAGCCGACTCACAGGTTGGCTTTATGTGGCTAGAAAGCTGGTAGATAGATTTCTAAGTGGTATTTTTTTTAAACCAAAAGAATAATAATATTTTGTGGCATGTGAAAATGATGTGAAATTCAAATTTCATGACCCATAAATAAAGTTTCAAGGGCACACAGCCATGCTGACTCATTTACATGTTGTTTCTGACTGTTTTTGTACAAGAACAGCACTGCTGAGTAGTCATGACACAATTTGCCAAGCAAAAATATTTCAGTATTTATGTAACCAAATGTACCAATATTTCTTGATTTTGAGTCATGGGTTAAAAAGGTTTTTATCTATTTCAGAGGAGGATTGGAACTAATTGGGAGGGAGCTAAAACAAGGGCAAGTAAGGAGGGGAAGGGTAGAACAAAGTGTGGGATATGAGTGTGTGAAAATATCATAGGGAAACCCACTATTATGTGTACTAATTAAAATAAGCTGTTAACAAAGTAAAAAATTTTCCTCAGTAAAAAATAAAAGATTTAAAATCCTGATTTCTGGGGCTAGAAAAATGGCTCAAAGGGTAAGAGCACTGACTGCTCTTCCAGAGGACCCAGGTTCTATTCCCACATGGAGGCTCATAAGCATCTGTGACTTCAGTTCCAGGGGATCTGACGTCCTCTCTGGCATTCATGAGCACCAGGTACACACGTGGTGCACAGACATACATACAGGCAAAACGCTTATACACATAAAACAAATAAATATACCCTACTTTCCTCAAAGCTTGTTTTTGTTGGTGTTTTCTTTGAGATGAAGTCTTACTCTGTAGTCCGGGCTTGTTTTCCTGAAACAAGCTACGTAGCTCAGGCGTAGCTCAAACTTATGGCGATCTTACTGTTTTACTTTCTCAAATGCTGCGATTATAAGCATGAGTCACCATGCCCAGCTTTCTTCGGTTTTATATGAGTTCATTTAATATATAAATAGCTTTAGGTAAATCTAAAAACTGAACTAGTTTTTACAAACATAGGTTTGTTTCATTATTATTTTGAGGCTATCCTATATAAATTATAGGATAAGGCAAACCAATAACTATGTCAATTTTATTAAGAGCCCAAATTTTCAGAGTTAAAAAAAAATCCAAAAGCTGGCACCATGATACATACCTATAATCCTAATATCTATAAGGTTGAGGCCAGAGTATTCTTATTAGGCAAGTGCTCTGCCTTGAACTAATCACCATCCCCTAAATAATTTTTAATATACTATTTTTATTAATTCTTCAAGAATTTCATACATGTATAAAATGTATTTTAATCACATTTACCCCTAATGCCTTCCCCTAACTCCTCCCAGCTCCACTCCCACCTCACCCCACCCAATTTCATGTTCCACATATATAGAAAATACATTGAGTCCAGTTGGTGATGCCCATATACTCACAAGTGTGGGACCATCCCATGGATAACCTACAAGGGGCCACATGCTTAAGAAAACTGTGTCCCCAAACCCAGAAACCATCAACTGTCAACAGCTCCTCAACTAGGACCCTACATTTTTTTGTTTTGTTTTGTTTTTCAAGACAAGGTTTCTCTGTGTAGCTTTGCGCCTTTCCTGGAACTCACTTTGTAGACCAGGCTGGCCTCGAACTCACAGAGATCCGCCTGCCTCTGCCTCCCGAGTGCTGGGACTAAAGGCATGCACCACCACCGCCCGGTCCTACATATTATTTTTATTGTAAGAAAATACTTGATTTTAGGTCCAAATAGAATAGAACCCACACATAAAGTAAGTTGTTGATGGTGAAGTAGTAACATGAGAACCATTTCTACTAAAGTATTAAAGACCAGAATGTGCACACAACCACTGTTGTGCACCCTGAATTAGATGTAATAGTCAATGCAACTAGATAAGAGAAGGATGTTAGAGGCATAAAAATTGAGAATAAAAAGGAAGACTATTGTTTGAAAACAGCATAGTTGTTTCCCTAGAAAACCCAATTTAGCAATTCAATTTTACTATAAGAAAACTCAGTAAGGCAACAGAGAACAAAAGTATATAGAAATTAATAGTTTTCATTTCTTCAGATTACTTCCAGACCCCCGAAAATGTACCCAAAGAAGAAGCCCACTTATAATAGCAACAAAAATGTATAAGATAACCTGCAACAAATTGAAGAAGGAATACGGATACATATACACATGAAAACTTTAAGGCAGCAGTGATAGATACAGAAGAAGATAAGTAAATGTCAAATAGCAATTGCAGAAATGCTTGTCCTTGTTAAAGATGTTCATTGGCTGGGTGCGGGGATGCTTCAGTAAGTCTTATTGGGATTGCTAACTAGTCATTTGTAAAAGAATAAAGTTGTATCTACTGCTGTGGGATGGTCTGTATGTCAAATATGTTGCTGATTGGTCAATGAATAAATCACTGATTGGCAGTGGCCAGGCAGGAAGTATAGGCGGGACTAACCGAGAGGAAAATTGAGAGAACAGGAAGCTGGGAGGAGAGACACTGCGAGCCGCCATCAGGACAAGGAAGATGTAAAGTACCGGTAAGCCACAAGCCACGTGGCAAGGTATAGATTAATAGAAATGGATTAATTTAAGCTATAAGAACAGTTAGCAAGAAGCCTGCCACGGCCATACAGTTTGTAACCAATATAAGTCTCTGTGTTTACTTGATCGGGTTTGAGCGGCTTGGGACTGGCGGGTGAGAGAGATTTGCCCTGACTGTGGGCCAGGCAGAAAAACTCTAGCAACAATCTACATCTTACATATTACACTAGCATAAATTACAAATTTATTTTATATTTGTATATATTTAAAATAAAAACTAGTATCATAATTGGGTGTGGTGGTGCATGTCTTTAATTCCAGGACTTAGGAGGCAAAGCCAGCCTGGTCTACATGGCAGGTTCCAGGCTAATCAGGGTTGCATAGTGAGACTCTGTCTCAAAAAAACAACAACAACAAAAAAACCCAAAAAACAAAACAAACAAAAACCCACAGGAGCAGAAGAATATGTGGGCAAATTCTTGTAATATTTTAATAAGTGACTGACTCAAAATGGGATGCTATAAAATAAAAGTTAAATCTAGCTGCATAACAAAAGATAAGTGTTGTTTTGGTTTTTTTGAGACAAGATTTCTCTGTGTAGCCCTGGCTGTCTTGGAACTCGCTCTGTAGACCAGGATGGCCTTGAACTCACAGAGCTCCCCCCGCCCCTGCTCCAGAGGGCTGGAATTAAAGGCATGTACCACCACCACCTAGCTTTACTGTACAATTTTATTTTCATCATTTTGTTTTTTGTTTATTTTATTTTTTTTATTTTTTTCAGACAAGGTCTCAGTATGTAGCTCTGGCCTTCCTGGAACTTGCTCTGTAGACCAGGCTGGCCACAAACTCACAGAGATCCACCTGTCCCTGACTCCTGGGTGTTAAGATTAAAGGCATGCACCACCACGCCTGGCTTACTTAAGTACACCTTTTTAAAATATATATTTTGACCTTTGAATTAAGTTACTCTCCAGTGCAGAGTCTAATACAGACATAAATGTATACTTGAAATCCTAATGTGACAATCAGATCCAAGTAACTAGCTAGGTGTGCTGGTGCAGGCCTATAATCCCAGCACTTGGGAGGCCGAGGCAGGAGCATTCCAACGAGTTTGAGACCAACCTGGACTACATAGTGAATTTAAGCCCATTTTGAACTTCAAAGCAAAACTCTGTGTCTCAAAAAACAAACAAAACAAATAAACTTATTTTAATTCTTCAGTCCTTGCAGTGCTATGAAAATAAACTTTTTTTAAAATTCATTAGTCCTTGCAGCGCTTTGAAAAAGTGAAGCACGTAGTAGGAACTCACTAATACAGAGCCTTACTATGTAACCTTGAATTTGCTTGGAGTACATAGCTCAGCAGCAGAAACAAGAGAGACCCTGCCTCAAAAAGCTGGAAGATGAGAACTGACTCCCACAAGTAGTCCTTTGACCTGCGCCATGGGTATGTGCACCACCCACATACTAACTGCATAAAAGAAAAATGTATGTTACAGGAAATAAGTTTTCTACTCAGAATTATTAAAAAGAAACTAAATTTACCTCAGCTCCCAAATGCTAGGATTATCTGTGTGAGACACCCCACCCCCCACCAGCCAACAAATGCTTCTTGATTAACTATAAAATCATTTCTTTCAAGTCCTGTTTGCATTCACATGATTGTTCTATTAGCTTTTTAATGCAAAGAGACAGATCACCAACTGAATATTCAGCAAACTGTACCTGTTGCTGATTGTACCAGGAACATGTATCTTCAGTTTCTCTGTGACTTCTTTCATCACCCTCTGGTAACCAGACATTCCTGGGTCTTTGACATAGTGAGTATTATTTCTCATTAAATATTCCCCCAAGTAATTAATTGGATCAAACTTCGTTGGGATATCAGCTCGGCTCAAGAGTTTCTTCTTTTCTACCTGCATTAACATGTGTTCTACTCCCGGAATCAAGGTGGGTAGAAGCTTGTCCAGCAAGTACGCCCGGGGACTTAGTGTCATGCTTTCAATATTAAACCACTCTTTGGCCAAGTCATCCCTAGGGAGATTTTTTGCAGTCTTCTTTTCTTGTTCCTTCTTCAGGCTATCCTTCTCTAACATGTTCTGCTGCATGACCTGGGCTCTTGCTTCTACTATCTCATGAAAATTTTTCTTCCATGGTTGCTGTGTTTTTAACCTCAGTTCGTATTCATCTAAACCAAGAATCACTTGTGCAGGTTTTCGAAACACAACATTCCTGAAAGCTGCATGGGAGTCCTCATCTGAGAAGAAAAAAAGTTAAACGTAAGAAATACTAGAAGTAGGGGGCTGGAGAGATGGCTCAGTGGTTAAGAGTTGATACTGCTCTTGCAGAGGACCCTGGTGGGTTCCCAGCATCAACACCATGCAGCTCCCAGGGACCTGGACCTACTGCTCCAGAGAGTCTGATGATGCCTTAGGCATCTGTGGGCTCCTGCACTCATGTGCACATACCCACACACAGATACACATATATGTAATTTTTTAATTAAGAAACACTATAAATAGAGTTTAATTGATGACTTTAGAATATATTTAACAACAACAAAGCCTCAAAATTGTTTTATATTCATTTACATGGTTTACTGGAGCACAATCAAAACAAAAATCCTGAGAACAATCATTTGAACCATAAAAACATTTGCTATTATATTGTGGAATATTAGTTTAAGATGTGTTACATCCATTTATGCTGTGGAATATTGTTTAATGATGCAAAGATGTGTTGCATTCTTTTAGGGTGCATTTGTTTAACTCTGTGAAGCTGTGTTACTTTGCCTGCCTAAAACACCTGATTGGGCCAACGAAGAGCTGAATGGCCAATAGTTAGGCAGGAGAGAGAAATAGGCGGGGCTGGTGGGTGGAGTGAATAAATAGGAGAAGAAATCCAGGGAAGAGGGCAAGGAGCAAGAAGAGGAGAAGGAAGGAGAAAGAGAGGAAGAATGAGAAGAAGGAGAGAAGGAGGAGGGAACCTGCATGGAGCAAGAAGCAAGGCAGACACCAGCCAGTGAGCCAGACATTAGAGAAGCAGTGAATGTAAGGTAAACAGAAGGAAGAACGTTAATAAGCCTAGAGGCAAAAGGTAGACAAAGAAAAACAGATTAAGTTAAAAGAGCTAGCCAGAAAAGAGTTAAGCTAAGGCCAAGCATTCAAATCTAAAAATAAGTCTCTGTGTCATGATTTGGAAGCTGGTTGGTGGCCCAAAAGAAAAAGTCTGGTACACTATTGACATAATCAGAAGCCAGTGAGCTACTCGGTGCCTTTATTAAATAATTGACTTGCTGCGACTCTGTGCACTCGCTGCCTCTGAGACAAGGTTGACCTCCAACTCCAACTCCTGTCCCTTTCTCCCACCCTCCCTTCGTCCCTCATTGCCTCCTCCCTTCCCCATCTTCCTTCTTTCCTTCTTTCGGATGAGTGTACCAGAGACTGAGAAGCATGAGGTAAAGGAGAGAGAAAAACAAAAGATACAGGAGGGAGATTAGATCATGGTCCTGAGCATCTGGGGAGATGGACTGAGCTAAGATGACTCAGAGAAGAAAAGAAATGTTGCTAAAATGAAGGAATGATGGGTCATGGACTTGATGTAAAAGATAAAAAAATATAAAATATACTCATGTGAGTGTGAAGCAGAATACACACATATAACTAAGCAATTTTGAAAGTGTAACTGAGAATTAAAGCAAGCCATTTTTTCATGACATCAGCACAGAGACTCTTAAGGTTTTGATTCTGGTAGAACTGGCTTGGCCCTGGGTTCCCAGGACATGTCTAGCTCACACTGTGAACAGTGAGCTACTAGATATTTTCTTCTGTTCCAGTGATTGCTGGGGTGAGTGGGATGGAAGAATTAGTGGGAATCTTAAGGGTTTGGATTTTTTTTTCTGACACAGCTGTGGAGATGAAGTACTTTGGGGGTCTTTTTAGGTATTATCCACTGAAAAAGAACACAGGTGCCCACATCAGCATCATGGCTACGTGTAGCTATGCTACTTCATCTTGCTTCTGTTATTTTGTGGATGTAGGAGAAAATAGAAACATATCTGAAAATTTGTCTATACTAATTTTTAATATGATGGAAAAGTAGCTATTGAGACATGTTTTAATTAGTAATAACTCCCAACAGATACTACAATTGCAATGAAATGGCAAGACACAGAGCCTCCATAACTTCCTAGTAGTGGCTATTTAAAAACCTGTTTTTATTTGGAAATATTCAGACTTGCAAAGATGATATATAGACATATCTAATTTTAGCTTAAGAAAAATTACCTACATAGTAATATTTATCATTTATTTCTACTTTGAGAAAAATGCTATTCTAAATTTTATGTTCATCATCTCCATGTATTTTGATATATTTTATTATGTCTAGCTGATTGTTCTCACTTTTAATTTTATATAACTATTTAATATCATATATATTCTATGGCCTTTTTATGCTTGATGTTATAATTAGAAAATTTATCTACATTGATAAGTATAGCTACTTCATTTGATTTTTTACTGTGGGATAATATTTTATTATATGACTATATCACAATGTATTTATCCATTCTCATTTTGTTAGCTATTGGGATATTTTTAGCTTTTTTTCTTAAAATAAATAATCCTACTACAAAAATTATTGCATGTATCTTTTTCTATATGTGTTTCTTTAAGGGATATTACCAAGATTTTTTTTTACTTTTATTTATTTTGTGAGTGTGTGTGGAGGGTGACATAGTCATGGTATGCTCATGGAGGTCAGAGAACAACGTTTGGTTCTTCCTTTCCACCATGTGGATTCCGGAGATGTAATTCAGGTGGTCAGCCTTAATGAGCCTTCTTGCCAGCCCCTGTTATTGATATTGTTATTCAGGGTGCTCAGGATGTATGCTTGTGTCCCTGCAAAATCTGTATATCAGAGCCTAAGATCCAACATGACGGTATTAAAAGGTGGGGACTCTGGGGAAGACTGCCCTCAAGGAAGAATTAATACCCTACAGAAGGGCTAGAGTGGGACTGAAGAGCCCGCTCACTGGTTAAGAGCATTTATTATTCTTGCAAATGACCCAGGTTCAGTTCCCAGCATCCACAATGGAGAGCTCACAACTGCCTGTAACTCCAGTTCCAGGGTACCCAATGTCCTTTTTCTAGTCTCCCCAGGTACCTGCACATGCATGGGACATACAGACTCACACAGGCACAAACATACAAAATAAAAATGAAAAAATATTAGGTGGGCTAGAGAACTAGCTGGGCCCTTGTTGTCTGCTGTGTCACTTGAAGATACAGTGTGCTCATCTCCTGCAGAGGATACTGCATTCCAGGTGCTGTGTTGGAACCAAAGACTAAACCCTGAAATAGATTTCAAATCTGTTTGTGCCTTACTTGACCTTAGACTTTCCAGCCTCCGTAATTGTTAATAGTAAATTTATCCTGTTTTTAAGTTGAATTCATGCTGTTTAAAGTTACCCTAGCCTGTCTTTTTTTTTTTTATAGTAACAAGAAGTATCAAAACACAGGGTCACTTGCAAGAAATATTATTCAATTACTTCCAGAGTGGTTGGTATCAATTCGTAGAAACCCTTGAAAGCTCATCTTTGGAGTATCTTGGGTCCAGTGGTGGATGGGATTTGTGAGCCTTCCTTTGGGTTCTTATTTCCTCCTTGGTTAAACCACTTATTCCAGTCATCAGCTACAAGAGTAAGCGTTCTTGTTGTAGGGGCTGGAGAGATGACTCCGTGGTTAAGAGCATGTACTGCTCTTGCAGAGGACCCCAGTTTAGCTCCCAGCATCCATGTTGCATGGCTCATAATCACCTATAACTCCAGTTCTAGGAGACCTAATACCCCTGGCCTCCTCAGGTACCTTCACTCACATGCACATGCCCACACACAGACATGAATACACATATACTTGAAAAAATAATAAAAATAAAAAACCTTAAGAAAAAAAAAAAGAATCCCCATTGTGGGAGAGTGGCTTTTGAGTTGTAATGCTCAGGTTCCTAAAAAGGAGCTTCAGAATCCACAGGACTTGAAGCTCCTTTGTGGCCAGAGCAGCTATGCTTCAATTTATTTCACATAATTGGAGAGCATTATAAGATTTCATTGGAAAAAAGCTTTGCTGCTTTAAAAAAAACTGCAGAAAAATCAATACTCTGAAGGATAAATTTTATCCTTTTTCCCAAGGAAAAAAATCAAATAGCCTGTAAGAAAACCACTGAAAGCCCATCTATCAAATGTCCTGGGTCCAATGGTGGACGGTATTTATGAATCTTCTTCAGGTTTTTATTTCTTCTGTGGCCAAATCACTTATTCCAATCAGAGGAAGTCAAGGAGGGGTAGGATTACAGCTCTCTCCTATGTCAGTTGGATTTGCAAATAAAGTGGTCACTTGGTAGAGGAGAAGGTAGGGTATGTCTGCACGGTGATTTGTCACTCTGATGGTCAGAGTTGATTGCCAACTTGACAAAATCTGGAACTACTTCGACCTCTGGGCATGCCTGTGGGGGGTTATCTTGATTGCATAATGAGGTGGGAAGGCCTGGCCACTGTGGGTGGTCACTCCTAGGCTGGGATCCAAGGCTGTATAAGAGTGGAAAGGCCAGTTGAGCCCTGGAATTCATGCTTTAATTTCATTGCTCTCTGCGCTTCCCTGTGAATGTGATATGACTGGCTGCTTGGAGGTCCTGCACCTTGACGTTTCTACAGACTGTAACTTGAAATAGTGAGCCACCCAAATCTCTCCCCCTCAAGTGTCCTGTGTCAGGGTATTCTTATCACAGCCACAGAAAACAAAAATCAACTAGCCATAATACCAATAGTATATAATCCTTTTATTTTTACCTTTAAAACAGTACGAAAGAGCAATTCTTTCAGTTCTGCAGGCGTGAAGGTACTTGCTTTCCCCTTAGTCTGTCTAGCACAAGCCAAAGAATGTATGCCCTTGCTTGATTTAAGGGTAGTGCTAAAGAAAGAAAGCTACTTAGTACCTACCGCTCTATAATGGCTCGTTAATAAGCCCACAAATAAACTAGGGTGTTCTCTCTATTCATTGCAGCCTGCTAGTGCTCCCCTACCATGGCAGGCCGTTCTAGGTTGCTAAGCAATAATCCTAGTGCTTGAATTGCCCCTGCTGATGCACAGAATGGAGGATATGTGTGCTTGGTTAGGACTCTAGTTAAACACGTCTCTTTTGGAGCCATAAAAATCAAGGAAAGAAAAGGAGGCACAGCAATAGGAGGGTCAATAAATCAGGATTCTATCTGAAGCTGTCTTTTCACCAGGTGACTTTGGAATTCGAGTATCACAAGTTGTGGAAGTGCCCCCAAGGGCAAGTTAGTTTAGAGGCTTAGCAGAATGTAGTTTCAAAGCACTAGAGTTGTTTTTCAGGATCAATTAGGAAACTTTCAGGCTCTTTCCTAATGTGCAAACCTTCATCTTTCTAGCCACTAGCCAACTTTTTAAAAAAGTTGTATTTTTATTGTTTTTTTAAAATGAAGTATAGTTATCTTGTATAGTGTTAATATACTACATTTACATGATTTTTTATAATTTGAAAAAGTCACCCATGTGTATTAACTTGTTTAAAGTAAAAAAAAATACATTGCTAGGTATGGTGATATTTTATTTGTACTAAAATGTGATTTGTATGTTAATAAATAAAGTTGCCCAGGGGTCAGAGCTATTAGAGCCATAGCAAAAGCTGGGCGGTGGTGGTGCACGCCTTTAATCCCAGAACTTGGTAGGAAGAGCTAGTTAGATCTCTGTGTGTTCAAGGATACAGCCGGCATGGAGACACATGCCTTTAATCTCAATACCAACCATAGAAGACCTGGAGGTCTGTACAGAAAGGCAGTGACAAGGCAGTCATGTGGTTGGGTTTACAACCAATGAGAAGGCAGAACAGAAAGTCTTTATAAAGACAGACACACAGGAAGTAGGTCTCTTTCGGAGAGGTAGGACCCACGAGAGGAAGGGTAAGGTTTTTAGCTCTTAGCTCTGACCTCTTGGCTTTCTTCTTTGCATTGGTTCTGTGTTTCTTATTGAATAAGACGGTTACTTCTACAGCTAGGTGTGATAGCACATATATTTAATCCCAGCACTCCACTTGGGGGGCACCAGCAGGCAGATTTCTGTGTGTTCCAGGCCAGCCTGGTCTACATAGTAAGTTCTAGGCCAGCTAGAGCTATATAGTGAGATCTTGTCTCAAAAACAAACAAATAAATGAAAACTGAACTACATTGCTTAATTCAATATCATGATATTACCAGGGTCCTGCCCAGTAGAAGGAAATAGCAGGGAAGGAAGGGGAGAACTAACAGAAAGAGGGAAGTGGAGGGAGGGGGGGATGATCAAGAGAGATACAGGAAAGGAAATGGCTGCAGAAAAGTGCAAAACTAGAAGAAAAAAGAGGAAATGGAGAGAAAAGCTACCAAAATGACGGCATGAAGGTCACGTTGTTAGGTGAGTTTATCAGCATTAAGTTCTGCTCATATATTATTGAGGCACGAATACTTTCAACTCAATAGGAAGGCATGTGGAGGAATTCCATGTTCATAGTTTGAAAGGTCTAGACTTTCAGCACGACATTTCTCATTTCCTGCACTTAGTACATGGTCCATTGCTAGGCAGACTTCGTAGAGGATCTAGATAAGTAGATAGCAAGTATAACAGGAATTAAATAATCTCCACTACCGCAAGCCTCAGCAGACTCTTTTGCTAACTTAACACCCCTGGGGCTGGCTACTGGCTAAGCTACTGAAACTGGCCTGGAAGTTGTTCAACAAGCTGTACGCTATTTTTCAAACACAGGTCCTGTCTGAAGCTCAGCTGCCTTGACTTTATTATCAGCATTTCTTTACATACCGTAACTGCTTAAAAACAGAGGGGGGGGGCACCAGCAAACACCACTGGAACTGAACTTCAGTTGATACAGGAACTCGGCATTTCCTGCAGAGCGTCGCTAGTCTTTGAGCTTGTGTAATATGAACAGAGCTGGGCAAACTATAGGTTTTGTTTGTTTAAGGATTTCTAAAAATGGAAACCAATCTCATAGCCCCATAAAGAAAATGGCTGGTGTAAAGAATTGACATGGCACATGCAACCACAGGATTTTCTATGCAAAGACAAGAGTTTAAGTGCATTTTGGAAGCCGCTTGGCAAGATTTTGACAAGTATATAACAAGGATTGTGACACTTCTTTAAAACTGCAATAACAGCTCCTCTTCACACTTATTACATATATATATATATATATATGTTGTGTTATATAAACATATTTATGTTAAGAGTGATTCTGAATATAAGGTTTAATGTTTGATTTTCAAATAAAGAGCACCATAACTCATTTGATAATCATACAGAGCAACCATGATGTTTTCAGAACAACAAATGGAACACACTTCCCTGAATTACACATAGAAAAGAAATTGGAAGTACCAGAACAGGAAAGTCCACAAAGAGTCAATTTATATTTTTTTTTGGTGGGGGGTGGGAGGCAATAAATTCCTTGGCAGAATACATATATGAAGTCATGCAGGTACAAACTGCCCATAGACTAAACACCTCATTGAATTTATAATCAAATTCCTTGATCACATTCCTGGCTGGCATGTTTTAAGTGAAAAGTTAATTTATAAAGCTGGCTCAAGTGATTAACAGAAAAACAAAGTGTTCTGGGGTATTGCTGGTAGAAGCAATGAGGAGGAAGTCAAAATCAGGCAATGAAGGAGTGTGGTCCGGTGAAGGAGGACAGGTAAAGACTTGCCAGGAAAAAGAGATTTTAAAAGTTAGTTAAAAAAAAAAAAAAAAAAAAAAAGGAGGTGGGGACTGGTGAGCCAGCTCAGTGAGCAAAGGCGTGCACAGCCTGAGTTCTGTCACTAGAGCCCACATGGTGAGAGGAAAGAACCAGCTCTTCTTGCAGGTTGTCCTCTGACCTTCCCATATGTGCCATCCACACACATCAAACAAGCAAACAAACAGTTGAGAACTGTAAGAATACCACTGAGGAAAGCAGGGGTCTAAGAGTCATTGACTCCAAGGCAACCGTGCTCTCCAGACACAACAGGACTGGCGCACAGATGAACCCACAGAGACTGTGGCAGCACACACAGGACCTGCACGGGTTCCAGCCAAACGAGGTTGCGACACTGAGAGGGGGAAGTGAACACGGGGTCCCACCCCAACCAAGAAGCTCTCTGCAGCTGACACCCACGGCAAAGGGGAAGTTCGTTTTTACAGTTTCCAACTTTTTATTTATGCGTTTATTTCTTTCACACGTGTGGATGGTACACATGGAGAGGTAAAGGGGATTACTACTAGTGGCACTGGGAATATCAACCACACTCCAGGGAAAGCCCCACGCCCAGGAGTAGCTGGTCAACACAACATGAACTTGATGGCATTTTGGTGGACTGTTGTTTGGCATTTTTGTTTTATTGGTCTTTTGTTTATTTTCATTTTCACTTTTGTGGGGTTTTTGTGTGTGTTTCTTGTTTTGTTTTTTGTTTCTTGTTTTCTTTGAAAGAGAGAGAGAGAAAGAACATAAAGTTGGGTAGGTGGGAAGGATCTGTGGAAGGGAAAGCAAGATCAAAATATATTGCATGAAAATTATGTCAATTAACCTTATGCTAGAGAGGATGTGGAGCTAGGGGAACTCTCCTCCACTGCTGGTGGGAATGCAAGCTTGTACAACCACTTTGGAAATCAATATGGTGCTTTCTTAGAAAATTGGGAATCCATCTCCCCCAAGATCCAGCTATACCACTCTTGGGCATATACCCAAGGAATGCTCAATCACACCACAAGAGTACTTGTTCAGCTATGTTCATATCAGCATTGTTTGTAATAGCCAGAACATGGAAACAACCTAGATGCCCTTCAACTGAAGAATGGATAAACAAAATGTGGTACATATACACAATGGAATACTACTCAGCAGAGAAAAACAATGACATCATGAGGTTTGCAGACAAATGGATGGATCTAGAAAAAATCATCCTGAGTGAGGTAACCTAGACTCAGAAAGACAAACTTGGTATGTACTCACTCATAGGAGGATACTAGATGTGGAACAAGGATGACTGGACTGCTACTCACATCACCAGGGAGGCTACCTGGAAAACAGGACCCCAAGAAAGACACGGGGATCGCCCAATAATGGAGAAATGGAAGAGATCTACATGAACAGCCTGGACATGAGTGGGGGTAATGAAGGGCGAGGGTCAAGGGAAAGAGAGCTTGGGGGAGCGGGAGATCCCAGCTGGATCAACAACAGAGAGGGAGAACAAGGAATAGGAGACCATGGTAAATGAAGACCACATGAGAATAGGAAGAAGCAAAGTGCTAGAGAGGCCCACAGAAATCCACAAAGATACCCCCACAACAGACTGCTGGCAATGGTCGAGAGACAGCCCGATCTGACCTACTCTGGTGATGGGATGGCCAAACACCCTAATTGTTGTGCTAGAAACCCCATCCAACTACTGAGGGATCTGGATGCAGAGATCCATGGCTAAGCCCCAGGTAGATCTCTGGGAGTCCAATTAGCAAGAATGAGGAGGGTTTATATGAGTGAGAATTGTTGAGACCAAGGTTGGATAAAGCACAGGGACAAATAGCCAAACGAATGGAAACACATGAACTATGAACCAATGGCTGAGGGGTCACCAACTGGATCAGGCCCTATGAATGGGTGAGACAGTTGATTGGCTTGATCTGTTTGGGAGGCATCCAGACAGTGGGACCGGGTCCTGTGCTCATTGCATGAGTTGGCTGTTTGAAACCTGGGGCCTATGCAGGATCACTTGGCTCGGCCTGGGAGGAGGGGACTGAACTTACCTGGACTGAGTCTACCAGGTTGATCTCAGTCTGCGGGGGAAGCTTTGCCCTGGAGGAGGTGGGAATGGGTGGTGGGCTGGGGGGAAGGTGAGGGGGGCCAGAGGGGGGAGAACAAGGGAATCCATATCTGATATGTAGAACTGAATTGTATTGCAAAATAAAAATAAAAATTAAAAAAAATAAAATAAAAGTATGGATAAAAAAATTATGTCAATTAAAAATTTAGTTAAAAAAAAGAAGAGGGGGGAGAATATTGATAATTAAAGGACTAAGTGAGGATGTGGCCATAGGAATGGGGAAGAAGAGGGATCAATAGGGGAATTAACCAAAACTAAGGATTTGTGGAAAAGTCTTATGAAAACCTGCTAGTTAGTAAGCTAATTTTGAAATATAACTGGTGTGGAATATTCCTTTACACTGTGTGAAGATGTGTCACTCTGATTGGTTTAATAAAGAGCTGAATGGCCAATAGCTAGGCAGGAAGAGGTTAGGTGGGACTTCTGGGGACAGAAGGATTCAGGGGAGAACAAAGGCGGAGTCGCCAGCCAGACACAGAAGAAGCAGGACATGTAGGAGGAGAGGTAAAATCATGAGCCACGTGGCAGCATGTAGATTAAAAATTATGGGTTAATTTAAGTTATAAGAGCTAGTGGGACAAGCCTAAGCTAAGGCCAAGCTTTCATTAAATTCATAGGTCTCCATGTCGTTTTTTTCGTGAGCTGTCAGCCCAAAAGAAAAATCTGTCTACATATGGCATCTAATGCAGGGGCTCATATATCTGAACATATGGTCTGAGAAAGCTAAGAAAGTTCTGCACAAGGAGCTGGATGTGACTTTCTAGTCCTGAAGTCTCTCAGGCCAGCCAGTCTTTGCATACAGAGGTATGGCCAAGCCACCAGCCACCAGCACCTTGTGACAGCTGACATAACCATTTAGGATTTGTCTCACGCTATCAGAGAACGCTGCAGGTGCTCAGCAAAGACAGGTTCAGGTGGGAAAAAAACTAAAAACAGGTTAGAATGTGTTTAAAAAATGCACGTGGGCTTAAAAAATAAAAGAAAATGGGTATAGACAATCATAAAAATAGTTTATAAATAATAAAACAAAGTTTTTAAAGACAGAATAAAATGATATAAAAAGGATAAACCATATAAAGATGGAAAATACACAGAAAGTCTGGATCCTATATGGTGTCTTGTTGACTTTGAATTTTTTTTATTGCTGATGAGTAAATGACAGCTGCTGAGAGACATGGGATTGTAAAAGGGACTGCTGAGTTAAACTAGCCTAGATACTTTAGGAATATCTTAACTTTAAAATGGAAGTCAGAAAATGTATTGCTTTGGGGAAGAAGTTACGCTTTTGTTTCCACAGAAAGTGAAAAGCTGTAAATTCCTTCAAGGTTGACAGAGATCAAGTTTGATTGGGGAGACCCCCTGAAAATCCTGGCTACAGGCATAAAGAAATAAACCTAGAAAAACTACAAGACAGGTGACATGTATTTCACCTTCTGAAACATAAAGCAAAAAAATTATCTTTGGCTGGCTTGTGTACAATGCACAGCCCATACTTATGTTAATGAAGATATGTATGTTACCTTTGAAGGTTTGTGTGTTTTCAGAGCAAGGGGACCAGACACCAATGAAAATGGGTGGCCCAGGTGATCTAGGCTCTTAAAATGCCTCTGTTGCAGTTTCCTCAGAGTTCTACATCCAGAACAGCTTCAAGGCTGCTGGTTAAGATGACCCAGCCTCACAGATTATTCTAGCCAGGACTACAAATAAGCCTTCTACTTTCCCATTGCACCGAGACTGGACAACAAATGTTTTGGCTAGTTTTCCCAGGATTTGACCATAATTCCCATTTTCCCAGGACCTCTTAAAGATGCTGTTGCCCCCAAACAACAGGAAGTGGTTTAGAGAACACTATGCTCACATTCCCAAAGGTGGGGTGGGTTGGTTTTGGTCATTTGGTGGGTTATGGATGTTTGTCATCATTTAGGGGGGTTGGTTACAATTTGTTATTGGTAATGGTCAGGAAAAAAGGTGAACAAAGGAGATTAGATTCAGGGATGTCTTTCTGAAAGGAAAAAGGGGGATATAGTATAGAAACGATGGGATAAAAGGGTGGATTATTGAGTCTACTTTTGAACAACCACTAACATAAAATATTTTACATTGGTATGGAGTTTTATATATTGATACAAATTTAAGGTTATTTTTGTTATTCTATATATATTTCTATTCTTTTTTTTTACAGTTCATGGACTGTGATTCAGTTTATAAAGTTGTTCATGCGTTAGTCAAACCAGAAATATATATAGAATATATATTTCTATTCTTGTTTAAGGTATGTACCTATGCAGCTCATTTTAAAATGTAATATAAAGTTTTAGTCCTTGAAAGCTATTTAGGTTAATAGGATTATAAAGAAACACAGATTAGTAGTTAGTCATCTGTAATAACCAAACTTGTAGTCAGGTTAGGTATGTTTTCAAGATTAAACAGAGATATATTTTAGATAGATAAGTGATCTTCAAACACTTCAGAGATCTACAGAATATGGTATTTAAGATGTTTTAATAACCTAAGGCTTTTCATGATAGTGAGACATATCTGCTCCTGACTGCACCAATTTACTTCAAAAAAGAATGATGGGCATCAAAGAACTTCCATACGGAGTTTGCTTTTATTGTGGCCAAGTTAGCCACTGAGCAAGAAACTGCCCTTGCCTTGACTGCCGATTGTATGCTGTCCAAACTGGACAAGCAGGACACGAAAGAAAGCAACTGTCGAATTTTACCAAGACAAAGTAGAACAGTCCTTCAAAATTCCTGCTTCATAGAAAACTCTGTCAGATATCCTAGGCCTGTAACCCAAAGATGAATGCCACAACACTGCAGAGGAAACTTGGGTGACTGTCCAAGCAGCCAGCTGCTTCTGTCATTTCTATAGTTTTTGGAAGTTGTTTGCTCTGCACTTACTGCTTACTCAGGTAATATTATATCCTTCTTGGGTGTCTGATGGAGTTGAAGACGAGATAGTTATAGTTTTATAGTTTTCCTTGTTACCAAATTCAAAAAAGAAACTCACAAAAGGGGTATAAATTGTATATAAGATTGAGAGACATGAAAGCTTAAATTGTTTATCTAAGAAAATGTTTTGAGGTCTAAAGAGATAGTTTTAAGATGGTAATACAAGTTATGATAGAAAATGGTTTAAGTACAAAACTTTAAATTCATCAAGATAAGATAGATTATTGAATATTTTCTCCAAATATGCCAATACAAATGGACTGGACATTGTGAATGTAATTCTTACCTGATAATTGTTCTTATTATTTTATTTTATTATGTTAGAGTTAAAAACCTTTCCTTTTTATTTAGACAAAAAAGGGAAATGTTAGGGAATATTCCTTTACAGTGTGTGAAGATGTGTCATTGTGATTGGTTTAATAAAGAGCTGAATGACCAATAGCTAGGCAGGAAGAGGTTAGGCAGGACTTCTGGAGACAGAGAGGTCTCAGGGAAGAAGAAAGGCAGAGTTGCCAGCCGGATGCAGAGGAAGCAGGACATGTAGGAGGAGAGGTAATAGCCATGAACCACATGGCAGTACATAGATGAAAATAAATGGGTTAATTTAAGTTATAAGGTAGTGATACAAGCCTAAGCTAAGGCCACGCTTTCATAATTAATAATAAGTCTCCATGTTGTTTTTTTTTGTGAGCTCTTAGCCCCAAAGAAAAATTTGTCTACATAGAACTTTAGAAGAATTTGGTTTGAATGAAAGTGTCCTGCATGGATGGACAATGTTACTCCAAGGATACAAGTGTTATTAAATAAAAAAATCACATTACAAGGTATGAAAAAAAGTCTGGGATTGGAGAGAATGCTCAGTGGTTACTAAAGCTTGCTGCTCCTCCAGAGGACCAGAATTCAGTCCCCACCACCCATATTGGGAGGCTCACAACCACCTGTACCTCCAGGCCCAGGGGATCCAATAACTTTGTGGTACCTGCTTGCATGTGCACATAAACACAGAGACATAAACATAAATAAAAATGAACATAAAATAAAAAGAAAGACAAACTAAAGATTGGAGAGATTTAATTCTTAATGTGCATATGTGATAATGCATATTAATAAGAATAAATAATTTCTCTTAATTCATCTAAAGGAAAAATTATTCAGAAAAGTATTTAAAGTTATAACTGGCATCTACACAATTTTATACTTAAACTTGCTTTTCTAATTATTATTTCAATTCAGCCTGGACCAGCCAAACACACAGTAAACATCCGATACTTGGAAACAGAACTGAGAGCATTTATGGTGAAATTTCTGCTGAGGGAATCTATAGTAAAATTTTTAAATTTTAACTATTATAAAATATTTCTGTTGATGCAGAATTTCACTAAGTATATGGAATTAGAAACGGCTGTAGTAAAGAGATAAATGTCTTGTATACTTCGTTGCCTTTTGATCCTGTGATCTTTCAATCTGCATAATCATGTGAAATGGTGGTAAAAAATGGGGCTGGGGTGGCTTTGGCCACACAGAATAAATATATGGTCAAGCATAAACAGGATCAAAACCAATAAGCAAACCAGATCACAGGATTTCTCATTTTATTTTTATTCTAAATAGGTTGCCTGCTAGAAATCTCTTTAGCTCTCTTAGTTAAAAATTTCTCCTTAATTAATTAGCGCAGAATGAATAGTCACGAGGTTGCCTCAAAGGTATTTGTAGAGGGTGAGGAAATCCATCTTTACATATTGCCTAAATTACATCTAGAAGATCCTCTCAGGATCAAATATTTTTTTAAATACAAAATGAGTTCTTGTTACTTTGAGATTCTGTTGTGTCAGGAGGGAGAAAGGCCACTTCGTACCTTGGGATTTCTCCTCCTCCTTTGTGTCTTCCATCGCCTGGCTGCTGGTCTCTGATGCAGGGACACTTTGTGTTTTCGGTGATGTCTTCGAAAGGAGAAAAGAAACACAAGTTTCAAAATGAATTGCTTTTTCTTAAAGCTGTTTTAGCTTTTGATTAAAGGAGGGTTAATTACTTTGTAGCGTTACTAAACATTCCTACTTAACTTTTTCTAGGATTTAACATTGTATGTTAAAGGTAAACTGCATGTCTGTTTCCTGCATTCACATTATCAAATGTATTGACTAAACATATCTCCTTATTGTCAATCAAATGATATGCTTGAGATACCATTCCAGTTGTACACTGATCCTAGAATTATACAATAATTTCTATGAACACAATTTGAGGCCATCTCATAGTTATATTTGACCTTTAAAAATGACACCTTCCAAAAAGTGCTAGAATCATCTTCCATGTTTGTGGCTGGAAGAAGAACACTTTATCTGAGTTAAACCAAATTAAAGAATGACTTTATAAATAATGATGGCATTGTAGTTTTTAACACTTTTGCTGGTGTATATAGTAATAGAATTTTTTAAAAATTCATATTAGTCAACTTAATGTGAATTCATGTAACTAATTTCAGTTGCCTCCTTTTAAATAAGTGTTCTTTGTCATGTAACCTTGTATTTTTAAAAGCAAAGCTAGCAAAGTAAGTAATGTGGAGATTACATTTTTAGCACAATAGTGAAGTCACCCTAAAAGCTGATAGCTCCTGTACCGAGAGTAGCTGTTCGAACATGAGAGAGCAGCAGCTGCTGATTGTAATTTATAACAAACAGCCCTTCACAGATAATTGACCTGCCTACAGGAGTTTCCTGTAACTGAAAACACATCAGCTTAATAATCAACATGCGTGTGCCCCTTTGCACTTGCTGCTTCACTTTGGACATGCGAACTTTTCCTTCTCCACGAGGAAGCTAATGCAGCCAGCTCACTCTGTCACATTGCTATCTGATTTTGGGGGGCAGCTCTACCTCCTCAGGCTCCTTTTCGTCCTTTGAGTTCTGCTGCTGGTCCTTGCCGCCTTTTCCATTGTCCTGAAATGGGAGCAGCATCAGTAAACGCTAGCAAGAAGGGTCTGGGACCCAGCTAATACTGTGCATTTTGACAAACCAAATACTTTCTTTTTTTTTTTTTTAAATAGTCACATAATGAGTGAATTTAATCCCCAATAAAATGATAGAAAGTAGTTGTATTTAAAATTTCAAACAGTTATAAAGACATGTAAGCCAGGGACAGTGGCATAAGCCTATAATCCCAGCACTTGGGAGACTGAGACAGTAGCATCACTCTGAGTTCTAAGCCAGCCTGGGCTACACTACAAGACTTTGTCTCAAATAAAACAAAACAACAACAAAACCCAGAAGACATTATAATTAAGGAGTGCCAATCAACTAGAAACAGGTTACTGTGATCCAACTGTTGTTTTTGACCCCCCCTTTCCCCAAACCCCATATTTCTATCAAAGCTTGCCGTAGATTATTTAAATAAAAAGAAATAGTAAGTGATGCAGTAAGATACTGCATCTCTGTTTTCTGAAGAATGTTGACTTTCAAATCCTCTCATAACATGTTTAAAAACAAACATAAGCCAAGAACCTGATTAGGTTTGGACTGATCTTGAGACGTTGACTCACTCATTTGACCACCAAAAAAATTCCACCAAAGGATACTGAGAAGTAATACCAATACAATATTAATAACCAAAAGAGAGAAAGAAAATGTTAACAAGCAACACAAATACTCCGGAAGACCTAAATCTCCATCATCTCCAGCCCCCACCGCACCCCAGCATTCTACTGAGTGGTCATAAATTCTCAACTGCTGAACCTCCCAAGCTGCAGAGCTGTTATTACTGTTACTGACTGAAGCCAGGGCACTGCTTCACTAGTGCTCAAAGAGACAGCCACCGTGGCAGTCACCGCCACTATCATTTCTAAGCCTGAAATAATAATAATGCAATTGACTTTTTAAACATTGTTACTTTCATTAACTTTTCTTTATTGTTTTGAAACAAGGTCTTACTATGTAGCACAGGCAGCTTCTAACTCCTGATCCTCCTGCCTCAGCCTCGAAAGTGCTGGGATTAGAGGCATGCTGCATCATGCCCAACTTCTCCATCAATGTTTGAGATAGTAATTAAGCTAAAGCAAAGAATACCTTTGATGTCTAACTAATTAACATGTGAAAGCTGGATAAAAATATAATAAACTCCCTAAAAAGCTTTTTAAGCTGTTGGCAAGGGGAGAGTTCTCTGAGGAATATGATTTATCTGGATCATTTACTCATAGTGAGGAGTTAAAGTGATTTCCACTTCACTAAAAATGACTGCAATCCCAGCAACAAATTATAAAATCATTGCTGTGCCAAATATCATGCTGTAGCTTGATTACATATGGGTGAGGCGCTGTGTAAAGGGTGAATTATTGCTGGGTGTGGTGGTGGACAGGGTGACCTCTGCACTCTCTATACTCAAGAGGCTGAAACAGGAAGATCACCAATGCAAGACCAGCAGGGGCGACATTGTGAGATCTTGTCTCAAAAAGAAGAAATTATGTGCATGTGGTCTCTGTCTCCAGGGAAGTTACAATCTAGGTACTCTATGATTTAGTATAGTATGTATATGAAACCCTGAAGTATTCATTTTCTTTTTATCAACATAACACAAATTCCAATGGAGTAAACTAAAAGTACTGCCACTGGAGAGAATAGATAACAACATTTAAAAAGCTGCCTCAAAGCCTTTTAAAATGATTTATAAATAATAGAAAGCAGAATTCTGTGTTAAGTCCCAGCTGTATATTGATTGCTTGTAGATGTCCATTTCCTGAAACTGATAAGAAGTTTCTTTTATTTCTTGTTAAGATCTATTTTGTTTGGATGTACTCAGAAAAATTCAACTCATTGAGAACATTCTGTTATACAAGCATTTCTTGGGATTTGAAATGATGAGTGAATTTCCAGCTTAGTGAGGGGGAAACAGTGCCATTCAATCTGCAAAGTGTAAGTGTGGGGGTGCACACAACACATTAGGGAAGAAAGAGGAACAAGTAGTTATTTTTCTTGGGGCAAAGAAACAGATTACTTGGTTGATATTAAAGAACTAGTAAAAAAAAAAAAGTATACAAAGGAGAGGGAAGGGTATTTGTAGCAGAAGAAACATAAACTCCGGGGTAAAGGAGATGAGGCTTAAAAAGTACTTGTCGTCATGGGCTGAAGAGATGGCTCAGCAATTAAGAGCACTTGTTGCTTTTGCAGAAGACTAGGGTTCGGTTCCTAGCATCCATCTGGTGGCTCACAACCATCTGTAACTTCAGTTCTAGGGGATCTGACTCTTCTAACCTTTTGGGCCCCAAGGCATGAACATGCTGCACATATATACTTGTAGGCAAAACGTTTATACACATAAACAAATCATTATAGATGGTACTTAAAGCCAAAATGTTGAGGATTAGGATACATAGAGGAATTTGGACTTTATTACATGCTTTTAAAATAGACATATATTCACAAATTATTGTCTTAAAAGTTAATTCTGCCAGGAACATTGAGTACAGAGTATAGTGTGAAAAACTTGAAGAAAAATGAAGGTGTATTTTGCATCTTAAATATTGCACCATCCCTTGCTGTAGTCTTGGCTCTCTCAGACATTGTTATTACCTGTCCTGGTTAGGATTACCACTGCTATGATGAAACACCATGACCAAAGTAACTTGGGGAGGAAAAGGCTTATTTGGCTTATGCTTCATCATCCAAGGAAGTCAGGACAGGAACTCAAACAGGGCTGGTACCTATAAGCAGGAGCTAATACAGAGGCCACGGAGGGGTACTGCTTACTGACTTGCTCCTCCTGGTTCACTCAACCTGCTTTCTTATATAACCCAGAACCACCAGGCCAGGGGTGGCACCACCCACAATGGGCTGGGCCCTCCCCCATCAATTACTAATTGAGAAAATGCCCAACAGTCTTGCCTACAGCCAGATGTTATGGAGGTGTTTTCTCAGTCAAGGCTCTCTCCTCTCAGACAGCTTGTGTCAAGTTGACATAAAACTAGCCAGCACAGTACCACAACCAGGTGACTGTACCACTGAGCTCCAGTCGGCTCAGCTAGTGCTACAACCTAATTCCTCAGCTCACTTTCTCAGACAGTACCTGAATTGTCTATCTTCCTCTATTTGTATTAGTGGCCTCTGACTGCAAGCACCTGAATTTTGTCTCAGGGTTTTCTGAAGTCCAAATACACATGTATTAGTATACCCTGGCCAGATGTGCTTGCAGGATATATGCAGGGGAGAAGCCATCAGACAAAGATGGGTAATCCCATGGATGGGAGATTTCTAACATGTTCTATTCTGTTTCCCACACTTCTTTGGTGGTATTAAGCACCAGCTCCCCACTGCAGAACCTGCCCAATAAAGTATTTGTTTGACTTTCTCTACTTTCCTATACTACTTCCTGTAGATGTAACCAACCGTCTTATTAAATAAGAAACACAGAGCCGATTCAGAGAAGAAAGCCAAGAGGTCAGAGCTAAGAGCCTCACCCTTTCTGATTCATCGATCCTCTTCAGCCAAGAGAGCTCTCCCAAAAGGGGCCTACTTCCTGTGTGTATGTCTTTATATGGTCTAGCTGTTCTGCCTTCTCATTGGTTGCAAACCCAAACACGTGACTGCCTCATCACTGCCTGAATGTACCGCCCTCCAGGTCCTTAAAGGTGTGCGCCACCGCCGCCATGCACTTGCTATGGCTCTAATAGCTCTGACCCCCAGGCAACTTTATGTATTAACATACAATTAAAATCACATTTCAGTACAAGTAAAATACCACCACAACTTCCTAACCTCTTACCATTGTTTCCTGGAAGTACCTTCCAAATGAATGTGAACTCAAATACTTAGGTCTAGGTCTTTTCCTGGGAACATCCCAACTAAAACAGGTGTAATCATTAGGATTTGTGGCACAACTGAATCCAAGGATTTAATAGAAGAAGCAATTAGAAGGTAATTAACCTTTCTTTTCTTATTCAGAAAGCTGAATGGCTGATAATGCCTAATGCCATCAGGAGAAATAAGGAAAAGAGAATGGATTTGAGAAATGAAACTTTGTGTCTGGAAATATACAAGTTACTTGCTTGGTTGACTAATGTAAGTTTCTAGTAGGCATTTGAAGGCCACTGTGTTAAGAGAAAATTGTGAACAATCAGGTCCACAGGAAATGATGGACTACAGCATCATCTTGCATTTTAAATATCTAATGCTGCGGAAGATTACGTTAACTGTGTAAAGATGTGCTTCTTTTGTTTACACTGCATTTGTTTAATTATGTAAAGATGTGTTGCTGTTTCCTCGTGCCTGCCTGAGGCACATGATTAGTCTAATAAAAAGCTGAAGAGCCAATAGCTAGTCAGGAGAGAGATAGGTGGGGCTGGTGGGCAGAGAGAATAAGTAGGAGGAGAAATCTAGGCTAGATAGAGGAGACGAAGGAGGGAGAAAGAGAGGACTGGCCTAGGGTCAGAAGCCAGGCAGTGGCCAGCTAGACACAAGAAGCTGTGAAAGTAAGATACACAGAAGGAAAGAAAGATAATAAGCCCTGAGGCAAAACGTAGATGAAGAGAAACAGGTTAAGTTATAAGAGCTAGCAAGAACAAGAAACGAGCCTAAGCTAAGGCAGAGCATGATTTAGGAGCTGATTGGTGGCCCAAAAGAGAAAGCCTGCTACAACCTAATGTGCTCCCTTGCCCATGAAATCCTAGAATCTGCTTAGGTTCTTGGCTAGGAGACCAAATCTGTGGATATAGTTGAAGACCCTCCATACTCACTCTCTTTTTTTTTCTTTCTTTTTTTTTTTTTTTTTTTTTTTTTTGGTTTTTCGAGACAGGGTTTCTCTGTGTAGCTTTGCGCCTTTCCTGGGACTCACTTGGTGGTCCAGGCTGGCCTCGAACTCACAGAGATCCGCCTGGCTCTGCCTCCCAAGTGCTGGGATTAAAGGCGTGCGCCACCACCGCCCGGCTTCCATACTCACTCTCAATCAGTTTGTAACTTGGCCAATTGGAGCATCTGTCATCTTGGTGTGTAGGCTTGTCAATCAAATATGATAGAGCATCCTTACTTAATTAAGGAGTTCCCCAGATTAAGAAAGAAAGTAAAAATAATTGTGATTGCCTACAGTAATCGATGATAAAGCTGCCTTTTAATTAGATTCCTTGTGAGTCTGGACAGGTGAGTATTGACAAAGGAGGCAATTCTGGACAATGTTAGAAGTTCACTAAGGAGAATCGTTGGGAGGGACAGAAAGGCTCAAGATAAATGCTTGGTGACAAACACAAGTGCCTCTAAGAGGTAGCTATGGAGATATTCACAAGTGTGAGGATTTGAATTCAGCTTCATAATGCTCACACAAAGCCAGGCATGATGGCATACATCTGTAACCCAAGAAGTGGGAGGATGGAGTTTGGGAAGAAAGGTGGATCCCCAGAGCGGGCTAGCCTATCTAGCCAATAGACAAATTCTGGGTTCAGTGAGAGACCCTGTGTCAAAAAAAAAGGTGGAAAGTGACTGAGGTAGAGTCCAGGAAATTAAGGGAAATTAAGGCAACTTAATGTGTCATATGCTGAAGAGAAATCAAACATCAGAAGGACAGAAAATTCATCATTTAGCTTATTGGTAAAAATTGCTTATGGCTTCTAAAAGAGGAAGTACCCTGGGTGGCTAATATACATTATTTAATGTAATTTTCTAGCAGGACTGTATTAGTAGCCCTATTTTAATGCAACAAAACAGAATTTGTTTTGTTGCATTAAAATAGGGCTACTAATACAGTTTTTTGTTTAATGCAACAAAAAAATTTGTTTCATTTGCCCAAAGTCACATGCAGATTGATAAGTCAGAATTACAGACAGTATCTTAAAACTAGTCTTTACAACATTAATTCAACTATTGAGTATTTAACTACAGTAATCAATAGTTAGCGAAAGCAAAAGTTGAAGAATGAAGGGAAAATTAATTTGTTGAGACAGTCCTCAGCAAGTAGGAACTTACTTATGAAAGTTGAAGTGATAGCATTAATTTAAAATGTAACTGTTCTAAGAATTGGGACCATGATTTCCAAATATTTTAGTAGATTTGTTGTAATACATTAAGGAAAACTTATACAGTATTGGCTATGTACAAAATCACATATAGCATATATGTGCATATATAAAATATATGTATTTCCTGCACAGACATCCTAAGACCCTTGTAGTTTCCTGAGGGATAAAAACATTTGATCCTTTCTTGGGTGATGGGGGCATCTTTCATTATGAGGTGACTTTCTTCTTCTTTTTTTTTTTTTGAGCTGAGACTCGAATCCAGGGCTTTGCGCTTGCTAGGCAAGCGCTGTACCACTGAGCTAAATCCCCAACCCTTAAAGCATGTTCTTTTTTTGTTTGTTTGTTTTTGTTTTTTGAGACAGGGTTTCTCTGTTTAGTTTTGTGCCTTTCCTGGAACTCACTTTTTTAGACCAGGCTGGCCTCGAACTCATGGAGATCCACCTGCCTCTGCCTCCCAGTGCTGGGATTAAAGGCATGAGCCACCACCGACCGATGAGGTGACTTTCTAATGAGGTCATTTGCTGGGATCTTGGGTTACCTTAGGATAGGGGATGACTGCAATAAATGGGCCTACTTTGTTATTAATAGGTTGAACTTTTGGCTGCACTCCCAATGTCAGGTAGAGGAGAAGAGGTAAAGGTGGAGTTGATGCTAATGGCCAAAGACAAAAATCAATGATGGCTTCATATAAGCTTCCATGAAAAGTCAAACAAGAATTTGAAGAACTTCCGGGTTACTGAATACACCTAGTCAAGTCTTCATCTGCCTATTCATCTGTCCTTTTAAATGTTATTGAACTATTAAGCACAACATTAAACTATTAAACATACGTGTCTCTGAGTTCTATGAGAGAGCTAATCCTATCAAAGGAGGGACTGACTGGTAGGAACAGGAACTCTAGTTTGTAGGCAGTTCAAGTGTGCTATTTATAATTGAAGTGAAGAAGAGCTGATCTTGAAGGACTGAATTCTCCACCTGTGAGATGTGACTGAACTGAATTCTCCAGCTGGTGGCTACTGGAGAACTGTTTGGGAAGGAAAAGACTCACTCATCTGCTCACAGAAGTGTTCTGTGTTGAATTTGAGAGTGAAGTAAGAAAAAAAACCCTTTGTCTAGAAGTGTGTGGTGGACTGAAGGTAACTATAACAACAAAACTCAGCCTTTATTGTCTAGATTTACTGAATCCCACACACTAATGGCCTGATAGAAGAAATATCCCCATTTCTCAGGATAAGACTATTTATTTCCTACTACTGTTTACATACAGTGTACAGCATTCTAATAAAATTAAGAGATTCATTAAAAAGCAAGAGAAAAAAATCTATTTTGGGGGTTGGAGAGATGCTGCTCTTCCAGAGGACCTGGGTTCAATTCCCAGCACCCACACGGCAGCTCACAACTGTCTGTAATTCCAGTTCCAGGGGATCCAGCTCCCTCACAGAGAGTATATACAGGCAAAACACCAATGTAATTAAATAAATAAATAGTTTCAAGATATAAAGTATTCATAGAACTAGATATAGATAGAGCTAAAATACCAGAATATTTGAAACTTTAAATAACTATGATTTATAGTTATGATTAATATATAAACAGATTACATATTTTAAATATGTAATATACCATAGCTCATTACAATTATATAATATACAACTTCTAATCTTAGCATTAATATAAATGATAAAATAATTATAAGTAAAAAACTAAGTTTTTTTTACTAATTTACTAATTACAATACATCATAGATTCAAGAAGCTTTAAAAAAGAAAAGTTTCTGTAATAAAACATTCTGACTAAATGCAACATAGGGAAGGAAAGGTTTTTTTAGCTTACATTTCCAGATCACAGGCCATCGGGAAATGAAAACAGGAACTCAAGTAGAAACCATGATGGAATGTTGCTTACTGGCTCGATCTCTGATTTGTTCATTTGGCTTAAGCGCACTAGCCTTCTCGTAAGAGCCGGGGCCACATTCCTAGGGATGGTGCTGCCTACCATGGATTGGGACCTCTCACATCCATCATCAATCAAGATAATCTCTCACAGACATGGCCACAGGCCAAATCTAATTTCAGCAGTTCTTCACTTGAGTCTCCTTCTGATGACGCTAGACTGTGTCAAGTTGATAACTGAAGCTAATTAGGACAAATACAATGGAAAAGAAAAATAGCATTCATGGTTTAGTGTTTAGAGCAATAACATGAAAACCATAAAGAAAGCCAAACTGAAATTCTTGTTATAAAAATCATAATACCGGAGATGAGAAATTCCTTTGGCAGGTTTGTTAGTAAAGTGGATTCAGCAGAAGAATCAGTATCCATGAAGGTAGCCAATTGAAATTACCCATGTCTAAAATTCAGTTTGGGAAGTGAGGTAAAAAACAAAACAAAACAGAACCTTTATACTAAATGGTTTAGTTTATATGGAATTAGAATTCCAGAAAATAAGAGTGAGATAGAAGAAACTTGAAGAATAAACTGGCTGATAATTTTCCAAATTTTACGAATTACAATACATCATAGATTCAAGAAACTTTAAAAATCCTGAGAAGGATAAGTACAAAGAAAATCATCTCTTGGCACAAATAAAGAAACTGGCTATTGCCAGGTATGATGGTGCACATGCCTTTAATCCCAGCACTCGAGAGGCAGAGGCAGGCAGATCTCTGAGTTGGAGGCCTGCCTGGTCTACATAGTGAGTTACAGGACAGCCTGGACTACATAGTGAGGTCCTTCTTCAAAAGGATAGATAGATAGATAGATAGATAGATAGACAGACAGACAGACAGACAGACAGACAGACAGATAGATAGATAGATAGATAGTCAGAGAGACAGATGAAGAGAGATAGATGAGAGAGAGAGAGATCAAAATACAAATACAAAGAAAATCTTGAAGATGGGCAGAGAAATAAGAAACATTATAGTAGGGCTGACTAATGTCCCATCAGAAACCACATAAGCCAAAAAACAATCATGCATCTCTAAAGTATTAAAAAGAATCCCTAAAACTGGCAAAGTCAGAATTCTGTGGCTAATGAAAATATCTTTCCAAAATAAAAGTGAAAAAATTAAAAACCCAAATAAAATGCACACACGCGTGCGCGCGCGCGCGCGCGCACACACACACACACACACACACACACACACACACACATTCAAACAAATGATAGCTGAAAGGATTCATTGCTGGAGACTTTTGTAAGAAAAAAAATTAAAGAAAAAATTTTTAGACAAAAAGAATATGATACCAGGTGGGAATTTAAATTTATACAAAGGAATGAAGAGTGATGAAAATGATACAAATGTGGACAAAATAAGATACCATTTTCTTAATCTTTATAAAAGGTATTGGCTATCTAAAAGAAAAATCAGTAAGAATGTCCTGTGGGATATACAGCATTTGTAAACTAGAGCAGAGAATGGGAATGAAATGTATTGTTGCATGTATACCTTAACTATTTTTTTTTTTTTTTTGGTTTGGTTTTTCGAGACAGGGTTTCTCTGGGTAGTCTTGGTGCCTGTCCTGGATCTTACTCTGTAGCCCAGGCTGGCCTCAAACTCACAGAGATCCGCCTGACTCTGCCTCCCGAGTGCTGGGATTAAAGGCGTGTGCCACCGCCGCCTGGCTACCTTTACTATTAAGTATTATGTAAAGTACATTAGGGTGAGAAAAAGTTTATACGTCTCAGAACAACTACTACACTAAAAAGATGAAGCAAAACTCAGAGCTATAATTTCTAAGTCATTGTTAATAGAAACAAAAGGAGCTAAAACAATCCATAAGAAGGTAGAGAAACAAGGAAAGATTACCAAGGATAGAATACTCAAGAATATAGAAAATTACACTAAATGCCAATAGTCTAAACATAATATAAAAACAGAAATTATTAGCTTAAGCATTAAAAAGAGCCAGGTATAATGGTGTACATTTGTAATCCCAGTCATTCAGGAGGCTGAGACAAGAAGATCCTTTGAACACAGGTATTTGACTGAATAACATAGTAACACTGTCAGACAAAAGGAGCTAGAAAGTGAGATCAAGATAGAGATATAGAGAAAAAGAGATTAAAATACTCTTTCTATAGAAATATACTTCAGGGCTGGCAAGATGGTTCAGTGGGTAAAGACACTTGCAGATGGAGAGAACCAACACCTGCCAGCTATCCTCCGACCTCCAAATGCATATCGTGGTATGCAAGCACCTCACACCCACTGCTACCTCTCCCACACAAATAAATAAATGTAAAAAATTTAAATACAAAATGTACACTTTAAATAAAAAGACATTAAAATAAATTAAATGGATACTTATACCACAATGCAAAGTTTGAATCAAAGGAAAGAAGAAATGATTATATTAATTAAGACAACATCAATTTCAGAAGTCAGAATATTATCAGATAGCTTCCATGGGGGCTGCAAAATATTTTATTTCTAGTAGTCACAGAACCAATACTGGTAAAAATAATTATATTAGTAAAACTCGACATAAATTTTAATCATATGGGCTGCAGAATTATAACATTAATTGAATTGCCAGCTAAGGTATATGGCACTGACTGTAAAGGACCCTGAATTTAGAATGAGGACATTAGAGTGACCTAAGAAAGAATCCCAAGCCCCTGATCCACCTTGAAATCCTCTTACCATTTGAAAACAGTTTGTACTGTGTTTGATACTAGACATCTCCTAAGCTGAAAACATTGTAATAATTTCATCTGCCTTGCAAGAAGCCTGTTTTCCTTAAGATCTACCCCAACCACCTCTTCCACGCTAGAAAATCTGTAACTAAAGTGGACTTTAAGCTCTTCCATCAGGGTCAATGCAAAGTAAGACAAGGGGGATAGCCTTGACAGAAAAAGAATTTTACTATTTGTTTATATATTGCAGGTACCCAGGGAATATGTGTGGGACCATATTAAAAGGAGTGAAAGCAAGGAAGACATTATAATTAGCTGGATTTGACAGATTTACTGATAAAAGTCCAATAATCAGATATATTAGACAATAGATTTAATGTGTTAACAAAAGCAGCTAGAAGTGTCACTAACCATTTCCAAGTTAGTTCACTGAAATTTGTACTCCACAGTAGCCTATGTCTAATTAAGTGGAGATACTGGAACCTCCTTGGTACAGAGAAAGTCCAAAGGCTTAAAAGAATAGACATATTGAAACAGGTTTATCATATATGATCTGTACATCTCACTTCCCTTCCCCCAACTCTGTACATCACCAAGAGGATTCAGGGGCCATCCCATTACTAAGGTGTTGTGTGACTTTTCCTGGGAAGAAGACATGATGAACAAAATGTCTGTTCACCGTAGACAGGATACTGACTGACAAACCAAAGGAAAGATTTCAAGTTGTGCTGGCTAGTTTTATGTCAACTTGACACCAGCTAGAGTCATTTTGGAATAAGAAACCTCAATTGAGAAAATGCCTCCACCAGACTGGCTTATGGCCGGCCTGTGGTACATTTTCTTGATTGTGATTGATGTTGGGGGGGGGTCCATCTTACATGGGTGTTGCCATCTCTGGGCTGGTGATCTTGGGTGCTATAAGAAAGCAGGCCGGGCAAGCCACGAGGAACAAGGCAATAAGCAGCACTTCTCCATGGCTTCTGCTTCAGTTTCTGCTTCCAGGTTCCAGCCCTGACTTCCCATAATGATAGACTGTGATGGGGATGTGTAAGCCAAGTAAACCCTTTCCTTCCCAAGTTGCTATTGGTCATAGTGTTTATCATAAGAGGAAATAAACTAGAACAAACAACGTGGATGGGAGATGCAATCTCTTTTAGCCCTTCATAATCCATAATCGTTTTCCATGATTCTTCTGACCCCTGAATCCTGGGATGCTGCTACTGATTCAGGGATGCTGTGCATCTCTTTATCCCGAATAGTCTTGACAGGACCAATCTATGCTGCTCAGTCTGGCTCAGGCCGAAGAGGGAGCTTGTCTGTGTTGTAGCCTGCCATGCTTGAAACTTGATCTGTTTTCCTGGTTCTGATAAGCTGCAGGCTGGCATCATGGCCCTTGCTTAAATCAGCTACAGCTGGATACCAAAAGGATCTAAGACAGGAGAACAATCTTTTCCTCCCTATATTTTATACCACATATTCTAAGACAATAACTTTCCACCCCAAGGACAAGCATAATTATTTCTTCCATACATTGTCACTCTGGTTTAAAGTCTTCCAAAACTCACCAGCACAGCAGTTTTTCTTTCTATTAATGTTTCCCTAGGACTTCACTTGACACAAACTTTGTCACATCTGCCTTCAAGTGGCCTGAACAGATCCTTTGTCTGCTTTGCCCTTCTCTAAATTCCATCTTGATTGCTTTTATACTTTACGAACTCAATCTATATGTTGGTCAAAATCATTCAAATGTCTTACAACTTCCCCTACCTCATAAAGATCACATCTCACTTTGGTGCTCAATATAGCTGCTAAAGCCCCACATCAGTCTCAAGGTCCCCGCTCTCACGTCCAGTGAACTGGGCATTGCATATTTCTCATGCTGAGTTCCCTCAATAGTAACTATTCTTCCTTTTGTCATACAGTCCTTGATATTTATGAGGACATCACCTGGCAACAAGTGTCTATAACAGCTACTATAAGCCAGTCTATCAGGGACTTGTTTACCTCATATTACCTTGGGTTATGCAGCCTTTGTATTAAGGAGGGATTGGTAGTTATTTTGTTCAGTTTCTCTTACACGGGCTCTTTTATTGCTTATTTAAAAACTTTCCCCATCCAAGTAAATCAGATATTGAGATTCCCTTTGTATTGTGGTTTCTTGTTCTGGGTCATTGTTAAGGTCTCTGTCTGCATGCTGAATCATGGACTTCCCTTCCTCTGTATTGAAGGTTGAACCTCAGGAATATCCTCTATCACTTCTATCTCACTTTATTCCTCTTCACTAAAAGACTGTGTCAATGGGTTCTAAGGTTTGGGATCCCAGGAAGGGTTGTTTAGCAAGGATCTAATTTGCCCTCTCTCTCCTTTGCATCTTGCCAGCTGTGAGAATTAGTAAACCATCATCTCTATCTCATCCTCACTTTGTTCTGCTTTTCTTGCAAAGCATTCATGTCTTTTCCCCCTTGTAATTCCTCCTTAGGTACGCAAGTTCTTTCCTGGAAGACCGCTGAGCCCCAGCAGCATGTCTTATTGGCCACAACCGTGGCTACACAACTGAAGCCACAGCCTGCTTATGATCCCATCCTCTATGTGCTACCTCAGGTAGCATATTCTCTAGTCCATCAGTTGTTTCCGGGGATATCTGCATTCTCATGTAATGGACCTCACTCATCAAAGAGACATGCCTCTCCCAGATCAAGTAGATGAAGATGGCCTCCCTGGGATTCCCCACAAAGATGGTTTGGTTGGCCTGGTTGCAAATTCTATCAGCTACTGCAGAGAGTATGTAACCACCACTATGACAAGGAGGCAAACCATCCCATACCACATGGAGAAAGCAGCCATTCTGAAGGTCCTCTGTCGTCACACGGATAAGCCTCAGTGGCACGTCTCATCACTAATTACAGAGGCCATAAAACCACTCCTCTCCAATTCATCTTTGTTCCTGCAGATCCCTGTTCAAGTGCCAATTGTGTTGTGTGACATTTTTGAGGGAGACATGAACAAATGTCTATTCACCCCAGATGGGGCACTGATAATAGAAACTATTCTACACATCAGGTTTTTAGTGAAACAATGAGCTTGCTGGGGCTGTGCACAGGAGTATGGGTGAGGGATTACATACAAGAGCATGCGTGACTCAACGACATCTATTTAGTGAAAAGCCCACTGCAGCATGGGTGATGACTCACAAAAGCTGCATCCCTGAACAACTTAAAGGCAGGTCAGCTGACCAGAGACTTTCTTCTTCCCAGCATGTATAACCCTGAGGACGAGCCGTGTGACTTGTGTAACATTCAAGGGTTTCCTAAGACATTTTCAGTTCATTTACCTCCTTGGCCCTGTGTGTTTTCTTTTCTTTTTAACTCTAATGAGTTTCCTCTCTGTAGGAGAGAATATTTCAACTTGGAGAAAATAGGTACACAACACAAAACAACAACAAATTCATTAGCAAGTAGGAGTACCTGCATTATTTGTGTGTGTCAGAAATATGCCTTTATCCAGAATAATATTACAACCTCTTAAACACTCTTTTTTTAAAAGACTTATTTTGTGTAATGAGTGTTCTACCTGCACGTATGTGCACCACATGCAAAGTCTGGTACCCATGGAGATCATAAAAGGGTGTTGGATCCCCAGGAAATGGAGTTACAGATGGTTGTAAGCTACTATGTGGGTGCTGGGAACCAAACCCAGGTACTCAGTAAGAGCAAATTCTCTTAACTGCCATGACGTCTCTCCAGCCCTCACTCCCTCAGGAAGAGTCAGATCTCTTTCAGAAACACTCATTTATTGTAACACAGCCTCTAGTATAAACTGAGGATCCGAAAATGAAGTCTCTTCCATAGAGACTGGTGATTGTATTCAAAACAATTATGTGCTGGAAAAAGGGAGTTTCCTATTGTTTTAGGGATTTTAGAAAACTTTAATGTTAGTTTGGGGGACCCCTAAATATTCTGCAGTCTACAAGCTTAAGTGGAGTCTTGCACTGACCAAGTAAGAGATGGAGCTTTAATCCATTTGAATCACAGTGGTTTGAGTGGGGCCAGAGAACCATTATATGAAGATTTTATCAGTTTTCAACTGTGTAATTAGAATAAAGACACTAGCAATTAGCAGAACCACCATATTTTCTCTCTGGTTTTGGAATAAGAATCATTATAGTGTGAAAGGCCAAGTTGAAACACACACACCAAGATAGAAAATGAAAAAAACATTCATTTCTTAGGGTGAGAGAATGAGGGATTGCAGATATTAATCATAGCAATAAAGATTTGAAGAAAGTGGGTTGATGGATGCCCTCTCATGCCAATTTAACTTGTCTCTTTGGACAGTGGGAAAAAAAATAGATCTTGGAGAATGATGGTGAATTAACATAAATTCACTCAGGTGTTACTCTACATTTACATGTGCTCTTCTATACACAGGACCTTTATTGGAGGAAGTCAATCCATCTTCTGGTACCTGGTACACAGCTATTGACCTAGTATATGCTTTTATCTTATATAAATTCATAAAGAATACCAGGAGCTGTTTGCTTTTGCTTGGCAGGGCTAACAATATACACATTGAGTATCCTTTATCTAAAGTGATTGAAACCACAAATATTTCTCATATCTCTTTTTTCAGATTTTAAAATATATAATTGTAGCAAAGTCTTGGGGATAAGGTTCAAGTTTAAACGTGAAATTAATTAATATTTCATATAGACATTACATACATAGTTTAAAGGTCATAAAATTTATAGTTTTAATAATTTTGCACATGAAACATCTTCGTGATGTTTAATTTCCCACATGTTACAGCATGTTAACATCAAAAACATTAGATTTGGAAATGATTTTGACTTTAGATTAGGGATGCTTAACCTGTATTATTACAATCTTGCTTCAGGACTACATCAATTCTCATGTTCTATGCCATTTCACAAATAATCTGAGCATCTTGATCTAATTCAGCTTCATATTGATGCAGTGACACACTAATGACTGCATTCTAACTGTACCTGAGAATCAGGGAATAGGAAAGACTTTAACTGTTATCTTATAAGATACATGCAAATAAAAGGACAAGAGATAAATTCCATTCCTGGTATCAATTTCTTTAGTAGTTAGGTGCCGATTATTATTGTCTCAGCTCTAAAAACAGTTTCTCTGATACTGAGACTGAAAACCTTATTCATTTGTCCTGGCAGCTAGTTTCTTGTCTGCCTTCTGACTGCTTCTTATAGTCTCTTGGTACTTATGTGCTTTACTGTCCTATTAAGGTTTCTTCATCTTGGTAGTAGCTTTTCTTTTTATAGCAACAGCTGAATACAGTTTGTAGTTTTTCTGTAGTTCTGCATTTTTCATTCATTTGAAGACAGCAATAGTAGCTAGTCAGAGCTTCTGCCTCTGTGGTTTGAGGTTCATGGCTAAATTCCTTGTTTTTCTCTTTTTGAATAAGTTTAATTATATAAACTACAGTCACACTTCACTTGGTATATGATGTATGAATTATAGTCATACTACAAGATAGTTATCTATTCAGCCTTAGGAATGGCCTAGAAAAACTGGAGTGGTTGGTATTTCTAGGTAAATCACCTCTAGCCAGAAACAGTGTCATCTAGTGATTCTTAGGGAACATCCCATAGGGTAAGATGACTTGCCCTAGTATGGTCTAAGGTCCCACTGGGTAGCAAGCATAATAAAGAACCTCCTGAGCAAAGCTAAGGAGCATTATACCACCAGGACATCATTTCCAGAAGCCAGATGTGTGCATATTGCTGTGTGTTATGACCAATGAGCTTTAGAGTTATCAGAAGACAACATGTGCCAGGTACCCAAGGAAAAGGATTTGCAGCTTCAAGTATGGCTGGGAACATGACAGATATTCTTAAATGGATTCAGTTTTCAATTTCTTCTCTTTTACAAGAATTCTACATTAATTTTCCCCTTGTTTATGTTTGAGATGCCTTTTTCATTATGTCTAAGTTAGCTGCATAATTATTGTTCCAATAAAGCAGCATACTCTGCAAATTAGAGATTTGTAATTATTTTGCAATATATACTTGATAATAAAGTTTAAATGGGCTTTAATGCCGTCATATTATCACGAGAGATTTTCACATTATGTCTTCTAGTTGGACAAAGGTAAGAATGAGCTACAAGAGACAAATATGATTTAGGCTTGTAAATTTTGAAATGTGACAATTATTTAAATTTTTATTAACTACATGTGTGAACTTACCAATAATGTCTATGAATAATTTGAAGAGATCATCATTATAGTTTTTCACAGAAAATGAACACTGTCATTTCAGTCATAAAACTGTATATTAAAACATGTTATGTTTACAGAAGGAATCTCTGATACTTTATCAAATTTTTAAAAAGATTTTATTTAGAAACTTATACAGATTAAATATTTAACATCCTTAGTATTATACATTCATTTTATTTTTTCACTAACAGTATACAGCATTAAGCAAGCACAGTGGCATAAGCCTGTAATCACAGCATTTGGAAGGCTAAGACAGGAGGCTCAGGTGCTGCAGGAGTCAGCCACAAAGTGAGTTCAAGACCAACCTGGGCTACAAGAGACCCTGTTTTGAGGGTCAGGACAGGTGGCAATATGCACCACAATATGTGCTTTTGTTATTGTTGTTGTTTCTTAAAGTATATGATATAAAGAAATTAAATTTCCTCTAATGCCATGTCTTTAAATCTTTTTAACTTACCCAGTGTGTCATACAAATGTTATTTCTAAGGCTGTCAGGATGTGAAGAAAAAAGGTTAAGAACACTTGCTTCTTAACCTGAGGTCCTCCATGAAATGAAGTGGCTGTGTGAAATATGGAGAAGTATCTTTCTGTAGAAAAGGTCAATCGCTTTCAAAGCGTAAGAATCAGTTGACTTCAGGAATTTCAAGTACCCTATGATTTCACTCATGGTGAGATGGGTTCCACGGGCACAGTCAGGCCTCCAGTACCACGAATGGGAAGAGGGGAGGAGCTGTAAGTAGAACTGGGGCTCTCGTCTCTTTGACTCTGTTGAGAATCCTTCTCTTGGCTTTTCCTTTTTCAAATTAAGCTACCACTGCCAAACTTGGTAATGCATATCTACAGTCCCAGCACTTGTGAGGCAGAAGCAAGAGGATCAGGAATTCAAAGTTAATCTCTGCTATATAGCAAGTTTGAGACCAGCCTAGACACAAGAGACCACGTCTCAAACACACACACACACACACACACACACACACAAACAAATTAAGTTGGTATAGTCAGGAGTTTGGGGATTTTCGTAGTAGATACCACCTCTCAGATCACCAGAAGAAACAGCAGGAATCTGGATCCCAGAGAAGAACAGGAAAAAATGACAGCAAAATAGATTTCTTCTCTATAATCCAGCCCAATCCAAAAAGGAGCTACCAAGGGCAGTGGTGGCACACGCCTTTAACCCTAGCACTCAGGAGGCGGAGGCAGGTGGATCTCTGTGAATTAGAAGTCAGTCTGGTCTACAGAGAAAGCTCCAGGACAGCCAATGCTACACAGAGAAACCCTGTCTCAAAAAACAAAAACAAACAAAAAAAGGAGCTATCTTGAAATCTATAGCCCAAGCCTGAAAGTTAATTTCCTTGGAGTCTAGAAAAGATGACTGAATCATAGTACCACTAAAGTATACTTTAATTATTTGTTGATGCATACACATCTCCTGACCAGAGGCTATGGGCTCCTTGAGACACTTATTCTATTTTGTCCTTAATATAGGCATGGGGGGGCAGTGAGGATGGTTCAGTGGGTAACGGTGCCTGCCATCAAGCCTGATGATCTGAGTTTGATATCCATGATCCTCATTGTGGAAGGAGAGGACTCTATTCCATCGGTTGTTCTCTGACCTCCACAGGTAAACCATGATATATATGTGCATGGCCCCCATTCCACACATAATGTAAAAAAAACCAAAATAGATTATTTAAAAAAAAGCTAGTGTTGACAACACATCTGTAACCCCTGTGCATTAGAAAGCAATGGCAAGCAGGTCAGGGGCTTGCTAGCCAGCCAGTATAGCTGAACTGACAAGTTCCAGGTCCAGTGAGAGGCAGGGAAAAAGAGTTCGACACCCGACAATGACCTCAGACCTCTACACATGTATGCACAGGCACATCCATCTTTACACTCACACACACGTTTCCAACACACATGCATAGACACAGAAATAAAAAAGAATACCTAGTATACAACACACACTCAACGTTCTCTCAATCAAGTTAATAAACATATAGCAATAATTTTCAAATCTCAGTTTCTAACATGACACGAAGATATATTTCCTTTATATGTTAATAAATCAACTTCCTGATATAAACAGTGCAAATTTGAATATTATATAACCCAATTTCATCACCTTAATATTTTTCTTTTGCTTGAAGGCATTTCCTGCACATAGGACACACTCAACAAGGCCTCTCTGAACTCAGAACACTACAGAGAACAGAGACTTATCTTAATTGCATGTAGGGCCTTCTAATTTACATACATTATCTCATTTGATTATGAAAGTCCCTGTGAGTTTGAGTTTCATCATAGAGAATAAGGAACTACAGCTCAAAATGTTCACGTCATTTGCATAAGGTTTTACACAGCTGGAACTAGAAGCAAGGGCTGACTCACAGTAGTGCGCTTTCTCACTGTAAGGTTAATGGAATCAAACGTCTCCTCCTGAAGATGAATTTCTTTAGAGTATATTACTACGTAGAAGAAGATAGTCCAAGTTTTCAACCACGTGTCAGTAAGGGAATGAACTACTGAGAATTATTGATTTGGGCAATACTCCTTTGGTTTATAAACACATTTATTGGAGGTCATTCCTCTTTCAGCTACATAGAGTTCTTGGTTATCTACATAGTTTTCTGTTTGGTCTCTAAAGAATTGGTTCAAAGTTCTTATTTCTGAACCTTGCCTTTTCTTTCCTGTTTGCTGGGGAGCTCTGGGGAAAACATTGTTTGTGAACCATAGATCTTTAGTTTTTGTCTCTTAGGCACTCTTGATCACCACCAGGGGGCAAAAGCCTAACAGCTGGTTTCTCTGCAGTACACTCGACAGAGGACTGTACAGCACGGGGACCCTCGGTGATTCTTGATGGAACCTCCCTGCTAATTATTTCAACCACAGGGCCCCAGGGAGGGAACAAAGACTCAGCAAAGAGGGCTCTTGTGTCACTTAACCACACAGCAACCAGAAAGAGCTCACGACAGCCCCGTCAGTTTAAAAGGAGCAATGAGATCCAAGAGTGTTTGAGTGACAAACAGAAAGAGGTGGGCTTTAGAAGCTGCAGAGTCCTAAGTGTGTGTTTTCTACAGCTTTGAGATGGACGGTGGCATTTACCAGCTCATCCACTCAACGGTCTCTGTGTAAATATCAATGGTTTGCACTGTGTGCCTTTTTTTTTTCCTTTTTAATCTTGATTTTTCCATTACATTCTTGATACCAACAGCTTATCATTTAGAAGTGTATTCCTTTAAAATGTTGTAAATCTACATTTTCACATCTCTGAAATAATGGAATTTAGGGGGAAAGAAGACAGCTCAAACGAGCAAATCCTCGTTAGAGGAGATCTTCACAGTAGGGAGCAAATGGGAGGTACAGAGCAGGTTGGAGTTTTCCAACTCAGGGTCCAGCTCTCTGTGCCCCCAGGTCCCCTCAGCATCTCTTCTCTGGTACAGTGACTGGCTTTAGGCAGGTAGTAGAGGAAGCATGAGGGTACCACGAAGTTTCCAGTGTTTACCACGGGGAAATCTTTCTTAGGGGAAGTCTCGTCGTTAACCGTGAGGCCCTTTATGATGGGGAGGGTGGGAAAGCTCATGAAGAGCCGTCTTGAGGGCCAGGGGGGTGGGCTGGTCTCCGAGGTCTAGCTCAGAGAAAGCGTCTGACACCCGCGGAGCTCTTTTCCACTAGAAAACGTGTCGGCCGCGGGAGTTTCACCTCCGTTTTTCTCTACGGTTGCTTAGGCTGCGCGCCCCACCTCAAAAAAAAAAAAAAAAAAAAAAAAAAATGGTAGTCTTTCGGGAGTGAGGACTAGCGGCTCCCCGGCTCGGGACCCCTTAGCCGGAGGGCTTCCCGGGTGCCTTCCCCACCCGGCCCCACGCCACTTCGGCGGCGGCCCAGCGGGAACAAAACGGCGCGGCCACAGGGCCCGAGGGCCGAGCCGGGAGGGGGCGGCGGCCCGGGGCGCGGCGCGCGCAGCCGGCTCGCTTCCGGCAGCTCAAGGGTTACGCGGCGGCGGCGGCGCGCGCCGAGGGGAGAGGCGGTTGCTGACAGGTGGCGCCTGCGCACTGGGAGCGCTCATTGTGCCCCGCAGCTGCCGAACCGCCCGCCTGCCCGCCCGCCCGCCCGCCCGCCCGTTCGGCGCGTCAGTCGGCGGCGAGAGTCCGGTGGTGGGTGCGGAGCCCGAGCCCGTTCCCGCGGCTTCATCTTCCTCCCCGTCCCCCTCGTCCCTACCCCTCACCCTCTGCCCCCCATCCCGGCTCCGTCACCCTCCCGCCCCCTACACTCAGGACGAGAATGCCCTGCCCGGAACAACCTAGCAGCGCCTAGATGGCTTTGGTCACGGTCCAGCGGTCGCCTACCCCCAGCACCACCTCCAGCCCCTGCGCCTCGGTGAGTCCCTCCAGGCGGCCAGCTCCTCGCTTCTGTCACTGCGGCTCCGCTGTGCCTCAGCGGGTCCCGCCGAACGCCACTGCGCACGCGCCGCGCCTCTTCCCAGGCCTTGGCACTCAGGCTGCCGCGAACCCCCCCCCCCCCCCCACGCCCTCATCCTACCGGCGAGCAGCAGCGGCGGCCAGATGTTGGGTTGGGGGTCCCCATCACCCGGGGCACCCAGCCCCTCACGGCGCTGCCTCGGAAATCTCCCGTAGCATGCTTCCCATGGCTTGAGCACTTCCTTTCGGCTATGAGTCATTCTTGCTTTTCACCCTCCCCCTTCTTTTACCCTCTGTTGCTCGGTTGCAGGGAGGGGAACGGTGGGCTCCTACATGACCCCCGACCCACACCCATATCCCTTACTCACACCGTTTAGGGACCAGGTCAGTGCACTGCGCATCCTTCTTGCGTCTCACCGTGCACCGTGTGTGTGCCTTTCACCAGTCTCTGGCGTCTCTCTCTCTCGTGCTCCGTACAGTTCAGGCTTCATTGGGCTGCTCAATGGTAGTTACTCCCTGGTTTCTTCCCTCCCTTAAAAGATGGCAGTGGTCTACTCTAAAGATGGCACTGGTCTGCTCTGCTTCTTGGACTTTTACCTTTTTCAGTCAGGTCCCAAAGCATCCGGTGCTGCTCGATGACCAATGCCACTTCATTTCCATGAGCCTTACGCTCATTGCTCATGATGGTTCTTGCTCTTGGGTTGTGCTTGGACGGTTCATTACTTCAAATGCTTGTGTCACTGAAGGCTGTTTCCAGAAGAAAAATGCCCAGCAACCAGCTTTTTTTCTGCCGCGCTTCTCTTTGCCTCCATCCCCACCCCAACTCCTTTACAGTCCTATTCTTAGGATTCATTTTTGAGAATACCTGCTAACGTGTATTGCACCAGCGTGGTAAAAGGGGTCTTAAAAAAAAAAAGAAACAGGCGCCTAGATGAAAATATGAACAATTGGAGAAGCTATTTCTTATAGAATTGTAATTTTTAACATTGAATTTAACATTAGTGTCAAGGTGCAAAGAGGTATTCAATGAACGCTATGGCCTTCCACTGTATAAAAGAAAGTTGGGTGGTTAGTATTTGTTAACTGAGGTGTGAGGTTTGGTATCTTGAAAGCATGTTGCCTTGTGATTTCAGTATGGTTTCCTGGATTTCAAAATTTTCTTGCATATAGTGGTGGTTTCTTCCTTTGTGAGTATTGTGTGTTTTGGTGTGACTAAATTGACAACTTTACCCTAATTCAAGAAATTAGTCTACTTCAGAGGTTAATTTACCTTGTGTTGTTCCAGGATACAAAACTGAGATCTTTGGATAGAAGTTTAGAGAGGCAAATTTTCATTGCTTTAGGGAGGAAGTTTGTAGAAATAAAGTACACTGTTCTGCAAAACAGTTAGCACACATTGCTAGATGTTTCAGGCAGAAGCTGGGGTGGGGGGTGCTTTCGCCAGACAGCTGATATAAGGAATTCCTACAGTAAAGGATGAGAAAGAGTTTCCAAAGCTTTACGATTCTGTGATTGTACTTCAGAGCTGGTAAGACATTTTAGGATCTGTTAGAGACAAATATCAGAGGGGTAGAAATGTAGTATTTTCATGAGTAGATTTTTTGCTTTATGGTAGATATTTCAAAATTCATAACGTATCTTTAGATCATCTTAATTCACTCCACTAGTAACTTCTCTGATTTTCCGGGTTACCAGGCCTAGTTTTGGCTATGGAAGCAATCAAGAGTGATTGTTACAGATATTAAGTCATGTAAGTAGATACAGACATATGAAGTAGAACCCAGTATTGTAATATTATTTTCCCTGGGCATTGTTGAAAACATTTTATGTTATAGTAACATTTATTAAGCCATTTCATACTAATTGTCTTGAAGTAAATGATTAATATACAGTAAAGCCATATCTATTTGACATGGCTTCATTGGTCAAAACTTGGGATACTTTAGAATCTTGAAGAATGTTAATAGTAATTTTTGGCATAGGCAATTAAAATTGGTCATGTAAATACTGTAGTACTTATTGTAGTAAATACTGAGTGGTAAACTCAGTAGTTAAGCTAAATGATAGATATTTCTGTATCCTCTGGTCTGGTGATTTCAGTCGTTTATACTTGGCCCTGTGTGTGAGTAACAATCAGCATTGTTAGCTTGACTGACCAGCCAGTTATCTTTCCCTTTAAATTGTCTTCCCATTTGACTTCACCCAAAGCTGTGCTCAGCTCAGTTGTCTTGTGGTCCTTGTTTTCCAGTATTTGGCTGCTGTTTGACCTGCATGTATTTTGCTGTTTTATCTCTTGCTGAATGAATGGGTTGCTTGGTTGGTTGGTTGGTTGGCTTTAAAAGTAAGGAAAAGTGCAAAAGGAAGTTAGAACTATAAATAAAAAAGGATTTCATTTTGTGAGACTAGAGGTTTAATCTTTTAATTACTTTAAAGCATTCTGTAATACCTTTCACTGTGTATGTTGGACATTTTAATACTGTCAAATCTTCAGTATTTTTTTTCATTAAGCATAAAACAAACTTGATCACTAGAGTGATTAGTCTTTAACTTTATTGTGAAAGTGTGTCCAGAGAGGTTTACAGAGGGCAGAAGACCCATCCTAAATGTGAGTGGCACCATCCTATGAGGTAGATACTGGACTGAAAAAAAAGTCCAGCAGAGCTCCAGCATTCCCCTTTCTCTGTTTCCTCATCTGCCAGCATGTTAGCAAATTCCTGCTACCATGCCTTCTATTCTCTACCATGGACTGTACTTGTGAACTGTGACCCAAAATAAATGCTTCTTCCTTAAGTTGCTTCTGTTTAGGTGTTTGGTCACAGAAGCAAGAAAAGCAACCTAATACAATCACCTCTATGTATGAGTGATTATTGTAGGTAGTAAGTCATAGAAGACATTCACCTGTCTATCAGATGATATAATTTGGGTAACGGGCTAGTAGAAGACAGTTAGGGGGTGGGAGAATAGAGATAGTAAGGGCAATAATACTGTATATTCATGAACCAGCTTGCAATGGTCATAAGTATTGTCTGAGTTCAGACTGATATAAAAGTTCACTAATAGCAAGTAGTAATTAGAAGACCAACAATTTCTTATTTCTCTTGAGTTCTCATCATGCTAAATACTTTACATACAAGAGTTATTTCATTTATTCCTTACATGTGTCAAAGGAAAGTTGATTTTATCCCTGTGTTATAGATGAAGAAACTGAGGCAAGGGATATTTAAGGAATGTGTCCTGTATCACTCAGCCAGTGACTGGAGTTGTAATTCAAATCCAGTTGTGTCTAACCTTTGAAGGTAATGTTGAAGTGATGGTGATGAAGAAGTATATCACAGCTGGTGTCTCTCAAACCAGCTTTTGAAATATAATTTGAATTTCTATAGGCTAGGATTGAAGATAAGAGCAAGGTATCCTAGGTGGAGAAAAGCTATGTGCTCTAACACTTAAAGCCAGAAAAGTACAAGGCATTAAGTGAGAAGTTTAAGTAGGTTACTGTGAGGGTTTATTTGGACAATGAGAGAGAAAAGTGAGAGGTAGCTAGGGCTGGACAGGCACTGCTGAGCCTGGGATTCGGGACTAATGAAAAAGGTAAGGGAAAATTCTCACAAGTTTGGAGCCAATGTGATCACGGTAGTGTTTTAAGAAAATCAGTCTAGGGCCGTTGGGCCAGAGAGATTTTAGGAAAGGAAAGAGGGACCATGAGTAGAGCCAGATAAGGCTATTGTTGAGGTCTGAGCTGGGGTTTTGAAGTGTTAGTGGAAGAGACAGATGTCAGGGATTGTGAGAAAGACTGAGTGTCTAGAGGGATAGAGAAATCAGAGACACCAACTTTGGGAATAGATTGTTCATCCTAGAAAATAAATGTTTCCTGGGGCAGGAGAGATAGCTCAGCCATTATGAGCACTGGCTGCTTTTACAGAGACCCCAGGTTTGATTCTCAGCAACCACATGGTGGGTTCCAACTGTAAGCTCCAGGGCATCTGACTCCCTCTTCTGGCCTCTAGGTTCATCACACACTCATGTGTAGGCATAGACCTTTATGCAGGCAAAGCACCATACACATAAAAATAAATTTAAAATCTTAAAAATAAAGAAAACAAATGTTTTTTTTGGTTGTTATTGTTGTTTTTTGAGACAGAGTTTCTCTGTGTAACAGACCCGGCTGTCCTAGAACTAGCTCTGTAGACCTGGCTGGCTTTGAATTCACAGAGATCAGCCTGCCTCTACCTCCCAAGTCCTGGGATTAAAGTTGTGCACCACCACCGCCCGGCCAAATGGTTTTTTTTTTGGTCTTTTTTTTTTTTTTTCAGAGCTGAGGACTGAACTCAGGGCCTTGCACTTGCTAGGCAAGTGCTCTACCACTGAGCTAAATCCCCAACCCATGTTTCTTAATTAATAGGGGCAATTTAAGAATTCTTGGGCCGAGAGTATGCCTGTGGCTCAGCTCTGTTTTCCAACCTCAGCAGCATCAGCAGCACCAACAGCAACAACAAAATCTGCTCTCTGTTCTTTCCAATATTATTTTTTTTTTGTGATTTATTTTTAAAAACTGCCATTTATTTCCATTTGACACATGGTAATTGGACATTTTTATGTGGGATAGTTTGGTAATTTGATACATGCATAAATTGTATAAATGGTCAGATGGTTGTATCTATCACCTTGGACATTTATCATTTCTTAGTGTTGGGAACATTCCAAATTGTCTTTACCAGCCCCCTAATTTATATTCCTAACAACAGTGTATGAGAATTTACCTTTATTTTCATCCTTACCAGGAAAAAAATTTGTTTATTGACACACATTGCATATATATTTGTGGTATATAGCATGGTATCTTGATGTGTATATTGAAGAATGATTAAGTGAAGCTAATTAATATATTCATTACCTCACATATTTTATTTATCATATATGTTTTAAAGTCGCTTAGCAATTTTCAATACATTGTTAACTGTGGTCACTGTACTTTACAATAGTCCTTGTAAACAAAACTTGGTACTATAGAACATCTTCCAGTCCCCACAACCTCTAAACTGGTAGGATATGTTTTTGAGTTGATATTTATATTAATACCAGATCACAGAAATATAGTGTTTCTGGTTTTGTGATCTAATTTAATTCTAGAGCAGCCCCATAATAGGCAGGTATTATTGTTAAAATATACTAAAGGTTACAAAACTGGTGTAAGAACCTACACTAGCCTAAGTTCCTTGGTTCCTGGTCCACATCTCTTTTCATGTTTTGTTAAGAGAAACAGGACATGAAGCTTGTCTGGGATAATTGCTAATTGAGTAAAGGATCAAGACTTGAGATATAATAAAGAGTACACACTCTTGTGGAGTTCATTTACACTGCAGCATTGGCAGACTAGAACAGAATCATGTAAGTCTATACAAATCAGTGCTGTGGGATGTTCTGTATGGCAAATGTGTTGCTGATTAGTCAATAAATAAAACACTGATTGGCCATTGGCTAGGCAGGAAGTGTAGGCGGGACAAGGAGGAGAATAAAACTGGGAAGTGGAAGGCTGAGTCAGAGAGACACTGCCAGCCGCCAGGATGACAAACAGCATGTGAAGATGCCGGTAAGCCACGAACCATGTGGCAAGGTATAGATTTATAGAAATGGATTAATTTAAGCTGTAAGAACAGTTAGCACGAAGCCTGCCACAGCCATACAGTTTGTAAGCAAAATAAGTCTCTGTGTTTACTTGGTCGGGTTTGAGCGGCTGTGGGACTGGCAGGTGAGAGAGATTTGTCCTGACTGTGGGCCAGGCAGGAAAACTCTAGCTACAAATCAGTTTTAAGTGATGCTCTTATTCGAAGCATATTAGTTCTTAATTTACACAGATTTCTCATAAATTAGATATTTAATTTCCTTTCTCTTAGAAGATCATCAACAGCAAAGTAGAAATGGAAGCTTGCAGGTACTGGAAAACGCAGAGAGAGAGAGAGAGAGAGAGAGAGAGAGAGAGAGAGAGAGAGAGAGAGAGAGAGAGAGAGAGAGAGAGAGAGAAGAGATACTTCCATCTGGGAAATGAAAGCTGGTGATTTCATGGCAAGAGAAGCTGAAACAAGTGACTGGCAAAAGGCGGTGGGGGGTTGGGGTAGAGCAAGCTGGGTGCTGAACATCTGTAATCCCAGCATTTAGGAGGCAGTGGCAAGAAGATTGTGAATTTGGGACCAGTTTAAGTTAGTAGTGAGTTTGAGACCAGTTTAAGTTAATAGTGAGTTCCTGACCAGCCTGGGCTAGATAGGGAGACATTTCAGAAAGAGGTAGTCAGTAGGGGGAAGAATTTAGCATTTCTTTGTATTTAACGTATCCTTCTCAGACCTACTACTATCTTATAAATCATGGTTCATAATCATGACCCTGAATCATAATAAGAAGGCTTAATCTTATTTGGGCTTGATTTAAGCAATAAAGATTGAGTGTGGTATATTGTTAGTTGTCCATCCAAGTTTCACCAAAGTTTTAATGTTTAATGTGCATACTTTAGCATTGCATTGTAGTGTACGTTTGTAATCCCTGCTACTCAACAAGCCAAGGGAGAAGTATTATGTGTTTAAAGATAGCATGGTAAATATTGTAAGACTATCATCAAGGGAAAAGAAAATGTATGATTGAGGAATTCATAGTTCATTCACAAACATATTTTCTTTTTTTGAGTTTTTTTTTTATGAATTTACTATATAACACCAGAATGGTAAATGACTCTATTACAACCTTACAATGACCATTCTTTAAAAAAGCAAGTGACTCTTATTTACATCAAACTAATTAAGCAATTAAAGGATTTTGAGACGGTCACTGAAAGCAGTGAGTGATTAGAAAAGTTTCAGAGCTGCAACTGGGGTATTTTTTAGTCTAGTGTTCTTCACGAGTATTATCCCTGTAGGCTGTCGGTGTTTGCTAGTACTGTAGTTACCCTCATCACTTCTTCTTCCTGAAGCTGCTCACCATGCATTCTGAAAGAAGCAGTGAACTATTGTGTCCTTCTGGGAATAGCCTGCAGTGCCTATAATCCTGGGACAGGGCTGGAGTGTCCCAGCTGTAAAAGCCTGAGTCACAGTTGGCTGTGGCTGCACTTGTGACCCTGTTCCAGATGTCAAAACAAGAGACGTGTTGGGATTAGCTGGTTCTTAAAGGTAATGTTTCAGGTGGGGGCTGACAGCATTTTCCCTTCAAGACACATACAATGCTCATTCCATCAACATGAGTGGAGTGGCAGGGTGAAGATGGATTTCAGCACCCCATCTTCTGTTGCCTGAACTCGTGAGCCCCGTTACCTTTCACTTTTGGCCCAATGGGGACTCCGGTTTTATTTCTTTGAAAGTATTTAAACATTTATTTATTTGTTGTGTGTAGGCATGTACACTCATGTGCCACAGCATACACATGGAAGTCAGAGGACAACTTAGAGTCATTTCTCTCCTTCCAGCATGTGGATTATGAGAACTGAACTTAAACCACCACACTTGGCAGGCAGCAAGCATCTTTACTGGCTGAGCTATCTTGTTGATCCCCGTATTTTATATCTTAATAATATTGGATAAAAGAGATATTATTCAGATGTGGCCACACTTTCCTTCCTCAACAGAGGAAACTAAACCAAGACAAATACAAAATTGATTTCTGCAAAGTATAAATACTTAAAGTGATACTGTTGAAGGTTTTGAAGACAGCCTTACAAACTTGCACACACTCAATAAATAGCACATGACATTATAAAATATGGAAATCCAAAAAGTGTGGAGAAGAAAATAAAAAGCATGTGTCATCATTGTATGATCTCTCGATCTCTCTCTCTCTCTCTCTCTCTCTCTCTCTCTCTCTCTCTCTCTCTCTCTCTGTCGTGAGCACTGTGTTGCCTTAGCTGACCTCAAATTTGTGACCTTTTTGATTTAGTTCCCCCAGTGCTGGCATTTCCATCATTATATTTTATAAGCTGAAAGGCTGCTGTGTATATAATCTTGTCTTTAATATTTTTAAAGTTTGGTTTATAGCACAGATTATTGTCCTGTCAAGAATGGCTACACTGAGAAGTTACATCATGACTCATTCTGACTATTGTTGGTGGACATCTAGCTTTCCCCATCCTTTTTATCTACAGTGAATTACATTATAGTGAACATTATTGTGCATAGATATTTGAATGCATTTGGAACATTTATTAAGATTTCAAGACATGCAATTATTGGAACACAGGGTATAAATACTCTTCAGACCACTATTACATATTTATACTTTGTGAAAAGGTTATTCCAATTAACATTTATTTCAACCAGCATCATTTAAGAATGCTCATTTCTACTGACCTTATTAATGTTGAATAATCTCATTTGAGTTTTAATAATTACTGATTTGAGAGAAAGGATTAGTATCTACTCTAGTAGTTGTATTGATTTTGTATTTTATTATTAGGTAGGTTAAGCATTTTTCAGTTGTTTAGTAGCCATTTATATTAACTTTGTACAAAGACATGTTTAGGGCTGAGGTTATAGCTCAGTTGGTAGAGGGCTTGCCTAGTTTGCATGGGGCCCAGCATTTGGTTTGTAGTACCATATAATATCAGGCATGGTAGTATAAGCTTGTAATCTCAGTTTTAGGTTAGGCTAGGCTACATGAGACCCTGTTTGTCTCCCACTCCCCCCAATCCAAATAAATAAATAAAATATGAAGTATAATTTACAGATCCTGAAATATGTCTGCTTAAATAACTTTACAATTCAGTGATTTTTAGTAGAGTTCCAGAATTGTACAGCCCTCACTTCAATCCTGTATTTCCTGTTTTTTGAACAATTTTTTCATTCTTTTAAGTTTGTGTACCCTCCTGCTATATTAGGGCTATTAATGATTAGTTCTATTTATTATGAAGTATTTGCTTTTTAACTCAGTTTTTATTACTCTTAGAATAAAGTCTACAATTGAAAGTTTGGCTGTGAGATCCTGAATGAGTCCTTCCTGCTAGCCTCTTAACTCTGTCCTCCCACTGCCTGCACTGCACACTGCTCACAGTTAAGCTCACATGCTGTGCTCCTTTTGGTCTTTAGGCTTTGGCACATGCTTTACCTGGAACACTTCACCTTCACTCTTTACCTGACTAATTCCTACTCATCCTTCAGGTCTCAGCTTACATGTCACTTCTGGAAAGCTTCCCTGACTCCACCCCCAGACAATGGTAGGTGTTCCTTCTATGTGCACCCCAGCACCCTGTACTTAATCATGGTGGCTCTTATCAGTTTACTGTACTTTGTTATTTGGTTGTTTATCACCTAAATTTTAAGCTTGGGCCTGAGTTCATAGGCTTATTTTTATATCATCAGGGCTCAACACATTTAACACAGAGATCAGTGAATGGATCAATGACTATAGTTACACTTAGCATTTTTTTCCATTTTGAATTCTATTATTTTTTAAGACTAGAAAGATGTTCCAGCCAGAAGCCCATTGGATATGACTACTTTCAATTTAGATACTTGTTGCCAAATTGTCTCCCAGAAAGGTTAACTCTTTGTTTACAACCACTGTATAAAAATATTTCACTGTACCTTCATCAGCCCTAAGTAACCTCCTTATTGTCCATTTTGTTTATTAAAAAATAACTATTGTTTGTTGAACACTTATTATACCCAGTGTCTTTGCACCTACTGGGCTACCTTCTGTGGTAAGTATCTTACCTGTGTTGCTATTTAATTTTCACATCCCTCCTGTAGGGAGGGGAGAGGAGGAAAGGCTCATGTTAGGGACTGAGGGATTTGACACAGTGGTGTGTTTCCACAGTGCCAGTGCTGGGAAGCTGAGATAGGCTGGTCCCAGGGACTTGCTGGCCAGCCGTTCTAGCTGAATCCTTGAGCTCCACATTTAGTGGTTCAGTGAGACCTTATCTAAAAAAATAATGTGGAGAGTGATTGAGAAAGACACTCAACATTGACTTCTGGCCTCCATATGTACTCCCACACATGGACACACACGTGTGAACACATACCAGATTGACTCAAGTGCCCGAGAAATCCAGAGGAAGAGAAAACCCGCCTTTGAAACTCCAGAGTACTCTCAAGTTTCTCAGGTTTTTCTGTCTTTTTTGAGTGAGAAGATGCAGCTTCTAGATTATGTGCAGTCTGAAAATTATACTGTGCATCATTGCTTCTTATGTAGCATGAATAGATAGCACTCCTGGTCCAGAAACTTCGGACTTCACTGCACTTTCACAAAGTGCCTGCTGACTGCTGACTATAACAGTATCCCACTTGTAGACTTTTCAGTGTTGTATCCTTTTTGCATTTATTTATTTACTCATTTATGGAGAGGGGATGTTGCCCTGGGTGTGGAAGTTACAGGACAATTTATGGAGGTTGATTTTCTCCTTCTACCATGTAGGTTTCAAGGATCAAATGTAGGTAGCAAGGTTGGCACTGGGGGCCTTTACCAGCTGAGCCATCTCCCTGTCCCCATATTTATTTATTTTTATCAACTCAAACAGTCTAGATGTAATAGGCACACAGTTTACAATAGAAGAAAAGATGATTGCTGATAAGACCTTTTACTCAACCTGAAGTACGCCAGAACCTGGGCATACATGAGAGAGACTTTAAGACTCTTGTTATTTAGCAAATACTTAATAACTGTTGTTGTATTCGGGTAATCCCACCCTGTCTCTTTTTCTGATTCTCAGTACTGAACCATCTTCAGACACTTTTACCAACAGCCCTGGAAGCACAGGTGCAAATCACAGGGCCCCTCACTTTCCTGTGTGTCAAGGGAAGCTACTGAAATGCTCTTGGCTCCTTCAACTCTTTGAAAGCTTGGGAGAAACATTTCATTTATTTTGAGTGGGACAGGATATACGTACAAGCAAATAGGAAGAAGAAGCACTATGTCTTAGCCTATATTTATAGATCATAGTTTGATTCAAGTTCTAAAAAACAAAAAAAATAGCTAGCACCTTTTTTATCCTTCATTTACTTGAGTCAGAGGGTGTCTGTTTACTCATCTATGCTGCTACCTGGTGACCCAGCAGTTAGCTAGTCCCTAAACTCAGGAATAGAGTATGAGTAAAGAGACTTGTGTTAAATAAATAATTAAATTACACTGTTGTAATAGTAAATATATAACCCTTGAAGACAGAAAGAGGCCAGTAGCAGGTACTTCTCAGTTGAGTCTTAAATGAGAAAGTTATATTTAAAAAAGAATGGGAACTAATCAAAAACAAAGTGTTAGGAATGAGTAGCAAGAGGGAAGAAAGTGTGAACTTAAGCCAGCAGGCTAGAAATGACATGTGCTGAGAACTGTAAGCAGACAGTACCCAGTGCCATGCAATCTGTAGAAAATGGGGGTGGAGAAGTAAAGATAACTTCTTGTTCATTTTAGCATTTGTAGCCTTGCTTTTACCTTGAATACAATGTGTGTGTGTGTGTGTGTGTGTGTGTGTGTGTGTGTGTGTGTGTGTGTGTGTGTTTTCCTGGCATCCCCTTAAAGTGCCTTTGTTTTTAATTTATTTATTTAGCTAACTCTAGCCTTGAACTTACTATATAGCTGAGACAGGCCTTGATTTTCTGATCCTCTTTCGCTAACTTCCTGAATGCTGGAATTACTAGTACATGGCATGCCCTTCTTAAAGTGATTGTTAAAATTTTATGATTATGAACAAGAAATCTTGAAATATAACTATTGGTCTAGGAATGTAGCTCAGAGGTAGGGACCTGACTAGAATACACAAAGTTCAATCTCTAGCATTAGAATTAGAATTATTACTAAAACCTCTTAGTAATAACAGCCATATTCTAGGTGTTTGCTTTGCAGTAGACACTGGGTTTAAACAGACATCACAACAGTTATTTCATGGAGCATTACATTACTGTTGTTCCCATTTTACAGAAAAAAACTGATTCTCAGGAAGATGTCAAGGAAAACAATAATTCAGTCCAGCTAACATGTCAGAGTGGGAGTTAGACTTTGGTTGCCACAGAGAGCAGCTATTAGACCAGGGTTCCTTCTCAATGTCAGAATTTGATTTCTTCCACTTTTATTTATTTTCCTTTTTTACCATTAAAATTTTTATTTGATCTATATGAGTGTTTTGCCTGTTTATTTGAGTATTATGTGTGTGCCTGGTGCCTGTGGAGGCCAGAAGAGGGTGGGACTGGAGTTACAGATGGTTGTGAGCTGCTCTGTGGATGCTAGGAACTGATCCTGGATCCTCTGGAAGAACAGTAAGTGCTCAACCACTGAGCCACCTCTCCAGCCCAATTTCTAACAGTTTTAACCATTTAGTTTTTACCTTTCTCTGCTATAATTTGAATTATTGCAGTTTGTGTCATTTTTCTGCTGATCCTTGGAACTTGAGACTCTTTCTTTTCCTTCCCTCCCTTCCTCCTCCTTTGCTTCCCTCTTTTCTCCTTCCCTCCCTCCTTCCTTTCTTTTTGAGACAGGATCTCACTGTGTAGCTCTGGCTGTCCTAGAACTGACTATGCAGACCAGGCTGGCCTGAAATTCATGGAGATCTACCTGCCTCTACCCCTCAGGCACTGGGATTAAAGGCATGTGCTGCCACACCCAGCCTAGCAGAGGTTTCTTAAGAGATTTCATAGATTGTGGGATGATATAACAGATCATTGGAATTTACAAGTCCAGTAGAGACATGTGTATCAAAACTAGTGTTGCTGAGTACAAGGAGAGGCACAAACTAGGTGTGTATATAGGAAGAAGACTTTGGGGAATTCGGAACAAAGATACAGGAGCAAAGTGCCTGCAGTTAGCAAATTGAAAGATGTACATGTGTGTGCACACGTGTGTACACAAATATGTGTGTATACTTTTAGGTTTTACTCTCTTCCAGCTGCTTTCGCAATTAGAAGCCAGTTTTTTTTTCTACCAGGTGATCATCAAAATATATTAACATCTAAGACACAGTAGCCACAGATACCAAAGCTTCTATTTTTGGAAAACATGTGTATTTATTATCCTTCCCCTCACTTCTTCTTCCTCTTGTTTCTGTTCTTTCTCCCACTTAGAGAAAATGAGAAAACCCAGAAGTATATTTTTTAATGCTGTAGATATATAGGATAATATATGACATTATGTTTATTGAAGTTAAAAGAAGGTATCTCCATGCAACTTGAAACAATAATTCTATTGTTGCTTCAGACACTTGAAGAAACATCAAAGTGACTGGAGAGGTGGCTCAGCAGTTAACAGCATATAATGCTATTCCAGAGGACCTGAGTTAGGCTCCCAGCACTCATGCTGGGCTGCTCACAATCACCTGTAACTCTAGTACCAGAGGATCCTTCTTATACCGCTCCCCACCCCTAATTAAAAACAAAAACAAAAAAATCAAGAATTTTGGAGTGCTTTTTCTTCAATTAAGATATTATTTTCTGGGGCTGGAGAGATGACTCAGTGGTTAAGAGCACTGGCTGCTCTTCCAGAGGACCTGAGTTCAATTCCCAGCACCTACAAGGTGGTTCACAACTGTCTGTAACTCCAGTCTCAGGGAATCCTATGCCCTATTCTGTTTCCCAGGGACGCTGCATGCATGTGGTACACAGAAATACATTCAGGCAAAACACTCATACACACAAAATAATAAATGTTAAAAAAATAAGTTAAAAAAAGAAAATCTTCAAAAAATATATTATTTTCTCAGGCAGCAATTAGGGTAAACTATATGTTAGCATCTCAATAATACAAAATTTAATTAATCATGTTTATTTTGGGTTTTGAAGACAAGTCTCACCTTGTAGCCCAGGTTGTCCTGGAACTTACTGTGTAGTACAGGCTGGTCTTGAACCCATGGTGATTCTCCTGCTCCAGCTTCCTGTGTGCTGAGATTATCGATACAAACCACTATGCCTGGCTTGATTTGTCTTCTATATCTGTCTATAAATCTGTAACTTTTAAATTTAATCATTTAATGCTGATGTTTTAGGGTTTGAGAAGATGGTCCTTATTTAGAATAAGCCTTTGGACTGTCAATTCTAATAAAGTCTTTATGAGACTGGAACAGCCTGAAAATGTTTTTCTTTTTTTCTTTTTAGGTCTTCAGAAACACTTCAGTAATCTAGTATAGTGGTTAGAGGTGGGGTCTGGAAACTGTTGTGTTGAATCTGAATCTGCCTTTATAATCTACTAGACTTGGACAGTCTACTTTGGGGTAATGATAGCACTTCTTTTGCAGAAATATTGTGAGAATTAAATAAAAATGTTTTAGTAATATACCTGATATCAATAAGCATGTACTTATGTGTAAGGATTAGTCATAATAGTGATTTAGAGTTATTATTTAATTATTAAGCCTTTTCAATTATAACTCAAATTTGGTGGAGAGGATATTTGCTTTATAAAAATAGAATTCAAATAGCTTGAGAGTTTAGTTTCTCTTTGACTTTTTTAATTTTTGTGTTTGAAAGGAGCTTTATTAGTGTAATAGGTAGTTTGTTAGTATCATTAAAAGTTTTCATTTAATGAAAGTTTTGTTCTTTGAAATTAGAGAATCTAGTTGCTTATCTGTATGGTAAAAGCCATTGCATAAATTGTGTAACAACCTGAAGCACCATATGGACTGATCCATGCAACTATCATATTCAAAAATCCCAGTCCCCTCTGAGTTTATCAATTTAACAGGCCATGTTTAAAAGCATATTAATTTATTGACATTTCACTATTTGATAAGATCACTGCAAGTGGTCACCTTAGTTTGCATAATCAAATTATGGACTCAAAATAATTGTGTTTTAATGATTGAGACAACAAATCATGTGGTAAAATAGAACCAAAATATCCAGATACTCTCTAATCTAGAGAATCCAAAGACACTGGATGTATTCACAGATTTAAATCTGTATCTTTGTGCAAGGAAACAATAGGTTGAGAAGGGTGAGCTGTCTAAATTCAGCCATGACAAGCAGCTCTTAGAAGATGCATTCCCAAAGCTGCTGAATGAACTCATATGAGATATAACAAGAGGTCTTTGGTTCAGGCTTTGGTTGAATGACATATTTACACATTGAGCCCTGTAAGAAAAAAAAAAGTTCCTTCACATAAAAGAGCACTGAAAAATTTATGAGAAAGTTTCCCTTTTTTGTTCTACTTCTTCTGGGGTGTTTAAAGACAGGGTCTCACTCTGTAGCCCACATTGTCCTAGAACTTACATTGTAGCCCAAGCTGTCCTTGAACCCCTGTCATTGCCCAGGCCACTAGTGCTGGGATTACAGGCAGCAGCCATTCTCTCCCACTTTAATTGTCTTGACCTGTCTATATAATCTGTAATCTTCTCAACTCTATAAGCATTTTACACTAATTCTTTGGGGGGGTTTGTTTTGTTTTGTTTTTGTTGGTTTGTCTGTTTGTATTTTCAAGACAGGTTTCTCTGTGTAGCCCTGGCTTTCCTGGTTCTTTTACTGTAGACCAGGCTGGCCTTGAACTCAGATTTGCCTGCCTCTGCCACTCCAGTCCTGGGATCAAAGGTGTGCTCCACTTCCACCCAGGGTTTTTCTATGGTTTTTAAACTAAACTTAAAGTGCCATTGACTATAAAGGAAGTCTAGTTAGATATAGCTTAACTGAAAATGTCTAGGAACTCCAACACTTTCTTACTAAATAAATTCTTTAATGATATATAAGCTTGAAAACGAAATAAAGAACTTTATGGAGAAAGAAAATATCTTTAGGATACTTCCTGTTTAAGTACCATTTGTGGCATCTTAGTCTGTAGGATTTAAAAATTAAGGTAATTTTAGTAAACAAGCATTTTCAGTGTCTTTTGGAAAAACTTTAAGGACACAAGGATGATTTGAACCTCTGGTGATGAGCTTGTTCAGAATGCATGTCTGATGAAAGCAGAAATTTGGCTACCAAGTTAGTTTTTGGGTCTGTTCCAGTTGATTTGAAGTACTTAAAGGAAGACTGTGCATTAGCAAGTACAGGGCTTATACTTTTTTATGTATTCTTTTTTTCATTCTGATTCATACTCTCACTCTCATCCTCCATCTCTGCAACTGAGGTATATTCATTTGCAAACATTGATATCATGTTTCTACTATGTATATTTAATCTTTAGATCATCTAAACTTCTAGTATAGTCTACTCTTTTTAAAGTCAGTTATCTTTTTTTTTTTTTTGGTTTTTCGAGACAGGGTTTCTCTGTGTAGCTTTGCGCCTTTCCTGGGACTCACTTGGTAGCCCAGGCTGGCCTCGAACTCACAGAGATCCGCCTGGCTCTGCCTCCCGAGTGCTGGGATTAAAGGCGTGCGCCACCACCGCCCGGCTTAAAGTCAGTTATCTTATGTTGAATATGTAATTTAGAATATTTGATTGGTAGGATTGTTGATATACTGACATCTCCCATTTGATAGTTTTTGGTGGGCTGCTGGGGATGAAACCACACATGTGGCCTAGAAGGCCAATGCTGGTATTGCTCCTTTATCATTTTCTACCTTATATTTTGAGACAGTGTCTCTTCCTGATCCTGGAGCCCACCAATTGGCTATACTGTCTGGCTAGCAAGCTCCTGGGGTCTTCCTGACTCTTTTTCCAGTGCTAGGATTATAGGCCTGTCCAGCCACAGCAGTTTTTATTTGGAATCAGGGATTTAAACTCAGATCCTCAAGCTTGTACAGCAAGCACTGTGCCCACTGTGACGTCTCTTCCTTTTTATTTTGAGACAGTATTTTTCTCAAGTTGCCCAGGCAGGCCTTGAACTTGTTCCTAGTCTTAGTAGACCTTGAATTTATTTCCTGCCTCAGCCTATGTTACCAAGCCTGGCTGTTGCTGTAGTTTTGTGTGTATATTTCCTTCTACTTTATTATTTTTTAATGGAGTCCGGGATCAAACCCAGGACCTTGTGCATGTGAGGCAAGTGCTCCTCCATCACTGAGCTCCAGTCTCTCCCTTGTCATGTCTTTGTAATAAATCTAAAAATTATTGGAGTTATTTTTATAAATATTGCTTCATAGGGGTTTATAGAATTTTAGCAGTGGAAAATTGCCTAACTCTTCATTTTAGTGTTAAATGGTTTCCTGATTTTGACTCCAAGAATGAAGGTCAGAATAGCTTATCTCTTGGGTAGCTTTAGGAGACTTTGTGCTCTAGTAAAAACTGTACCGTATCTTTGGTAGTAATTGATTGGACATTTGTTAGGCATTCAAATGACCACCTGGATTCTAGGCCAGGCTTAGATTTCAGTATAACACAGGAGGTCATGCATTTAAATAGGATTGTGAGCTTAGGCAGATGACCTAAATTAGTGAAGCTGACCAAGTAGGGACTGGACTGTGGTAAATTGGGGACTATATGCCCTGGGTTGAAGGGCTGTTAGCTATGACTTAATATGCACCCAGTGTTGCTAGAAATGTTTCATATTTAGAAAAATGCTGACAATGAAGATGAACGGAATCTCTTGCTATTTTCAGATCAGGAACTGAAATATCTAGAAAATTGTGACTACAAGAAACAGAAGACCAAGTTTAAGCCATACGACTATTTTTGGGCTGGCCAGTGGTGGCGCACACCTTTAATCCCAGCACTCAGGAGGCAGAGGCAGGTGGATCTCTGTGAGTTTGAGGCCAGCCTGGTCTACAGAGTGAATTCCAGGACAGCCAAGGCTACATAGAGAAACCTTGTCTCAACCCCCCACCAAAAAGAATATTTTTGGTTTATTTTGTAATAAATCCAATTATATCTAGAGAGGACTATTATCTTAGCAGTTCAGCTGTATCATAAACATCCACTTTCTTTTTTCCTTCAACACTGAGTCTTGAACCTAGGACCTCACATATGCTAGGAAATTGCTCTACCAGCAAGATCCACATTCTTTTTATTTTTCTGTTTTGCCATCAGTAGTATATTGGAGTCTATTTTCTGTTTTTCTCCATGTAAAAGATGGCTAATGTAGCACTAAGCAGCACATCTGTGTTTCTTGCAGGAAATGGTAGAAAGTGTAGTGTTAGCAGTAGTTCTACCTTTGGGAAAGCAAAAGTTTTCTAGAAGCTGTCTAAGGTTTTTATTGCTCTAATAAAACACCATGACCAAAGGAGGGAAATCATAAGAGGAACTGAAACAGGGAAGGGACCTGGAGGCAGGAGGTTATTCAGAGGCCATGGAGGAGTGCTGCTTATTAGCTTGCTCCCCATGACTTACTCAGCCTGTTTTGTTATGGAACATAGGGCCACCTGCCAGGAGTGACACCACCCCCAATGAGCTGGGCCCTCACTCATCAATCAGTAATTAAGACAATGCACTACAGACTTGCCTTCAGGCAAATCTTATGGAGGCATTTTATCAGTTGAGATCCCCAATACTCTTAATTCTCAATGAGTCTAGCTTGCCAGGACAGAATCAACTCCCCTCTCCTGGAAGATTTTTTTTGAAATGTAGACAGGAAACAGATTTCATCAGCAGCTCTAGTTGTAAGATCACCCACAAAAGTAAGTATATGGCTTTTTTTTTATATTAAATGTTGAATGGCAACAAGGGAGAAGGATGTTTGGAATAGGTGTTGTCCAACCCTGGCCTACCATAACAGTGAGTACAGTTTTAAACTCTATCTTTTTTTTTTTTTTTTTCTCCGACACAGGGTTTCTCTGTGTAGCTTTGCGCCTTTCCTGGAACTCGCTTTGGAGACCAGGCTGGCCTCGAACTCACAGAGATCCACCTGCCTCTGCCTCCCAAGTGCTGGGATTAAAGGCGTGTGCCACCACCGCCCAGCCTTAAACTCTATCTTTGTTTTCAATCTTTTCATTACATTTTATTTATTTTGTGTGTGTGCGTGTGTATGTGGGTGTGTGTCACACACACCCACATGCATGCACGTATCATAGCACACATGTGGAGGTTAAAGGACAACTAATGGAAGTCAGTTCTTTCTTTCTACCCTGTGGGTCCTGGGGGTTGAACTCGGGTTATTAGACACATTTACCCAGTGAGCCTTGATATGAGGACTTTTGCCTTGTTTTAATGTATCTTGTTTTGTTCTGTTTGGTTGTTGTCTCTTGGAGGGCTGCTCTTTTCTGAAGGGAAATGGAGGGGGAGTGTATCTGGGAGAGAAGGGAGGTGTAGAGGAGCTGGGAGGAATGGAGGGAGGAGGAAACTGGTCAGGATGTATGAGAAAAGAATCTATTTTCAATTTTAAAAAGTTTTATTTGCATTCACTATTCTATTATTCTTTGTTGGTTTTAGCAGTCAGTTTTTAATTGACAAAGAACTTTAAATTAGAAAGCCAGAGTTCAAGTCCTGGTAGAGATTTGGTGATATTGGGCAAAAATACCTCATCTTTCAAAGTATACCATTCTTCATCTGGAAAATGTGTATATTGCATTGTTATATAGAATAGTTAATTACAGAGGTTCTGGATTCAGAAAAACTGGAACTAGAATCTTATTCCTGCTAAGTACATTACATAATCTGTCTCTTCCTCTGTAAAATGGAGTTAATTGTTGTGCCCTGACTGATGGAGTCTTTCTGAAGACCAAATGAGAAACAGGGAAATCCCACCTTATCAGAGTCCAAAACTGAGCATATAAGGCAAATATAAATCAAATATTATTACCCTACAGGAAACCAGGGCTTTTCTTATCTCTGGGAAAAAATGCCATAAATTACCCATAAACACCAACATCTGTGTTTCTGAGCATGTTAACTGCAACTGAAACTGTCTGATGTGACTCAGTTGCTCCTACTTGGTGCTGACTTTGTCTTGTCACATACATTTGCTGAATACAATGCCAGATAAATTTATATACATTATAACATTTTTACATATATTTATGTCCAGTGCATAAAGCCAAATTAACATAAATAAAATGCACACTTAACTACAGAATTATTATTGATGAGATGATTAGCTTGCCATCAAGACTGACCTTTTAAAGTCTTTCAAGTTGTTTTTACCATATCTGTAGCTTAGGATATTTGAGAATGAGGAAACTGAGGTTGTCTGGGGGGCTCAACTTAGCTCCTCACTATGCATAACTGAGCCAGTGGGTTCTTTTTCTGTCAAGAAATGATAACAGATGAATATAGCCAAGGAAATAATATCATTTTAGAGCTAAAGCTTTAGGATTATCTACTTTTTTTTTTTTTTTTTCCCGAGACAGAGTTTCTCTGTGTAGCTTTGTGCCTTTCCTGGATCTCGCTCTGTAGACCAGGCTGGCCTCGAACTCACAAAGATCCACCTGCCTCTACCTCCCAAGTGCTGGGATTAAAGGCGTGCACCACCACCGCCCGGCTATCTACTTGTTTTGAAGGAAAACTATTAAGTGTTTCTGGATGTATAGGCTAAAATGAACATGATTCCAACCTAAATAACAAGCTAATTTTATTTTATATTGTCTGAATTGTGGAGTATATCATTCAAAATAACATGTTGATTTTTAAATTCAAAGTATTTACTTCCTTTCAATTTATGATGAAGATTTCTGAAGGACAAAGTGTTACTAAGTGGATTGCAAGATGTCAGAAAGCTTTAAAGACAGTCCATCTGGGAGTCATTCATCAAGGGATTTAAACATTTTCAATAAATGCTACACTGAGCTATAAATGGTCTGTTTCAGTGTTGACACGGATGTCTAAGAGGATCTTAAGCACTGACAGAAAGTATTGTGTACATACTGATAAAAAAATCTCTGATTACTTTTGTTCCTTAAAATACTGTTGGATTCCAATGACTTGGGCCAGATTGTGGTGCTCAGCTAAATGGTTCATAGCTTAAGTATCCCTAGAATTGCCCTATAGGAAGATAGGTAAGGTTCTCCTTTTCTTAGAGAAAATGTTTATTTTGCAGGTTGCAAAGGGCAGAGATGCACCCTCTGAATATTTTTTGGAATCCAAAACTTAAAAGTACAAGCAGCAATAATGACAGTAAAACTCTTAAAGGCAAAAATGCTTTTGTTCAAGTCAAGTGTTTTTGACTGAAAGGAAAGATGTCTAAACTTGTGCCTTATCATTTGTTGCTTCGTATAATAAGATTGTCTTATCTTTAAACAAGGGAGGAAAATCTTGTTTTAAAGTGACTCACAGTGATGTAGTAGGTTAGCAATGGGGAGGTATTTCTCTGCTCAATATGTGCACCGGAAATTACAGACACTGATATTTTCCCATCAAATTTAACTCTTATATTTGAACTCCTCCCCACCCCTCACTTAAAGTTCATAGCCAGGGCATTGCATGTGCTAAGTGGGACTTCTTAGGAAACTTGGGGTACAGGGGAGATACTTGGTTCTATGAGAGCCTTAATAGTAAGAAGAATTAAACCTCACTTCCACATGACCATGGGATTTTAAGACATGACATTTATGATATATGAGTCATAAATTATACTTTTAAGTCCTTAAATATACAGTAATCTTTTTTTTTTTCAGTAATCTTTCTTACCTGTGATTATTTTTCCTATTGTCTCTTGATATTCATTCTTCGGTGACTGGATGATTTATCCATTTACAGTCAATTCAGCTACTAAGCCTTATTTTATTTTATTTTTATAAATCTTGCTATGATTATAGAACTAGTTACAATAGAAACTCAAGTCTGGCCTTTTTGTAGCTATGCAGATGCTATCATGACACAGAATAGGCACAGTTAGTTAGAAAGATGCATAGAAATTTATTCTTCTAGTTATAGAGACTTTTATAATTTCAAGATTTTTATAATTACAAGATTTTTTTTTATAATTTCCTTATAAGAGTAGTTATATTGGATATTATGTAAGCAGGGCTGGAGAGATGGCTCAGTATTTAAGGACTCTTACTGCTCTTGCAGAGGACCTGAGTTGGGGTACCAGCACTCACATGACACCTTCCAACTGCCTGTAACTCCAGTTCCAGGGGATCTGACACCCTCTTCTGTCTCCATGGGCTCCTACACACATGGTACACATAAACTGTGTCGTGCAGATACATACATGTAAAAAGTCTTTTTAAAAATGAAAATTATATAAGCTGTTTTTACAGTATATCAGAATGTAAGTTTTAATAATAAGTCATATAAGCCTAAAGTTTAGAGAACCTTTTAATGCAAAAGCTTAGAGAAAAGATTAGAAAGAGACTAAGGTTTTGTCAGAGTTGGTGCATGTTGACAGTTCAACTGTTTCATCTGAGAGAGAATTAGAGGTGTTTTTTTAAAAAAAGATTTATTTTTATGTGTGTGTGTGTGTGTGGGTGCCATGTATTTGCAGGAGCCCCAGGTCAGAAGAGGACAGTTGATGGTGTTACCTGCCTTGTGAGCTGTCCAGTATGGATATTGGGAACCAATCTCTGTTCCACTGGAAGAGCTGCAAATACTCTTAACTTCTGAGTCATCTTGCTAGCTCCAAGGGGTTTCTTTATTTTATTTTATTATTTTACAAATATGGGTGTTTTGCCTGCATGTATGTCTGTACACCACATGTGTACAGTGGCCACAGAGGCCTAAAGAGGGTGTCAGGTCTCTTGGAACTGGAGTTACAGATAGTTGTAAACCACCATGTGGGTGCTAGGATTTGAATCGTGGTCCTTTGGAAGATCAGCCAGTATCCTTCAATTCCAGCCATCTCTCTAGCTCTAGGGTTGCTTTTTTAAAGTGGCTGTGACATACTCATGACAAAGGCTGCTTTATACAACTGTATGGGTTTCTAATTTTATTTTGTAAATGAGCAAAAAGTAGTGCTTATATCATATTAAATACTGATTTTTATTATTTAAGATTTTCATGTATTCGCTGGGCATGGTGGCACATGACTTTAATCTCAGCACTTGTGAGGCAGAGGCACATATTCCCCCACATATCAAAATAAGTTAGAGTTTGTTTTAGTTATATATTTTAAATAATTATCCATTTATTGCCCTGTGTTCTCATAGAAATTTTGTATAGATACATACTTTTTTTTTTTTTAAGATGGGTTCTCACTATGTCACCCTGGCTGGCATAGAACTCTGTGTAGATCAACCTGACCCTGAAGTCACAGAGATCCACCTGTCTCTGCCCTCTGAGTGATGGGATTAAAGTTGTGTGCCACCATGCCTGGCCATATAAATAGCTTTGTGGCATTATATTAGCGGTTTTGTTTAAGACTCAGCTTTCTCCATTAGACTGAGGTTGGGAGCTTTTCTTGTCCATTTTTTAACTCTTCAGTGCAGAAATATGATGATAAATATGTAGTAGATATTCATAAAGAAATGTTAATGTCATTACTATTTTTGGCTCTCATTACTGAAATAATTCTGGGGTTGATAATTTTACCTAAGCATATTTAATGAATTACTTATATTTCATAGTTTAAAACATTTGAGAATGATATTTAAATTTATAGACTGAATTTTATACATAATACAGAGATTAAAGTTCATGAATGAGATAACATATAGCCAAACTCATGAAAAAGACCAATTGTAAGTAGCCAGCAATAAAGTGGGTGGGAGTGGAATTGATTGAATGAACTACAGACAGAAGAACAGAATGTATAAAGATAAGACACTACAGCTGCTCTTAGAAATATACATACTTCTGTTTGGTTGGAGTAGGGAATAAATTTCAATGTTGGGGCATCATGAGAAATGTGACTAAAGGAGTCCAGATCATGAAGAGCCTTTTGTGGTCTGTTAGGAGATTGAATTACCAAGAAAAAAAAAACGTGAAAAAACATTGAAAAATTTTAAAAAGATGAGTGATATGATCAAAATTGCTAATTAGAAAGATTGGTATTTGTAAATGTATGGGAGGGGAGCCTGTTACACCTAGGTACTGAATTGGGGACAAGGGAATAGGATGGAGGATTAGTAAGAAAGAGTATAGCACATGGCTTCATTATTCCAGGTTTGGGATCTGTGTGAGTATGCCATTCACTAAGACAGAAAATACTAGGGTCCAAGTAGATGGTACAATGCAAGCATTCTGAATTTGAGATTTATATGATAGATCTACCTTGGGAAAATAGATACCTGTGTTGATCAGCAAAGGCATCTAGACTAGAGTCAGAAATTTATGGTGATCATTTATTGGCCTTTCACTTAAATGTGTCAAGCAATAAGGCAAACACTTTATATATGACATGCCATTTATTTCTCATGAATTGTTACTCTTCCTAGTTTATAGATTAAGTAGTACGATCTAAGAGTTCAGGTAATTACAGAGTCACTTGTTGACTCTAAGACCATGTTGAAGCCATGCTGATAGGAATACAGTCACTTATAGAGAACTTATAGGATGAGACAAGTAGAGAGCAATTGGTGATTGAAGCATGAGATAAGAGTGGACCAAAGATGGACTGTTGGTGAATTGGGCATTTGGGAGGCAAATAGAGGAGGAAATCCTACAAATATAACTAAAAACAATATCAAGGACAGTGTCCACTATCTCATTTATTATATAAAATAGTTCTTTCAAATAGAGAAGAGAAATTTTATTGTTGGAAACATTTGAGAAATCACTGTAGAATCCCATCTTGTAGAGTCACAATGTATATTAGTATATTAAAGATCTGATTCCCAGCTCACAACCATCCATAACTCCAGCCCCAGGGGATTCAATGCCTTCTTCCAACCTCAGTGAGTACCAGGCATACATGCACAAACTTAGCAAGCAAAACACTCATACACATTAGCGGAAATAAATCACAGGGCAGTGGTGGTGCACGCCTTCAATCTCAGCACTCGGAAAGCAGAGGCAGGTAGTTCGAGACCAGCCTTGTCTACAGAGCGAGGTCAGGACAGCTAGGACTGTTACACAGAGAAACCCTGTCTTGAAAAACAAAACAAAACAAAGAAAGGAAAAAAAAAAAAAGAAAAGAGAAAAGTGAAAAAAAATTTTTTTTAAATTGGGGGCTAGAGAGATGGTTTAGAGGTAAAGAGCTCTTGCAGTTCTTTTAGAGGACCTATGTTCAATTCCCAGCACCTACATTAGGCAGCCCACAACTGTCTGTAACTCTTGTTCCAGGGAATCTGAGGCCCTCTGGCTTTGGGACACATGCATTCATGTCGTACACATAAACTCTGGCAAACACACATACATACACACAGTAACAAAAACTTTTTTTTTAAGATCTGAGAAATTTATAGTAATTAACTTGTTCACCTAAACCTATTTGATAATGAACGCTCAGTATGGCAGGGTTGGGGGTCGGCAGGTAGACTCTTGACTTCCTATGTAGCCCAGACTAACCTCAAACTCAAGATCATTCAGCCTTATTCTCCTGAGGACTGAGATTAACAATGTGTGCTCCATACATAGCATGAATACTTTCTTACTTCATTTCTGCTACTGTAACAAAAGACCACAGACTGGATCATTTATATATAACAGACATTTATTTCTTGAAGATTTGGACTCTGAGAAGTCCAACACAAAGTCCTCATAGATTTGGTGTCTGGGTTATTATCACATAGTAGAAGTGACAAAGACTGTGTTCTCATAGTGGATGGACAAAAGGGATAAAGAATATCTAAGTATCTCTTTTTATAAGGCCAATACTTCTATTTGTGAAGGTTTTAGTCTCATAGCTTAATCACTTCCTAATATCTCACATTTTAATACTGTTCAGTAGAGATTAAGTTTCAGCATATGGATTTTGGGGATACCCATTCAGACCATAGGAACCCTCACCCCTTTTGTGTGAATTCTGCTGACATTCCAGATAACTGTGGCATCACAGGCTCCAAACAAAAGGGAAGAAAGGAAGCGGTCACTGTTGAGTCAGATGTCCCAGGGAGGTCAAGGGAAGTAAAGGTAGAAGGCAAGTGACATAGGCATCAGGACACTGTAGCGTGGGTAGTTATAGCTGCAGGATTACAGGATTAGAAGAGAAGAAGGAGCAAGGAGGGACTCCATCCTTTTTTTTTAAAGAAAGATGGAAGTAATTAAAGGAGAATTTAGGGTGAGAGAAGGATTCTTCTGGCTTATTTAGAAGAATCTTGAGAATATTTTTCTGCTGAGGGGAAGAGTTCATTCGGAAATAAAAGCATCAAGATGTAGTAAGGAATAGAGGATAATTTCACAGCCGTGGTTTCAGGGGCCAGAGAGGTTAACTTTGGAGGATGCTATGCGTCACCAAGCTCTAATGTGTGCCCATAGTTGTGGTTTCAGGGTTGTGTCAGGGTCTCTTTTATGTAGTTGTCCTGAATCACTTTTCTTGCTACTATCCGTTTTGTCTTTCTCAAATAGCTCTTTACTTTTACGAATCCATTGCTTTATATCTGTTTACAGCAGAAAACCAAGCTTTTCAGGAATTAGCAGTAAAAAAAAACTGACGGTCTAGAAAAGTACTTGTCATCCAGGCTGTGGTGGTGGTGGTGGCACATGCCTGTGAGTCTAGTGATGGAGACTGATCAGGATGGGGAAAAAAGGCTGAGGTTAGCCTGAACTGTGCAGAGAGACTTATTTAAAAACACACAGCACAGCACAGTGAAAGATGAAAAAAAACACCACTGTCTCAGACAGGAGTTTGCAGGCTTTTTCTGGTAAGGGAAGAGTTACTGTGGAAACTTTCAGAAGCTGTGTTGTTTTTTTTTTAACTACCTATCTCATTTAAAAACACTTACTTATGGTGTTCATACAAAATCTCATCAGATTTTGAAGGCAGGCTTTCGTTAGAATCTAGGAAGTGAGTGCCATGGGCAGCATATAAGGTTTTGGATTGTGTCATTTTAGTGTTGTTGTTCTTTCTATGCATGGCCAGGTCAGATGTGCTCTCTGGGTGCACTTAGTTCATTGTCTTTATAGATGATAGTTGTAAAAATAGTCTGTGTTTTGTAAATTACAGAGCTGAAAAACTAAGGTGAATATAATAGATAGTAATAACACCCACTTGAAGAAGATAATTTAAAAGTAGATAGGACAGTCATTGACTTTTGGGGAGGGAGAGTCAGTTTTCTTTAATGGTGTGGCTCCTGATAGGTTGACCTTGTTTCAGTGGATGACTTCACACCAGGAATATAGGGGTAACACAAATTGGACTTGACATGTTACGAGAGAGAGAGAGAGAGAGAGAGAGAGAGAGAGAGAGAGAGAGAGAGAGAGAGAGTTAGTTCATAAATCATAAATTTGGGGAGGATAGGCAGGTGGGGGTAGATATGGGAGGAGTTGGGGGAAGAGTGGGGATGACTATGCTCAAAATATAGTGTATGAAATTCTTTGAGATTTTATATTATTATTTTTTGTGTGTATGGATGTTTTGCTAGCTTATGTCTGTGTACCACATATGTGCCCATGGAGGCCAGAAGATGGTGTTAGATCCTCCTGAACTGGAGTTACAGATGGTTGTGAGCTATCCTATGTGTGCTGGGTATTGAACCCGGGTCCTCTGGAAGAGCAGCCGGTACTCTTAACCACTGAACCATCTCTCCAGCCCCAATAAAAAATATCTTTAGCCGGGCGGTGGTGGCGCACGCCTTTAATCCCAGCACTTGGGAGGCAGAGGCAGGCGGATCTCTGTGAGTTCGAGGCCAGCCTGATCTCCAAAGCAAGTTCCAGGAAAGGCGCAAAGCTACACAGAGAAACCCTGTCTCGAAAAAACCAAAAAAAAAAAAAAAAAAAAAAAAAAAAAAAAAAATATCTTTAAAAAAGCAACCTACAGCCGGGCGATGGTGGCGCACGCCTTTAATCCCAGCACTCGGGAGGCAGAGGCAGGCGGATCTCTGTGAGTTCGAGGCCAGCCTGGTCTCCAAAGCGAGTTCCAGGAAAGGCGCAAAGCTACACAGAGAAACCCTGTCTCGAAAAACCAAAAAAAAGAAAAACCAAAAAAAAAGCAACCTACAGAAAAAATTAATAAAAGTAGGTCTAAAACTAAATTGGCTTTGTTCTCTTTCTTATAATGACCAAATGTTCCTCAAAGACAAAGAAATAAGAATAGCATCATTTATTGAACACTCACCACTCTGTGCACTATTCTGAGCTCTTATTTGTCCTGAGTCGGTCCTCAGAACAGTCCTGTAAAGATAGGCATTGCTACATCCCATTTTACAGATGGGTATATGGAGGCACAGGTAAGGGATTAGGTAATATAGGATTCAAGTCCAAACAAACTGACTTCAAAGCCCTCTTCCTTGGGAGCACAGGCCAGAGAACAGCCTGCCTTAACTTTCTAGTCTTAGACTCTAATCCTGGGTTCCACATCATTTTTGGTGGGTCAAGGGAAGAGAAACTAGGAAATAACATTTGGGTTTCTGTTTTACTGTTAAGTCTTGAGCTTATGCTGTAGTAATCCTCATTTAACAATTCTACAGTATAAATATCCAAGTGACACAAAACCTCTATTCATATTTCAAGATTCTCCTTTGCATTATTAAATACCTTCTATAAAAATATTAGCTTGCTTTTATAATGTTGATTACTGGTCACAGGTATTACATGAAGTTGTGTGTGTTTCCCTAGAAGTGATGGAAGCTGCGTCATGTTAAGGAAAGGAAGACTGGCCTATGGACAGCCATCCATTTGGCTTTACTATCATTTAACGCTTGTCCCGGCCATGCTCTTCATCTTTGTGGTTAGTTTTCTCATCTAAGATTTAAGAGTTGAGTGTCTAAGTTCCTGTCACGCCTCAGCATTTAAAAGTGTTATATACTCTTAGTTAAGTCTTTAGAATCATGGAGTAGAAGCTGAGGGAGAGCTGTAATTGGATTTTGTTCTGTAGATTTTGTGGTAATTATTGGCAAGCATACAGAACAGACTAAGAGATAATACAGTTAACCGACCTCTGGGTCCTTGGAGTTCAGAAACCTTAGTGCCGTCCCTTCCCCCAACAGGAAATGAGGTTTATGTATTCTGTCTTGGAAATGTATTTTTAGATATTCATAGTTTTTTTTTAAGGATCTGCCCAGAGGCTGTTCAAGACTTAAATAAATTCTCTAATGAGTTAATACATTTATAACTAAAAGTAGATTTTTTTTTAGAAACTTGGCTTTAAAATAATTACTAAAAACAAACCTTTAACTAAAAAATATAAAGGGGGAGGTAAGGATTATAGGACAGTTTGGGAACCAGACTTAGTTTTGATTTGGGAAACATAGTAGTTTCTAATATTTGCTTCCAGCTTAGTTTTCTGTTTTCTGTAAACAATATATCTTTAATAGTAAAAGTAAATTATTGTGCATGGCAGAATTTTGACAAAAAATTCCTTAAAACATACATCAAGCCTCAGTAGCAAATAAATGTGTGTGTAGAAGAACTGATCAAAATTTCCCCACTCAAGTAGTTCACTGAGAAACAACATGCGTGAAGCTGATGAAAGAATGTAAAGAAGCCCTGAGCAAACACAGGCTGATTTGAAAGCAAAGACAATATTGTAAAGGTGCTGCTGCTGCTGCAATAATTTATCTTTCAAGACAATTCCAGTCAGAATTTTCTCACAGGCTGGGCTAAGAGTGTAGCTCAGTGTTAGACTGCTTGCCTAGTATGTACAATGCACTACAAAAAACAAAGTATAAAAAAGAATTCTACTAGGTTTCTCTTCTAACTTGAATGCACATGAATAAGAAGGGGAATGTCCTTGAAGTGAATGTAGCTGCTTCCTTACTCTTTATGGCTGCCTGTCTATAAAGTGACAGCCCATATTCTAGCCAAGATAGATGGCCTTACCATAGGTCCAAATTAATAGTCCACCAATCAGTCAGAATGGAAGGTTCAAAATTGTGAATCAAAATAATTTTTTTCTTTATAAGTCTATTATCTCAGGTATTTTGTTACAATAATGGAAAGTTGACTAACATAAAATCCTACATAAGGGGTTGGAGAGATGGCTCATGGCTAAAGCACTGGCTGTTCTTCCAGAGGAACTAGGTTCTATTCCTAGCACCCACACAGCAACTCACAGTCATCTGTAGCTCCAGTCCTAGGGGATCTGATGTCCTCTTGTCTCCACAGGCATCAGACATGCATGTGGTACACAGAAATAACTGCAGTCAAAGCACCCACATAACAAAATGCATAAAGATTAAAAACAAGGCTGGGCGGTGGTGGTGCACGCCTTTAATCCCAGCACTCGGGAGGCAGAGCCAGGCGGATCTCTGTGAGTTCGAGGCCAGCCTGGGCTACCAAGTGAGTCCCAGGAAAGGCTCAAAGCTACACAGAGAAACCCTGTCTCGAAAAACCAAAAAAAAAAAAAAAAAAAAAAAAAAGATTAAAAACAAAACCCAAAACCCCACATTAGATTTATCTAGAAAAACTAAATGCCTGGTGAGTTACATACCCAAACATTTAAAAATGCAACGCTGGCTTACTTTCTCTCCACTTTTATTTTGTCCAGATCCCACGCACTGGGGTGGTGTCTGGTACCACATCGTAGGTGGGTCTTCCTACCTCAGTTAATCTGGGAATGCGCTCATATGTGTACCCACTACTGGGCCAGCCAAGTAGGATTTAGAATGTATAAGGAACTTGTACAAGGGGCTGGAGCAATGGCTCAGTGGTTAAGAGCACTTGCTCTTACAAAGAACCATGATTTGATTCCCAGCATCCAAATGGCAGCTCACACCTACCTGTCTGTAACTTCAGTTCTAGAGGATCCAGCTCCCTCTTCTGGCATCCATGGGCATCAGGCACATATGCAATGCACTTAACATATAGGCAGATAAAAGGCCCATACATATAACATAAAAATAATTAAAAAGAACCTAAACAAGAATGTCTATACATAATAAGAACTATACCAAATAAGACAAATAAACTCATAAGAGGGAATAAAAATGGACCATAATAAACAGTTTCATCCTCACTAATGATTAGAGCAACTAAAAATATAATTTTTCATTTATTGGGCTAGGGAGAATAAGTAATGTGACTCTTTGTGGTGTTAGGGGATGAGAAGAGAAAGACTGTCATAAACTACTTGTGGCCACATATATTGGTGCAGCATTTTGGAGGGGAGATATATGCTAAAACTTAAATGTCTGTATCTTCTGATTCAGCATTCCCTTTCTTGCTATACATCCTTGAAAAATAATTATATGTGGCATAAGTGTATGTTACAGGGGTTGTCTTTGTGTTATTGTTTGAAAGATCAAAATAGTACAGAACAAATTTTTCAAATGACTTAAATATCCATAATCAGAAGTATTATGCATTTATTTAAGAAGACTGGAACAAATCTTTATGTACTAACAGAGAAAGAGCTCCCAAATATACTGATAACGAAAGCAAATTACAACAGGATATATGTATCTCATATTTGTAATAATTCTATTAAAATAAACTATTATTTCTGTATTTGCAGAGTACATACATGCTTAAAAATCTGATTCATAGGTATAGTTACTTCTGGAGAAGAGACTGAGCATGGAGTAGTAATTAAAGAGCCTATTAGGTTTATTAGTACAGTTGAAACTTTATATAAGGATATATTATATCATCTGTTTAAAATAACATTTTAGTTGGCATGTACATATGCCTGCAGTCCTAGCTACTTAAGAAGCTGAGTCAGGAATCAGGAGGATTGCTTGAGTTCAGGAGTTTGAGATCACTGTGAGTTCAAGGCTAGCCTGATCTACATAGTGAATTCCAGGCCAGTTAGGGCTTCATAGTTAGACCACCCCCACCCCCAAAAAAAGGAAAGAAAAGAATTGCCATCTTCATTCCTTTGCTATTTGTGATTGTACTAGAGTGTGAAATGCCATTGATTGTTTGCAGATTATTAAAGAAAATAAAAGTAAATTTGCTTTTTTTTTTAAAATCCATGCTTATCTACTTGAAAGAATGCATGCATTTCTATAGGCAAATATACTTTCTTCCCTCCTGGTATAAATTTTCTCATTCTCTGTTAGCACCAAATGAATGTGCTACAATTCAACTCAATTCTGACACTAATTACCCAAAGTTAGCATCAGATTCTACATGTTTAAGGGCTCAGGTCCATAAGACTGCCTTCAAGTCACATATAAGCGGCAAGTCAGGGAGTCAAGGTTACCCACTCTTTTAGCCAGTTCTCTGTGACTACACAAAATTGGTAAGATAATCAAAAAGAGAAAAAGGTAGTGTTGGCTTACGGTTTCTAAGGTTTCAATCCGTGATCATTGGTCCTATTGTTTTGGACTTGTAATAAGGTCACATATCATGATGGAAGCTGGTTCAGTAGCAAAACAACTCATTAGAATCCAGGGAGCAAAGAATAAGACCCCCTTTGAAGGGCATGTTCCTGGTGGCCTAAAGATCTCCCAGTAGACCATATCTGGTTGTGCGTGCATGTGTGTGTGTGTGTGTGTGTGTGTATGCGTGTTAAAGAATGTTAGCATTTAATGAGCATCCCTGTGTGTCTTCAAGAACCTAGGCACACAGGTACCCCCAATACCTTTAATCCTTTTAGCTTTTCTGCTGAAGAATTTGATCTTCATAAAGGCAGGCTATTCCACCCTCCCACCAATAACTGTGTTGTAGGCCTAGAAGAAGAGAAAAAGATTCATCATGAACCAGAACAGACACAGGCCATACCTACTAAAGATTTCACAGCTCCTAGTAGTGCTTGCTACCTGGTCTCACTATGTAACTCTGGCTGACCTGGAATTCATTACGTAGATTAAACTAGCCTCTGCCTCCTGAGTGCTGGGATTAAAGGTGTGTGCCACCATGCCCGGCTGGAACCAACTCTTTAATACATGGGTCTTTGGAGTTCATGCAGTACCTAGATCAGCACCCATATTTCTGTCCATGTGGGTACTGGATTCTGAACTGTAATCCTTGCATGTACTGCAAGTGCTTTGTCCACTGAATTACTTCCCGAGCCTGTTACTATTTTTTAAATTTATTTTTATTTTAGATGTATGAGTATTTTGTCTGCTTGTGTATGGGGGCACCACATGCATGCAGTGCCTGGGGAGGCCAGAAGAGAGTGTCAGAACCCCTTGGAACTGGAGTTACAAGTGGTTGTGAGTCTCCATTTTAATGCTAGGAACTGAAAATTGGCCCTTTGTAAGAGCAAACAAGTGCTTTTAAACACTGAGCCATCTTGCCAGCACCCTTGTAATTTTTTAATGGAAATTTCATCCATAGGCTTGGCTGATTAAATCATTCACTGGCTGTTGGTGACTAACTCAATCTCTAGCCCTCTTCCATCCCCCACATTTAGGGATGGGGCTAAAAGTTTCAAACTCCTAATCAAGGCTTGGTCTGGTGAGCAGCTCTCATCCTACAGCTAGCTCTCCAGGGGCCAGCCAAGAGTTACTTCATTAGAACAAAGGATGCTCTTATGGCTCAGGAAATTCCAACAGTTTTAGTAGTTCTCTACCAGGAACTAGGGAAAAAGATCAAATATATTTTATATGATGCCACAGCAAGAAAGTCTAGCTTGGAGTTCATAGGATTTGAAAATTAGTGCCTGCTTAGAAGAAAGGGTGCTTTACTGGTGGACCTGGAGAAAGGTCTTAAAGAATAGGAGTTGGTGAAGTAAAGAAAGGCAAAGAACAGTAGAAGCACAGAACCAAAGACACTGAGATCAGAGCAAATAATCCAATGAAAACGAAGTACTTGATAGGAAAGAGAGGGAAGTAAGTAGAGAAGGGCCAAATCCTGCAGGGCCTTTTATTTCTTGGTAAGAAATGTAAGCTCTAACTTGTTTTCTAAGCTTCAGATTGCACCAGAATCACTTAGGAAGTATATATATGTCGTGCAGTTGGCAAGAAATGTACATTTTTACAAGCATCTTCAAGTGACTCTAATATAGGAAACATAGCTTTTGATAATGGGGGACTAAAAACTTTTATGTAGAGAAATAAGGTCAGAATTATCCTTTAGAGAGCATGAATGATTGCAATCTCCACCTCTTATAAATAACAAAGACCCAAGGTAAGGCACTTGGGGTTGAGATTGAGTACAATAAATAAACTCAAGAACTATATAAAAAATAAAATGGTAAAGGCTTCATGAGAGATTATGAGAAGGAGGCAGAGGGAAAAGACTAGTTAGCTCTAGACTCTGAGCTTGATTGGGTTGAGTAGATGTTGAGTGCCATTAACAATGATGCAACAAGTTAAGCTTTGATGGGAGAGGTAAGTTCAACTGTAGACATGGTGAGAATATAATAAGCAGGTGTGTAAAATGTCTGTGAGACAGTAGGACATCCAGAGGGCTGCAGGAGAAATTTTAGAAGTAATCAATTCATAGACTCATGCAGAAACTAAGAAAAATTAAAATGTTGAATGTATTTCCATGGAGCTAGACCTCAGTGATAGACTATGGAGAACCCATGTTTAAGAGGTGAAAATACAAAAAAACTATAACAAAACTGAAACAGAACAGCAGTAAAGCAATTGTAGAAGACTGATAGAGAACAGCAAATCAGAAGTTTTAGTTAGTAAATGCTCTATCTAATGTAGTTAAGAAATCCTGTAAGATCAAGTGTTGTGATCTGGGATTATGGAGGCTCCCACTGACATTTGGTTGGAGTAGTTTCAGTGGTAAGACAAAAGCGTGGTTACAGTGTGTTGACAAACTGGCCAAGTTGGAACACTTGAGTATAGGATATTCCTTTCCAGAAGTGTTCCTGTGAATTGAAAAAGAATTGTATGTAGATGGAAGAATGCAAGGTCAAATCATTTGTTTTGTCTTTTAAAGTGTGCAATGGATTAAAAAATATTTATATGCTAAGGGAAATAAACCAAGGTGATAGGGGCGGAGGAGAGACTGAAGATAAAAGGGAACGGAGATAACTAATGGGACCAGGTCCCATGGGAGGGAGTGGTCTAGAAAGCGGAAGAAGGAGGTTGCCTGGAATTGGAGGAGTTAGCTTGGGGCAGGAAAAGAATTCATGTATCCTCTGTGGTTAATTATGCATTTCCTGTAATAGTTGACTCCTACTGTACAGGATGGCATTTGCCTGTATTCTCAGGAGAGCCAAAATATATCCAATGAAGACAATTAGCAATCTGTCTGTATGATGGTTCCTATGTATAACTAATATCTAGACATTGTCATTTGTCATGTATGATTATCACATTGCCCTGATTGCTTATAAAGGTTAATAAAGCCCTTTTTGAAACATAATAGGAAGATGTCTTCTGTTCATTTTGTATTTTTCCTGTCTTTTTAGAAGTTTTTTAGAGCACAGTAGCACTCAATAAGTTGACAGCTCACATAGAATTTAGGAAATATTTAAATTATAAAGATATAGTTCAAAATATAAAAGGCATCCATCATTCAGGATTTATATTCTTTGAACTTACTAACTCTACAAATTATTACCAAATTCAGTTCTTAATAGATGTCTTTTGTTATATCAGAATCTAGCTTGTTAGTAAGCCTAAGTATATAACTTGGCCGGTCTTTGATAATGTGTTGGTACATTTCCAACTTGGAAATGATAGAATATTTATAATGTGTCTAGGAATGTAGATGAGTGGTAGAGTATGTCTACCATGCATAAGGCCTTGAGTTATACCTTAAGACTAAAATAAAATGATAAATAAAAAGCATGTGTTGTAAATTTTATAATACATATAATATAAAGTTCTGTGTGGGAATAGAATACTATCCTGATTATATAATGGGGGGATCTTTGTTTGTTTGTTTGTTTGTTTTTTGAGACAGGGTTTCTCTGTGTAGTTTTAGTTCCTGTCCTGGATCTCAATCTGTAGACCAGAATGGCCTTGAACTCACAGAAATCCACCTGGCTCTGCCTCCCGAGTGCTGGGATTAAAGGCATGTGCCACTGCCACTCAGCTCGAGGGGGAAAAAAAAATCTTAAGACCAGTATATTAGTCAAGGTTCTCTACAGGAAGAGAACCGATTTTTTTTTTTTTTTTTTTTTTTGTGTGTGTGTGTGTGTGTATTTAAAGGGAATTTATTGGAGTGGCTTACAAACTGTGATCTGGCTAATTCAACAATGGCTCAATGGCTGTCTCCCCACAAAAAGGCCAGTAACCCAGTAATTGTTCGGTCTACGAGGCCGAGTTTCTTAGCTTGCCTTCAGTCTACATTGGAATCCACAAGAGGTAAATTCTAATACTGTCAAAGGAATGTCTTCACAGCAATATAGATTAGTTTGACAGGGAGAGAAAGGGCAAGCAGGCAAAGGCAAAACTTCCTTCTTCTGTGTCCTTTTATGTGGACTGTCACCAGAAGGTGTGGCCCAGATTTGGACTAGGCTTTCCACTTCAAAGAATTCGATCAAGAAAATCCCTCACAGGCATTCTGAGCTGCTTGGGTTTGTTGATTCCAGATGTAGTGGATTTAAAACCAAGATTAGCCCTCAACCCATCTACAAATCTGCCATGATTTGTTTCATTTGATAGCTATGAAAGAAAGAAATATATATCAGATTGGTTTACTAGAAAAAGCCTGAATTTTTTGTTTTGTTTTGTTTTTATGGTTACCAAATAGCTTTCAAGAAAAGTTGTATTACACTTATATTAGTAATAGCAGTTATAGCATTCCAAACATCACTTTCCCAATATTTAAAATTATATTCTCATTTTAGGGAAAATTAACATTGTGTGGCTATTCTGTGACAGGCAAGGTTAGTAGCTATGTACAAGGTCTGTAGCCCTCTGAGGCCACTAGCCATTGAGTTCTGTAACAAAACTACTTCTATATACCTTAAGAGTAGTCTGTTTCTTTAAGTAGGTGTTTAATTTCTTTTTCTTTGAAACATTTAAAAGTTTGGTTTCACTTTACAGTTTTTAAGAATTTTTTAAGTTCTAATGTTCATGTGTGGTCACAATTACTACATAGGTAATAAAACATTTGGGAGAAATGGGTACTTCAAATGGTATGAGGATTTTCGTTTTCTTTTTTATTTTATTTTATTTGGTGACTGGTTAATAACAAACTTACTTTCTAGCTACTATAACTGAAATTATTGAGAAATCTTCAATAGTTCACATAGGTATAGATATTGGCAGTTATAATGGTTAGATTTGGTTTTGAGGGGGGTTGTTGTTGGTTTGGTTTGGTTTTTTGAGGCGGAGTTTCTTTGTGTATCCCTAGCTGTCCTGGAACTCTCTCTGTAGACCAGGCTGGCCTCAAACTCACAGACATCCATCTGCCTCTGCCTCCCATTGCTGGGAATAAGGCATGTGCCACCTCTGGCCGGCTATGATGGTTAGTTTTAATTGTCAATGTCACAGCTTAAAATCACCTGTGAGTTAGGCCTCAGGCCATAGCTGTGTAAACTTTTCTTGATTACATTAATTGAAGTGAGAAGACCCACCCACTGTGGCACCTCTGATGCAGAGGATCCTGAACTCTCTAAGAGCAGAGAAGCTGAGCTGAGCACCTTCGTTCACTCATTAATCCTTTGCCCTCTGCTCTTGACTGAGGATGTAATGTGACTACCTGCTTCAAGTTCCCACCTAGAGTTGTGAACCAAATAATCCCATTTCCCCTGAAGTTCTTTTGTTGGAGTATTTTTATCATAACAGGAAATGAAACTAAAACAGCAGTATATCAAATTCGAGTTTATAGTCTTATTTCTTTTTTTCTTTTTTTTTTGGTTTTTCGAGACAGGGTTTCTCTGTGTAGCTTTGCGCCTTTCCTGGATCTCGCTCTGTAGACCAGGCTGGCCTCGAACTCACAAAGATCCTCTTGGCTCTGCCTCCCGAGTGCTGGGATTAAAGGCGTGTGCCACCACCGCCCGGCAATAGTCTTATTTCTTTAAAAAAAATAGTCATGTAACTCTTTGTTTTTTTTATATCTCATCTGTATTAATTGACTACAAGATTCTATTTGAAGACATTAATCAATATATAATGGCCACAGGGTTACTACTTTGTACCTTTTCAATTCTCTTAACTTGTGAATTACATTATTCAGAACTTAGCACCCTCATTTCTAGTTTGATATCAATGTTATGAAAATAATCAATTGAGTGATAAATTATTTGCTGTGGGATATGCTGCTTCATTCTTTGAGGTCAAAGTTCAATAAAAAAAAAAGAACCTTTGAATTGAGGGATGAATCCTGGGATCTGGCCCTAGCACTGACACTAGTTGGCTTTGTAACATTGAGCAAATCACTGTCTGTGTTTTTAATAAATGCCAACATAAAGAATGTATTTATATCAAAGTATTACTCAAATATGAGATAATATTTTTAGGGGGAAGGAAAAATATTAGCATTTGGGACAGTAGGGAAGTAGTTTTCTCTATTTAAATTTAGCACCTGGGCTGGAAAGATGGCTCAGAGGTTAAGAGCATATACTGTTTTTGTAGAAAACCTAAGTTTAATTCTAAGTAACCACATTTGGTAGCTCACAACTGCCTGTAACTCCAGCTCCAGGGGCTCCAATGCCTTTGGCTTCTATAAACACTTGTATTTATGTGCATATACCCTTAACCATACACATAATTAGTTAAAAAATAAATTCAGCACCTGCTATTAGGGAAGGCAGTACAATAAAAGCAAGTCATAACATGAATACATGAATTAGACCTATATAAGATCTAAGGAATGATTGGTACCTGTAGTAAATCAACCGCTGTGCATCTGTTTCTTAAACATTTCAGCATTATAGCAAACATATTTTGACAGCTATATAGAACAATTCTGCAGGCAGGATTCTTCCAAGGAGCTTCTGACAACTTACAACCTCTAATTTAAAGAAAAAACCATTGAAGCCAGGCAGTAGTGGCACACGCCTTTAGTCCCAGCACTCAGGAGACGGAGAGGCAGGCTGATCTCTGTGAGTTTGAGGCCAGCCTGGTCTACAGAGCGAGTTCCAGTACAGGCTCTAAAGCTACACAGAGAAACCCTGTCTCGAAAAACCAAAAAAAAAAAAAAAAAAAAAAAAAAAAAAAAAAAAAAAAAGGAGAAGAAAGAAAAAGAAAAGAAAAAAACGTTGAACCAAAAATGGAAGTCCCGAGCCTGCCATCTACTAGCCAAGCAATTTTAGGAAGTCACTCTTTCTCTCCCAGCCTCAATTTAAGAACTGACATATATTCTGGTGGCAGCAAACTAAACTAATTGTCTATCTTAGGGCTTCACATTAACTCTCTTTTGGATGACATTGAAATTCCAATCTTCTTGCCTCTACTTCTCAAGGGCTGAGATTATAGGAAAATGCCAGCATGTGCTGCCATGCCTCTTGTAATGTCCCCGTCCTTTGAATCCCTGATCCTTTGGCCTCCCTTGTCCTGAGATTGTAAGGATATGTTAACATATCTGATTTGATATGTCTTAATTCTGTTGTTAGCTTAGAAATGTTGGGACCAGATGAGGAGGCCAAAGAATTTCTTGTTCTTCTGTTTATTTCCATAGTAGGTTCTTGCAATTAAAATAATCTTTGTTCATTTATATGTTCATTCTAAAAGATATATAATAAATATTATGCTTTCTAGACAATAAACATGCACTGATGAACAAAAGCACACATAATTCCTGACTTCATGAAGCTTACTCTGTGTATATAATAGTGAAGATAGAATTAAACATGTATACATGTTTGTAATTACAGATTGCAGTAATTTATGATTTGAAACAAGTAGGGACCAGTACTTTGCTAGGTGTTAGAAAACACTACATTGAACAAATCATATTTACTCAAAGAGTGAGTAGGAGTCAGGCATAGAAAAACTAGAAGAGAGAAGTCTAAACAAAAGGTTCAAAAGTCCTGAGGTAGGAAAGAGCTTGGCATGTTTGAATTATTGAAATGAAGCCAATATGGATGGATGATAATATTGTGGGGGGGGGGTAGATGAGAGAACTAGATAATTAGGCAAGGGCTAGATCATGTGAGCTATAGACATTTGGAATTTTCCCCCCGGAGCTATGGGAATATCATTGAAATATTTCTAACATGTAAATTATCATTATTTCTGCTTTCAAAATATGGCTTTGGAGTTGTTGATATAGCTCATTGGCAGGGCACTTGCCTAGTGTGCACAAGGCCCTGGGTTCAGTCCCCTCATTGAAGGAAGAGGAGGCATCAGCAATGGTAGCAGTGGCTTTGGAGCTGGGCATGTGGTGCATATCTGTAATTCCAACACTCAGAAGACCGAGTCAGGAAGAGCTTGAGTTTGAGCATGGGCTGCAAAGCAAGACTCTGTCCAAAAAATAAGGAGAACCTGAGAGATGACTCAGCAGATGCTTGCTACCAAGCCTGATGACCTGAGTTTGATCCCAGAACACATATGGTGGAAAGAGAGCATCAGCTCTCAGTCTCTCTCAGTTGTCCTCTGACCTCCATACATGTGCTGCAGCATGCACACATCTACAAGCATACACACAGTGACTAAATGAAATAAAATTTAATTTATAAAGAGAAGAAAAGATGGTTTGGCCTGATGCTGTGTGGAGAACAGATAGGAAGAGGAGATGAGGATGGAATCAAGGAGGCTGTCAGGGAAGCTATTGCAGGTGAGAAGTGACCCAAGGAGATGGTAATAAATTCATAAATTCATGGCATATTTCAGAGATTTACTCTTAAGATGAACTAGGAGTGAAGCAAAAGAATAGTCAAGGATGACTCCAAATTTTTCATTGAAGAAACTGAAGTGTGTATTTGCAGTTTTCTGAGATAAAGAATTCCAGGTCAGGACAGGTTTTGGGGAGGGAGTGGAATAGAGAGTGCATTTCTTATTTATTTGTTTGTTTGTTTATTTATTTATTTATTTATTTATTTATTTATTTATTCTGAGACAAGATTTCTCTGTGTGGTTTTGGTGCCTGTCCTGGATCTTGCTCTGTGGACCAGGCTGGCCTCAAACTCACAGAGATCTGCCTGGCTCTGCCTACCAAGTGCTGGGATTAAAGGTGTGTGTCACTGCCACCCGGCAGGGAGTGCACTTCTAATTCAAGTTTCAGATGATTAGAATTCCCAGTCAAACCAACACAAAGGCAAATTGAGTCTATGAGTTTGGAGTAAAGTAAAGGAGAGGTTAGTGCTAAGGTATGCATTGGCATATTGTTAATGTTTCAAATCCAGAATTTATGCAGTCATTTGGAGGGGAGTTGTGGGAGAATATCTAGTACCTACTTTTTAATCTTCTGAAATTTTGAAACAGTATAATGAACTTGATTTTTCTGACCAGTTTAGATGTTACTAACATTACAGAGAATTCTGTATTTCTGTGTTCTCCTTTTTTATCTCATAAAAGCAATAAATAAACCCATGAGTTTTTTAGTTAAATGTGTTAATTTGAAAATGCTCTTTAATAAAATATCTTTCTTTAATAGGTATCATAAACTTTTCTGGAAACTAGACTTTTACATTTTAATTTCTTTTGAGTCAAGCCCTCATTTATTTTAGGCTGCCTTTGAACTGCCTCTATCTCTTAAATCCTGGGATTAAAGGTAGTGCTGGGGATAGAACACAGGTGCTTCATGCATGCACTCTACCAACTGAATACATCTCCATCTTTTATTTTTTATTTTACTTGGCAAGGTTTCATGAAGCCCAAACTAGTCTTGAGTTCACTATGTAGCCAAGAACAACCTTGAACTTGTGATCCTCCTTCCTCCACCTCCCAAATGCTGGGGTTATGATCCTACACTAACCTGGTAAGGAACTGTTTGAGCACTTCTACTTTAAGTGACTATGCAGTGCATGGAGAAAGTGAAGAAAACTGGACCAAATTTCCTAAAAAGTTTCCACTGAAACCTACTATGTCAGCCAATGAGTCTGTCACTGATTTCCTGTTCTTATCCATAACCTCTTCTAGAATCTAATAAAAAGGGGAAGGGAACTTAACCTCTGGATTGCTGTCACCAGTTATTTTAAATTTGCTCTAGTAAGGTCATATGTTCTAGACCATTTGTCTTGGCAGGTAAAGTTCAACTTCTTCTAGGTATGTTTCTCTTTCCCTCTCTTTCTCCATCTCTCTCTCTTTCCACATATACCTCTCTCTCTCTCTCTCTCTCTCTCTCTCTCTCTCTCTCTCTCTCTCTCTCTCTCTCTCTCTCTCTCTCGTGTGTGTGTGTGTGTGTGTGTGTGTGTGTGTGTGTGTGTGTGTGTGTGTGTGTGTGTATTTCATGTATGTATATCTAAAAGAGCCTTATACTCATTATGTAGCCAGCTTTGAACTCATAAAACTGCTTCAGCCTCCCAAGTACTAGAATTACATGCTTATGCTACCCCACCCTCCCTTTCCCCCCATTATTTCTTGTATGCATGCATTTGGTGTATTTGCTTCCTTGACAGTTTTTGTGTTAATTGTACATTTTAAAACTTTTATTTTAAAAGTTATATTTAAAAACCACTGCATCATTTATCTTTTTGTTAAGATTTTTTGTTTTACTTACATGTTGCTTTTCTGGCTTGTTCCATTAAACCCTATAGTTTTTGTTTGTTTGGTTTGGTTTGGTTTTTGTTTGTTTGTTTGTTTCTTTAGAGACAGGATTTCTCTTTATTGCTTTGGTGCCTGTCATGGAACTCACTCTGTAGACTGGGCTGGCCTCAAACTCACAGAGATCCACCTGCTCCTGCCTCTTGAGTGCTGGGATTAAAGGCATGCACCACCACCACCTGGCAACCCTATAGTTCTAAAACTTAAAATTAATTATTTTCATCACTCGGTCTTGAACCTAGAACTTGTACATGCTAGATAAATTCTGTCATTTAACTGTATGCTCAGCCTTTTTATTTTTTATTTTATTTATTTTGAGATGGATGTCTCAGTTATCTTGGCCTAGAACTTGTGATTTTCCTACTTCAGACTCCTAAGTAATTGAGATTACAGGACTGTTCCACCAACTCCTGCAGCTCTCCTCTCCCACTCTCTCCAGGGTCTCACTATGTAGTCCTGGCTGTCCTCGAACTCTCAGAAATCCACCTGCCTTTCCATCCTGAGTGCTGAGATTAAAGGTATGCACCACTATGCCTGGCTTTAGGTCAGTTTTATTAAGAGGTTGGGACTGCCTCAGATTAAGCTGTAGTTTAAATTTGCGTTTCCCTGATGATTTGTGTGTGTTGAATATTTTTAAAAATAGTTATTGGCCAATTGTGTTTTTCCTTTGTAAAACTGTCTATTCAATTCCATTAGCCCATTTCTTGATTGGTAGTTTTATTTCCTTGCTAATTAATTTCTGTTCTTTGTAAATTCTGGGTATTAGTTCCTTGTCTAAAGTATAGCTGATAAAGATTGTCTCTCGTTCTGTGGGCTGTGTGCTCTGCTTGAGATACACTTTATTCCAGTCATAATGGCTATGATCAAGAAATCTGACAGCAAATGTTGGAAAGGCTATGGGGAAAGAGGAACCCTATTCAATGCTGATGTGAGTGCAAATTAATATAGCTATTATAGAAATCAGTTTGGGGGTTCATCAAAAATTAAAAATAGATCTACTATATGACCCAGCTATTCTACTCCTGGCATATACCTAGTGAACCCCATATCTTACCATAGATATATTTAAACATGTTTATTGCTGCCCTATTTAAATAGCAAGGAATAGAACCAACCAAGATGTCTACCAATAGATAGTCAAAACTTAAAACTTGTTACATATATGTATGTATGTATGTGTATATATATAATTAATCTTTAAAGAAAACTGAAATTACAAAATTTGCAGGAAAATGGGTAGACTCATTACTCATTATGTGTAATATTAAGTGAAGTCACCCAACCTTAGAAAGAAAAATCTTCACATTTTCCTTCATTTGTGGATCCTTCATGCATACGTGTAAACAGCTGTGTGGGTATATTATAACATTTAGAAAGGAGTCAAAGAAAGAGTAATATTAAGTGATGAGGAAGGATGGAATGCTGTCAAAAAGACACACTAATTGTGTTTCTAGTTTCAACTCTGTTATTTTTTTCTTTTTTTGTGGTGGGTAAGTGCATAAAAATGTAATTGATTGTGAGATTGTAAAACTCTAAAGGAAGTTCCATGGCTTTAGGATGGCTATGGTAACTGTATAGAAGTTCTCTAAGATTCATAGGATTTTAGGCAGGGCAAGAATTTGAGTGACTCTCTTAATCTAGCTGCATGATGTTTTCATTTGTAGGTTCATTATAATAAAGTGATTTTTATTTTTAAAAATGTGGTTGAAACAAGAATTTTCCCTGTATTTTACTAAATAATTCTAATATGCTATGTAATTTAACTATTCACTTGTCTTTGAATGTTTGATATGCTGTCTTGTATATAAGTGTTTTCTCTCCATATACATGTAGTATATATTATTTTGTATAAAGTAATTTGTCTATAAATCTTTATACACATCTCTGATTATTTCTTTAAATTTTGTTGTCCCAAAAGGCAGGGGCAAACTTTACTTCTACTGTGAATACCTCAGTCTTCCAATGTTCACTAGGATATAACATTTGAGACTAGCATTCCAGAAGCTGAATTTGCCAGTTCTTTCAAAACACGTGAACATAAATGGAAAATTCAACCACCCATTTCAGTGATTTGCTTACAGGCCACTGATGGGCCAAAATGCAGTCTGGATTGGCAGTTGCTCTGCATCTGCAAACATTTGTGCAGAACTAATTTCAATAGCAGATGTTGGAAATATTTGAAAAACAAAAACAAAAAATGGTAGCCTCCCCCCTGAGAAAGTTGGACCTATCCCGTGACTTCTCAGATGCCCCATAACCCTTTTAGCCAGAGTTTCATTCCTAAAATACCTTATTTTCTTTCCTTTCCTTTTCATGTGAGAAGTTTCAGAAATACTTAAGGGAATCCAGCTTCAGATTTGTGGTTTTGCTTTAGTTGTCCCCCTACGATGCTGTTAAGAATAAAATATTTTGTCTGCAATTAAAACTCATCCATGAAAGATTTCATTTTGATCTTTGGGGTACCCAGACTTCATTTACATTATATCTAAAAGAAAGCCTGTTTTACCTGGCATGGCGATATGTGCCTGGAATCTCTGCTACTTGGAAGGTTGAGTCAGGAGGATAATACGTCCAAGGCCTGCCTGGACAGTTTAGCCATGATCTATCTCAAAAATAAAAAAGTAATTTTAAAAAGGAATGTTTATATAGCTCAGTATAGAACACTTGTCCTACTATTTACAATGCTCTGGGTTCAATCTCTAGTTCTTAAAAACAAAACAAACAACAGTATTTCTTCTTTTGTATCAAAAGCTACAGGAATAAAGAACTTTAATAGTTATGTTTGTTTCCCAGGTGGACAATAAATGCATGGTTATACCAGTAGGAATCGGCTGAAACAGTGTCTCAATAACACCATATACGGATTTTAGACTAAGAGATCTGTGTTACACAAGTCTAAAAGAGCTTACACAAATAGAACCTTGTGGAATCTAGTCAGGATCCTCACAGGTCAGTTTAATCAACTCTGCTTCTTTATGGAACTTTATTATTGCTGAAAGGTTAAATTATTTTGTTACTTGATTTTTAAATTTATTTTTTATACTAGGATATACATTCACAAGGTTAAAAAGTTAAAAAGTTATAAAAGGTATATAGTAAAGCCTTCTTCTGATGCTGTCCCCTGGTCATGCAGCTTTTACAATGAAGATTAGTTTTCTGTCTCCTAGAATTCTGTGCACAGACATGTGCATCTTTGTGTGTACGAATGCTTTTCCTCTCTGTTACACTATGCACCAGTACTGGTTCTCAGCCTTCCTAACACTGTGTGTAACTGTGTGTCACTGTGTGTCCCGGCACGGGTGTGTGGGTTCACCAGGGTCCGTGGAATGAAGACTCAGAGGCATCTTAAGAATGAATATAGCCTTTCATGGCTGCGGGGGGGGGGGGGGGGGGGGGGGGTCCAACCTCAAAGGACTGAAGCACTTTTCCTTCACCTAGGGCATTTTTATTTACTCTCTATTTACAGTTTAGCCAGTTAATTTCCATACCTAAAAGGAGCTCCCAGAGACCAAATGCCAGGTGCAAATTACTTGATTTATCAGGGACTGAGGTTTTCCGGGTTTCCTGAATCAAGTTTTGCATAAGCCTTTGATCCTTGGGGGACTTTCTGATCCTTGACTCTCAGACAAGATTCACATAGGGCAATAAGAGAAACAAAAGGTGTGGTTAAACAAAGGAAGGAGTAGGGCTAGGTACTGCTCTCTGGAGCCAGGAGCTCAGCAGGAATGCACTACAGCTGTGACTCTTTAATACAGTTCTTCACGTTGTGGTGACCCCAACCATAAAATTATTTTCATTGCTACTTCATAGCTGTAATTTTGCTACTGTTATGAATTGTAATGTAAATATCTATGTTTTCTGATGGTCTTAGGTGACCCCAGTGAAAGGTTGAGAACCCGTGTTGTAGACCTGTTCTGTACCCTACCTTCTCTCACTTAGTCTGACTTAGAAATATTTCCCTATTATTACATAAAGTTTCCTTGCTGCTATTTATTCTCAAATAGAATTCCATTTGTATAGATGTACCACAGTGTATTTAACTAGGCTCTGAGCTTTTGCTTTTATAATAAATGCTTCAGTGAATAGCATTGGGAAAATACCATTTCACATAATTATAATAAATTTTCAGAAATGGAGTTGCTGGGCCAAAGGGAATGTATAATTTTATTTTTTTTAATGGACATAAAGCTAGGATAGGACCCAAGGATTCAATCTTAACCAAACCTGAGAAGAAATGAAGGTCATAGTTAGTTAGATATTCTGATCTGTGTCATTAAATCCAGTGACTTTAAAATGATTTCCTTCAAATAAGTAAAAATAACAAAATGCTAAAATAATTCCTTTCAGTTTGGTGACCAATAAATCAACTTTAACATTTTAAATTATTTCGTTATTGGCTTGAATAGTTCAAAGATACTATATAATTCTAAAGGAAGTTTATTTATTCAACTTAAATTTTTTTGGAAATTTTATATGTATGGGTATTTTGCCTGCATGCATATCTATGCACCACGTATATGCCTGGTGTCTTTGGAGGACAGAAGATGTCCAGGAACTAGAGTTACAGATGGTTATAAGACACCATGGGGGTACTGGGAATCAGCCCCAGGTCCTCTGGAAGACAGCAAATGCTCTTGATCAGTGATCCATCTCCCCAGTCCCTAGTTATTCAGCTTTTTTTTTTTTTTTAAGCCTACAGCACCTGGTATTCCCAGGCAGTCTCCCACCCAAGTACTAACCAGGTTCAACCCTGCTTAACTTCTGAGATCAGACTTTTTTTTTCTTTGAGACAGGGTTTCTCTGTGTAACAGCCATGGCTGTCCTGGACTCAGAGAGAACCGCCTGCCTGTGCCTCCCAAGTACTGGGATCAAAGGCATGTGCAACGCCTGACTCCTTTTATTTTGTTAATTTTAATAGAACTAATTTTCCTAGACGGGCCTCAGATCCAAGCATTCCTTCTGTGTCAGACTGCCCAGTACCTGTGACTACAGATCTGACACTGCTAGCCTCTGGCTAGCAAGATGACTTTAAATTCTTTTGCAGTGCTCTGAGTGTACACATTTAAGAGTTCTTATTACATGACACCATTATCTTTGCCCATAGGGAGCAAAGTAAAAACAGTCTGAGTGAAAATTCACTAAGAACACCCTTTACTAGTATATTATAATCTATACTTTATTTCTTCACATATTTCTCTCCAGTAAGTGGTGTGCTCGCTTGACATTTTTTTTTCATTTTTTTTTTTTTTAAGTTGGGATGCCTGTGCTGGAGAGCTCAGCAGTAAAGTGCTGTGAATATTGCTCTGTATAAATAAAATGCTGATTGGCCAGTAGCCAGGCAGGAAATATAAGCAGGACAAGCAGAGAAGGGAATTCTGGGAAGTGGAAGGCTGAGGTGGAGGAGACACTGCCAGCCATGACCATGAGTTACCAACATGTAAGATACTGGTAAGCCATGAGCTATGTGGCAAGGTATAGATTTATAGAAATGGGTTATATTTAAGATGTAAGAACTAAATAGCAAGAAGCCTGCCATGGCCATACAGTTTGTAAGCAATATAAGTCTCTGTGTGTTTACTTGGTCGGGTCTGAACAGCTGCGGGACTGGCGGGTGAGAGAGATTTATCCTGACTGTGGGCCAGGCAGGACTGCAGAAAACTCTAGCTACAGTAAAGAGCACTTGCTGCTCTTGAAGAGGACCCAGATTAGTTCCCAGCTCCCACATAACACCTTACAATTGTCTGAAACTTCAGTTCCAGGGGATATGATACCCTCTTCTGGACTGAGCAGGCACCAGGCATGCATGTGGTACACAGACATACTTGTAGGCCAAACATTCATGCCCATAAAATAAAAATAAATCTAAAAAATTTGAGATACTTATTTTAATATTTAGTTATAAAAATTATGTTTGCAAAATTCCCCCAATATTAAATTTTCATTATTTAAAAGGTATTTAATTTTATTTATAAGTATATGTGTGTGTGGGTCTGTGTGTATATGTGCCATGTGTGTGCTTGTGCTCTGGAGGCCAGAGGAGGACATCAGCTTCCCTAGAACTGGAGTTACAGGTTGTTGTGAGGTGCCTGAGGTGGATGCAGGGAAGTAAACTTGTGTCCTCTACAAGAGCAGTATGTGCTTCTAACCACTGATCCATCTCTTAAGGCCCTACTGTTTTCTTTCCTTTTTTTTTTTTTTTTTTTAAAGAAAAGATCTTGCTGAGTAACGCAGGCTGGCCTTGAAGTCACAATCCCCATGCTTAGTCTCCTAAGTGCTTGTAGGCATCGATTATAGACAAGTTCCACCACATTCCACCTTGTTTTCTTAAATGTGTTTATCAAAGACCTTAGGGTTTTTAATTGTTAAAATCGATTTTATAATTTTCTTATTTAATGGTTTGTGCTTTTTGTATTTTTAAGAAACCTTTATATAACCCAATGTCATCAATATTTTTCTCCTATATTGTTTTTCTAGAAGTTATATCTGGGTTTAAAATAAAAACATTGATTCTTTTATGAGAACTGAGTAGTTGCTCCATCCTTGAGGCTCAGTGCTCAGCAGTCTCTCACTCACTGGGGCTGCCCACAGCTGTTTAGCTGCTCAGTCCACAAAGTTAGGCCTCACATACTCTGGTGCTGAAAACCCAGAAAGTTCCTGGGGAGCTGTTAATCCTTAGTCCATGATGGAAGTCTGGGAAGGAGCCAGCAGCAGAAGCAACAGGTCAGATCAACTCAGGGCAAAGGGAGAGGTCAAGCCAGCAACCTTCCTTCCTTTGGTTTTAAAATCTGGGTTGCTACCAGAAGGTGCCGCCCAAAATGGTGTGTGTGCGGGGGGGGTGGGGGTGGGGTGGGGGGGTGTCTTCCCACATCAATTAAAGCAATCTGGACAATTCTCTAGGTAAGGCTCCCAACTCAGGTGATTCTAATTTGTGGCAAGATGCTATTAAAACCAGCCATAATAGATTACATTTAGTTTGTTCTCAAGATCTTATTTGTTTGTTTTATTTTTGTTTGTTTTTGTTTTTTAAGACAGGATTTCTCTGTGTAACAGCCCTGGCTGTCCTGGAACTCACTCTGTAGACCAGGTTGACCTCGAATGCAGAGATCTGCCTGCCTCTGCCTCCCAGTGCTGAGATTAAAGATATGTGCCACCACCACCTGGCTTTAGTTCTCAAGATCTTTACTTCTCTCATTCCCTACCAGCGTCTGATGTTTGTTAGTACAACAGTCAGCCAAACAACGAAAGAAGGATTGTTAAATTTACTATTTTTAGTGTTCTCGTAAAAGATACTTCCTAATTAGTTTGTATTCAATAAAAAAGGTGATTTATGAATGACAAATATTATGAAACATATTGACTAATCATCAAACAGATAAAGGAGTACCACTTTATTTATTTTTGATGCAGGAACTCATGTATCCCAGGCTTGCCTTCTTAGCCTCCTGCCTCAACCTCCACAGTGCTGGGATTACGGGCATATATCAGTATACTCAGTTTATAGGTACTAAGAATCTAATTTAGGGCTTTGTGCAGATAGAACACTATCAACAGAGCTACATCCCCAAACATATGTCAGTTTAAATGCCAGGTATTATACACAATAATGAGTGAATTAAGTAGACCTGATTTTTAACTCATAAATTTTACAGTATAGAAGTACACACACACACACACACACACACACACACACACACACACACACACACACATTGGTGAAATTATTAAGGCCACTCCACGTAGTTAAAAGGAGATTTATTTAATGGCATAACTTACAAATTAAGGGATAGGTAGGTCGTGGGGTCTGGGGAAGGTGTATTGCAGTCCAGCGGTGTTCTCTGGAGCTCTGCTTGGCCCACCTCCACCATCCCGGGTCCCGGAACAGAGAGAGAGAGAGCGTGAGCGAGCCAGCGAGCCAGCCAACCAGCGCACTCGCCCATCCAGATCTCGGGTCTCCAGGCGCCTCCCTTGGCCCTGCCTTGTAGGCGTGACAGTTGCCAAAGTCTCAATGGGGGTTGGAACTTCCAGATCAAAGCTGGAATGGCTACCCACTACATCTCCCCCTTTTTGTCTAAATAAGAAAGTTCTAACCTAATACAAGACTATATACAAAGGAATGGTTATCAAATATTGTCCAGGAATAATGAGGGATAATGACCTAGATAAGATGGAACTACAACCAATGCAAACAATATCAAGCAAGAAACACATACTAAAATCCAGAGAAGTATAGAGCATAGGTAAATGGCATGTTACAAAGATCATTCCAAAAGGTGTCCTATCCTAAAGAACCTGAATCTAATACTTAATATGTTCTATCTACTAAGTTGTAACTATAACTGTTAGTCTTCAATCCCATCAAAGACCTGAGAAGGAATATAATGGTACCTGAGAAATGGTAGATGGATGCAAGCAACTTTCGGGAATCTTGCAAGAGTAGACCGAGACAGCTGGCAGCCTGGACAGTCACCTAATGTTTCTCAGCATTATTGGTGCATTCAAATTGGCTACAGGCCTAAACTATCTGACAGACCATTTTCAGAAGCAAGAATTTTGAAAGACCATCTTACCCTGTCTTGGCAGAGTACAGTGGTCGCTTTCCTTGTGTCCCGCTTGTCCAGAAAGGACAGCATTGCATTTGTACTGTCAGCTGTCGAGGCAGGGCAGTTCTTTGCCCAGTAGGCCATATTGTGCCAAGAAGACAAACTTCCAAATGGAAATGTCTTAGAAGCCCAACATTCTCTCAGGATCAAATTGGTGCAGCCAGGAGCAATTGTGTCTCACGTCAACAGAATTCTAAGTTATTTAAATGCCATATTCTCTAGGTCTATGAAGTGTTTGAAGATTACCTGTCCATCTGACCTATGTATCTGTAAATCTGGATAACCTAACTAATGTAACTATAGAGATGACAAGCACAGGTGACTATAAATCTATAAGTCTTATCTACTGAAATAACCTAAGGACTAAGGCTTCACGTAAACAAGGTAAACAGTCTATAAGCAAATGTATGGTAAAGAACGATGACTTCAAAATTGTGACAATACATAAGATATTTATAACAGAGGTAGGAATATATAGTGCGATATGCAATATGACAATAATCTTAAATATATATCAATATACCGAATATCCTAAACAGAAGTAGAACATACATAAAGTATGACAGATATAAATTTACATTTGTATCAATATACAAATATTTTAAACAGGAATATAAAAATAGTTTACATTTGTATCAACATATAAGAATCCATAACAGTGTAAATTACAGTGCAAATTATCTAAGGTTGCTATTTTACTAAATTTGTTTACTAGTATATACAATAATCTACCATAATATCTTTTTTTATATTTTTTATTTATTATTTATTTATTTTTTTTAGGTTTTTCGAGACAGGGTTTCTCTGTGCAGCTTTGTGCCTTTCCTGGATCTCGCTCATCTAGACCAGGCTGGCCTTGAACTCACAAAGATCCGCCTGCCTCTGCCTCCCAAGTGCTGGGATTAAAGGCGTGCGCCACCACCGCCCGGCAATAATCTACCATAATATCTTATGCCTATCCATTTGGCCCTGCCTTGTAGGTGTGACAGTTGCCGAAGTCTCAATGGGGGTTAGAACTTCCAGATCAAAGCTGGAATGGCTACCCACTACACATACAAAATAATGCTCCTGAAAACTGAATTGATTCTACAAGCTGTTAATGAGTCACAGCCTATGGTTTGGAAAAAATACTTATTTGAGTAGACTTTTGTTCTTAACTGCATTTGGAGATGTGGTAGTTTGAATGTAATTGGCCCCCATAATCTCATAGGGAGTGGCACTATTAGGAGGAGTGACTTTGTTGGAGTGGGTATGGACTTGTTGGAGGAAGTGAGTCACTGTGGGGGTGGGCTTTGAGGTTTCTCTGCTCAGGATACCACCCAGTGTCTCAGTCGACTTCCTGTTGCCTGCAAGATGTAGGACTTTCAGTTACCTCTCCAGCACCATGTCTATCTGCACGCTGCCATGCTCCCCACCATGATGATAATGGATTGAACCTCTAAAACTGCAAACCACCACCTCAATTAAATGGTTTCCTTGCTAACGTCTTCAGAATTTGCAGTCCTTAAAATTATTATTATTCTCAAAATTACCTGTTCCCTAAGAGATTTGAGAGTGAGTAGAAAGTAACTAGTAAAGAAATGTATCTATCATTTATTTCTGTAATGGTAAAACATACACAGAAAACCTGAAGAACTAGTGAGAAAATCCAAAGTCCCTTTTTTCCTTTGATTGACTGGGATGGAGGAGTGGTACACAGGTGCTACTCAGACACACATCCCGAGCAGTCACTGAAGGGGGCTTTATGAGCCCTACTTCAAACATATCTTTGTTACAAAATCTAAAGTTGGTTAACAAAGCTTTAAAATGAAAGGTGGGGCTAGCCATTTATCTCAGTTTGTACTTGTTTGAAAACAGAGGATGATGTTTCAGAAATTTGAAATTACACACTTTGTTTTTTGTTTTTTCTAGACAGGGTTTCTCTGTGTAGCCCTGGCTGCCCTGGAGCTCACTCTGTAGACCAGGCTGGTCTTGAATTCAGAGATCCACCTGCTTCTGTCTCCCAAGTGCTGGGATTAAAGGTGTGCAACACCACTGCCTAGCATTTTTTTCTTTCTTTTTTCTTTCTTTCTTTCCTTTTTTTTGTTTGACACTCCTTAATTGGAAGAAAATGTATTATGTTTTCTACTTGTATTAGTCAGGGTTTTCTAGAGGAACAGAATTTATAGAATAAATGTATTCAGTTCAGTTTTCAGAAACATCATTCTGTGTGTGTGTGTGTGTATGTGTGTGTGTGTGTGTGTGTGTGTGTGTGTGTGTGTGTGTGTCCAACAGAAGTGTGGCTCAGATTAAAGGTGTATCTTCCTACCTCATAAAATCTGGATTAAGATGCTTCTTTCTGCCTCAAAGATCCAGATTAGAAGTGGGTCTTCCCACTTCAAAAGATTTAATTATAAAAACCCTCACAGGTAAGCACAGCCATTTGGGTTTTAGTTAATTCCAGAGGTAGTCAAACTGACAACCAAAAATAGCTATCACACTACTGTAATTAAACCTAAAGGGCAGAAATGGAAGTTTTTATTTTTTAAATTACTAATGGGATTGAATTTATTTATTTATTTATTTATTTATTTATTTATTTTGTGTATGTGTGTATATGTGTATGTACATGTGCCATAGTACACATGTGGAGGTCAGAGGACAACTTGTAGGAATCCATTCTCTCCTTCTACCATTCAGGTTCTGGGAATCAAACTCATGTCATCAAAATTGGTGACAAGTGCCTGTACCAGTTGAGCCATCTTGCTGGCCCCACCTTGAATATTTCTAACCACACTCCTTCCTTTTATAAATTCACACAGCACTAACATTGACTTTAAATGTGGTCTTGTAGTGGAGTTTCTAGAAAGTATAGGGTTAGATTTCACTTCTTGTTAGGCTGGTACCCGTTCTAATAGAGTTGTTACAGCAAATGGAAGACAGTAGATCATCATATTCAAACTATATTTCTAACTTACTAGCCAATTACCAGTCCAAATTCCCAATGTTGTTTTCATACCTATATTTGTTCACTATCCAGTGAGAACAATGATATAGTCCTTTTTTTTTAAGATTTATTTATTTATTATGTACACAGAAGAGGGTGCCAGATCTCATTACAGATGGTTGTAAGCCACCATGTGGTTGCTGGGAATTGAACTCAGGACCTCTGGAAGAGCAGTCGGTGCTCTTAACCTCTGAGCCATCTCTCCAACCCAAATGATATAGTCTTGAGACAACTAAAAAATTGAAAGGTTCTTGGGTAGTTTGTTTTCTCAAGTTAGACAAAACCAGAATATTTTGAAAGAATCTTCTTACTTGTGAGAAATAGAGACAATTTCTCTTTAGATTCATGCTACTATGACAACTAATAGATTTTGGAGTAGAAGAGCATTTTCTTCTTTCAGAGAACTCCTTCCTCTAAGTAAGGCGATTTCTCCTTGAACATCCTACTTTTTAATAGTCCTGCCCAGGCTCAGACAACTCTAGATCTCAGAACCTGACTGTCAAGACATCTGGTTCTACAGGATGTAACATCTGTCATTTTGCTTTGTTCAGGGTTCTGCCTAGACTTAGCTTCTTTTTTGGGCAGACTAATGTCCAATACAAGAAGTCTATGACTAGGCTTCAGGATTTTCTCTGGAATTAGGCCAAAAACCAGCCTAAACTTATAAGTATTAGTATTCATCTCTTCTACCTGTGTGGTCTGAACTCTGTACAGAGGTCAGAACAGACTTTGGATCTTCCTGTGTTTGCTCATCTCTGGGAAAAAGCCATTGACAAAGGAAACTCATCTTTTCCTGGAGATTTCTTTTCAGAGGAATTTCTTTCTGTGGCAGTAATCAAATAGATCATCAAAAGATCCATGCTAATCCTCTGGCCTGTGAAGAATGACTCTGACCTATGGCTTGTGTTTTTCTGACCTTTTATCCTCTCCTTGATACTCTTCTCTGTTGGTCTATAGTCTACTTGCCCTTATGGTTGGAGCTAAAGTCTTGTCTTGGCCAAAGGCTTAACATCCAGGATGTTTCCCTTGTGGCCCCGGTAAGCTTACAGAGTACCTTGAAAACTTCAGTGGTCCCACTGGGTCTTGTGAGAGGCCAGGCTGATTGAGTCAAGGGAACAGCTTTGTGGCAAGCTCTGAAGTCCTGCATGTAATTTCAGCTTGACTTACAAGAAAGTTGCTCTTTAAGATATGGGGCATCCAATAACTTCATTACTTGATGGCTCAGCAGTCAAAGGCTAGGCTCACAACCAAAAAGATAAGAGGTACTCTTTGAAAGTTGGAACCCCTAAACTAACATCCCCTTTAGCATTTCTCACCACAATGGCAGTCTTGATATCTCCCAATTATGATTTGGGATATAAGACTCATTGCTATTGACTTTCTCCCTAGAGTCTCTGGCCTTTGAAATATTTTCTGGATTTGTCTCTAAAATCCTTTTCCTAAAGTGAAAACTAAGAAAATGCTCTATCTTATCTTTACTTTTCTTTTTAGTTCTATTTATATGTTTATGTATGTATGTATGTATGTATGTATGTATGTATGTATGTATGTATTTATTGTTTTTTCAGAAGACAGGGTTTCTCTGTGTAGCCCTGGCCTTCCTGAACTCACTCTGTAGACCGGGCTGACCTCGATCCCAGAGATCTATCTGCCTCTGCCTCCAGAGTCCTGGGATTAAAGGCATGCACCGCCACTGCCGCCATCACCCAGCAGGTCTCTATTTTTTAGACAGGGTCTTATGTAGCCCATACAGTTCTCAAACTTGCTATTTACCTGAGAGCAGGTAATCTTTGATCCTCCAGTTTCCAGCTCCTAAGTTCTGGACTTACAGGAGTGCACCAGCAAGCTTGGATCCTTGGTTTTGAAACAGGATCTCAGTAGGTAGCCCAGACTGGCTTGGCAGCTATTATCATTCTAATTCAGTTTCCCAGTGCTGAGATTAAAGCATGTGCCACCATTTCTGGCAAGAAATGCCTGTTCTTTATGAGTTTCTCCTCTCTAGACCCCATTGCTTCTCTGATCTCTAGTTATGAGGCATTTCTATTTTATGGCTAGAATTTTTCTTAAAAGATACTTCTCTTATCCCTTTGCTCATTTCTTGACATTGCTCATCTTGTGGTTAGCTCTGGTCTCTATCTCTGTTAACTGTCCACATAAGGTCTCACATTCCCAGATTATTTTCTATGATGTTTGATGAAAGCAGTTGAAAAGCTTTTCTTCCTTCAGAGGATGAGGGAAAATCACACAGGCCTATGACCAATATTTGATAGAGATCCTTCTCAGAATTATCTGGTGGGAAATTAGCTTCATTATGTCATCCTGTCTCCAGTCTGCGTGAGAATTTCCCCCTTGTCGGCTTTGCTGTGATATCAGACCCTGAAATATGGGTAGCACAGAAGAAAGTGGTAGTCTAAGGCAGAATCTGTAAGTGAGCTTCTCTCCCTTTAAACAGTTTTCTAGAATCATCAAAAGCAGCAGCTCCTCCCAGTGCCACACCTGACACTGAATATGTTATAGGTTTAAGTGATTTGGTGGCTGTATGACTATTTATTCAAAGTCTCAGTAATCAGTCCCTTTGAAAGTGAATACCTACCGGAGGCTCACCGTCTTTTACTTCTTTCACCATAGTCTAGTTAATTAACTATGCTGCAAAAATGATTTGGCTATATCATATGTATATATGTGTATATATATATGTATATATACATATGATATGGCTATATTAGTATGAGATGTTGTAGTCAGAAAGCTATGAAAGAAATTAGTTGTGAATACAAAATCATCACTCACTTAAGTTCATTTCAGCCTGTTGGTCTTTAATTTTAGGTATATGGAGTCTTCCTTGCTAATCAACTAGCTAATCAGCTAATTTCTCCTCTAGTACTATACATTTTTCAGTTCTCTTATTTGTTAATGAAATCAAGCTCTTCACTTGCAGGGAAATAGGCCTAATCCTTGGGTTCTGAGTAAACACTATTCTTCTCACAATCACCTGAAACCTGATTGGTAGTGTCTCGGAATCCTATCTCAGTAACACTGATCTTTCTGTTCTTGTCTTTCTTTCCTGGCAACATCTCCAGACAAATGTCCAAAAGAGGTTTGTCTTGCTCTTCTTTCTCCGTATCTTATTGCTTTCTGAAGTTCCCTGGTTTCTAGAAAATAGCCTTCTTTTTTTCAGTTCTAAACTCCATTCTCCCAGAGAAATAACAGAGCTTCAGCTCTTTACACGCTACAGAAGCATAGGGATCAGATTATGGGCACACACCTTAGCATCTCTGAAACCCAACTGGCTTTCATAGCCCAGGTTCCAAATCAAGCTACATGTGATGTTTTTGTCTGTCTGATTATGTGACAGAGATTGGGGGAGTTGGTGGATGCGTTTAAAACCACAAATAGTTCCAATATACTGGTCTGAGTAGAGAAATGAAGAACTAGAATTCTAAGGTTTTTAGAACCGTAATGATAACATGTAAGGTGATTTACCTAATAAATGGGGTCCAACAAGAATTATATGCTATAAATATACACAGAATATAAGGTTGTATATAGTGCCTTGTGCTAGATGGGTGTTCCCATGAAGTTCCCGTGAAGAAGAAAACTAGGTTTTTTCTTTAATTCTCACAAAGAACAGGAAGGAATTAAGCTGCTAACTTGTTAATAGCAGAAGCCTAATGGAAAAATGGAAAATAGTAGAGTAAACCAGTCTGCATAGATTCTGTTTCATCTGCGAACCACATAATTTGCAGCTCAAGTCTTGAATCCAAGCCCACTCCCCCGATTCATTTATTTACTTTTTTACTTATTGAGACAGGATCTCACTATGTAGCCCTGGCTGGCCTGGAACTTGCTCTGTAGGCTGGCCTCAAACTGAGAGAAATCCATCTGCCTCTGTCTCCCAATTAATGAGATTAAAGGCATGTGCCATAATGTCCAACGTATTTCTCTTGTATATTGAGATTCTAGGTCCAGAAATTGTGAAATGTTGCTGCCGTTTTTCCTTATTGTTTTCTTTGTAGACTTTGAATCTGGATTAAATATCTAGCATTGGCTTTGCTTTTTCTTATCTTTATGAATTTGTTTATTACTTGCTACTGTTTTTTTGAATGATTATTTTTTAGACTCTATCATGGTACACTAAGTGTAAGTTCTACTGTGTGTGTGTTTTCATAAAATATAAGTAATTATCTTTATTTAAACTGATGAACCTGTACATATGAATAGCTGCTTTTGCATCCCTCTAGAAATACCCTATTTTATTTTTCTTTTTATGACTTTACTATAATTACAAGTTTAGGAAATATAAGCATGCTCTATGAATGTTTCTGTGAGGATACACATACATTTCTGAATCATCTTTATATAAACTATAAATAGCTTATTTCCAATAAACTGATTTTTTTTTCTGCACTGGTCTCAAAATCTTCCAAAATATTTTTGTTTTCCTCCTTACTCCTGACTTGTAAACTTATTGTCCTTTATTAACTCTTACTCTTTATGTATGAAGACACTGACTCTTTTTTATTCAGAGTTCCAATGCTCTTGATGGTTTTTCTTGTATTTTATTTATTTAGTATGTGTAGGTGTGCATGCCGCAGCACACATGTGGAGGTCAGAGGACAATTTAAGAAGGTCAGTTCTCTCTTTCAACCATTTAAGTTCCTGGTGTCAAACTCAGGTGGTCAGGCTTACCAACAATCACCTTTACCTTCTGAGGTGTCTCACCAGTCTAAAGACACTAATTTTTACTAGTGACAAATAGATTTTGTTCTAGATTTCTTTTCTGTTTTTTCAGCTCCAACTGTTTTTCTTTTGTACTTGGAACTAAAATGCAAAACAAATTTCATTCGAGTTCAATAAAAAATATCTGATAGAAACTAAGGCTAGCAAAATCTCCTATTCCCCTTCAGGAAATTATCCTTTTGAGTAATTCTGATTTCTTCTTGGCATCCACAGTTCTTCCTTAAGTTAGTATTAAAAGGCACATGTCTTTAGTTCCAGCACTTGGGAGGCAGAGGCAGGAGGATATCAGTGAGTTCAAGGCCAGCCTGGTCTACAAAGGGAGTTCTAAGACAGCTGGGGCTGTTACACAGAGAAACCTTCTCTCAAAAAACAACAACAAAAATGTTTAAAGCTCTCAAGAGCTCAAACAGGCAGTACCATATATTTTAACATCCACAGCAATCATCCACCTAGGAGAAGCTGAATCCCAGTAGTCTCTATCCCCCAACCCTTTATCATATAGATTAAATATGGAAGTGGGTGGTAAAGCATTTCTATTTTGGGTTTCTGAATTTCCAGGCTAAGGTTAAATTGCTGAACCTTTTTCTTCCCTCCATGCTCGGAGGACAAAATAATCAATGTGGTTATCTCTTGGCACAGTAGCAATGATTTAATTGTGGTAGTGGTTTCACTCTTTAAGTTGCAGGACTTACTGCTGTAGACTTACTGTTTTCCAGTCTTTCTATATCTGAGGAAAATATGTGTTCTCAATACAGAAAAGACATTTATCTCTTAGTGCAGTTTAGTTGTACAGATGATTTTTCCGTGTCTGGAAAGGCCATTGGAACAGAATCTTGCTGCTTAACTGTTTTCAGGGGAGTGATGTGGTTCCCCCAGCCTAGCTTTAATGCGGGGATTTAAGTGCCGTCTGCAGAAGCACATACTTTGTGCTAGAGGCTCTAACATTTCAGTGCACTCGAAGTAACCGGAAGGCTTGTGAAAAACATGTCTAGGCCTTCCAGCAGATTTTGTTTTTAGTTTTTTAAATGGTATGTAGGATAAGAACTTGTATTTCTGACAAATTCTTAAGTACTTCTGTTGTTTCTGCCACTGGTGGTAGTTTGCGAACCACACTGAGAATCACTTTCTTCCATATTTCATAACCATCCCTTTCAGGGTAGGTGGTTATGTTAAAAAAAGAGAAGGAGGAAAAGACAACAAAAACATGCCACAGTTTAGTGGACTTTTTTAAAATTCAGATTATGTCTATGATAGTATGAAGAGCTACTATAGTAATACGACATCTCTCAGTGTGGGATGAGGTACTATTATAGTAAACATTCAAAAAATGAAATGCAAGACATTGACATTTTAATTATAAATTATTAGTGTGTGTGTGTGAGAGAGAGAGAGAAAGACAGACAGAGAGACAGAGAGAGACAGAGACAGAGAGAGGGAAATGTGTGCTTTAGTATACATGTGAAAGTTACAGACAACTTTGTGGAGTCATTTCTCTTCTTCTCTTCTTCCCTTTGTGCAGTTCTTCCAGGGATTGAACAGGCTTCCAAGACTACACAGCAGCACCTATACCAGCTGAGCCACATTGCCACCCCCCTTATCAATGTTAATTACAATAAAAGACTCAGAAGAGAAAGAGAAGTGTATAATGTTTCACCCCAAAATGAAACTAAAATCCCTGTTAAAAAAATAATAAAAGTTCATTCTCTGCCACTTAATGAATTTGAAGTGTATAATTAGGAATATTGAATGAGATATTAAATGTGAAATGTTTTGCTCTGGTAGCTTTCTGATGAAGTTATTTCATCTTTGAGACAGGTCTCACTTACCATTGAACTTTATTATTTTATGTGTATGGGTATTTTACCTTCATGTCTGTCTGTCTGTGCACTGCATGTATGCCTGGTGCCCTCAGAGACAACTAGAGGTGTTAGATCCTCAGGAACTGGAGTTACAGACAATTGTGAGCAGCAGTGTGGGTGCTGAGAATTGAACCTGGGCACTCTGGAAGAGCAGCTAGTGCTTTTAACTGAACCATCTTTCTAGTCCTAACCAAGTCATTTGCCTAGAAGTTGATATCTGTTTGATCATGTTTGGCCCACAGGTCATATTTTGTCAAACGCTGCATAACAGTGAAGATTCAGCAGGGAGATCCCACTTTAATGCAAATGAAGTTATCATTTTTGAAGTGTCCTAAGATTCTGGGATATTAGCTTTGAAGGATCAGTAAGCTTCAGATTGAAAGATGTGTTCTTTCCAAAGGTGTGGCAAGTGAAGTCACCATTACTCAGATCTGTATTACGTGTAGAGCAGAGGGCAGCAATGCCCTTGCAAATGAAATAGACAAATAGCAGGCCAGAATTAAGAGTCCTTTGGCATAAGTGCTTTGACTGCTTCCCCCACGGACAAGCAAACTTGCTAAGAAGCTCTGAGAAGTGAAGATGTTCCTTTGGCTTCAAATCTCCATGCTGGCTTGAAGCCCACGAGAGGCAGCATTTTATGTAGCCTGCTTGTCTAGTGGAAAGATAAAAACCATGTATTTAATGGAGATTGTTGGTCTCTTAACCATACCTATATACAGGATTATGTCCCATCTTCAATTGATGCTTTCAGACAGTAAGGAAAAATTGCAGTAACTTGCATGCTAAACTACTTACTCATTGAACCTTTGCTGAATGTGCCAAGTCCAGAGACAGAAAATAAAAAGCTAACAATCTAGATGTGGAGAGAGAATCTCTATGGAGAGAGCTAATTGAAAATAGCCGGGCGGCACACGCCTTTGGTCTCAGCACTTGAGAGGCAGAGCCAGGTGGATCTCTCTGAGTTTGAGGCCAGCCTGGTCTACAGAGCGAGATCCAGGACAGGCACCAAAACTACACAGAGAAATCCTGTCTCAAAAAACCAAAAAAAAAAAAAAAAGTTAGAAAATATATTTACAAGGAACTATAGATATATAGAAGAAAGAACCACTAATTCCATCCTTACTTGAACTTTCAAATTTTTCATGTTTATTCAGTCTGATTATTATTACCCCTCAATAGCCATAGATTGTGTCCTTAATAACAGATAATTATATTGCAGATCTGTGCTATTGATCACAAAGAGGCCTGTAAAATACTTTCCTTGGATCATAAGACAATCATTTTCTCTCTACAAAAGGTAACTTCAAATATTCTGCTGCTACTACTGAATTTTTAAGAAGCTATCTACCTATATAAAGTTTTAGTGTGTTTCTCACTGTATGTGCCTGATTTTGTACTTCCTGTTGTATTAGTATAAAAATTAGGTTCTAAATCATAATTGTTTCCCCCCATTAAAACCTTCAGAAAAGACTACTGTGGTGGGTGTAATAATAGCCTTCAAAAAAGAATTTTGTCCTTATCCCCTGTGAACCTGAGAATGTTTTATGTTATATGGTAAGGAGGAAAATTGCAGTTGGAATAAAGGGTATTAATAATGTAGCTTTTAAGATAGGTAGATTATCCTGGTTTATTAGAGTGGAAAGTAATATAACCAATCACAAGGATTGTTAAAAGTATGTAGTATGGTGTACATGTGTATAAATCCCAACACTTGGCAGACTGAGGCAGGAAGACTGTGAATTGGATTTGAAGCCATAGCAAGTTACAGCCAAATTTTGGCTATATAGAAAGATCCTGTCTTTGACTCAAACTAATGTAAAATGGAAGTTAATCCAGCTTAGCTGAGTTTGAAGAATTTGAGTAGCCTCCTACAGGTCCTAGAAAAGAGCATGAAAATAGTTCCTCTCTGTAAAAGTTTTTGAGGCTTCCATAGCAAGAAACAGACTTTAACAACAGAAATGTATTTACTCTTCATGGGGTGTGCTGGCTGCTGGTAGGTATAAGTGTTGGCAGAGTTGATTTCTTCTAGGCTATCTTTTTGAGCTGTACATGTCTGTCTTTGTCTAGGATTGAAGTCTCATAAGTATTCCCTTTTACACATTAACGTGTCTATTTGTGTCATCCTTGTTCAGGTCATGTTTAGGTAGCTGTTTTGGTGAAACTTCAGGAGTGTAACTTCTGTAATTTCTAGAAGGCACTATCTCACAACAAACTCCCTGTTCTCTGGCTCTTACAATTCTTCTGTCCCCTATTTTGCAATGTGATATCTGAGCCTTAGGCACAGGAGTTGTGTTGTAGATGTATCAGTTGGAACAGATTTCTACAACTCTGCATTTTGATTGGTTGTGATTTTCTGTAATGGTCTCTGTCTGTTGCAAAGAGAACTTTCCTTGAAAAGGGGTGAGAACTATACTTTTCTGTCAGTATAAGGATAAATACTTAGAATATAGTTAGGGATTATGCTAGTTTATTAAAGTGGTAGTTATAGTTTTCTTCCAAGATCCATGACTTCACTAGCCCTGGGTAGTTAGCTAGATTTCAAGTACTAGACATTATTTTCCTCTTGTGGAGACGGGCTGTAAGTTCATCAAAGCTCAAGAGGCCTCAAATTAGAGAGCTGTTGGTTACTGCCAAGGTTTACATGCCACTACTGCACCCCTAGGGTTGCAGTGCCTTGCTGGTCATTGTATTTCATAGGCATCATAGGTGGGGAGGGCTAGTGGTTGCATTCCTCCTTTGAAAGCCTATATGGTTCCTTCAGGGAGAGGCTTTCGGATCAGATCCAGCTCAAGTCCTCAGATCCTGTGTCTGAAGTGCATGGTGTCTTCAACAATAGGGACTTACCTTCCCACTCTGGAAGGCAACCAAGGGCAATAACAATGGCCTATAATGTTTTGGGAGTCTCTTGGCTGACCCTGACCAACAACTCAAAATAGGGCTTCTCATGCCTGGTAGTGGGGTTTGTTAGATAGTCTGTGGCTCTGGGGAGAGCATTGTTGGTGCAGATGGGAAAGTTTCATTTAAACTACTTATGTCTATGTATACACTCACATGTACTATAGGTATTTTTAGGTAGATAATAGTATGTTTCCTTATGACTTTCCCAGACATCCTTGCTGTTATTTTACCTTCTTTTTTGGAGGGCTGGGGGGAGGGTTCGAGATAGGGTTTCTCTGTGTAACAGTGCTAGCTGTCCTGGAACTCATTTTGTAGACCAGGCTGGCCTTGAACTCACTGAGAGCCACCTGCCTCTGCCTCCCAAGTGCTGGGATTAAAGGCGGCGCCACCACTGCCCGGCTATTTTACCTTCTTTCTTGTATATTTACCTCCCTCCCCCTTCATAATTAAAGCCTCCCCATTTTTCCCATTTTCTCCTCAGATCACTTGTACCCTGTTATTCCCCTCTCTGTTGCTCCTCCACCATCACCCCATGTATAGTGGTCCCTTTTAACTTCCTAATTTCTGCAGTTACTCTAGGTCTTATACTTATATCTGAAGATTCGGAACCTCAGATGAAAGAGAACAGGAGACATTTGTCTTTCTGGGTCTGGGTTACCTCACTCAATAAACTTTTCTAGTTCCATTCATTTATCTGGCTCGATCCTGGAGAAAGAGGTGCAGGATCTGGCTGGATGGAAAGGTTCAAGAGAGACTTTCTAAATGTTGAAATAAAGATAAATTAAGGCAAGAGCAGGAAAATAGGTGAAATTGCTTTCATCTGTTTCTTTAGAGATAAGACATCTAAACATATAAACTTGGTCATGTACAGACTGTCCCTGGGCAGTAGCTAAGAAACTGGCATGGTAATTCTGAGAATGGGATTGTAGAGGATTAGGAGGTGGAAGAATAAGAATGGAAGGAATACTTAAAAATTCTTTGACACGTTCTGAATTTTGCTTACCAGTGCTTGCATTACATATTGACATAATTGTTTTGCAATGTGTAACTTGGGGCTAGGTACATCAGAAATAGTTTTCTCAACCAGATTATCCTCAGACTATAAAATTACTTTGTTAATCCAGTTGTACCTGTGTATGGATATGTCTTAGCATCTAAGGATTAAAAGATCTTAGTCCTAGATAAAGATACATTTTATTATTTGATAGTTGATAATGTATTAGTTAGGGTTCTTTAGAGTAGCAGAATTTATAGAATGAAAATATTTATGTATATAAAGGAGATTTATTAGAATGACTTTCAGACTATGGTCCAGTTAATCCAACAATGGCTGCCTATGGACACAAGGTCCAAGAATTCAGTAGTTGTTCAGTCCATGGATGTCTCAACTGGTCTTCAGTATATGCTGGAATAATAAGAAATAGGCTCTAATGCCAGTGAAGGAATGGACTTGATAGCAAGGTGAGAACGAGCAGGCAAAGAACAAAAGCTTCCTTCCATGTCCTTATATATAAGGCTTCCAGCAGAAGCCTATTAGATCTGGGTTAAAGATCTGGATTAGAGGTGTGTCTTCCCACCTCAAGATCTGGATTAAAAGAGTGTCTTCCTACCTCAGAGATCCAGATTAGTAGTAGATCTTCCCACTTCAAATTAAGCAGAAATCCCTCACGGGTGTGCCCTCCATTAGATAATTCCAGATGTAGTCAAGTTGGCTACCAAGAACAGCCATCACAGATAATATATTTAAAAAATCCTAGTTTTCAGTCAGGTATACTGGCATGTGGTGCAGTCCCAGCACTTGAGAGGCAGAAGCAAAAGGATTGACCCAAGTTTAAGGCCAACCTGTTTTACACATTGAGTTCCAGGCCAGTCAGGACTAAGACCTTGTCTCTAAAAACACAAACAAATAAAAATGTTAGTTTCTTTTGAGTACAGCAGCAATATATTCATTTAGAACAACCACCAGAAAAGGAAAGAAGGAAAGAAAGGTGGATGGATAGAGAAAATAGTCAAATGTTTTCTGCTTCTTAAACTATAGGACTTACGACAGAGATCAGGGATAGAATGAAAGAGACTTAACAGTAGTAAGGGGTTTCTTTCTTAAGACTTCTGCTTGTCAATTACTAGGTAACTATACAAGTATAAGAGTTCTTGCACCATATATCCCATATAAAGATCACAACATTTTATAACCATATTTCTGCTTAGAAACTGTTCTGGATCAAAACTTCTTGCTGTGTGTGGATCTTTTGCTTTCCAGTGATCTTAACCTGTTTTTCTCTGAACAATAGTTGGTTAAAGGGGCATATTTCCACAGAGTTATAGCCCTATATTTTTTTCAATTTCTATTGAAGAAGAAGCTGCTGTTTTGGGGGTTCTGTGCTGCTTCCCAATACCACAAGGAAGGAAGAAGAAAGGGAAGAAGGGGAGAGGATGGAAGAGAAAGGGAGAGATACAGAAAGAAAAAAGGAGGTATATCACCACCTTATGGTAGAAAAAGCATTTGAGGACTGGGCTTGTAGCTCAGTGGTAAAATGTGTACAAGTGAAAGGCCCAGCAAACAGGAGAAATTTTATAATATGAATCTCAGTAGATCAGTTGAGATAAGAGCCTATCTACCATCTTGAATTGGTGTTATATATAAAACTCCACCAAGGAAGTAAATTAAGGAAGCACATTTTGTTCCCAGTTTACTGAAAAATGTTTGAAATCAGAAATAAATGTCTTTAGCTCTACTTAAATTCATTCATTTATTCTTGTCTTCTTGGAAATAAATGGCATAGTACCTAGGAGCAGCCCAAGAATCAGAATTGTCAAGTTACCTCTGAAGGCAGGGGAAAAAACTTTTGTCTCCCTTAGGATTCTTAGACTATAATTTAGGGCTAAAATATGCTGGTCACAAGTAAATGCATGTCCTAGAAACCAATTACGTTGTAATTCTATCAGCACATCTAAATGGATAGGTATCTTAATGAATTGTTTTAATTATAAGGATATAGTTAAATCCTGAAATAACTTAGCAATGAAGATGTGGTTACAGGACCTCATCCTTGATGGTTGTTTGAGAGTATTAGTGTAAATATTCAAAAAGTATAAGGTTTTAATGAGTATGGTTTGGATTAATTAATTGGTGTGTTTTTCTTTTCAGTTTGTGGCAGTGGCAGGCCACTTTTGGTATACTCAATATTACTCTGATTTGTTGCAGCACGAGACTTTGGAAGAGTTGAAAACAGCTCCACTCTCCTCCTTATAATTACTTTAATCCTTTTATCAAGTCTTTAGCTTTTGCAGTAGAATTCCTTGAAGTCTTTGAGTATTTTGTACATTTATATAAAAAATAAAGAAGCCAGGAGGGTATTATTTTTCTCCCTATAAAAGGAAGAATCATAGAGACTATAGTTACCAGATTGAAATTTTTTAATATTTAATTATTTCTGATTATTTTCTAAAAGAAGAGAGAGGGATAATGCCTAGTAAGACTTGATCATAAAACCAAATGTGGGCAGAGTATCAGAGTAGGAAAAAGTAAAAAAGAAAGAAACCAGGAACAAAGTAGTTAGTAGAAATAGTATCTCCCAGCTTTACATTCTCTCATTCAAGTGTTTTGTATTCTAAAACTCTTAATCTCTCAGGTATTCTGCAGGTCAAAACACATCCTTGCTTGGAAAAATCCAAGTGTCAGAGGACAGCTACAAAGTAGTACCACATATGACTGGGTTTCAACCACTGCTTGTGAGAAGTCTTGATGACATAAGGATATATATGTATATATCATATGTGAAGATAACTTGGTTTCCATCCACAGTCACCCTAGCAGCAAACATTTGAGTGGCATCTAATGGGTCAGAATTAGAGCTTCTCCGTCCTCTTTTTGTGTCATTCGTCACAGGGGAAAACATTCCTGTGTTACCAGCTAGTTGTTTCACTTCTTTGTCTCCTTTGTACTTATCTTCTAGACAGAGTCTGAAAAAAAGAGATTGGGGAATGGAAGAAAAGGTTTTAAATTGTTTTCTGGCATCTGACAAAAGACTTGAGTAGAGCATGTCTTTTGGCTCTGATAAATGCTTGTAAGCAGACGTCTAATGAGGTGAGGCTAGTGTTTTTAATCCTCTAATCAGGCTCTATCTTACTCTGTCTTACTTTCTGAATCCTATCTCTAAACAATAGCATCAGTGTCTATCTTTGGATGGGAGGTTAAGTGAATAGAGGTCTATCCTCAGTTTGAGACGAGTTCTGAATATGAAAGGTTAATAGCACCATTCTTACAGAAAAAAGGTCATCCATTGCCCAAATTGGGAATCCACAGAAAATGCTTGAGCTAATCAAACATTCCTTAATCAATTTTCCAATCACTTAACTAGTCTATTCATGCAACTAGTCACTAGCCATGCTCTGTTAAAACAGCCACCACTAATCAGAATTGCAGTTTCTCACCAATGAGCTAACATTAATTCAGTTATTTTGGTTGGCATATTTTCTCATGCTTATGGGCTCATTTGTCTGGATATTTGAAATGATGATCTTGTTTGTATTACAGAGCTCTTATTTGGAAGACAGTGAGTCAGCAGCATTACTTTGCTGTGAATGTGGAGAATCAGAAATCTTTAGTGATTTCAATGTACGTAGGTATATGTTTTTATAGATATACAAATAACATGCAGCCTTTGGTAATTAATTAAAAACTTTTGGGGTGGTGGAATTGGCTCTTGATGCAACTAATGTAGTGCCTATTATTTCATCTATTTGGCCTTAGCCAATAGTATAGGAAGACAAACAGGTGACTCAGAATGTGTGTGTATGTATTAGTATATTAGCATATTTATAATCTACAATTACTGTGCTACATTTACATGCATAGTAATCTCTACTCAAATCATATCTATCAAAGTAATAAAATGTTGCATGCTGGAACTTTTAATGTATCTCCTTCTATAATTGTCTTTAAGACTATAATTGTCTTTGGTTTTTTTCTCCCCTGATGGATACATTTTGTTGTTGTTTCTAGAGACCTTTATTACACCATTGGCAGGAGCAGTAGATCTCACAAGTTTTTCTTTTTCTTTTTTCTTTTTTCTTTTGTCAAGACAGGGTTGTAATGGCCCTGGCTGTCCTGGAACTTGCTTTGTAGACCAGACTGGCCTTGAACTCACAGAGACCCACCTGCCTCTGCCTCCCGAGTGCTGGGATTAAAGATGTGTACCACCACTGCCATCCCTTTTTCTTTTTTAATTTATTAACACATGGACTCAAATTTGTGCTGTTCATGTACTTCTGGATGCAGGGCCATCCACTGCAGCTACCAGGAGCCACAATCTTAAAGAAAACTCTCCCTCCCCCAGAAACCATCAACTGTCCATAGCTCCTCAGTTAGGGATGGGGGCCTATGAACCCTTTCCCACCCCTTGCTAGAATGCTGACTGGCTTGAACTTGTGCAGGTCTTGTGTAGACAACCACAGCTGCTGTGAGTTTGTGAGTGCAGTGGTCCTGTCATGTCTAGAAGACATTTTTTTCTCTGGTCCTCCCCGACCTCTGGGTCTTACAACTCCCTCTTCCAAAATACTCCAGCCGTGGAGAGGCGCTGTGATGGAGATATCCATTTGTGGCTAACCACTCCATAGTCACTTACTCTCTGTACTTTGACCAGTTGTGAGCTCCTGTACTAACCATTATCCATTTCACAAAGAAACTTCTCTGATGCAGCCTGAGAGCTTCACTAACTTACCACAAGAGAGATGCTAATTTAGAAGGAAGTTTGATAATATATTCATTCATATATATTTTCTTTAAAAAAAACACATTTATTTTATGTGCATGAGTATTTTGCCTACATGGATGTATTTGCACTATGCGTATGCCCGGTGTCTGCAAAGGTCAGAAGAGGATGTCAGATCCCCTAGAACTAGAGTTATAGACAGTTGTGAGCCTCATGAGGGTACTGGTAACTGAACCCAGAGGTCCTCTGCAGCCATCTCTCTAGCCTCTCTTGCATATAGTTGTAATAGTCAATTGTTTCCCTTTTCCAATAGCACCTACTTGGTATTGGTGCTGCCACTGGGCCTTTATTCCTTCTCTATACACTGTGTCCTGACTATTGAGAATATAAAGCCAAATAAGGTTATTATTACCAGGGTATAAAACATTAAGCTATATTTCGTGAAATGATATGTGTCTTATTTATTCCAGCTGATCCTTAGCATAGTTACTGAAGGAGTCAGTCTGGAATTAGAGAATGGCTTATTTTTATGCATTGTGGTGGGCAGTAACATTAATCTGGAGATTCTCAGATACAAGTAGATTTCTCCTGAATGCTGTAAAGCCTTGTTGCTCATACATATTGCTGTACCTTAAATGGCTTCTGGAAATATCTTGGAGAGAGGGAAATTAGTACATGAGCTGTGAGTAGGGAAAATGAATGAACTGCCCATTGACTCCCTGTCTGAAAAAGAAAAGAAATCCTTAGTCTCTGCTCTCTGCTTCTCCTGTAATCACAGATACCTTTTCTTGCCTCCCTAAGTCTTAGTGCTTTTTGTTATGCTCTTCTTTGTCATAAAGCTTGTGCAGATTTGGAGTGGCACTGGGAGAAAAGACTTTATAAAGGCATATTTTGTGATTGTCATACTTACAAGAGACTGGGCTACTCTTGTCAAACCAGCTCCAACTACCATTTTATGAGTGAACCTAGGTGACTTGGTATCAAATTGAAGCTTAGAAACATCGCAATCATTTTTCCCACTTAGAGATTTGTTCTGTATCTAGACTATGCCATAAGTCCTACTTATTAAATTCTAAAAATTATCGTTAGTATAACATGTTATATTACAATATTCTTTGAATGGATTTTGACTGATCCCATCCCCGACACGTATACACTTTCACTAGATTTGATTTCTTCCAACACATAGCTGTGACTAAAATTAGGCCATACAGCTAAGTTCTATGTGTATCAGATGTTTATTGTAGGACATAGCACTCACAGAAACAACATATCTTGGAGTTGCTTCTCAGGTTTATGTTACAGCACCCCTTCCCCTTTATCTTCATGGTATAGTTTTAGGACCTTCTTTACTAATTATATTGACTCACCTAGTTGAACTTCATTCCATCTTAATGAAGCGTCTAGAATGGCATGAATTCAATTATTGTGATTCATAAATAGCTGGAGTGGTGCTCATTTCCTTAATGCTTACAAACATTAACAGATGAATCTACACAAACACTCTTTTATCACCTTTTGCAAATGACAGACTGAGTGTGGAAAGGTTATAAGATAGTTCAGTGTTTTGTGATAAGCAGGGACAGCACTGACATCACATCTCTGCTGACAGCTATTAATAAGCTCATTACCAGAGAGCAGAATCATTGATAGATTGTGTACTAGGCTTCTATATAGTATCCTACAAGATACATTTTGTTTAGTGTGTGATGAAATCCTCTCAACTTGTACTGGCTTATTGTTGGGGCTCTCTTTCTCTCAAATCAGTACATGAAAATCTATTAAAAATATTTAACTGTGTTGGAAAAGGGTGGCTCTAGTTTTAGTAGTTTTTCATCCTTGCAAACAATTACTTAGGTGTTTGTATTTACAGGCAATTCTGGATTTCTTTTCCCTCTTCCTCTTGCCTATACCCCTCTCCCAGTAGTATCGCTGTAGGTCACTCAGACTGTCTTGGAACTTGCCATATAGCCTAAGCTGGCCTCAAGTTTGTAATCTTCCTGATTTTACCCCCTCAGTGCTGGAATTACTGACAATTCTTTTATAGCCAGACCTTTCATTCATTTGAAAAGTCAGGTTGTGGCCTTGCCATACAGGCCTAATGATCTGAGTCTGATATGCATGTTCCATAGTCATCCTTTGAACTCCATACACAGGCTGGTAAACGCATATGCATACGCACATGCATGCACGCATTCTGTGCAATAAGTTTGTGTTTTTTCCCTTAAAGAAGCAAAGCTATGAGCTAAGTGTAGGGTATACATCAATAATTCCAGTACTAAGAAGGTTGAAACAAGAGACTCTTGAGTTCCAAATCAGCCTAGTCTATGTATCAAGACCCTGTCTCAAATATATACACATAGGGCAACTGGACTGATACTTTTTTTTCTAAAGATTTATTTATTATGTATACAGTGTCCTGCCTGCATGTATGCCTTCACACCAGAAGAGGGCACCAGATGTCATTATAGATGGCCGTGAGCCACCATGTGGTTGCTGGGAATTGAACTCAGGACCTCTAGAAGAACAGTTACTGCTCTTAACCTCTGAGTCATCTCTCCAGTCCCTGGACTGATACTTTTTTGTTATTGTTTTTGTTTTTTTGCTTTGATTTTTTTGAGGCATGGTCTCATTTCTCCAAGGCTGGCCTCAGATTCACTGTATTGCCAAAGATGACTTTGAACTTCTGATCCTTTTGCCTCCACCTACAGAGTGCTTAGACCAGAAGCATGCAGCATTGTGCTCGCTCTGTGTACTGCTGGAGATCAAATCTAGGGTTTTGTGCATGCTAGGGCAAGCACTTCACTGCTAAGTCACAACCTCACCCCTGGGCTGGCTAGAGTCATGCTTCTTTATCTTTCTTTAAAAATATTAGATCCTGGGGTCTGGAGAGATAGCCCAGCAGTTAAGAGCACTGGCTGCTCTTCCAGAGGACCTGGGTTCAATTCCCAGCAACCACATGGCAGCTCACAACTGTTTGTTAACTCCCATTCCAGAGCATCCTCACACACACATACATGCACATAAAATAAAAACAAACCTTAAAAAAATTAGATCCTGTTTTACTCTCAGGGAGTATTTCCCTCCCACCCCTTTCTGCCCTTATTCCTACTCCCGTATCAAATGAAATTTGAAGAAGTCCTTCCTAATTTAAAGGCTTGGGCTGAGGCTATAGCTCAGAGGCTATAGCTCAGTGGCAGGGTGCTTGCCTAGTATGCACAAAGTTCTGGTTCAGTTCTGAGTATTGCACTTTCATGCACACAAAGTCACAGTTCTCTGAAGATTTAACATGGGGGCGGGGGAGTGGTGTTATTTGTAGAGCAAACATTGAAAACCCCATTATTTAACTTTCTCCGAGGGAAGTGAAATGGGATCATGATAACTATTTGAAGTGGAAGTACTCATATAAAGAGTTAGATGATAAAGTCAATCACTGAAAACCTATCTGTATTCTTGGGGTAATAATAGTATGAACTTGGTTAGGTGTATTCATTCATTCAACAATTGGTTGACTCTTACGTATAAATCACTGGGTAAAGAGCTATGGGGACTGGACATAAAATACAGAATCTCTGCTTAGAGAATGTATAATCAACAAGTTTTATGGATGGTTATGAAAAGGAAAGGGAAAATCATTAAGTGTTGTATATAGTAAGAAGAGAAGATGGGGGCTGGAGAGATGGCTCAGAGGTTAAGAGCACTGAATGCTCTTCCAGAGGTCCTGAGTTCAATTCCCAGCAACCACATGGTGGCTCACAACCATCTGTAATGAGATCTGGTGCCCTCTTCTGGCCTGCAGTCATACATGCTGTATACATAATAAATAAAAATAAAATCTTAAAAAAAAAAAAAAAAGAGAAGAAATTTAGATAAATGGTAAAAAAATTTTGACCTGAAGCCAAGTTGTCTAGAGGACTGACTGCCTTAGATCTCATGGGACCTTCCTAGAAGAAAAAAGATCTCTGCCCTTTTTTGTGGTTCCACTTGAATAACGGTTAGAAGCAGCTACTTGCTCCCTCTGCTGTTGGAGAGACAGAGTCCTAGAGCAGATGACTGTGAGTAGAAGAGATCACAGAAAAATACCAGCTCTAATTGCAGAAGTTTTACCTTGGCTTTAGATAAGAATGTCAGGGGTACTTGACTAGCATGCTCAAGGCCTATTCAGTTCCCAGTACTGAGGATAAAGATGGGGGTAAGAATATTGTGTCCATAGTGACTAGCTGGCTGGAGTACTACTATGGCTGAAGCAGCCACTGAGAATACTGAGGGTCCTGAGGTTTCTCTTCTTATTCTTACCCCCTTAACCTGTTGCCATCAAGCCTAAAAGGAGAAAGGGTTCTAGAGAAGCTGCAGTTCCAATTACTGGGCTTAGAGGGCTCAGCTATGAACAGCAGGTTCCATAACTGTTGTAGGTCTTTTCTTCCTTAGGCAGGTGGTCAGGAAAATACTTTGTTAGTTTATTTCCCAAGGAGAAAAGCTTTCTTCATTTCTTTCACTTCCTTGCTCTTCTGACCCAATCCCTACACAATTATACAACAAGAAGGATACATTAGATAATTGTGTTGTTTTATTCTTTTTTTTTGTATCCTTTCCTTCCTTCCTTCCTTCCTTCCTTCCTTCCTTCCTTCCTTCCTTCCTTCCTTCCTTCCTTTTTTGTTTTTTTGAGAAAGGGTTTCTCTGTGTAACAGCCCTGGCTGGCCTGAAACTCACTCTGTAGACCAGGCTGACCTCAAACTCACAAAGATCCACCTGCCTCTGCCTCCCGAGTGCTGGGATTAAAGGCATGCACCACCACCACCTAGCTAAGAAAGAATATTTAAACTGACTAACATTAAGTTCAAGATGGAAAATTAAAGCAAAACTGTTAGCATTAAAGTAAGCCCTAATTGGTAAGCCAATATTTATGATTTCTTTCCCACCCCACCTCCCACTGATAAGGATCAAGCACTAAGACCTTACACATGCTAGGCAAGAACTCTCCCACTGAGCTAAATCCCAAGCATAAAAATAGAAGGGACTTCAATCTTCAGAGTCTTCTGATATACCTTGTTCTTGTATGTTTTAAGAATCATATATGGAGAGCCGGGCGGTGGTGGCGCACGCCTTTAATCCCAGCACTCGGGAGGCAGAGCCAGGCGGATCTCTGTGAGTTCGAGGCCAGCCTGGTCTCCAAAGCGAGTTCCAGGAAAGGCGCAAAGCTACACAGAGAAACCCTGTCTCGAAAAACCAAAAAAAAAAAAAAAAAAAAAAAAAAGAATCATATATGGGATTATCAAACCCAATGATATCAAACAACTAAAGGAACCTAGAGATGTTCAGTGGTCAATATAAAATTTCCTGTTGTTAATCTGTAGAGATTGTAAGCACAAATGTTATGTTATGTTTATATAACAGATATAGTAATAGCAATCTGGTTGGTTGGAGGGTAGTGATGTGCAGGCCTACAGCAAGCAAGCCCAGCCATTTCTGATGGTTTATATTAACCATCTTCCTTTTTGTTCACTGTACCACATTGTCTTAGTCAATATCCTATTGCTGTGAAGAGATGCAATGACCACAGTAACTATTTTAAAGGAAAACATTTAATTGGGGCTGGCTTACAGTTCAGAGGTTTAGTCTATTAACATCATGGCAGGGAGCATGGCAGCACTCAGGCAGACATGTGCTGGAGAGATAGCTAAGAGTTATACATTGGGATCAGCAGAGGAGAGAGGGAGAGAGAGGGAGAGGGGGAGAGGGAGAGGGAGAGGGAGAGGGAGAGGGAGAGGGAGAGGGAGAGGGAGAGGGAGAGGGAGAGGGAGAGGGAGAGGGAGAGGGAGAGAGAGAGAGAGAGAGAGAGAGAGAGAGAGAGAGAGAGAGAGAGAGAGAGAGAGAGACTGGGCCTGGCTTGAGTATTTGAAACCTCAAAGCCTACCCCCAGTGACACACTTCCTCCAACAAGGCCACACCTCCAAATAGTGACACTCCCTATAAGCCTATGGGAGCCATTTTTATTCAAACCACCACATTCCACTCCCTGGCCCCCATAGGCTTATAACCATATCATAATGCGAAATATATTTAGTCCAACTTCAAAAGTCCCCATGGTCTATCACAATTCACAGTTCTAAGTCTCTGAGACTCAGGGCAATCTCTTTACTATAATACCCTATAAAACCAAAATGAAAAAGCAGATCACATACTTCCAAAATACAATTGTAGCTGGAGACAGAATATACATTACCATTCCAAAATGGAAGAAAGGGAGCATAATGAGGAAATACTGGACCAAAGGAAGATCAAAAACCAGCTGGGCAAACTCCAGACTCTGCCTTTCCATGTCTGATGTCAAAGTGTTCTTGGGATCTCCAATTCCTTTCAGCTTTGTTGACTGCAACACATTTCTTTCTCTTAAGCTGATTCTCCCTGTTAACAGCTTTCCTTGGCAGGTATCCCACAACTCTGGCATCTCCAACATCTTGGGTTCTTCAAGGCAATCCAGGCTTCACCTTCACAGCCTCATGCAGTGGCTGCTCTGGACCTCCATGCAGAGACATTCCAGCCACACCTGGCCTCTGCAGCTTTTCTTAGTCACAGAGGGTGTATCCTTGACTCTAAAATCAGAACCACATGACCAAAGCCGCTAAACTCTGCTGCTTGCTGGGACTCGAACATGGTCCCCTCATTCAAATACATCTTTTTTTTTTTTTTCTTTTTTTGGTTTTTCGAGACAGGGTTTCTCTGTGTAGCTTTGCGCCTTTCCTGGAACTCACTTGGTAGTCCAGGCTGGCCTCGAACTCACAGAGATCCTCCTGGCTCTGCCTCCCGAGTGCTGGGTGGGATTAAAGGCGTGCGCCACCACCGCCTGGCTTCAAATACATCTTTACCATCTTTCTATTTTCAGTGGTTTCCTTCCCTGCCTAAGTTTGAATGTCCTGAAACTTGATCAAGCTGGCCTCAAACTCAGTGATCTTGCCTCTGCTTCCCATGTGCTGGGATTAAAGGTGTGTACCACCATACCTGGCCCTAAGCTTTTCTTTAATTCTTTTTCACAACTTGGAAGCTTAGCTGGGTGGGGTCTTGCCTTGAGGTCACCATTCCTTTCATTATGTTTAGCATCAGGTTTTTCTTTAAACTTTTTTATCTCTTTGAGCACTGGACTTGACTTCATTAAACTTCCTGATGCTCCCTTTCTCTTCAAATTGTACATTTTGTGTTTTTCCTTGCTCAGCTTGCTCCTTTTCACTATAGATCTGCATAAGTATGGCTACTAATAATCAAGCAACTCAGTCAATACTAGACTGTCTGGGAATCTTCTCTGCCAAAGCTGTTAATCCATAACTCTTCAATTTAGCTCAGACAGAATTTTTTGGACAAGGACAAAAAGCAGCCACATTCATCCCCAAAATATCACAAAAATGGTCTCTAGGCCACATACTAATATTCTTTTCTGAAACCTCTTGAGCCAGGCCCCCCACAGTTCAGATCACCCTCAGCACCACTGTCTTCCATGCTCCTACTAGTATGGCCCATTAAGCCCCCAGTTAAAACATTTAACTGCTTTCCTAATCCAAAATCCCAAAGTCCACATTCCTTCAAACAAAAGTAGTCAGGTCCATCACAGAAATTCTCAGTCTTTGGTACCAACTTGTGCCTAAGCATCTCCTCACAGCAACAGGACACTGACTAAGACATAGTTGTGTTTCTATTTCTTTTTCAAACTCTTTTGTAGAAACAGTTTTACTAGCCAACACATAAATGTGAATAAGGAAAAAGAAAAATTAATTCCTAAGGAAAAGATTTTATTATGAGTTTCAAATGTTTAAGAGCTGACCCATCAGCATTCAGGGTTATCTAGATTGTTTCTGCATCACTTGCAATGTACAGGAATCACTCATTAGGATTTATAGTCAGAATAGGAATAAAAAGTGCTGCAGCAAAAGCAGTTTGGTCATGAACTATATTCCTGGTTTCTTCTTTGAAGGTTTTCTGACCCAAATGATTATACTGGTAGGAAGCTGCTTTCTGCTGTTACAAATACTTGAATTCATTTCAGTATAAGTTGTAAGATGGAGTAGCTCAGCTATTTTAGCTCAGAAAAATAAGTCTGAGAAATAACTTTGTTTTCCTTTTATGATGTCTTGAGTGACATATTTGAGAAAATAGGATTTGAAATGATTTTTAAATACATAGTACTATCAATAAAGATTTTATAAAACATAAAAAAATTTCGAAGACAAAAAATACAGAGTGTTTTTATGAAAATAGAATTATTTAGCTCAGTAAGATCTATTGTGGCTTCACATTAGAATACCTTAGTGACCTTTTAAAATAATTTAATAACAGTACTTTAAAAAAAATAGCTGATTTGGAATCTCTGATTGAAACCCAAGAATTTGTACTTTTGAAATGCTCCCCAGGATTATTCTAACATTGATCAGAGAGTTCAGAACCACCAGTTTATTTTTAGTTCTGTGCTAAGTTTTGCATCACAAAACCAGAGATTCAGTCTACAGCATTTATAACATCTGTTTTCTTGAAGAGCAGATGATACTTGAAATGGACTTGAATCTTAAGAGTTGACTGATATTTAAAATGGACTTGAATCTTAAGAGTTGGCTGTAAACATATGATTATGCACCTACAACACTTTGAATTTTTACATGTGAATTCTTTGGCTGGGCTTCTCTCTTTCTCTCTCTCTCTCTCTCTCTCTCTCTCTCTCTCTCTCTCTCTCTCTCTCTTTGTTTTTTTTGAGACAGGGTTTCTCTGTGTAGCTTTGCGCCTTTCCTGGAACTCACCCTGTAGACCAGGCTGGCCTCGAACTCACAGAGATCCGCCTGCCTCTGCCTCCCGAGTGCTGAGATTAAAGGCATGTGCCACCACCGCCCGGCTAGGCTTCTCTTAAAAGAGGAGCAGAGACTAAAATTAGGTGACCCAAATCTACCTTAATGAAGGGTGAAATTTCCAAACCCCATGGAAGATTATAGATTTAAACTTCTGTATCAACACTTTTGGAGTTACAGAAAAAAAAAATTAGAGTACAGTTTTTCTTTGCACTTTTAAAATGTTTTATTGGCATATGCTAATTATATGCAATGGTGGTATATAATATTTCACTGTGGCATTTCCATACATATATTTTTTTTCACTTTTATTGAACTAAAATGAACATAGAGAAAAATATGGTTATTTTCACTTTCATTTTAGCTTAATGAATTTTTCAAACTGTTTGTTAGCTACTTTTCTCATTGTTGTGACAAATGTATCGTGGCAGAGAAGGCATGGTGACAGGAGCGGGAGGCCAGCAGATGACATTGCAGCCAGAGTCCGCCACAAGGACCATCTTCCTCCAACAGGGCTCCATTCCCTAAAGCTTCACAGCTTCCCAAACAGCACCCGCAGGAAGAGCAAGTGCATATACCAGGAATGGGATATTATCACCCACCCCTTCTGCCACCCGCTCTCACTCTCCTCTGTCTACTAGTCACTAGCCATCATCCTCCAGGAATAGCCATTATCCTGATTTATTCGACCATCGTGATTTAAACATTTTAAGAGTGAATATGTGTTTCTGTGTATGCATGCATGTGTGTGTTTGTATATGTCTGTGTGTGTGAATGCATGTGTGTGTGTGTATGTCTGTGTGTGTGAATGCATGTGTTTGTGTGCATGTGTGCATGCATGTGTGTGTTTGTGTGTTTATGTGTGTGAATACATGTGTTTGCATGTGCATATATGTTTGTGTATGTGTACGTGTGTGTGTGTGTGTGTGTGTGTGTGTGTGTGTGTGCAGTACCTTTTGGCCACATGATTTTGATGTGGGTATTAGGTTATATTTTTTATAAGACCTTCTCTGTTTTCAGAATCAGAGCTAAACTTTATGTTAATGTGGAGAGGACAGGGAAATGGCTCAGCAGTTAAGAGCACTTGTGCTCTTGAAAAGGACTGGGTTCAATTAACTTTACAATTTACTCTTGTAAAGTTAAACATTTAATTGAGATGGCTCTCTTACAGTTTCAGAGGTTCAGTCCATTATCATCATGATAGGGAGCATGGCGGCATGCAGGCAGATGTGGTGCTGGAGCTGAGAGTGGTACATCTTGGAGGCAACAGGAAGTCACCTGAAACACAGGGCAGTATCCTGAGCATAGGAAACTCAAAGCCTGCCCCCACAGTGACAGACTTCCTCCAACAAGGCCTTACCATATTGTGGCAATTAACGAGGCAGTTCCATGTAGTTTATCTGGTAATTAAAAGAGGTTTATTTCAGGGGTAACTTACAACCAATAAGGGGTCGATTACAGGATCCAGGAGAGATGAGGTACAGTCCCACGTAGTTCTCTGGGGAACTCTGACTTGGTCTGCAAATCCAGCCTCCAGGACCACGAGGAGCTAAGAGAGCGAACACGTACACATCTCGGGGCTTAAGGGGTGTCCTCTTGGCCACACCCCAGGGGCGGGTCATTGGCAGGTGTAACAGTTACTTGCTGCCACACTAGAGGCAGTGTTTCAAGGTCAAAGCTGGAACAGCTACCGCTACATCTCCCCCCTTTTGTCTAAATAAGAAAATCCTAGCCTAATACAAAACTATATACAATAGGAACAATTATCAAGTACTCTCCAGGAGAGGGGAAAAGTAATAACCTAAACAACATACCACTCCAACAAAACCACTTCCTATGAGATTATGGGGGCCAATTACATTCACACTATCACACTTTTTTTTTTTTTTTTTTTTTTTTTTTTTTTGGTTTTTTCGAGACAGGGTTTCTCTGTGTAGCTTTGCACCTTTCCTGGAATTCGCTTTGGAGACCAGGCTGGCCTCGAACTCACAGAGATCCACCTGCCTCTGCCTCCCAAGTGCTGGGATTAAAGGCGTGCGCCACCACCGCCCGGCACACTATCACACTTTTTAAAGAGGTTTTTTTTTCTGTTGTTTTTTGTTTATTTGTTTGTTTGTTTTTTAACCAGAATATCTCCACTTGCCTTTTTCTCCAGAAGATTCTGTCTAAATACTTTTTCCTCCAAGGAAATCACCACAATTCTTAAGCTGGCTAGATTCAGTAGAAGTATAATACAGGTTTTCTGACTCTGCATTATGATCCTGTTTAGATGTGAATAATGTCTGGTTTAAATTCCTGTTCAGAAAGCAATCATATATCATATCCCATATAAACATCTTACTTGATGAATATATTGGTGGAGGTTATAAATTGGTTTGATATTGGCAACCTGACAGTTTAGACCTAAGATTCTTAAAATTTTCCTCTAAATTATTTAAAAAGAAAATAGCATGTATACTAAAGTAGTTATCCCCTCATTACTCCTGGACAATATTTGATAACCATTCCTTTGTATATAGTCTTGTATTAGGTTTAGAACCTTCTTATTTAGGCAAAAGGGGGAGATGTAATGGGTAGCCATTCCAGCTTTGATCTGGAAGTTCCAACCCCCACTGAGACTTTAGTAACTGTCATGCCTACAAGGTGGGGCCGAGAGAGGACCCTGAAGACCCGAGATCCGGATGTACTGGCTCTCTTGGTTCCTGGACCCTGGATGCTGGAGGTAGACCAAGCAAAGTTCTCCAGAGAACACCACCGAACTGTGCTACACCTTTCCCAGACCCTGTTACCTATCCCTTCACTTGTTGAGTTACCCCACAAAATAAACCTCCCTTTTAACCACGTGAAGTTGCCTTAATAATTTCACCAATATATGTGATAGTTTTAGTAATGATCAAAAAAACTGTGATATTACTAACATTCATTCATTGAAGCCACTAACATTAAAAAGACTAAAATTATAAAAAAACTATACAGTTTCATGAGAAATTTTATAAGAAATCTTAAATGAGAAAGTAAATAGGAAAAGCACATTTGTTTCTTTATCTCACTGTTATGAAAAAATAATTACAGATAGATAAAAATTCAACAACTGCCTGTAACCCAGTTTCAGGGATACCCAATGCTTCTGGCCTTTGTGGGCACCTGCACTCACATGCACATTCCCTACTGGCACATGCACACACACAAAATGTAATAAAAATAAATATTTTTAAAAGGAGTGGCTGGAGAGATGGCTCAATAGTAAAGAGCACTGGCTGCTCTTCCAGAGGACCTGGGTTCATTTCCTAGCACTCATATGGTGGCTCACAACCATCTGTAACTCCAGTTCCATGGAATCTAACACCCTCTTCTGGCCTCTAAGGGCATCAGGCATGCTTGTGGTATGCAAACACACATGTAGGCATAACATCCATACACATAAAAACAATTTTTTTTAAATACAGAAGTGGAGATGAATGTCACAGTTCGATCCTGAAATCCCAGCACTTTGAATGATGAGGCAGGAGGATCAACATGAGTTATGGTCATCATGGGAGATATATATATATATATCAAGTTCTCATCCATCCTGAGCTACCAAGCAACCAACACACACACACACACACACACACACACACACACACACACACACACACACAGCTTCAGCAGAGTTTCATTCAGATAATGAGGATTTGGAGGGCTTTGGAGTGTCAAAGTCATCTTATTCATAGAGTCAAGTTTTAAAGTTGACTTTATTGTTTTTTTGAAGACAGAGTCTCATTATGTGACATAGGCTGGGCTGGAGCTCCTCACTTTAGATTTCTAATACTGAATTAATCCAGATTCAACACTTTGATAGCTCTATATTGGAATATTTTACTAGTAATCTTAAAGTTGGGAAGACAGGAAGGTCTGATTTTGTCCAAAGTTAATACAAGTGAGAAGATGCACACACGCCTCTACCTTTCCACCACCATTTAATCCTAAATCTCCACAGACTACCCTGAAGTCTTGGAACTGATTGCCATATGGATTATATTTGTAGATGTGTTCAGTTTGCTTTATAAGTGGCATCTTTATAAACTTTGTGTATGTAACTACTTTTTCCTTCTTAAGGAGGTTTTGCTGGGGGAGGGGGGCGTTGTTTTCAGTTTGGCACTAGCCGTCCCTTACCTGGTCTATTTTTAGGTACCTTAAGAATAGCTACAGAGAGCTAAAGAGATGGCCTAGGGGTTGAGTTCTCTTGCAGAGGACCCAGGTTCAGTTCCCAGCACCTAAACCGGACTTTTCACAACTGCCTGTAAGTCCAGTTCCAGGGGATCCAACATCCCTTTCTGGTCTGCAAGGGGGCACACACACTAACACAGCATGCATTTGTAAACACATGTACACATATATGTAAATAAAAATAATAAAAATAAATCTTTAAAGAAAGAAAAGAATGAGCTGCAGAGAAGCTATGTCTTTTTTCTTGGTTTCCCTCAGTACTGGGGGAACACAGGATCTTGCACATGCTAGGTAGCTCTGCACTGAACCAAATCTCCAGTACCCTACTCCCTTCTGTTAAGTTTTATTTTGAGACAGGGTCTTGCTAAATTGCCCAGTTGGCCTCAAATTTGCTATTCTCCTGCCATAGCTTTCCAAGTAACTGGGATTACGGGACTACACCACCATGCCTAACGTAGCCCAGACACACTCTCTCTCTCTCTCTCTCTCTCTCTCTCTCTCTCTATATATATATATATATATATATATATATATATATATATATGGGGTTTATTGGTTTTTTTCAAGACAGGGTTTCTCTATGTAGCCATGGCTGTGCTGGAACTTGCCGTGTAGACCAGGCTTGTTCTTGAACTCACAGAGATTCTCTTGCCTCTGTCTCACAAGTGCTGTGATTAAAGGCGTGTGCTACCACCACCTGGCACCCGGGCTATATTAAGCAATTCTGGCATTCAGAGAATTTATTACCCTTCCTGTTGTGAACTTTATATAACAAGTAAATATCAATTAAAATTCACCTAGAGCATTAATCAACTGCAATGTTGCCATGTAGTAATAATTTAAATTCTACCATCCAAAGTTATGTTTAAAGTGAATGCCAAGGCCATCATCTCTCATTAAGTCATACTTTAAGACACCACTGCTTCATTTCCTTTCCCAGTCATGTTTTCCGCTGGTCTGGTTCTACTGCTCTCTCTACCTTGCACTAATTAAACTGGCTTAATCTGGAGCAGCTGCACCAGTACAATATCAAAAGCAGAGGCAAAACTGGCCTGGGCACTTCCTTTACTGGCTATATTCACAGTTTCTTGCCTGGCTTCTGTGTCTTAAGGGCATGACCTTAGCTTCCATTTCTTGTGTATCTGGTTACCTTTCAATCATTTGTTCTTTTAACAAATGTTTATAAAGTACTTCCTGTGTGCCAGACACTGTTTGGGTTGCTAAGGATATAGTGGTATATATGGCAAATATGGTGCTTCCCTTTGTAGCTTAACTACTGGAGAAAGGGCATTAAACAGATAATTATTCAGAAAAAAAAATTAAATTTCTTTAAAGTAGAAAGTCATCCTATGAGAATGCATGAAGCGTCTAAGTTCGTTTGGGAGCAGGATGGGCTATAAAAGTTACTAAAGAAGGAAAGCATCCAAGGAGAACTGGTGTTGTAAGTTGAGCTCTTAAGTTGCTAGTCGAAATCAACCAGGGAAAAGTTGGGTGGAAAGAATGGGAAAGGGAAACTTTCAAGTCAGGAAACTGGCACAATCAGGGAATAGAAAGGCGGCTAGTGAGGCTAGAGCAAAGAAAGGGGGAGAAAAGTTCACAAGCACGTGGGTAAAGTCACAAAGGCCAGATTGTACAAAATCAAGACTTGCTCTTTAGTTCTGTGACAAGAAGCTACTGAAGACTTTCCAGACTAGGCTGATATTTTTAAAAACGCCCACCTAGCTTTCCTGTGGAGAATAGGCTTATTTGTTGATGTATGCCAGAGACTGCAGGAACCTCGTATCCCTGCGACTGGGTTTGGTTTGCTTTGGCTTACTTGTCAAAGGCTAGAGCTCTTAATGAAAGGGAAGGCGACAGGAAGGCAATATGGAGTGCTGGTAAAGAGTATGTGACTCTGAATAATTGTGTTTCTTTTTCTAAGTCTACATTTCTTTATCCTAAGAATGGGAATAAGAAACCATATACCTGCCTGGTGGAATTATCATGAAATTTCAGGAAGGGCAGCAAACTAAGTTCTGGTAATGTAAGCCTCTAGTAAGTGTTAGGTACTGCTGCATTCTAGCAATCTTCTGAAGGGTTTTCATAGTCCTCTCAGAACAACCTGACCTCTGTGGCCCACAGAACAGCAGCATTCCATAGGTCACGTGGACTAGAGGACTTTAGGTATCTAGACTCATCAGTTGATAGAGAAACAGCATACATATAGTCGAATTTTGCAGATAAAATTTGGAGATAGAAAAGAAGATAAGGAGCTAGAGAGAGGACTCAGTGATCAAGAACACTGACTGCTCTTCCCAAAGGATCCCAGCTTCAATTCCCAGCACCCACACAGCATCTCACAAACTGTAACTCTAATTCTAGGGAATCTGACACCCTCTTCTGGCCTCTTTGAGCACTGCATGTACATGGTGTCCAAATATACAAGCAGGCAAAACACCCATACACATAAAATTAAAATAATATGAAAAAAGAGAAAGATGAAGAATGATTTGTTGCAATCAAATTCACTTACTTAATTTGTCAAATATTTATTGTGGTAAGAGGGTTTATGAATAATGAATAATTCCATTTAAAAAAAATAGGGCAGTGCTGGCACACGCCCTTTAATCCCAGCACTTGCAGGGCAGAGGCAGGTGAATCTCTGTGAGTTTGAGGCCAGTCTGGTCTACAAAGCTAGTCCCAGAACAACCAAGGCTACACAAAGAAACTCTGTCTCAGAAAAATAAATAAATAAGTGAGCTTTGTATCTTGTTCTTGTCCAGTGTGATAACCCAACTTGCATAGCTGCCCTTTCTGTTATGTAGTCCTCAAATTAAGATTGGAAAGCTTCAGCCGAATTATTCTGACAGTGGGGAGAAAGACATCAGCTAGGGAAAAAATGCTGTTATTTAGCTGTTGTAGAATGATAAGTTACCCTTTTATAAAGGAGGGTGTGTGTGTGTGTGTGTGTGTGTGTGTGTGTGTGTGTGGAGAGAGAGAGAGAGAGAGAGAGAGAGAGAGAGAGAGAGGAGAGAGAGAGAGAGCACCAAAAGAGGGAACTGGGTACCTGGAAGTTGAGTCACAGATGGTTAGGAACTGCCTGACACCAGTGCTGGAACCAAACGTGGTCCTCAGCAACAAGTGCTCTTAACCACCAGTCTGTCTCTCCAACCCCATACCTATCTTCTCTAAGTATTTATCATACAGCATCACAACTAAAACATAAAGTAGTGTAGGCATGCATTGACATAGCTCTTTCTTCTTATTCTACCAACCAACCGTACCAGCACTTATCAACCATGTTTTAGTTATGCTGATTATCCTCCCTGCCCGCCCTGTTCTTTATTCACTTAATTTATTTTAAAACCTATATTCTTTCTTTCATTGTTTTGTGTTAATCTTTCCGGCTTCAAAAGGCTATATAGAGGATTGTTTCAACTCACAATGTGTATTACCTGGGGCTTCTTGGAAACTGAGTGTTTTATTCCTGTGGGAATATATTTATCCAGATTTTGGGATAATAACAATGGGAAATCCAACTTTATTTTATTACTGTTAAATATTACTTAGGAAAAGGAACTTAATCCTTGGACATCTTCCATCCCCCACATAGTATGTGCCAAGCACTTTGCTACTTGCTACTTCAGATATGAACAAGAGGAAAACCTCTTTCTCCATAAGCTGGTAATTGGATACCTGGTACCATTTTACTCTCTGCCTCTTCCCAGGAGCAATCAGACCTGTATTCAGATCCAGGTACTCCCACATGCTGCCTGTGATTTCAGAAGTTACTCTTCTTACTCTGTAGTCACGTTATCATGAACCTAGGTGGCTCAAAAAAATCATCCATTGAATTTGCTTATAAGAGGAAATTTCCTTATGAGGTGCTCAGGTTTGTATCCAATGTGCCTTATGTAAATAAATAACTTAAGGAAATATTTTCCCAGGATTTGCCCATAGGTATTCCCTAAGCATTTGTTTTTACAACTTATATGACATTAATTTTGGGAGCAATTTGTAGTATGAAAGCCAAGACTACATAGTTTATTTTTACAAAAATTTATCTCACATTTGTAATTAGAGGGGAAAGAGGGTAGTTATTGAAATTTTTTTTTAAATTAGTCTTTGGAAGGATAGTTGCTACTTTTGGTATGTTCTATAGATTTTCTTTTGGGAAGTTGTGTTCACCTTACTTCACAGTGTTTTGATAGTGCTGAATATTACTTGACTTTGCTTTTTCTACCACTGAATGGTCATATTAGTAGCTCATGTCAAGCTGGTCTATCATTTTCCTTGGATACTGTGATAGCTAATAGCTAATCTTGGTTGTCAACTTGGCATACCTAGGTAAGAGGGAACCTCAACTGAAAGAACTGCCCCATCAGACTGGCCAATGAGTGTGTCTGTAGGCTCACATTCTTAATTGCTAATTGATGTAGAAAGGCCCACAGGGACGTGAGCAGTGCCATCCTAGACAAGTGGCCTGGGCTGTATAAGAAAGGTACCTGAGACAGAGATGGAGCCAGTAAGCAGTGTTCCTCCATTGTTTCTCCAGGTTCTTGCCTTGACTTCCTGCTTTGGCTTCCCTAGACAATGGACTGTAACCTGCCAAGATGAAATAACCTTCTCTTCCTCAGTTTGCTTTTGATCGTAAATTTATCATAGTCACAGAAAGCAAACTAGAACACATGCTTTGAGAGCAGGTCCAATCAGTGTCATTCTGAGAATTTATACAGATCTTAGGAGTGAAAAATTATTTTTTCTGGACTCTTTTATTAGGAAGACGATAGATGCTTGGCATTGTTGGAATTGATGTTCACAGAATGCAAAGAATGTAAGATCAAAAGAGAGTAGAAAATAGAGACCTGAAGACATTGTTGTACTTGTCTTTTTCTGTTGTTTTGTTTTGTTGAGACAGACTCTCACACTGTAGTCTGGGCTGGCATGGGATGCCTTATGTAGACCAGGCTGACCTTGAACTCACAGTTCACCTACCTCAGCCCCTTAAGTGTTGGGAGGTGTGAGTTTACCATATATCTGGCAGCATTTTATTGTTTTCCTTTTTCCTTCCCTCTTCTCCATCTCTTCTTTTAAAAAAAAAATATGATTATTACATTTTAAACTTCCCCTTGGATTTAATTGTTGAGCCTTACACCTTTTTTTAAGTACAATTCTTTACAACAAACACCACCTTTTTCATGATAACTTTTTAATTTTTGGAATTATGTTTACATAATTTCCCCCTTCCTTTTACTCCCTCCAACTTCTCCAATGTATCCCCTCCCCACTGTTCTCATTCAAATACTTGGTCTCTCTTGTTGTTGTTGTTGTTTTGAGACAGGGTTTCTCCCGCATAATTTGGTGCCTGTCCTGGAACTCACCTCTGTAGACCAGGCTGGCCTCAAACTCACAGAGATCCCGCCTGCCTCTGCCTCCCAAGTGCTGGGATTAAAGGCGTGCGCCACCACCGCCCGGCTGGTCTCTTTTTTTTTAATTGTTGTTTTACCACACACACACACACACACACACACACACACTCACAAAGCCTGCTCAGTCTATGTAATATTAAAAATCATCTTTACGTGTCAAGGCTCTTATCTATGCTTATTCTAGTCATTTCATTGTATTTGCTAGTATCAGTGATAGGCTCTATCACTGATCTGTATCTCTAAACCATTTTTTGAAGTTTGCTTTTGTTGATGGTGGGGTTGGGTTTCTGTTTGTTTTAGGGTGCATTTTTTCTTTTGGTTTTGGGGGGAGGTTATTTGTTTGTTTGTTGTTTGTTTGTTTGTTTGTTTGTTTGAAACAGTGTCTCATCATAATGTAATTATGTAAACCTGACTGGCCTCAAACTCATAGACAGCCCCCTGCTCTGCCTCCCCAGTGCTGGGATTAAAGGTGTATGTGATACCCACCCACATGGAAAGTATTTGTTTGTTTGATTTTGATACAGTCTCACTAAATTGCTCAGGGCTGGCTTTGAACTTGTTCTGTTGCCTGTGAAGGCCTTGAGTTTGAAATCTTCTTGCCTCAGCCTCAAAGTAGTTGGGATTACAGGCCTGTGCCACCAAGCCTACCAGTTTTTGTCAGCTCTATGGAAAAGCCTTTAAGACATAAGAGCTGGTGAAGGGTTGATTAGATTCCATTCTTCCTGTCATAGTGACCAATCCAAGGAGAGAGGACAACATGGAGCTAAATCTGTACCAGCCTTGGATGGATAGGTGCTATGGTTTGAATCTGAAATGTCCCTCATGAGCTCATATTTTGAATCACAGCCCTCCACTTATTACACTGTTTGAAGGCTTCCAGAGGAGTCATTAGGAGTGGGGCCTGTCTGGTAGAAGTAGATGACTAAGAGGAAGGCCTTTAATAGTTGCTCTTGATGCTAGGCTGTGGTCCTGAACTTTGTTTCCTGTCTACTACCATGTAAATAAGTAAGCCTCTACCTCATGCTCCTCACTGCCTTAGCCAGAGCTGCCCCACCGGCCCCACGCCTGCCCCACTGTGCTGTAATGAAATCTCTCTGAAACCATGAACCAAAATGAACTTTTTCTTCTCCTGGGTGTTTTCTGTCATGTATTTTGTCAAAAACAATGAAAAACGTAGCTAATAAACATATAACATAAATAAAGGACATATTTGAGCCAATGCCATTTTAAAGATGTATATTACAGCCCATCTTTGACACATGCATATATTCTTCTTTCTTTCTTTCTTTCTTTCTTCCTTTCTTTCTTTCTTCCTTTCTTCCTTCCTTCCTTTCTTTTCCTTCCTTCCTTCCTTCCTTCCTTCCTTCCTTTCTTTCTTTCTTTCTTTCTTTCTTTCTTTCTTTCTTTTTTGAGACAGGATTTCTCTGTGAAACAGTCCTGGCTGTCCTGGAACTCAGTCTGTAGACCAGGCTGGCCTCCAACTCACTGAGATCCACCCTGCCTCTGTCTCCCAAGTGCTGGGATAAAAAGGCATGCACCACCACCATCCAGCTATGTATATATTTTTCTAAATTAAAATTTTCTGACTATTTTAGGTGAAAATATTTTATGACATCTAAAAATACTATTGTCTATAGAATGAGATTATAAAAGTATTTAGTTTATGTTGTTCTGATTTCATCATAAGCTATAGGCTAGAGGTAAGTAGTATTTCCTGGTTTTACCATACAAGCACTAACCTGCTTGGGGACTATGACCTCTGATCAAATTCTAGATTCTTTGTTTTATATTATGTGGCAGGACAAAGTCTATAATGACAAGTACTTAAAATTCAGTTAGTTTGTCAGTACTTTAACCTTGAACATGACAGTTGCTCTTACGTGGGCAAGGCAATGATGATGTATTTTTATGTAGGTGTTCCTATCTGAAAATAAAGACACTAAAGACAGAGGAGGAAGTAGTCCAAGGACAGATTGAACAAAATCCTGATTTTGCAGTTAGAGTATCACTGTAGAATCTTGGAAATTAACAGAGCCTTTGGTGGGTAACTATAAGGAACATGCATGGAGCCTGCAAAGTTGGTAGGTGGTATATATAGGCAGCTTTAAACTTAGTGAGCAAGAGCATCCATCCACTTTGAGCCATAGAGTATTAGAGGCAATTTCATTTATTCATGTCTCATAAAAGATATCATCTCAGCCTTGGGATGTGATTTGGGAGTACAGTGCTTCTCAAGAATGTGCAAGGCCCCAAGTTCAATCCCTAGTACCAAACAACAACCCTCATCTTCATCTCTACTAAATCCTGGATTTCAAAATTAATGAATAAATTTTTCACTGGAATTTAGAGAACATTTTAAATATATAAATATATGTAGGGCTGGAGAGATAGTTCAGTCATTAAATTAAAGCACTAGCCTCTCTTGCAGAGGACCCTAATTCACATCCCAACACTCAATATGGTAGCTTATAACATTTGGTAACTCCAGTTCCAGAGGATCCAATGCCTTCTGGCCTTGACAGGTACTGACTGTGTGCACATGGTATGCAGACATGCATGTAGGCAGAACACCTAAACATAACATATAAAAAATAAAATAAATGTGTGTAGACAGTATATGAGACACAAAAAATGTAGGCGTTAGAAGATCTCCTGTTTGACATTTTCTCCTGTGTGGCAGAGGTAGAAACTGTTGCACAGTCCAAGGACCCTTGGGAAGAGAAGCAGAAAGGAGCTAAACTCAAACTAACCTATGCTTCCCCCATTCCCATTTTTCCTAGCTAGTTTTCCAATACACTTCTTTATAATTCAAAATCCAAGGGGCCAGAGAAATGGCTCAGCACTCAAGAATGTGTACTGTTCTTCCCTGAAGACCTAGGCTCAATTCCAAGCACCCACATTGGGTATCTAACAACTTGTGTGTGTGTGTGTGTGTGTGTGTGTGTGTGTGTGTGTGTGTGTGTGTGTGTGTGTGTTCACGCATGCATGTATTTAGTTGGTTTTGTTTGGTTTTTCAAAGCTACAGTATACTTGCTAGTTAGTCTTGTAGTTCAGATTTTTCAGTCCTCTCTAGTATCATGTAATGTTTTATCTTACCATCACTCTGGAGGCTTAGTTATCTTTTTCATGAGTTGTTGAGGTGGTATCAGGAAAGTTAGGGTTTTCTGGAAAGTAAGCCAGTAATAAATATTTCCTGTGGCTGCCTGGAGAAGTGTTTACTGACTAGGATACTGTCTGAGGAATCCCTTTTAACCTTTCCCTGTTTCCAGGAAGCATAGTTTTATGGAGTTGCTGGTTCTTAGCATTTATGCTTATAACTATCTATTGGAGCTGTTAGTGCCTTTAGTAACAAGGATAGGTAGATGAGTGTTTTAAAGTGATTCTCATCTGTATTAGAATCTGCATAGGAAAGGAGACATTCCATCAGGTGTTCCCATGTTCCATATTTTTTGTTTGCCCCCCCTTTCTCCCTTTAGTTCTGTTCAGTTTGACAGGGGACTCTAGATTAAAGAATATCTTGCAAAGATAGCATTAGAATGATCTGATTGTGTCATTATAGACTTCCTATGCTTATTTCGTTTATCTGAACTCTAATTACCTTATGAAGAGTGCAGAAGGAAAGGATTATATGAAAGAGAATTATTCTTCTCAAGTCTTAAAGGCTTTTACTTGATGTGTAGGGGTGGGAGGGAGTCATCAATATTTTAGAGGCAAAAGAATGGCACATTTGAAGCCTACACAACATAGTAAGACTTTGTCTCAAAAAGAAGAAGAAGAAGAGGAAGAAGAAGAGAGAAAGAAAGAAAAAACTCACAAAGCATGAAGGGAAATTACTTCCACCAAATGGCAGAAAGTCAACCTACTAAATAGCATTGCTCTTATACCTTTAAAAACACATGTTTAGTAATCAAAGAAAACAAGTTTATGACACTTTGCAAAATCTAGCTTTAGTCTTTAAAAGGTTTATTGAAATTCTCAATCATTTTACTTTGGTGTTAATATTCATGCATGAGTATTAAGTTAGTAAGATGAAGACTCCCTATCAGCCTTCCTATATGACAGCTCTTCAGCCTGGTGAGTCAATGCATACGTCAGAATTTCTCTCTGGTGACTTGAACTCACCTCTGACTTTAAGGCCATAGGAACAAACTTCCCTGGTTGACCAAAAAGAAAATGGGAAACACAGGTTGGAATCCTAGCCTAGATATATACATAGTTAGGCATTTGTTTGGGTAGCCTTTGAGACCTACCCGAGATGGGTAGGGAAGATAGAGGTTAGAGCCTGTAATGGGGATTGCTAGCATGCCTGGTATGCCTGCCCTGAGTGAGCACATTTATTTTGCAACTTTAGAAGCATTTTATACCACAGATTTCTATGAAGGATTTCTCTTCTAATTTGGGTTCTTCCTAAAATTTAAGACTCTGATAATAGCCTTTAAGTAACAACAATGTGTATTTTCTCTTAGCATTTTCTGTTAACACATTGCTTTCTTCAATGTAGCTGCAGTACTGTAAGCTTTGACTTGTCTGCCCTCTGCTGGAGATCTGTGTTTACATTGACCAGTGTCCTCTGGCTCTGGGGAAAAAAGGGTTTTCCTTAAAGACTTACTGCTATTGAGTCAATATATTTATGATTTTACTCAGTTTTTCAAAATGATGATAAATGTCTCTCTGGGTTCCCCATCTATGGATGGATCATGTTCAGAGCCCAGGTCCCTGAAATGTATCATTTGGAGCCTACCTCAAAGCAAGCTCTGGTTTCACTCACTAGTTAGCTCATTACCATCCCCAACTATATTTCTGCTATTCTTTCCTTTTTCTCATGTCTCAATACCAATGTCAGCCTCTATGTCTCTTCACACTCTTTACAACTGGGAACAGCATTCCCACCGTGATAGCTCTTCTGAATTCTTATCACTTATCCTTCTTTGTCACACATTTACACTTAAAAGTTTTGGATCAGCCTGGTGTGGTGATGCACATCTTTAATTCCAGCAGTCAGGAGGCAGAGGCAGGCAGATCTCTAGATGTTCAAAGCTATCCTGATCTACATGGTTTTCCAGGTCAACCAAGGACACATAGTGACACCTTGTCTTAAAATAAAAAAATGTTTTTAGATCAGGGCTTGTGAGATGGCTCAGCAGATAAAGGTGCTTGCCACACAAGTGTGGTGACATGAATTTGATTCCCTAGAATCCAGGGAAAGGTGGCTGGAGAGAACCAACTCCACAAAATTGTTTGCTGACCTCCACACACATGCCATGTCATATTCGCGAGCATGCATGCACCCACACATGCACACACACAAAATAATAGTAATATATTTTAACATTTAATAAAATATTTAAATTTTTGGATTAACTTTTCAAATATAATAATTGTTATGAATTTGCATGAGTAGGGAGCTCCCAGCTGGCCAGGCCAGAAAATATACTGGGCAGATGCAGTGGGGGCAGTGGCGGTGCATGGAAAGTCATTCACACCCGAGCGCTGCATCCATGCGGAGAGTTTATTATAATAGAGAGATGAAGAAAAAGATAGGAAAGAGGGAGACAAGGAAGAAAGAGAAAGGAGAGAGGGCAGAGGTGTGCACACCTCGTGGGAATGGAGAGAGAGAGAGTGGAAGAGAGAGAGGAAGAGGAGGAGTTTTTCCTTAAAAATGAGGCTTTTATGTCAGGACACAGGGCAGCCCCAAGGGGAGAGATTTCAAGGGGCAGGTCAGAATATTAATAATAACTATACCTCTTCAGGCAGATAAACTTTATGAATATGGTATTGTTTCACATTCTTCTGTGTCCCCTGTAGACTTCAGCAGCTCTCAATTAATTTATTATTTCCTATTTAAAGATCTGCAAATGGACTGAGGGAGTAGCTCGGTTGGTAGTGATTGTCTAGCATGCACTAAGTCAAGGGTTTGATCCCTAGTACCTCTTAAAATCAGGCATGGTAGCTCATACCTGTAATCTCAGCACTCTGGAGGTAGAGACAGAAGGGTCAGAAGTTACAGGTTATCCATTCTCTGCTACATAGTGAATTTGAGAACAGTTTAAGTATGAATAATATGATAGCAATTTATTTCCCATTAGTAATAACTATCATCACAAAATGCCTTTATCTTTTTTGTTTGTTTGTTTTTTGTTTTCTTCATTTTTTTATTTTTTCAAGGCAGGGTTTCTCTGTGTAGTTTCGGTGCCTGTCCTGGATCTCACTCTGTAGACCAGGCTGGCCTCCAACTCACAGAGATCCTCCTGGTTCTGCCTCCCGAGTGCTGGGATTAAAGGCATGTGCGCCACCAGCCACTCGGCTATGAAGTTGTTTTCAAATTAGGGAGTAAACAAACACAGTTAATGGCTCTGAGTCAGGCATAAATTAACATATTAAGATATAGGCATTTGGCTGGGTGGTGGTGGCACATGCCTTTAATCCCAGCACTGGGGGGCTGAGCCAGGCGGATCTCTGTGAGTTCGAGGCCACCCTGGTCTACAGAGCAAGCTCTAGGACAGGCACCAAAAACTACACAGAGAAACCCTGTCTTGAAAAAAAAAGAAAAGAAAAACAACTTCATAAAGTTTGAAAAAGTCATGCTGTCAGTTTAAAAATAACTGTTTTTTTTAAAGTAACATCCCTATGATGTGTTCCTCTTTTTAAATAATGTTTCAATTTATAACTATTTAATCCTAATCTAATTCTTCAGATCCATAAAAACTAGCATATTTAATACTAAAAGAAAGTTCTGTTTTCAGTTCCTTTTATAATTTAAATCCTTATGGAGGCATGGTAAATTGTGTAGCAAAGAATTAGCAGCACTCAAACCAGAATCAGATTCAGCAATTGGAGTGTGGCTAGTAGGCTGAGAACTAGCTACAGGTAAGAGACCAGACGATAGAGACAGCAGGGGCACACAGGCACTGGCCCAGGGCTTGACTGGACCCTGCTCCTCATACTGGGTCGCCTTGCCCAGACTGAATACATGGGGAGGTGCTTAGTCTTCCTGCAACTTAATATGCCGTGTTTTGTTGGGAGACCTGCCCTTTCCTAAACAGAAATGGAGGAGGAGTAGATTGGGAGGTGTGAACAGGGGTGGGGTGTTGTGTGTGGAGTGAGGAGGGACTGGGAGGAGAGGAGGGAGGGGAAACTGCAGCCAGGATGTAAAATAAATGAATGAATGAATGAATGTATTAATTAAAGAAAGATCAGAGTTAAATTTTAAATCAAAGCTTTAGCAAACAGATGGGGATTTTAGCTCAATGATAGAGCATGTGCTTAGCATGTGTGAGGCCCTGGGCTAAATCTCTTACACCAAAACCAAAATAAATAAAGAGAGCAAAAAAATGTGGCTATTGGTTCAGGAAAAGATATTCAAAATATTTAACTTATATGGCACAATCAATCATTTTGACTAGGTAGAAACAGGATCTGGAAGTCCCCTGCTGTGCCAGACATTAACCTGCCTGTTTGATTTTGAATGTTCAGAGGGGCAACCATTCATCACACATAGAAATTTTGAACTGTTAAGCTGTGTGGCCAGGACAAAAGCAGCAGCAGCTTGCTAGCTCTGCCCCATTCCACTTTTCAAAATGGTGCAGGTACCATGAGTCATGCTTACCTCCCCAATTCTGGGAAGCAATATAAAGTCTATGTCTGTGTTTTCAAGCCTATGGCTGTGCTCCCAAGCCCACAGGCAGCGGCTGGGAGAAGCCGCTTTGTATCATGGCCTAGCCAGTCAGAGACCATGGGAGTCTGCCATGTTGCCGCTGAAGCCCACCATGGCCAGGTGGTGCATTTGTGTACTGCAGTCCTGCGTGAGACCTGAAGTAGGAAGCTGTTTGGGGTTCCATTTTAGAGTCTCTTATTCTCTCAGGTTTTAGTTGGAAACTCTTGCCCCACATTGGGTGCCAAAATGTAGCTGGGAATTTTCCTATGTCCCACCCAGCCCTGAGATCCCACAACTGCTTATAAAATAATCACTCAGAGGCTTATATTAATTACCAACTGTATGGCCTATGACAGGCCTCTTGCTAGCTAGCTCTTTCATCTTAAATGAACCCATTTCTATTCATCTATATGTTGCCATGTGGCCGTGGCATTACCAGTCTGCTGGCATCTTGTTGCTCCTTGGGTGACCAGCTCGAGTCTCCCCTGACTCCACCCTTCTTTTCTGCATATCTCTGCTTGGATTTCCCGTCTGCCTCTAAGCTGTCTTGCCATAGACCAAAATAGCTTTATTTATTAGCCAATGGAAGCAACACATATCAGGGCATACAGAAAGACATCCCACAGCATTTCCCTGATGGCTAAGTATATCAAACATTTCTTCAAGTGTTTCTTGGCCATTTGAGATTCCTATGTTGAGAATTCTCTGTTTAGATCTGTACCCCATTTTTAAATTGGATTATTTGGTTTGTTGATATCTAGTTTCTTGAGTTCTTTATATATTTGGGATATTAGTCTTCTGTCAGATGTGGAGTTGGTGAAAATCTTTTCCCATTCTTTAGACTGCCATTTTGTTCTATTGATGGTGTCCTTTGCCAAGCTTTTCTATTTTATGAGGGCCCATTTATTATGGATCTTAGTGCCTATGCTGTTGGTGTTCTGATCAGGAAGTTGTCTCCTGTACCAATTCATTCAAGACTATTCCCCACTTTCTCTTCTATTAGGTTCAGTGTATCTGGATTTATGTTGAGTTCTTTGATCCACTTGGACTTGATTTTTGTGAAGGGGAATAGATATGGATCTATTTGCATTCTTCTACATGCAAGCATCCAGTTAGACCAGCACCATTTGTTGAAGATGCTTTCAATTTTTTTATTGTATATTTCTGACTTCCTTATCAAAAATCAGGTGTCCATGGGTGTGTGGATTTACAGCTGGGTTTTTGATTCAATCCCATTGATCAACCTATCTGCTTTTATACTGTTTTTATTACTATAGCTCTGTAGTACAGCTTAAAATAAGGGATGGTGATACCTCTGGGAGTTCTTTGATTATACAGGATTGTTTTAGTTATCATTTTTTTTGTTTTTGTTTTTTCCATATGAAGTTAAGTATTGTTTGTTCAAGGCCTGTTTAAAACCAAGGAATTCAGCTGTGGAAATGGCTCGTCAGGTTAAAGCACTTGCTGCACAAGCTTGACTATCTGGGTTAGATCTGTGGAGGCCACAGTGCCGCACAAGACTATCCTCTGAGCCACACTTGTTGCCATTTTCAGGTGTTGTATTGGGCATGCTCACAAAGATCACAGTAGTGTTTGTTGACTACTGGCATTCTCTCCTAGAAGGAGTATGGAGGATCATGGAATCCTCACCTGAGTATTCAGCCACCCTTCCCAACCAGTTGTATCTTATTATGCTCTAAATGCACATAGCCTCAAGGTCTCAGGGAACATCAGATAGAGAAGGACTGGGGGGTGGGGGGTGTCTCTATCTATACAGCCATGAGGGAGTCATCATCCATACTGAGTGCAGACCTTCCAATGTAACTTTCCAACTTTAAGTTTACCCATAATCCTACCCATAACCTCTCATCCATTGCTCTCTAAGTAAACTTAATAAACCATTGATTCTCCACAATGAACTTTGGTAGAGTCATGCCTCAGGTTGTTGTTGGGACTGTAGGAGAATGGGTAGACTTTTTATATGTTTTTTATATTGGGGGAGACTGTTTATGTCTCCCCCAAGGAAGGAATTTTAGCAACACTCATAAAGGTGGAAGGAAACTGACTTCACAAAGTTGTCCTCTGACCTCCATACCCAAGCTGTGAAACTCATGTGCCCCCATAATAATAAATGTTTAAAAATTTTAAAAAATCCAAGGAACTGAATTTCTGGCAATAGAAAAGACAGTATTACAAGTGCACAGTAAGTACCACAAATGGATGAGTTAAGCTGTATACAGTAAGTACTCTTTAAGTAGAATAAGAATTATAGACAAAAGACATCCCGTGACAGCTTCACACAGAAACTCAGGGTTTTCCTCTGAGCATTGACTGGACTATGTCTCTTCAAAAGCTGTTGACTGGGGATATTTTATTTTTCAAAATTGCAGCTATTTTAATGAAATTTGAATCAAGCCAGTGTTGGGCATGTTAAGCAAGCATTCTACCACTGCTATATCCTCAGACTCCTTCCACCTCCTCTTTTAGACAGGTTCTCACCATGTATCTCAGGCTGAGCTGGAACTCTCTATTGTAGCACAGGCTAGCCCAGAATTAGGATAATCTTATCTCTGCTTCCCAGGTACTGGGATTATAGACTTGCATCAGTGTGCCAGTTTGTATTTTGTAGTAGTTTAAGGAGAATACTTACGCTACATGGATTTCAGCAGTTAAGAGCAACTATTGCTTTTGCAGAAGACCTGAGTTCTGTTCTCAGCTCTCACATCAGGCAGTTCACAACCACATTCTAACTCCAGCTCCCAGAGAGTAACACCTAGTTTTCACAGGTACCTGCACTCATATGCATAATCTAAAAAACAAAACACTTGAGAAATAATGGGTTTCTCACAGAAATTTCCTATTGCTTCAAATGATAGACAAAAAAGTTTTATTTAGGTTTTCTTTTAACCCTGTCATAATAGGAGTGTGACATTAATTTCAATTGCAATTGTTGTGTACTTTGTCTAACTTATTTTTACTTTACTGCATGTTATATTTCCATAAAGTACGATTAAGTTAAATTTCTGTTTTGGCCTCCTGATTCCAGCCAGCATCACACATGCTTTCCTTGTTCTCTGTCCTGTTCCTTTTGTTTACATGTTCAACTAGCCAGAATTTGTGGAGGTGCTTAAGGATGACTGCAGATTCTTTGCTGCTTCTTCCCTGAGAAGAGGAATTCAATTCCTCTCCCCTGGAATCAGGCTGTCCTTTAGTGCATCAAGAAAGTGTGACACAAATGACACTATTGCTAGCTCCAAGCCTAAAAAGAACCCTGGGCTGCAATGCAAGAAGCCAACCCTAAAACTACTCTCCTTGAGGAGGCCCAAGCCATATTAGAGATCACATTAGGCACTCCAATGGACATCTGCAGTGGATCCCAGCTTTACAGCCATCCAGGTTAAGACAACAACCATGAGGGTGAAGCTGCTTGGATCTTCATTTGTAGCCCATCTGCTATACAACAGCACTGAATGAATAGTACTGAGTGAATATCTAGCTAAGTATTCCTTGAATTAATTTGTTACAAAGCAATTAATAGCCCACACCACTGGTTCCATCCCCATTTTCTTTGCTTCTAAGAAATAGTCTAAGCTTTCTCAAACAAGTAAGCTAAATGCAATGAATGGTATTTATATTAGGAGAGTTTTCTAGAGAGAGAGAACCAATAGAACTTGAGCACACACACACACACACACACACACACACACACACACACACACACACACACACACACGTGCATGGACACATTCTGGAGCAGTACAGGACCAGGTTCTCAAAACAGTAAATGGGACAGATTAGCAGTTCCAATCCAGTGCTGAAAGCCTGGAAGCTCCCTGAAGAGCCATTTCGAGTCCATACTGAATGACAGAAGAAGATGGAGTTTGTTGTCAGTAGATGGCAGCAAATATAGATGCATCACTCAAATAGAAAGGAGCATGCAGGCAAGCATTTGCTGCTTCCCTATGGCTTCCTTTTTCTATTGAGTTCCATTTGGAAGGTGTTGCCCACATTGAGTGGCTCTTCCCCCCTCCCCTACTTGCTCACCATCCCACATATTAGTCCTCTCTGAAATACTCCCATACCCCCTACACACAGATGCATTTCACCTGTCCTAGAAATATTTAAATCCAGCCTTGGTGACATCAAGCACAACTGTCACAGCACCTTTACATCCTCCTGCTTTCACAGACCAGAAGCACAGCACTATCATTAGTTCCAAAGTACACATCTCCTCTTAAAAAGACTACTTGTGGGGTTTTTCCTGACATCCCCCATCCCCCCCACCACACACTATTAGTTTATTGCCAAGGGCAGAGACGACTGATAAATAATCTCTGTCACATCTAGTTAATGGATAATCCACAATTTCTTGGCTATAGAACTGTCATGTTCTATACCTAGTATTATAGACCCATAACAGCAATAACTGCTTGATAGCCTTAACCTCTAATATCTACCTTTGTCCCAGAAATCCACAGCTACTCAACGTTCCCCAAACTTACTAAATTGTTTTCATTTTTTCTGTTCTTTGTGCCTCTACCTGAAATAAATTTCCTCTTACCACTTGACAAAAAACCACTAGTTCAAGCCCAACCTAAAAGTTAGCTTAAGTAAAGCATTTCCCAAGCTCAGTTATGTCTTCCTCTGATGCTTCTATGCTACACCAGATATAACTTTGCTCTAGCCCAAGTGACGCAATTTACTTTTTTTTTTTTTTTTTTTTTTTTGGTTTTTTCGAGACAGGGTTTCTCTGTGTAGCTTTGCGCCTTTCCTGGATCTCGCGCTGTAGACCAGGCTGGCCTCGAACTCACAGAGATCCGCCTGCCTCTGCCTCCCGAGTGCTGGGATTAAAGGCGTGCACCACCACCGCCTGGCCATTTTTAATGGAACTTTCTCCCTGAGTTACAATGTAAACTATCCAAGGATAAGGACAAATTGGTTTACTGACTAGAACATAGGACATTAAGTAGTCAGTTGATATTGAATGAATTAATACACAGTGAAAACAAGTGAACTATCTGCTTAGCCAAAAGGAAAGCCTGAGTGTTACTTCCAGATCTTAGGGCACAGGTCACCTCATAAAAAAACAAATAGCAACAACAAAATTCTTTTATCTTGTTAAAGCTAAAATGTGACTAACACATACTTTTTTTTTTTTTTTGGTTTTTCGAGACAGGGTTTCTCTGTGTAGCTTTGCGCCTGTCCTGGAACTCACTTGGTAGCCCAGGCTGGCCTCGAACTCACAGAGATCCGCCTGGCTCTGCCTCCCGAGTGCTGGGATTAAAGGCGTGCGCCACCACCGCCCGGCCCACATACTTTTTACTTGCTGAAAATGCATAGCCAATTGGTTTCAAGTGTTCATCTATAACAAATCTAACTAGTTGGTCACTCCAGTTTCTTGATTTATCTCTTCCTCCAGTCCCATCTGTACATAGGATATCATGCTAAACAGGTGTGACTAGGCATGGTGATTGACCTTAAAAAAAAAAACTTAGTTTAAGGTTGAGAGCTAAATCAAGAACCTATTCATAACCTAGAAACAGAACTAGGTGGTATCACATTAAAGATACATGATTAATTGGTAGACTTGGAGAGAAACATATTGCCAGGTAATAGAAGAAATATCGTAAATGTCTGGATCTGAAACCAGCTTTGAAGACTGGTAAAGAATCTACAGCAGGGGAGAAGGACCTCCCTGGTGACAGAAGAGAACAGATGAGTCAGGAGACTGATAAATGAGTACACAATATTAGAGCATGTGGAAAGTTTAAGGAATTGGGGAAACTGTTGCTTACACTCTGACTAACCCATTGTTTTTCACAGCCTGCATCTCTGCAAATGAGACTTGAGTGCTTATACTTTTTCCAGACTGTGTTAGTTACCTTTCTCATTGCTGTGATCAAATACCTGCTGGGAAGCAACAGTTTTAAGGGGATACAGTCCATCGTGGTGGGGAAGATGTGATGACTCTGAAGTGGCAGGAACTTACAACAGCTGCTTATTTTGTCTAGTCAGGAAGTAAAAAGACAAATGCTGAAGCTCATCAGGATTTCTCCTTTTTCCTCTTTTATTCGGTCTTGGATCCCACCCTATATGATGGTGCTACCCCATTTAGGTTGAGTCCTTCCTCATTAATTAAGTATCTCTATAAATGCTGTCACAGAAATGCCCAAAAATATGTCTCCTGGGTTATTCTAAATCCAGTCAAGTAACAATGGAGATTAACCATCACAGTGACCTTTTTTTTTTTTTTTTTTTTTTTTTTTTTTTTTTTTTTTTTTTCCTTCAAGACAGCGTTTCTCTGTGTAGCTTTGTGCCTTTCCTGGATCTCACTTTGTAGACCAGGCTGGCCTCAAACTCAAAGATCCGCCTGCCTCTGCCTCCCAGTGCTGGGATTAAAGGCGTGTGCCACCACCACCCGGCCACAGTGACCTATTTTTTTTTGTTTTGTTTTGTTTTGTTTTTCGAGACAGGATTTCTCTGTGTAGCTTTGCGCCTCTCCTGGAACTCACTTGGTAGCCCAGGCTGGTCTCGAACTCACAGAGATCCGCCTGGCTCTGCCTCCTGAGTGCTGGGATTAAAGGCGTGCGCCACCACTGCCCGGCTACACCACCACCGCCCGGGCGTGACCTATTTTTATGTGCAAGTATTAAACAGGTTAGTAAGAATGCATCAGTCTTTCAATCAGTACTTAATGGTTCCTGAATATCTTGAACTTGAATGAACATCTAGACTCACCTAGCTAAGTATTCCTTGAATTCATTTGTTACAAAGCAATTAATTTTTTGGTCAGTTTTTTCTATCAAGAAATAATCACATGTTTTAAATAAAATCTGTTTTTCAATAGAGCTCTGGGAATAAAAAGACATGAGCAAATGTGTGTCTGTGTGTGTGTAGTGATCATTTGATTAATTAGGTCTCTTTCGTCCATAACAGAAATTATTCTACCCACCACAGAATTAAAAGTTATCTCCACACTTTTCTCTTGGTGTTTTAAAAAATATTTTTAGACTGATTTATTTCTTATTTTATGTATATGAGTGTTTTGCCTGCATGTATGTATCGCATGTATGGCTGGTACCTTCAGTTGTCAGAACAAGGTCCTCTGGAACTGGAGTTTACAGATGGTTGTGAGCCACCATGTGGGTTCTGGGAACCAAACCTTAGTCCTATGCCAGAGCAACAAGTACTCTTAACTGTTTAGCCATCCCTCCAGCCTTCTGGTAATTTCTAATGTTCAGAACAAGTAGGTTATTTGGCAGTTTTCAGTAACAAGGTGTGATGATGTTATGTGACAAAGTAGGGGTTAAATCTGATGGTTATGCTTGTTAGAATAGAGTGGTAACTTCTGCTTTCAGTTACTTTTCGGATGCAGCTATTAGAAACTGCATTACCTGATAGTTATCTTAGTGAATGAGCATTGTTATATCTTTGCATTTCAGGCAATGAATTTTGTAGAAATAAACTTAATCCATTTCTTTTAGATCTATTTTATCATAAGACCTTCAGTGCCTTGGTATACAAAGTTGTTTTGTGGTTGCTTTTTTTTTCCCTCAAATACACTGAGGGGGAAGTGCTGTGGGATGGTCTGTATGTCAAATGTGTTGCTGATTGGTCAATAAATAAGTCACTGATTGGTCAGTGGCCAGGCAGGAAGTATAGGCGGGACAAGGAGGAGAAAAAACTGGGAAGTGGAAGGCTGAGGGGGAGACACTGCCAGCCGCCATCAGGACAAGGAAGATGTAAAGTACCGGTAAGCCACAAGCCACGTGGCAAGGTATAGATTAATAGAAATGGATTAATTTAAGCTGTAAAAACAGTTAGCAAGAAGCCTGCCACGGCCATACAGTTTAAAACCAATGTAAGTCTCTGTGTTTACTTGATTGGGTCTGAGTGGCTGTGGGACTGGCAGGTGAGAGAGATTTGTCCTAACTGTGGGCCAGGCAGGAAAACTCAGCTACAGGGAAGCAAATAATCCATTCTATTGCCTCTTGAAATATTAAGGGGAATGTTTGCAGATCTCATATTTGAAACACTTTTTTGTCTTGCTCTTTTTGTTCCAGAAGTATTTGCCACTCTTCCAGCACTACCCTAAAGTGTAGATGTTATAAAGGAAAGATACAAAGGGTATTACTTTATTGTAAGCATGGGAAAAGTATAAGCTTTCCTTTCTAGCTCTTTTCCCATCCATCTTGGGATATATAAAGTCAGATGTTAGGTTAGAGAGAACTAGTTATAATGGAAAGATAAAACTGAATTCGCATGATTACTTTACTACTGATTAGCTTTGTACATGTCCCACAAGGTTGCAGATTCAGCAAATAAAATGACATATGAAGAATCTAGCCCATACTAGTGCTCAACAAATGATAGTTTTGTAGATATAAATGATAGTCTCTGTAGATATACATGATTTAAGCTATTTGTGTTTTGTAAAGAAGCATCAAAGATCTTTAGCTTTGCATAGTTGTATTGCATTTCTCATGAGTAGAAAACTATTCAAAGAGCTGAAAATAATTTGAATTATTTCTCTTTGGGGGCACTCATTTTAGAAATGAGGGCAAAGATATGGAAATAGTAGCAGCCCATAAACATATGTATGAATATAACCTTTTTAATTAATATCAAGGCAAAGCAAAATAAGACTATAATAAGATCTAACAGACTGGCAGAAATTGAAGATCAGCAAAAATCAATGATTCTACTGTTAGCTTGGACTTAGTTCAACGCATTAAGAGCCTACTCCTTCTTGGTAGAAACATAAGTCAGCATGACCACTTTGAAAAATATTTTGGTGTTCTTTTCTAAAGTTAAATCTTTATCTTATAACCAAATAGCTTCACTTGTTGGTATAAATTCTGTTGACTCTTCTGCATGTGGACTAGAAGAAAGTAGAAGAGTGTGGAGAGCAATGTTATGTTGTCAAAAAAACTGTAAATAATCCAATCTAAGAAGAATTAATAAATGTGATGTAATAACCTAAATGAAATGTATGAATTCCTCAGTAAAAATCCATGAGGTGAGACTATACGCAATAAGTAATATGAATCTAGTGAAAATTATGTTTAGTTTTTAAAGAGCAAGTACCCAGCATGTGCAAGGCCCTGGGCCAGACCCCCACTTTCTTAAAAAGCAAACAAATACTTATTGGCAAGAATACATACATTGTAATAAAATTAGAAGCCATTAAACAGTCAAAGTAAATGGTACATTAAGAATATAGGCATGAGGGGTTGGGATTTAGCTCAGTGGTAGAGTGCTTGCAAGGCCCTGGGTTCGGTCCTCAACTCCGGAAAAAAAGAAAAAGAAAAAAAAAAGAATATAGGCATGAACCAGCAAGATGGCTCAATGGAGAAAGAAGCTTACCTCCAGACTGGTTATGCGATGCTTGGATGTGGCAGCTCACACCTGTAACCTCAGCACTTGGGACTGGCTGGAGTAGGAGAATTTCTGTGACTTCTAGGCCAGCCTGAACTACAGAGCAAGACTGTATCTCACTAAAAGTGAAAAGAAAAAGAATAGGTTGATGGATGGGCAGAAGGAACAGATAGATGATGAAACAAGTAGAGGAAATGATAATGATAAAATCTAAATGGTGGTTATACAGGTTTACTTTATGGCATTTCAACTTTTCTATGTATTTGAAATATTCTTACAATAAAATTGAGTGGAAAATAAGATTATAAGCTTTAGCAAAATAGTTGCATCATGAAGTAAGACAGGAATCAGAAATAAATAAAGATAGAAGGTGTTGGATACTATTCTAGATCTTAAGTAGAATAGTGTTCATTTTACTACTTTACCTCATTGCTTAAATATGTTCAAGCATTCTTTATTATATAATATTTTGTATAATAGAAATATGAGAGGAATGCATTGAAATTTGAGATATATTTAAGCAGTAATAATAATAATGAAGCACTATTTATTAAATTATATCCCAAGAAATCATTTCTTTTTTTATTTTTATTAACATTTTTTTCCTTTATTTTACATACCACACAGTTTCCCCTCCCTCCTCTCCTCCCATTCCCTCCCTCTGACTTCATCTATCCCCATTCCCCATCCACTCCTCCTCCCTCTCCATTCAGAAAGGGGCAGGCCTCCCATGGGCTTGAACATAGCACGACACATCAAATTGAGGTAGGACTGAGCTCCTCCCCCTGTATGAAGGCTGAGCAAGGTAATCCAGCATGGGGAACAGATTCCCAAAAGCCAGCTAAGCACTAGGGACAGGCAGGTCCTGATCTTACTGCTAGGAGCCTTACAAACAGATCAAGCTACACAACTGTCACACACATGCAGAGGGCCTAGGTTGGTCCCATGCAGGCTCCCTAACTGTTGGTCCAGAGTCCATGTGCTCCCATGAGCTCAGGTTAGCTGTCTCTGTGAGTTCCTCCATCATGATCTTGACCCCCTGGCTCATACAGTCCCCTCCTCCCTTTCTTCAGGAGGAGAACTCCCAGAGATCCTTTGTGTAAATGTACCACACTTTCCTTACCCATTCTTCAGTAGAAGGGCATCTAAGCTGTTTCCAGGTTCTGGCTATTATGAATAATGCTGCTCTGAACATAGTTGAGCAAGTGTCCTTGTGGTATAATTGAGCATGCTTTGGGTGTATGCCCGAGATTAGTTTAGATGGGTCTTGAGGTAGATTGATTCCCATTTTTCTGAGAAACCACCATATTGATTTCCAAAGTGGCTGTACCAGTTTGCACTCCCACCAGCAGTGGAAGAGTGTTCCCCTTACTCCACATCCTCTCTGTCATTAGTGTTTTTGATCTTAGCCATTCAGACAGGTGTAAGATGATATCTCAGAGTCATTTTGATTTGCATTTCCCTGATGACTAAGGATCTTGAACAATTCTTAAAGTGTATTTTGGCCATTTGAGATAAGAATTTTCTTTTTTAGATCCAAGAAATCATTTCTATTTATTAAGTTCTTTGGGCACATTGTGTGTCCGTGTCTGTGTGTGTCTGTGTGTGTGTGTGTGTGTGTGTGTGTGTGTGTGTGTGTGTGTGTGTGTGTACATGCACGTGCACACACACCTGTGTGCTCATGCACATATACATGTAAGTCCATGTATACTTGTGTGTGTGGTGGGCAGAGTTTGATGTAGGAATCCTCCTTTAACACTTCTCCACTTTATTTTGAGACTGGGTCCCCTATTGAACTTGAAGCTTACTGGTTTGTTAGACTGGCTATCAAGGTCTGAAGACCTACCTGCCTCTGCCTCCTGAGTGCTGGGATAAAGGGTGTGTGCCACCACACTGGACCTTTCATTTTCAGTTTTGTAAGCTTTCCAGGTTCTGTGTATTTCTCTATTCAATTCTTTTCCATTTTAACACCTTTCTTTCTGAGTTCCTGAAAATTGTATCTTCTGATCCTAAAACCTATTCTACAGCAGCAGTTACTGCACTAGGACACCCTGTACTCTCCTTCTAGGAATAGAATCTCTGGAGTGTTCTTTCTTTAGCAGAAACAATAGCAATGATTAAATTAAAATCAATATTAAGAATAACATAGGAATAAAAGTTAAGAGTTGGCCATGGCACAGAATCAACTAAGCAGGGCTCATAGGGGCTCACAGAAACTGAAGCTACAAACAAGGACTCTGTATGGGTCTAAGCTAGGTCCTCTGCATATACCTTATGGCTGTGTAACTTGGTGTTCTTGTGAGACTCCTAACAGTAGGATTGAGGTGGGGTCTCTGACTCTTTTACCTGACTTGGGGCCCTTTTCCTCCTACTGGGTTGCCATATCCAGCCATGATATGAGGGCTTGTGCCCAGTCTTATTTATCTTGTTAGGCCGTGTTTGGTGAATATCCCTGGGAGACCTGCTTTTTTTTTTTTTAAGGGAAACAGAAGAGGAGTTGATCTGGAGGGGAGAGGAGGTAGGGGCAGGGACTGGGAGGAGTGGAGAGAGAGGAAACTATAGGATGTGATGTATAAGAGAAGAATAAAAGTTTAAAAGAAAGAGAGAGTTAGCCATGGACACCCAGGAATGGGGTGGAATGAAGAGGTAAATGGAGATGACTGCATAAACCACAAAATACAGGTGCCTCACTGGCGAACAGTACACACATTAGTTAAGATTATTTTTCTCTTACTGCTTCTGTGTTTCACAAATTGGGCAAAAGTGATGACAGAACAAATCTTAAAATCAAGAAGCAAATGTAAAGAAAATCCTCATGTGTCATTATTTCTGTCATCTTTTCTCACTTTTCCATCATCAATATCCTTGTCTCTGTGAAGGTCTGTATATTATAGTAACATAACTAATTCCTAATGTAGGCCAGGCATAGGTAAATAATAGTTTCCAATCAGGCAGAAGGGAATATGCTTGTGGTTTTAATTATAGCATCACCCTATGAGTTTCCTTGGACAACTTATTTCCCTTTTGTGAATTTTGCTTTCTTAATTGATAAAACATTTATTAAGTTATCATAAGTTAAGATCCTATTATTTTATGTACCACTAAAAATACTACAGTTTTACTATTATGCAGCGTATTTCTTTATTATATGTATGTGCATTCTTTCGAATGCATGCCACAGCACACATTTGGAAATTAAGTGACAACTTGCTGGAGTCAGTTCTCCCCTTCTTCCATCTCATGCTGTCAGGCTTAAGGGGAAGGCACTTTACCTACTAAACCATCACACCAGTCCTGATTCCATGTTTCTTATTACATTCCTTTATCCTGTTACATCTTCTAATCCATGATGAATATACATCAACCCTTTGAATTTTTCTTTTATTGAAAGTAGATTTTTTTCACACAAAATTTTCTGATTACAGTTTCCTCTCCCCCTGCTCCTCCCAGTTTCTCCCCACTTCCCCTCCCATTTGAATTCACACCCCTTCTGTCTCTTGTGAGAAAACAAGCAAGTGTCTAAGGATACTAATAAAAGAAAATAGATTAAAAAAATGGAATATGACAAAGCAATCAAACAAGAAAAAGAGCCAAAGAAAAGGCATATGAAACACATTCACACACACACACACAGGAATCCCATAGATACCTAAAACAATAAGCTATAATACATACCCAAAAGACAGAGCGAGAGAGACAGAGAGAGAGAGAGAGAGAGAGAATGCCCTAACTACATTACAAGACAGAAAACCTCCAATGGTGCAGTTGCGTTTGTTTTGTGTTGATCATCTACTGTTAGGCATGGGGTCTACTACCAGTAAGAGTGGTTTGTTTTTCCCAATGAGACTCCTTTAGAGAAAATTAACTTTTTATTTCCAAGTGCCTATCAACTGGAGATAGTTTCTGGGTTAGGGATGGAGGCATATGTCTGCTTCTCCATTCAGCTCTAGGACCCCATCTGATGTAGACTCCAGCAGGCCCCGTGCGTGCTGCCTCACTCTCTGTGAGTGCAAATGTGAACCAGCACTGCTATATCTAGAAGGCCTTGATTCCTTAGTGTTCTCCATCCCCTTTAAGAAATCAGTAAGGCCAAGCATGGTGACGTACGCCTTTAATCCCAGCACTCAGTAGGCAGAACCAGGCAGATTTCTGAGTTTGAGGCCAGCCTGGTCTAAGAATGAGTTCCAGGACAGCCATGGCTACACAGAGAAACCCTGTCTCAAAAATCAAAAACAAACCAAAACAACAAAAGATACTTAATGTATCATACATAATTCCTGGAACATTGTAAGTGCTCTATTGGTTGAAATATTAAGGCAACTCCACGTAGTTCAAAGGGAGGTCTATTTTGTGGGGTAACTTACAAATGAAGGGATAGGTTACAGGGTCTGGGAAAGGTGAAGCGCAGTCCAGCGGTGTTCTCTGGAGAACTCTGCTCAGTCTACCTCCAGCGTCCAGGATCCAGGAACCAAGAGAGCCGGCACATCCGGATCTTGGGCCTTCAGGGCTCCTGTCTCGGCTCTGCCTTGTGTAGCGTGACAGTTACCGAAGCCTCAATGGGGGTAGTACTTCCAGGTCAAAGCTGGAACAGCTACCCACTACAGTGCTCAGTAATTGGGTAGCCATCATGTTGATGACACGTGATTTTCCATAAGCACTCAAAGGTTTGCTCATTGTTTAGGTTGTTCTTTGTGGATCAGAATCATAGTTCATTTTGATAATGTTTGTTGGTGGTAATATAATGAGTACTAATTTTAAAGTAGTGTAATGAAACAGAACATATGTGGTTGATGTTCAGAGGTAATTATTTTAATGGGTAGCACTTTGTTTTCAGTGAAATTTGTTTATAAACTATTGCTGATATTTCTTCCAGAAATAAATTTTAGTGTTATCGGTCTTTTCATTTACAGCAAATATCTTTTATGAAGAATACAGATCAACATGAATGACCTATCTCTGCACAAAAAGCTTAGTTAAATTCCATTAGTTATGAGACCATTTTAATTTTTTTCAATTTCTGTTTATGCAGGAGGCCGACAGTGGGGAGGAGGAATGCCGGTCACAGCCCAGAAGGTATGTTTGTTCATTTTATCTTATGGCATTTATGTAGGTATATCTTCCCTCTAAATCTTTTTGAATCTTGCTGAATTAGTTTGTCCTGGTTTTACAAGATGCTCCATTGATACTTCAAAAAAAAAAAAAGGGAACTGCTGGTTTGTGTAGTGACTCCCACCTGTAAATCTCAGTAGGCTGAAACAGGATAATGAGTTTGAGGCCAGCCTGGGCTATGTAGCCAGACCCTGTCTCAAAAGCAAACAAACAGGACTGGAGAGATGGCTTAGCAGTTAAGAGTGCTTGTTGCTCTTCCTGAGGACACAAGTTCAATTTCTAGCACCCATAAGGCAGCTCACAACTACCTATAATTTCAGTTCCAGGCATCTAAAACCTTTTTCTGGTCTCTGTGGGCACCCATACACATGTGGCTCTCTCTTCTCTCTCTCTCTCTCTCTCTCTCTCTCTCTCTCTCTCTCTCTCTCTCTCTCTCTCTCTCTCTCTCTGTCACACACACACACACACACACACACACACACACACACACACACACACCAACAAATAAATCTTTTTTTTTTAATCTAGGTAGGAGCATGAGAGATGACTCAGTGGTTAATATTATTGATTGCTTTTGCAGAGGACCCAGATTCAATTCCCAGAACCCATATGGTGGCTTACAACTGTCTGTAACTCCAGTCCCAGGGAATCCAACACCTCTTCTGGCCTCTGTGGGCAACAGCCACTCAAATGGTGCACAGACACATGCAGACAAAACCCATGCACAATTAAAAAAATTTTAATTTAAAAAATTATTTTTTAAAACTAGATAAAAACTATTTTTAAAATGAATAAATGGAACTGCTTTAAGAATCCAGTTACTGCCAGGTGCAGTGGTGCACACCTTTAATCCCAGCACTTGGGAGGCAGAGCCAGGTGGATCTCTGTGAGTTCAAGACCAGCCTGGTTTACAGAGCGAAATCCAGGACAGGCACCAAAACTACACAGAGAAACCCTGTCTCAAAAAACAAACAGACAAACAAACAAACAAAGAATCCAGTTACTAATTCAGAAAGATTTCAAATGGTTGATTGTTTTTCAATGATATGGAAGGCTAGTTTGGGCTAAGTTCTCACCAAGTCTCTTGGGGACTGGAGATGTAACTCAGTTGATGGAGTGCTTGCCTAGCATGCTCATAATTCTGGGTTTGATTCCCTGAAACTGCATAAACCAGGCATTGGTGGTCTACACCTATAATTGAAGCTCTCAGGAAGTAGAGGTTCAAGGCATGCTTGGCTAAATAGCTAGTTTGAGGTTAGCCCATACCACATAGGGAACCTCTGTCTGGAAAGTTCCAGCCATCACGTGTTTATATCCTCTAAAGCCAACCAAATGACGAGGCATTCTGAGTGATATATACAATGATATAATAAGCATGCTTATTATAAAAACACCTACCAGCTAAAGGGAGTTTTATCCAGCCATAAAGAATAAAATTATGTTACTTTTAGAAAAAAATGCATGAACTGGAAAGCTTCATGTTAAGCCAGACAAGCTAGATACATGAAGACTGTCTTGTGTTCTGCATTTGTGGAATCTAGATTTTAAAACTAAAATGTAGAAGTAGAAGGAAGAATGTTTGAGAAGAGGAAGTAAAGAGACAGGAGGGTAGAGCAGGGACGAAAGGAAGGAATATGATCACAAAAAATTATTTACATGTATGGACTATAATGATGAAACCAATTGTCTTGTGCAATTAGTGTATGCTAAGATAAATGGAAATAAAAAAATTCAGGTATTTGTTACTACTAATATACTATAACTTAAAATAAAAGTGTAGTTCCTTTTCTTTAGTAACTGAGGTTATTGGCAACATTTTTCCTGTCGTGACTATCATATAAATTTTGGTTTAAAGCTTGATTTCTCACTTTCTTAGGGAAGATTTGGCAGTAAAATCTCATTTTGCATAAGGCTAAGAGATGGAAAGAAATTCAGTAGACATTTTACCAGAAGCATTGTAAACATTACTCTCATTAGAATTTTAAAAAGAATCCAAAGCATTCTTATATTTCCTCATAGATCCAATCTAAAAATCTAAAGATCTCTGGGTATAAACTTGAGATTACTCAAGCTTTACATATTGTCTTGGAATTCACTGGAGTAATTTTTCTTCCAAAAGAATTACATAATTATAAAATAGTAAAACTCTAATATTGTATTTACAACACTGAAATGTCAAGCCATGAAAAACCATAAAGATCTGTTTTAAAGTTATGAGTAATAATTTTTTTAATATGACCACAAACCTCAGTTTACATGAAAAGGATAGTTGCACAAATAGGAAATGAAAGAAAAACCTAGTAGTCCCCATTTAAAAATAATTTGCCGTTCTAATTTCTTATCTTCAGTGTTGTTGCTAGTCAGTTTTTAAGTTTAATAGTCTTCATCTGACTCAAAGCAAAGAAACTTTCTTCCTTACAATTAAATGCTCTTGTAAAGGTTAAGTTTTGTGTCTTTGGCTACTGAAGATCACTCTGGTATTCTCTATCAATTACCATAAAATGAACCAGCCTTGAGTGCTTTCACTTGACATACCTCAACTCATCAGTCTGTAGACTCAAACGTGGTTTATAGCAGGAAACTAAGTAGTAAATTCCCTAGCTAGTAGAATAAAAGCCAGTTCCAAACTTTATTTTAATTTTAATTTTTAAGATTTATTTTGTTTTATGTGTTTAAATGTTTTGTGCATGTATGTAGGTGTACCAAGTGTGTGTGACTGGTACCCCATGGAAGTCAGAAGTACCCTGTGGAGATCAGAAGAAGGCATTGAATCCATTGAAACTGGAGTTACATGTGGTTGTAAACCACCATGTGGATGCTGGGAACTGAACCCTAGTCCTTTGCAAAAGCAACAAGTGCTCTTAACTACTGCTTCATCTTTCCTGCCCCAAATTATTTTTTAATGCATTAATAATCTATTTCAACCAAATGCATGTGTTAAGAAAGCCATGAGTAGCTGAGCAGTGGTGGCACACAGCTTTAAGAGGTAGGTGGATATCTGTGAGTTTGAGGCCAGCCTGGTCTACAGAGTGAGTGCTGGGACAGTCAGGGATACACAAAGAAACCCTGTCTCAAAAAACAATGAAGAAGAAAGAAAGCCATTAGTTAAATGAATTCTTTCAATGTGAGTACACAAAACTAGATGCCTATAAAAAACCATGGTCAGGCCAGGAATGTAGCTTAGTTGATATTTATTTGGTACAGTGCTTGCCTAGCATGCACAAAGTTTTGGGTTTGATTACCAGCACCATATAAACTGGGTATGGTGGCACACACCTGTATTCCCAGATGGGAACTTACCTTTTTCTTTTTGACTAGGTCTTACAGTGTAGACCTGATTGTCCTGGAACTCATATAGATTCACCTGTTCTGCCTCCCAGATACTGGAATTAAAGGCATGTGCTGCCATGTCTAGCTAGATATTTCTTTTTTTAATTATTAAAAAAAAATTTGAGACAGGGTCTCACTGTGTAGACTTAGCTGGCCTGGTACTTAATTTGTTGACCAGGCTAGCCTTAAATTCACAGAGATCTGCCTGCCTCTGCCCCCCAGAGTGCTGTAAATTTATTTTATGGATGTAGCTCAGTAATAGAGTACTTGCTTAAAATCCTAGGGGCCTGCAGGTTCCACCATCATCAATTCTACAGTCCAAAAATCTCATCCAAATAACATCACAATTAGGGATGGAGAGATGGCTCTGTGATTAAGAGCACTTGCTGCTCTTCTAAGGACTGTAGTTTAGTTCCCAGCACCCACATCAGGTAGATGACAACTGCCAACAATTTCAGCTACAGGGAGATATAATGCCATGTTCTGGATCCCAAGGACAACTGCACTCATGTACACATTCTCACACACACACACACACACACACACACACACACACACACACACACACATATAACACAATTTGAAATTGAAAGAGTATCTAAATAACATCAAAATCTGATATGAGTGAGAAAAAAGTATAATTCATTTTGAATTCAAACTTACTTCCATCAGTGATTTTCTAAAACAAGATTTATATACTTTGAAAATACAGTGGTAGCAGGCAGAGTATAGATAGACACATTTCTAAAAGGACAATCAGAAGGAAGTTAGGAGTAACAAGTCCCAGGAATAAACAGAACAGCAAGACAAATTCCATTAGATCTACCTATCTGTCTGTCTGTCTTTTTTCCATACAGGTCTTACTGTGTAGCCCTATCTGACCTAGAACTCATAGATCTACATGTCTCTGCCTCATGGGTGCTGGGACTAAAGGCATGTACCACCAGACCTTGCTAGGTCTTTCTCTTTTTTTTTTTATTAATTTTTTGGTTTGTTTGGTTTTTGATACAAGGTCTCACTATGTAGCCCTGGCTGACCTGAAACTTGCTTTGTATACCAGGCTGGCCTTGAACTTACGTCTGCCTCCCAGAGTGTTTTGAATTTATTTTTTTTAATTTCATATATGTTTACTGTATTTACATCATTTTCCCCCTTCCCTTTCTTCCCTCTCAGGAACCCTCCTCTCTCTCTCTCTCTCTCTCTCTCTCTGAAATTCATGGCCTCTTTTTATTATTATTGGTGTGTGTATGTGTGTGTGTGTGTGTGTGTGTGCGCGCGTGCGTGCGTGCGTGTGTGCGTGTGTGTGTGTGTGTGTGTGTGTGTGTGTGTGTGTGTGTCCTGCTGGATCCATTTAGTGTTGTGTGTGTGTGTGTGTCCTGCTGGATCCATTTAGTGTTGCTTGTATGTATATGCTTTTAGGGCCAACCACTTGGTATTGAATAACTAAACAGGTGCCTCCTCTCTGGGGAAGACTTTTTTGCCCTCTCTCAGCAGTCATTAATTGCCCATAGCTCTTCATCTAGCGGTGAGGCCCAGTGTGGTTTCCCCCAACTACGTTGTGTCAACTGATACTGTCATTGTTCAAGTCTTCTCTAGGCAGCCATATTGTTGATATTTCATGGGTGCAGCTTCCCTGTCATATATAGAAGACGCAATTTCACAGGCAACTCTGGTCCTCTGGCTCTTATAGTCTTTCCACCTCCTTCTGGGATGGTCCCTGAGCCTTAGGTGTAGGGATTGTGCTGTAGATGTATCAACTGAGGCTGGGTACTCCATGGTCTTGATCTCTGTATTTTGACCAGTTGTAGCTTTCTGGAATTGTCTCTGTCTGCTTCAAAAAGAAGCTGCTTTGATGAGGGGTGAGAGCTGCACTTATCTGTGGACATAAGGATAGTTATTTAGGATGCAGTTAGGAATTGTACTGGTTTAAGAAAGTGGCAGTAGTAATTCTCCTCTAAGATCTAGAACCTCACTAGCCATGGGCAGTTGGCTGGCTGTTTCCAGTACCAAGCAAGATTCCCCTACTGTTGAGTGAGCCTTAAGTCCTATTAGATAGCTATGGTTACCACCAAAACACAAGTGCCACTGTTACATCCTTAGGGATATCTTAATGTGCTAATCATTGTTGTGGTTCATAGTATCATAGCTGGATAGGACTCCTGATTGCTTTCTTTTCTTGGCAGCTCACACAGCACCTTCCAGTACTATGAAAGCTAGTCCTCAGGGAGGAGGATTTTGTCTTACACCCAGCTTGATTCCTTTGAGTCATGTGTGTGGGACTTACCTTCAACTTCTACAAGGCAACCAAGAGCAATAGCAATAGCCTGTAGTGTTATAGGGATCTCTTGAACTCCCCTAACCAGCAACTTGAAAGGAGGCTTCTCATGTCTAATATTAGGGATATTGTTTGTCTGTGTCTCTTGCGGGGAGCATTATCATCCCAAGTTGCATAATTTTATTCAAACTATATATTCCATTTTCTGTTGCATTTAATCCAGGTGTAAGTATTTCTGCTTGTAAATAAATTCCTTCTCCATTTTGGCTTCTGTTGAAGTCCATAAATATATTAACCTTCAAATCAGTAATGTTTGTCACATCCCTGATAGTGTCTTCCAAACATATTATGTGCATGTTTGTGTGTGTGTGTGTGTGTGTGTGTGTGTGTGTGTGTGTGTATATATATATATATATATATATATATATATATATATATATAGAGAGAGAGAGAGAGAGAGAGAGAGAGAGAGAGGGAGGGAGGGAGAGAGGGAGGGAGAGAGAGAGAGAGAGGATAAGAATTCATGTCTCAGTGGTTAAGAGTTTATACTGCTCTTCCAGAGGATCCAAGTTCAGTTCCCAGCGCCTATGTCAGGCATCTCACAACCACCTGTAACTCCAGCTCCAGTCCAGTGCCCTTTTCTGGACTCCATGGGCACCTGCACCTAGCACATGCCAACACACAGATATATATACATATTACACACAATTAAAAATATAACTTTTTAAGAAAAAGTTAATCTTTAAGTTAGAGTTCCTTTTTGCATTTTACTATAAGCAGTGAAGAAGACATAACCACACCTTCAATATTTTGCTTAGAAATCTGCTCCAGTTTTCACAACTTCAGGGATTGACCTAACTAAGGTGACGAAGAAATGAAGAAAGGACAGACACACATATAGAAAAGCTAGGAGAGAAGAAGTGGGCTCTACCCTCTCTGATGGAGGGTAGCAACTGCAGCAGCAATCTGGAAACTCAGAATGTTTATTTCATGCATCTGAATCAAGGAGCTGGCTTTATTGTATACAGCTGAACAAGTAGGTAGGTTAGCTAATCTCAGTAGGAGGTCTCTGTTGGGGAGCAGTCTCATGGTGCAGTCATCCTGGATGAGTGAATTGTGCTTGATAAATTCTGTTTACACTGTCAACATTCGCACTCAGACCACCAGCGGAAGGCTTTGCCATCCCTTTGAGCCTCACATGGGGAAGACTTTGTCTTTATTGGAGTGGCTGAGGTCCTTGACATGGCTGTGCTCATGTCAACACTTCTCATTAACTCAGGACTTCGTCTGCTCCTTACACATCCATTCAGAGCTTCCTCCACTCCTCACAGAAATTAGCTAAATATCCAGTTTCACCCCTTACAAGTTCTACCTTCCATCAAACATTAGAGCATGGTTCTTTGCCATCTTTTCTTTACTGTTACTGATGGTCCTTAGTCTATGTAGGGCCTTATCAGAAGAGTCTTTTCCATCCACACATCGGGTAATTTTCTGTTCAGAATTTGTGTATAGTCTCTAAAGTGGAAATATTCTTTTTTATGCCTTCCCTTCCCACTACTCTTGCTAACTTCTAATGACTATTATTCTACTCTTTATTTCTATGAGGTCAACTCTTTTAGCTTCCATATATGTAAGAAAATACAGTATTTGTCTTTTGGTACCTGCCTTATTCTCTTAACATAATATTTCCAATTTCATAATGTTTATGAACAGAGAAAGAAATTCTGACATGCCTCAATGTGAATAAACCTTGAAGACATTATACTGAGTGTAATAGTCACCAAGAAGTAAATTCTATGTTATTCCACTCACTTAAAGTCCTTAGAGTAATCAAATTAATAAAGTCAGAAAGGAGAATAATGTTTATTAGAAGTTGGAGGTGGGGGATACACTGAGAAGTTATTATTGAATGTGAAATACAGTTAGTTTTGGAAAGTGAAAAGAATTCTGAAATGGATGGTGGGAAGGGAAGAGCTGCATGGATACAGTGTGAATATATTGAGTGCCAATGAATGTATACTTCAAAAGAGTTAAGATGGTAAACTTTGTCATAAATTTTTTATGATAATTAAGAAACAATGTATTCATGCCACACTATCTCATTTTGTGATATTTAAATTCTGACAAGATTTTATCTTTCTCACAGGATAGATATAAATATATAATGTTACCACAGAAAATTAGTTTGTATATTATCAACTTTTTGGTGAAAGTAGATAAAATTGAAAGCCAATATCATTTTGCACATTTATAAACTCTGGAGAATATCAGGAAAATAACTATAAAACTAAACCATATACAATGATAACTTTCAGCCATTTGACCTATAAATAGTTGTTTCATGTGTTTCAACCTAATAAAATTATAAAATTAATAAAAATTTAAAAAATTAATGTTATTGAAATAATCCTTTACAAGCTTGAGACACTGTTTTTTTAAGATTTATTTTATTTTATTTTTATCTTATTTATTTCTTTTATGTGTATGGATGTTTTGTCTGTATGTATATCTGTGTACCACCGTATGGGTGCCTGGTGCCCTTGAATGTACTGGAACTGGAATTATCAATGGTTGTAAGCCAACATGTGGGTTCTGAAAATCAAACTCTGGTCCTCTGGAAGAGCAGCCATGCTCTTAACCACTAAGTTATCTCTCTAACCCCAACCCCCTTTTTGAGACAGGGTCTCTCTATGTAGTCCTGGCTATCCAGGAGTTCAATATGTAGAACAGGATAGCCTTGAACTCTCAGAGATCATCCTGCCTCTACCTCCAGAGTACTGGGGTTAGAGGCATGAACTACCATGCTAGTCTTGAAATGCAGTTTTGTTTTGTTTTTTTGAGACAGGGTTTCTATGTGTTGCCCTGGCTGTCCTGGAACTTGCTCTATAGACCAGGCCAGCCTCAAACTCAGAAATCCACCTGCCTCTGCTTCCCCAGTGCTGGGATTAGAGGTATGCACCTTTAAAAAAAAAAGTTAAAAACAATAAAGGAAATAAACTGTTTAATTTAGGAAATAAACATTTTAATGATAGTAAGATTCTTCCATTTCTCTGTATAGTGGCTACAAGCTAAGAATTGTATGACTGGACAATCTTAAACTGTCTTGGAGTCACTACTATACATTAATACCATTTTTAAAAACTGGAGAAATTGTCCTTTAAAAAAAGACAAATGAAGCTATGTGTAGTTCATACCTTTAACCCTAGCATTCATGAAGCAGAGGAAAGGCAAGTGAATTTCTATGAGTTTGAGGCCTGGGCCAGCCATGACTACATAGCAAGACCTTGCCCCCCCAAAAAAAAAAAATGGAAGGAAAGAAGAAAGAAAGGAAGAAAGGGAAGAAAAGAAAAGAAAGAAAGAATACTTACATCATTCAGAACAATTATTAAGCTTTTCCCTCTTAACACTTTGGATTTTGTTTTGTTTTGTTTGTTTTTATGATAGCGTTTCATATAGACCATCCTGGTTTCAAACTTGCTAGGTAGCAGAAGATGACCTTGTACTTCTGGTCCTCTGCCTCCACCTCCCAGATGCTGAGATTATTGTCATGCTCTATTGTGCCTTGAATATACAGTGCTGAGGCTAGAAATTGGGGTTTCATGCAAGCTAGGCAATCACTCTCCCAACTGAGCTACTTGCTCAGTTCCCATCTCAACTCAGTGCACAAAATGTTACAAAATAAGATCACAGGGGAGTCCAGCAATGTTATAAAGTATGAAGGGATGAAAGAAAAACTATTCAGGAATCTGTTGCAGTAATTTAAGCAAATGGCTAATCCTCATCTGAGAGCAGCATGAGGACAGGAACTGTTTTACAGCAATTAGCAGTTGGCACTTAGTAAATGATTACTGAATGAATAAGAATGTTGACATCTTTTCTATGAGTAATATACTTGAGAAAGGGAATTTTTGTGAGAAGATACACCAAGACGTTCACTTTTGGGTTGTAAAACAGAGGGAAACATTTAAGTAGACAGACCTTGATGATAGCTAGAGCATATAGGGCCTGTGGATGTAGCTAGTGGTAGAGTACTTGCCCAATAAATGCAAGGTATTGTATCCAGTCAGACACTCCTCTGTAATGTCCTTGTATACAACACAGTTTCACAATGATGCTGTGTTAGTAATTTATTCAATTTGTGGCCAGTCTTTTCTTAAGACCTCTGATCTATACCTCATCATGCTTTCCTTATCTTGTATTTTCTCTTTACTTTTGAAATGCAACTTCATTTCATACCAGCCCATTTGGAGACATGATTTTTCTATGGATTTAAATATCATGACAATAAATGCACACACTGCCCATCTTTCATTTATAGAGACCACAGATGCATTTTCATCTGGATATGGTTCTAGTTAAAGATATATTAACCTAAAGAATGAGTATTATATTTAAATTTTAAAAGAGAGAAAAATAAGTGTAAGAAGAGTTTTCTTGTATCATGGCTGCTCCCAAATAATTCTCAAAGTGTTAATATTAGTTATAAATTCTCAGCCAATAGCTTGGGCTTGTTACTAGCTAACTCTTACATTTAATTTAACCCATATTTCTTATCTACATTTTGCCACATGGCTTGGTACCTTTTCTCAGTACAGCATGCCCATCTTATTTCTCCCTGATGGCAACTCCCCACTCTGCCCTTCTTTCCCCCAGCACTCTCAATTTGGCTCTCCTGCCTAAACTTATCCTGTTCAGCTATTGGTCTCAACTTGTTTCTTAAACCAACCATAGCAACATATATTCACACAGTGTAAAGGAATATTCCACAAAAAAAAATAGGACAAAGGAAAACCCATTGTAAATATGAGCTGGCAGTTTAATCCTAATCTTTTAATTTTTTAAATTTTGAAATAATTTAATTAAGAAAAGGTTACAAATATAGTACAAGGAACTTCTTCCTGATCACTTGAGATCACTTGTCCACCTCTCTTTTCTGTATTAGGAAACAGAGTGATGATGTTAACTTTTCATAGATAAGCCAAATATTTATTGTGCTTCTGACAGGAGAGATGATGGGTAGATTGGTAGGGATGGATGGGTGGATAGACAGCTAGATCTCCTATTAGAAGTAAAACAATCAGGCTGCAGTCCAGCTAATCCAACAGTGACTAGCTGTGATGGAAAGTCTAAGAATCCAGCAGTTGCTCAGTCCCACAAGGCTGGGTGTCCCAGCTGGTCTTCTAAATATGCTGGAATCCCAAAGAAGTAGACTCCGATGCCAGTGAAGGAATGGATGTGCTAGCAAGGGGAGGGCAAGCAGACAAAGAAGGAAACCTTCCTTCTTCCATTGTCCTCATATAGGCTTCCAGCAGAAGGTATAGCCCATATTAAAGGTGTGTCTTCTAGCCTCAAGATCAGGATCAAAGGCATATGTCTTCACATCTCAAGATCTGGAGCAAAAGTATGAGTCTTCCTACCTTCGAGGTCTGGACTATAAGAGGATTCACCTACTTCAAACCAAGCAAAAAAGTCTCTCACAGGTGTGCCCTCCATTTCTGGATTGTAGTTCATTCCAGATATAGTCAAGTTGACAACCAAGAATAGCAAAATAACCAAAAGCAAGTTGGAGAAGAAATGATTTATTTGGTTTACACTTCTATATTCCTAGTCCATCACTGAAGGAAGTCAGGACAGAAGCTCAAACAGGGTGAAAACCTGAGAACAGGAGCTGATGTAGAGGCCGTGGATGGGTGTCACTTACTGGCTTGCTCCCCATGGCTTGCTCAGCCTGCTTTGTTATGGAACCCAGGACCATCCCAGGGATGACCCCACCTATGTGGGTTGGGCCCTCCCACATCAATCACTAATTAAGAAAAATGCTATACAGTCTTGCCTACAGCCCAATCTTATGGAGGCATTTTCTCAATTGGAGTTCCCTCCTCTCAGATGACTAGCCTGTGTCAAGTTGACATAAAATTAGCCAGCACACTATCTAAGATTCCAAACCTACAAGTGTTGGGTTTTTTATGCATACAAAGAAGTCATTACAGAAAGTCTGCATGACCAGTAGTGTAAACGAAAAGACCAGATTATAGTTCTATCTAACATCAGCCAGGTAAGTTACATGGTCTTCATTTGTAAATAAGGACACCACTGCACGTCTATCCTTATAGGGTTTCTATGGGTTAAAATAAATATAGGAAAGTTTAATAAATAATAAGCACCCAACATCAAGTTGGAGATGTAAGATGATGATACTTTTACTATGTGCCCGAATTATTTTCCACTTCCATAAACTGGCATCCCAGTTTCTATAACTTTGTGCTGTGACTGAACCTCTTATTTCATCAGATGCTAAGACCATTTACTAATAAAAAGCAAGAGAACAAATTGTGACACTTCAGATTCTAAAGCAGTAAATATTTAGTACAAATCTAACATTAAATTAGAAATGAAAACTTATTTCTGGATCAGTAGGTCAAATCTGTTTTAATCTAGGTTATTACCAAAAATGACAGCCATTGGATGCCTTTTGGAAAGCTTTGCTTAAAAGAACTGATGGTGACTCATTCACTCAGTGGATATTTATTAGGAAAAGATTCATACATTTGATCTGTTACTACTATTCCACAATTCTGAGGCAGAGGAACATATTAATAAACATAACTGCTAGACTGTTCTAGAGTTAAATTTTCACTGAGAATTTCCTCCAGCTAAGAAGCCATATGGAAAGAGAAAAAAAGGACCTGTTACTAATAACCTAACCCAGCCCTAAAACAACTGTTCATTTGATATACCGAACAAAGGTCAGGAAATTTAGAAACTCTTTGAAACACATAGGTGTTTGTAATCTACTTGTGTTTATAACAGCCCTTGCCTGCCAGTGCAGAAATTCTTACCTCATACTCTCCCAGACCCTCTGCTTCCCTTTCACAGCACTTCCAGTACTATTGTTATACATTCTACTTGGTCTTATTAAAATTGTGTGAGGTCAGAGACAGTCTCTGTCCTATTCATCATTATGTCCTTGAATTTGGACACTTAGAAGGCAAATTCTGTAGCTTCTCATCTATTTTCAGACTTTGGCAAGATAGGTTTTCAACTTCTTTGAGAACCTTGCCTTAACAGCATAATAAAAATATTTTATAAGGAGAGACATAAAGTCAAAGTATTTATTCTTATGATGTTTCAGTCAATAGTTACTAGCATTATTCCTTCTTAAATTTTATTTATGTATTAGTTATTTTGAGACTAGATCTCTCTATGTAGCCCTGGCTATACTCAAAAACTCTATGTAGATAAGGCTGACCTGGAACTCACAGAGATCCACCTACCTCTGCCTACTGCTGAAATTAAAGGCATGTACTACCAAGCCCAGCCATTCCCTTAAAAAAAAAAAAAAAACAGAATATGGAGACTGGAGAGATAACTCAGCAGTTAAAGAGTACATACTATTCTTCCAGAACACCCAAGTTCAGTTCCCAACACTCACATCCAGCAAACAACCACCTATAACTCCAGCTCCAAGGGATCTGATTCCTTCTGGCCTCCTCAGGCACCCTCATGTGGCATTCACTTAAACACACACACACACACACACACACACACACACACACACAAGATAATAAAAATAAATCTTAAGATTTTTATTATTGTATATATAATGTGGGTGTGAGTGTGCACATAGCATAGTGCACATGTAGAGGTCAGAGGACAACTTTGTGAACTCTTTCCTTCCACCTTTAATGTGGGTTTCAGGGATGGAACTCAGGTTGTCAGCCTTGAGCAACACGTACTTTACCTGCTAAGCCATCTCACTTGCCCTGTATTGTTTCTTTTCTTTTCTTTCTTTATTTTTTTTTGTTTTTTGTTTGTTTTGTTCTGAGGCAGGGTTTCTCTGTATAGCCCTGGCTGTCCTGGAACTCACTCTGTAGACCAGGCTGGCCTCAAACTCACAGAGATCTGCCTGTCTCTACCTCCTGAGTGCTGGGATGAAAGGTGTGTGCCACCACCACCCAGCTATTATTTCTTTTTGTAATTATAAAAGGAATTCTTCCAAAACTATTGATGTCTACAAAAACATATGTTTGCATTACATATTTTACAAATCTTCCAACAACCTCACTTGAATCATAATCCTCCTGCCTCTATCTCCTAAATGCTGCAATTTTAGGCATATGCCACCGTGAACTTTGACACTCTTTATAAAGGGGCCTGAAACAATGTTTTAACCAGGCACCGTGGAGTAATGATAAGAAAAGGAGCAATATCCTGCAAGTACAAATGTACAAGAATTATGCTGTTTATGGAGAATGTGGAGTATTTGGTGGGCTGTTTCTTCATCTGCCTCATCTTTCTCTCCTGCTTTATTGTAAGCTATATTTTATATGTAACTATGTATGTTCTACCATAACACAATACCTAGCAGAGTTGGCACTTGTTTGATACAATCTTGTTTACCTAAATGTAAAGTATGAAAGAAAATATATATGTGTCTGAATACAAATTCATGTTTGAAAGAATCTTTGAAAGCCCTGTTTTGAAGGTTCAATATAATAAATTCAAATTCTATGTTCTAGATATCCCTTTTTACTACTATAGGATTGTTTTGTAAGTTCTCTCATGTCTGTATGAAAATATAAGCAGCATTACATAGATAGATAGATAGATAGATAGATAGATAGATAGATAGATAGATAGATAGATAGATCGATAGAGGTATGATTAATGCTGTAGTTTGTCAGTCTAAAGCTGTCTTTGCTTTCTCCTTTAGGTTAAAGGAGGGAAGAGGTCTTCAGGAAAACATGATTACCTTTTGTTTCTGACTGTCTGTTTTTAAATTTTGAATTCTTGTGGCGTTAAGAGCTTAGCATTTGTATATACCTATCATTCTGACACTGTTGCCCAGTGTGGTGGTTTTCATGAGAATGTCCTCCACACTTTCAGAGGTTTGAATATTTAGTCCTGAGTGGCACTGTTTTGGTGAGATTAGGAGGTGTGGCCTTGCTAGAGGAAGTATATCACTGGAGGCCAGCGTTGAGGTTTAAAAGCCTCCTCCATTCCCAGGGCAATCTCTACTTCCAGATTGCAGTTCAAGATATGAGCCCTCAGCTTCTGCTGCAGGCCCCATGTCTGCTGCTTGCTGCCACTGGTGCTTGCCATCTTATTCCTCTGAAACTATTAAGCCAAATAAACCCTTCCTTCTATAAGTTGGTCATGGGTTTTATCACAGAAACAGAAGAGTAACTAATACACCCACGATAATCCATTATCAATATGAAACTTCAGTGGTGAAGGAGCTGCAGAAAAATCAGGTGCCTTCATATAGTCTGGAAAAAACAGAGTAAAGTGTGTGTGTGTGTGTGTGTGTGTGTGTGTGTGTGTGTGTGTACACATGCACGCATGAATGCACATCAGATCTCCTGCAACTGGAGTTACAGGGAGTTGTAGGCTGGGAACCAAACTCAGGTCTTCTGTAAGAGCAGTACATGTTCTTAACTGCTGAGCTAGTTTCACTCTAGCCCTTAAGGTTCCTTTAAGCAGGGATTGTATTTTACAAAGAAAGCTTAATTTCTAGCACAAATATAAAATACCTGTATGCTTTTGCTTCTTTCTTTTTTTTAAGAGATGAAGTGTCTTCTTAAAAGAATTAATTTTTGCCAGGTGCACTTCTTTGATCCCAGCACTCAGGAGGCAGAGACAGGTCGAACTCAGAGTTTGAGACCAGCCCGGCTTACATACTGTGTCCCAGGCCAGCCAGGGCTACATAGTAAAACGCTGTTTCAAAAAACAAAAGCCCAACAGTGGTGACACATGCCTTTAATCCCAGCACTCAGGAGGTAGAGGCAGGAGGATCTCAGTGAATTCAAGCCCAGCCTGGTCTACAAAGCAAGTTCCAGGACAGCCAGGGCTACACAGAGAAACCCTGTCTCAAAAAACCAAAGAGAGAGAATATTGTGTTGAGAAAAAATGGCTCAGCAATTAAGAGCACTTGCTGCTCTCCCAGTGGACCAGAGTTTGGTTCCCATTACCCACAACAGGAGGCTCACAACTTTCCATAACTCTAGAGAATTCAATGCCTCTAGCTTCTGCAAGTACCTGCATTTATGTGCACATACCCACATTCAGGCACACAGCTACACATAATTTAAAATAATAAAAATAAATCTTATAAAAATTGTGTTGAGACAATAATAGCTCTCATTTCCCAAGGTGAAATTACTATTTTTAACCCAACACAATCTCTTTCTTTGAAAGTATTCTTTCTGTTTGTTTTATTTTGGAGGTTTTTCTTTTTGTTTTTTATTTTTGGAGACAAGGTCTTGCTATGTAGTGGCCTGGAATTTGGCTTGTAAACAGGCTGACCTTAAATTCCCAATGATCTTCTTGATTCTGTTTCCTAAATGCTGGGATTACAAGCATATGCCACCATAACCTGCAGCAACTTTTTGAAAGCCTGGGTGCTGTAACAGCATTCAACCTTGGTTTTCTCTAAATGTGTTACTTTATCTATGAAAATTCCAATTGCAAAATGTAATTACTACTCAATTGGATTGCTTAAGGGTAAAGTATTTTATAAACAAATAATAAATAATGTAATTCCAGGTGATGTGGTACCTTTAAGATGCAACTAAAACAGAAATGCTCCTTTGGTTTCTTAAGGTGTAGATAGTAAACAAATGTGAAAATGTTTAAAAATAGTAGAATAGTTACACAAATGATTTATTTATAATTCCTATCTCACTGTTTTATCATCCCTTATTAATTCTTCTAAGTTACTGCAGTTGAGTACTGTGGTACAAGCTGACAATAAGAACATGGCCTTTAACCCCAGCACTCAGAAGACAGAGGCAGGAAGATGTCTGTGAGTGGGGTAGTTTGACAGCTCCACAGGGAGACCCTATCAAAAGAAAAAGGAAAAAGAACAAGACCCAAGGCATTCGTTATTGATAAAAAAACAAACTCACTTTGTACTACACAAGCAATAAATGAAGCACTTATTAGGGATGCTCATGAACCATAAACGATTTTCCAATGTTAGGTTTTATCATTATCATGAATTTTCAGAAAAAAAAAGGCTAGTAAAATAAAAGATGGAATAACTGCTTTCCAAGAAATAACTGTGACGATAAATCTTGAAGGAACTAGGCTTTTCTCTTTTTTTCTCTTTTTGTTTATTAAATAACATAAGGCAAGAGCTCAAACAGCAATTAAACTATCAAACCTAATTATTGTTTTCCAGTAGCATACTAGTTCCTTAAATATCTGAAACCAGCTAATACCCTTTCTCACTAAGACTTTTAGACAAAATAGGAAATAGAAGTGGTTTTTCCCCTAGTATTTTTGTTTGCTTTGAGAGAGAGCCCCACTCTGCAGCACAGGGTAGCTTGAACTCATGGTTATCTTCCTGCCTCGGCCTCCCTAGCAGTGGGATTGTAGATGTCTAGTCCTTATTTCCAGTTCACTTATCTAGCATATTGTTTGAAATTTTTAAAACATGCAAACAAATTAGATTAATTATACAGCAAACACCCAAATACAACCTCAAGTTTCTACAATTGACATTTTGCTATATTGAATTGTTTACATATCTACCTACCTATCCATCCGTGAACTACAAGGGGTTTTGGTTTTTTAATATATTGATTTCTTGATTGTGTAATTGTTGCCTGTTGGGAGGGCGTGAGAGTGCCACAGCACGCTGTGGACATCAGAGAACAACTTGCAGTAGTCAGTTTTCTCCTTCAAACGTGGGAGTCCTGGGAAATAAACTCAGATCACAAGGTGGACAACAATCACTTTTACCCAATGAGCCATCTTGTTGGCCCCTTCTGGATTAGAAGTTTTTAAGCAAGAAAGATGCTTTAGTTTGTATTTCTATATGTATTTTATATGTCAACCTAAAGAAAACTAAAAAAATTATTTAGGCCGGGCAGTGGTGGCGCACACCTTTAATCCCAGCACTCGGGAGGCAGAGCCAGGCGGATCTCTGAGTTCAAGGCCAGCCTGGTCTACAGAGCGAGATCCAGGACAGGCACCAGAGCTACACATAGAAACCCTGTCTCGAAAAACCAAAAAAAGAAAAAAAAACTTAGATACTTTATAAGCAATAATTTCCTTAATGAGTTTTACATTAAAGATTACCATATATATAATATAGAATATGAAAAGAAAGATAAGCACCAAATTCAGTAGTATAATTACTTACAAAGAAAAGGGTCAATGAGTTCAGAAAAGCTTATCAGAGCCTTTGAATATTTCATCTCAAAATCCAAAGAGTAAAGTGTTAAAAACATATCTCTTGAGTATCTGGCTAGTATACAAACAGATATGTGTATGAAATATTTCACAGTTAAAAGTGAATGGAAAGATTTGCTACTTAGTCTTCCTCCCCCTTGTAAATTATATTGTACTTCACTTAAGGTCCATGGGCCAGTTGGCCTTCCAGCTGAGGTGGATGAATAGAATCTGGCAAAAGGTATCTTTTCTCAGTTGATATAAAAATGACCAATTTCTAGCAAGGATTAAGGAACATAAACCATTTACTCCTTGGCTTTGTCTAACTTAAGAGTACTATGATGACAAGCGTTGTGGTTAAGTTCTTTGAACATAGGAGACATGACCGTTAAAAAGTGCATAATTGTGTAAGTGTGTGATTTTTGCATGTCCACCTGATTTCAGAGTAGAAGACATAGCAAGTGAAATGCCCTCAGGGAAGCTGATATGTGACGGCTCAGAGATAAAGATGCTGCTCTGCCAGGGGTGGAAACCCGACCATCCTAAACAAACTGCATAGCACCACACTGCTGGTGAAAGGCGGAATCTGTCCTGCTGCAATTTGAACTTTCGGCTCCTCAAAGTCTAGGGCAGGCTTGAAAATAGAAATAAAACCCTTGCTTACTGGGGTGTATTCCAGGCCTTTTCCAGAATTATCTGTATAAAAAGTCATCAACTTAAAGAGCAAAAGGGTAAGGAATGAGGCAGTGAAAGGTGAAAAGGGATTTTAGGTGCTATGTATTGTGAAAATTAAACTTCCAAGGACAAGGACCTCAGTAATTAATGTATGGGTTCCTTGGGAAATGTTTGTCTGTAGAGCCTAGTATGTAACTGTAAAAAAAGACAACTTCAAGAAAGATACAGTGGGCTGTGGTATAAAGGATCAGTCATCCAACCAGAATGTGCACTGAGCTACTCTGTATTCAGTCCTTGACTGGTCATGTTTGATTTGCTTCTGTAGGGAGGCAAGATATATAAACAACAATTCGAAGATTCATATCCATTTCATATCTTATCACATGTGACTGCAGTTTATATTATGTGGAATATAATGAATAAGACCTTGAGCAACATAAGGAAGTTTTTATTTGCTTTTTTTTTTTTTTTTTTTTTTTTTTTGAGACAAGTCTTGCTATGTAGCTTTGGCTGGTCTAGAACTCAATATATACACCAGGCTGACCTCTAATTAAAAAAGGTCTGCCTGCCTCTGCCTCCTCCTAGTGCTAGTATTAAAGGCATGCACCACCACATCTGGCCTAAATGTTTTAAAATTATTTATATATATATATATATGTATGGGTATTTTGCCTACATATATGTCTGTGCACCACATGCATGTCTGGTGCCCGAGGAGGCCAGAAGAGGGCATTGGGTTTCCTGGAACTGGAGTTATGGACAGTTGTGATCCACAATACAACAGCTGGGAACTGAACCTGGGTCCTCTGCAAAAGGACCTCTTAACCTCTTAACTACTAATATATCTCTCTAGCCCCTCATGTTTTGCTTTTTGAGACAATCTAGCTGTGTAAACCCAAGCTGGCATCAAACTCACAACCCTCCTACTCAGATGCCAGAGTGCTGAGATAACGGGTGTGAACTGCCATGCCCTTCTTGAATAACACAGTTTTAAATTCTAAAGGAGTGATAAACATCTAATGCCACCCAATAAACCTCAGATTGATCACTGGACCTAACTTGAAGACTTACTTTCATACCCTAGCTCAGATATCTACTATATAAGTTTGGGTCCTTACCTTCTAGGCCTCAAGTTTCTTCATCTCTAAAGTAAAGCTGATGATAATTAGCTCTCCTTACCTAATACAAACCCAGTGATTAAAAACCTTTATGCTAAGCACTTTGCATTCTTGCATATAAATCATGCTGGTACATTCCTATTAAGCCCAGCACTTAGAAGGTGGAGGCAGGAACATCAGAAGTTCAAGGTCATTTTCAGCTACATAGAAAGTTTGAAGCCAACCTGGAGTATATGAAACACTGTTTCAAAACAACAAAAAGAATCCAGTGAGGATTTGTAACTATTGGAGGAACTGAGAGATGAAATAGGCCTCAAAAATGTATTATACATGGATAACTTGAAGGTCTAGATGAAAGTGGTCTTAGATAGGAAACAGTTTGAACACTGAAAATGATAAAGCTTGAAGACAGGAAAGAACAGAAAACAACAAATTAGCTGGGTATGGTGGCACAGGCCTATAATCCTAGTGCTCAGGAGGTTGAGACAGGAAGATGCTGAGTTAGAGTCTAATCCATACAAAGACCTGTCTTTAAAAACAAACAAATCCAGACCAGCAAAATGGCTCAGCAGGTAAGGGGACTTTTTGCCAATACTGACAATCTAAGTTCAGATCCTACGATCCACATGGTGGAAGGAAAGAACCTTCTCCCATGTGTTGTCCTCTGACCTCCATGCACACACCATGGCACCATCTCCCCCTTCCTCCCCACGCCAAAAAATAGATAGATAGATAGATAGATAGATAGATAGATAGATAGATAGATAGATAGATAGATAGATAGATAATTTTTTTTAAAGGAAAAGCAAGTGATGGGGAGAGAAACAAGTTCTGAAGCCAGGATGACCAGCTGAGTTTGAAACAGTGCTGTGGAAACTGGAGAGATGGCTCAGCAATTTATAGTATTTGTAGCACCCACATGGTGGCTCACAACTATTCTAGGGAATCCAATGGCACCTTCTTCTGATCTCCAAGGACACTGCAGTGGTTTGAATAAAAATGCCCCCTATAGGCCCTTAGAGAGTGGCACTATTAGGAGGTGTGACCTTGTTGGACTAGGTGTGGTGGTGTTGGAGGAAGTGTGTCACTGGGGACGGGCTTTGAGGTCTCAGATGCTCAAGCCTGGCCAGTATATCATTCTTTCTTCCTGCTGCCTGCTGACCCTGATGTAGAACTCAGAGGTCTACCTACACACCACTATGCTTCCCACCATGACAATAATAGAGCAAACCTCTGAACTGTAAGCTAGCCCCAAGTAAATGTTTTCCTTTATCAGAGTTGCTGTGGTCATGGTGTCTCTTCACAGCAATAGAAACCCTAACTAAGACTGATAACAAGCACCAAGTGATGCACAGACAGACATACACATCTAGGCAAAATGTTCATACACACACAATGAAATAAATAAATACTGATGTGTATTTATTATTTAACCTTTCTGAAGCTCATAAAGATAATTCAATAAGAGCTATTTTGAGAATTGAAATAATACAGCTAAACTTTTAAATAAAATTAGATTTATTTATTTTGTGTGTATAAGTTTTTGCCTGAGCCTATGTATGTGCACCACCACAATTGTACCTTGTGCTCACAGAGCTAGAAGAGGGCATAGAATCCCCTGAAACAAGAGTTATGGAGAGTTAAGAGCTGCCATGTGGTACTGGGAACCAAACCGGGGTCTTCTGCAAGAGCAACAGGTGATTTAAACTGCTGAGCCACCTCTGCAGCTCCAATGCATGTAAATTTTTAATAAAGCACACTGGATGTCAGTTCAGTAAGTATCAGCCTATCAGTTATTATTTTCCTCTTTCAAGATCTTCTACTCTTCAATTTATTACTTCCAAATTCACTTCCAGTTTTTCTCTGTCTCACTCCATTCTACTACACTCTTAATCTTAGGTTATAATTGACTCATTCACCTATATTGTATAGCATACGAGTTAGAATTGATTGTATTTTAAATTATCTTTTAAAAAAAAGATTTATTTTTATTTTGCATGTATGAGTGTTTGCTTGCATGTATTTGTGCCTGGTGCCCAAGGAAGCCAGAAGATAATGTTAGATCCCCTGGAACTGAAGTTACAGATGGTTGTGAGCCTCCACATGGGTGCTGGGAACTGAACCTGGGTATTCTACAAGAGCAGCAAGTGCTCTTAACTGCTGAGCCATCTCCCCGGCCCCATTTAAAAATATCTTATAAATGTATATTATCTTTAAGGTAGTTTAAATTGTGAGGAAGAACATGTTATGATGAATACAGTAGAGTTACAGAAAATTGGGGATGGATATGATCCTATTTCATTGTATACATGTATGAAATTCTCAAAAAATAAAGTTATAATAAAAATGCATTGTATTTATTTAGTTATAGTCTAAATAATTCTTTGGAATCAATTATCCATGATATAGTTCCTAACAATGTTTTCTCTTTATAATCTTGTATTTTTGTTCTAGTTTCATTTGATGGCCTATTTACTTTTCTAATACATCACACAATCCTGATGTATTTAGTATATGTCCACATGAATATGTAGAAGTTGTGTCCTCTTAGTATCAGAATTACATACGCTGGCTTTGTTTTTTTTAATGTGGTTTCTGAGGATCAAATTTAGGTCCTCGTGCTTGGAAGACAAACTGACTGAACAATCTCCTCAGTGCTCAGCATATTTTGTTTGAATGTAATAGGCAGACTATAGCACAGAAGACCATCTTGGGCCTTAAGTTAGTTTAATAGATCATGGGTAGGAGAGAATAAAGATTCCATGGGGAAAACCCTTTACTGAGGTCAGTTAATTAATATCTACCATATCTTAAGATATTGAAAACATATTTAACTAACTTCAGTTCCACCTCTAAGTATCCATGCAACAAATATGTTCATAAGCATGCACAAAATTTTGAAAAAGCACGAAGTCTACCATCTGTAAGGCCCTGGGTTAATCCCCAGTAACAACTAACTCTCCTTTCCCTCCAAGTGTAAAAGCATGTTCCTTGATAAAAACTGGAAACAAATGTCTATCAGCAGAGAATTGTTTAAACAAATTATATATGGTCATGCAATATACTCCTTTAAAACAGTTAAGCAGGCCAGGTGTGGTGGAGCACACCTTTAGTCCTAGCACGAAAGCAAAGGCACGCTGATCTCTTGAGTTAGAGACCAGCCTAGTCTAGTCTACATAGTGAGTTCCAGAACAGCCAGGGCTATGTAGAGTGTCTCTACATAGTCCCTGTCTCTAAAAAAAAAAAAAAAAATAGAATTAGGTAGATTTATATAGTCATAGAAAGGTACACAAGATATGATGATAAACAGTGACAAGAAGCAAAATAAAACACATCGTACCATTGTGTGTATGTATTTATCATGTAAACATACTAAAGGGCAGCTACATTCGTATTTGCATATGTGAAGAAATTTTCTGAAACTAATTCTAATTTCCTGAGAGTGACGTGAGATGAGAAAAATGATGTTTCTTTTACCTTTCTGAATTCTTGGGGCTGGGAGTAACACTTACCATGTGTTACTATGTCTTTTAAGAAGTTTGAAAAAGAGAATGAAGAAATAGAGTGGGGACTAAATAGTTAATGTTTTGTGAAGTGTGTTGAATGTGAAAAGTGATCCATAAATGCCTATTATTTTTATAAACAATGGAAGTGTCAGCTTGTGTAACCTGAAGAAAGCAGTATTGCAGCATGTCCTTGTACAAGAGCATATGGTGGCTAAGACCAGGGGGATGGATGCTTTAGAGATCTTTTCTCTGGTGTTGATATGCAGATCTTCTCAGTGTCCCACACTGCTCTTGTGTGGGAAGTTCTATGTAAATCATTATAAAGGCTCAGTGACATTGTTCAACTCAAGTGTTTAAAACTATTGTCAGGTTTTAAAACTAAATACCCACAAAACATGATTGCTTTTCAGAGCTATTGTTAACATTTTGGTGTTTTGTATTGTTTGAAGAGTGTCTTTGACTAAGTGTATTAAGACAGCTCTCTCAGTCCTGTGTGGACAACAGATCTGAAACTGGGAGTATTATCCTGAGAGTTCCACCTGGCGTTTACAGATTAACAAGAGACAGCAGCAGGTTGTGTTACTCCAGCAGGAAGATTTTTGTTTTGTATCTTTTTAAGTGTTGGTTTTCTTCCCTTTGTCACTCAAGGGATGAATTTACTATTTATTTCTCTAGACCAAGCCCTTAGAGAAAACATAAAAACACAGGTAGGTCCTCTGTGTAGTATAATCATTTTTTTTTATGATCAGGTATACAACAAGAATACAGTTATATAACTTAATGCTATTATTTGAAAGCTTAAAAAATTAGATAAATCAAGCAAACATTGCAGATATCAGATGATTATAGACTGCAGTCTTCTATAACAGACTGTTATAGACTGTAAGCCATAACAGTGAAACTTCCTAAATGAAATGATGAAACATAGAGATGTTTGTATGTATTTCAATTTTCATTCATTTCATCAACTTTTAGATAATAAAACAAATACAAGTTAGCTTTCTATTACTGGAAACTGACTGACCCCTTTATGATAATAAAAATTTGTCATCTTGTCCACACAATACTTTTGTCTGTGTATCTTAAAAAAAAACATTAATTGTTTTCTGTATGTGCATGGGCACAGAGATGAGAGACAACTCTCAAGAATCAGTACTCTCCTCATACCATGTGGGACTGAACTCCAGAGAGGAGCCTGGGCAACAACTGCCCTGAACCACTGAGTCATTTCACTGGCCCTAGAACTTACTTTCTTTTTTTAGATAGGATCTCACTGTATAGCCCTGGCTGGCCTTAAACTTACTGAGATTCTCCTGCCCCAGCCTCCTGAGTTCTGGGATTAAACATGTATGCCACCATGCCCAGCCCTAGTATTTATACTAAAGTCATTACCACTTTTTAATGTTTATGGAAAAAAACAAAGAAAATCATGGTACATAGTGGGCCTTACCTTAATATACCAGACATTAAAGCCAAAGAGTAGATCTTTGTGTTAGGTATTCTTTTAAAATATAGATACTATTTTAATTAATCCCCAAAATAACTTCATAAATTAAATGCTAATACTGTCACCTTAACTCAGTTTAATTCCAAAACCAGAGTTTTTAACTGCCAGTCTCTATTGATTTGAACTAGGTGACTATCTTAAGTGGATTAAATATATTTCATATTTCAGAGTCTTTTTATCTATTTGTTTGCTTGCTTGTTTTTTCAGTTACAGTTATTTTGTGTGTGTGTATGTGTGTGTGTGTGTGTGTGTGTGTGTGTGTGTGTGTGTGTGTGTGCACGAATGTATGTGTGCATGTATGCACATGTATGGGCATACCACAGCATCACAGTGCCAATGTTGAGGTTAGAGAATAACCTGTGGAAGACATTTCTCTTCTGCCATGTGGGTCCCAGGGATTGAATTCAGGTTGTCATGCTTACTGAGCCATCTCACTGGCCCTGCTTGCTTAAGATAAGAGTTCTCCTATAATACAGGCTAGCCTTGAACTTGTGATCCTGCTGCTCTAGCCTCCCAAGTGTTAGGGTACAGTAGACATACACTACCACACCTGGCACCTCAGGACGTTTAGTTTGGATGAGAATAGTTTCTCTAAGATTTTCAACTCTCAGAACAAATTTGAAGGTTTTTTTAAAGGTCTTATTATATCATTTTACAGATGAATTAAGTGACTTGATCAGTCTTAGTTTGTTAAGTGACCGTTAGAACTAGAATTTATGCCCTCTGAGCTGTTTCTGGCCCATGGAATTTGCAATTAATACAAATGATCTTCAGAGCAGCAAAAGCACGTCTCTACCCTTCAGCCCCACTGCAGTCACGTCCAGGTCTAGCATGCTTTCAAGTGAGCATGCAAGTCTCCAGGGCTCCCTGTTGTGAGTACTGTACCTTAGTGGGCGAGATGTGGACATGTAGTACTTTATGGGACAGCACAAGGGATAGCTGTTACTTTAATGTGTTACTGCTGTGAACACTTTGACTTTGAACCTTTGAAAATATATGTCACAAATTACATGACAAAACTCATTCTACATCTTCTAACTCAAGTAAAAAGAAGTAGTTTAGTTTTTTCCCACAGGCTTGGTGAAGTTAAAAACAAACAGGAAAACAGAAAGCCCTTCTAACTTGATACAGAGTATGAAACTAGCTTAGCGAATTTCATGCTCTTCAGTCTAATTGAGAATCATTTTTTAATTCCTTTAATTTTTTTAGGTTTAGAGAGCTTGGTCTCTAGAGCCATTTCCTAACTGTGGAGAGAATAAAGGATTAAATTGTACAGAAACTAAATTGATTGACATTTTGACACTACAGACTTAAAAGAAAAATTTGTTCATCTTTTAAAAACAGACAGTAGCCGAGCAGTGGTGGCAAAGGCCTTTAATCCCAGCACTCGGGAGGCGGAGGCAGGCGGATCTCTGTGAGTTCAAGGCCAGCCTGGGCTACCGAGTGAGTTCTAGGAAAGGTGCAAAGCTACACAGAGAAACCCTGTCTTGAAAAAAACAAAAACAACAACAACAAAAAAACCAACAATAACAAAACAGACAGTAGCAGAAATTTTTCCTTAAAGTTTTCCCAGTTTAAAATGATAACTTGACTAACTGGGTGATGGTGGCCAGTCATGGTGATACACCCCCTGAGTTCGAGGCCAGCCTGGTCTACAGAATGAGTTCCAGGACAGCCAGGACTGTTACACAGAGAAACCCTGCCTAAAAAACAAAACAAAACAAAACAAAACTTGACTTTTTCTCTTTTAAAAAAAAAAAATCAAGAAATGTGTCCTAGCAACTTTCCAAATTTCCCATGTTACTGTTAAAAAGGAGAATTGAGGAGAACTGGATTAGAAGTATTGACCATCTACTTACTTGAATGGCTGACAGAGGTCTTTTAAAGCAAAACCAAAGGACTGTGCATTTCTGGGGCATCATTTTAGGAACCTTTTTATGTGACATAAGTATACATATTTACAAAAATCTTCATCTGTGAAATCTTTATCCCTAGCATTTTTAAATGCAAGAAGTAATGAGTTTGACAAAATCAAGTAATACACATTTTTTGCTGAATTGTTTTTCGGATAAAGATGACTACCATGCCATCATCTTTCCTATATGACATAATTTAATAGTGACTTCAATAAAAATTCCCATCTCTTGCTGTGTCATGAAAGGAACTGGGCTCACCGAAATGCTGTTCTAAAGTGCCGCCCGCCCTTTTTTTTTTTTTTTTTTTTTTTTGATCATCACAGCAGGAGGCTGTAATAAATTGCAGCCTGAAAGATGTTTCAAACTGGCAAGTTTGCCAGATATTTTAAGCAATTTATTTTGGGGTGTATCAGCAGATTTTTTTTTTCTTACACTGCCATTTGGGTGCCTGCTGACACAGCTTGAACAAATCTTTAAAACATTTCCTTCCTAGAGATGGAGGAAGATGATGAAACTCTTAACGTCCAGTCTTTCCCTTAACTCTTCACTTGCCACCTGGGTCTGATCTACTACGGATCTCTACGACACTAGATACCTCCTTCTGTATGATTCACAGAAGTCCAAGCCCATCGGCACCTTTCTAATAGCTTGAAGTTTTATGGTCAACTAATAAAAAAGTAATCCTGGTTTTAGGCATAGAATTTTATATTTAGATTATTTCATTGTTAACATTTTGAAAATTGTTAAGCTTCCCTTTACTTTCATATAAAATAGATTTGTTGTTTTTCTTGATCCTAAGCCGTTGAAAGTGACTAGCGTTTTCTAATTGATTGGTTAAATTGTTTTTAAATTTTATTAATTTCTGGCTTTTGGATTTTTGTGGCAGCACCATTAATACATATTTTAGGCAATATTCAGAAATGCTAAAAAAAAAAAAAAAAACACTGATTCCTAAAACATTTGCTCTGGTGTAAAACTGGAAGAGCAAGAGGATGGGGAGCTTGCAGAGTGCGTGGCTCTTTGTGCTGGCCGCTCTGTAAACCACTACCTGAAACGGAGAGAGCACCTTTCACAGAGCTGTTCCTAGGAAAGCACTACTTATTAGCCTACTGGAAGGAGCTTGGGAAGGGCTTAAACCTTGTAATGCTTCAGAGAATGCCCTTTGGTGGGGAAAGCCATAGATGGAAACACAGGAGAACTTCGAAAAAAATGCCGACATCTAGATCTCATTCCAAAGACAGTACAATTTAATTGGTCTAAAGTGTAGGTTAGACACTGGGATATTTTAATCTTCACAAATTGTATGTACAACTAAGGCTGTGAACCCTCTATTTACAAGGATTAGCAGATTTTGTCCACAGTGTAAAGGCAGCTCTCTCACACGCCATAATCTCTTGAGCTCCACCTTGAGGACCCAAGAAAGCCATTTATAAATATTTAACTTATGCATGTAAGGCCTTTAAAAACTATGAAGATCATTCATAAACTTGGTTTGTTTGAGGTATAGTGATAGAGCTGGCTAAGAGGCTACAATGCATAGAGCTGGTGCTTTTTTCAGTTGATCATTCCTAGTAGAGAAATTCTCTCTGCAAACCACAGTCCCTCAACCAGGCTGCGGTCTCGAGCAGACCCTTACCCAGCAGGCCCGGACGCGCTGCGGGATCCCGCGTGGGCGCCCGGAGCTCCGGGGCGGGGCGCCGGCGGGGCCCACCCTCCGGACGCTCTAGACCGCCCCTCCCGGGCGCCCCGCCCCGGACGCGGACCGGGGAGGGCTGCTGGCGGCGCCCGTCAGCCCAGACTCCACAGCGGAGCCCCGGGGCTTCGGCGGCTGCCTCGGAGCTCCCCGGCAGACCCTGCTCAGCCGCCAGGAACCAGCGTCTCTGGCCCGGGTTATTCCAACGCGGGTCCAGGATGCGAAGCTGTACTTCGTGAGTCGGCTCCATGACCCTGAGTACTTTTGGCCGGCGAGAGGAAGGCGCCCCCTGCCAGCACCTGCAGCCTCTGTGGCCCCGACATGATCCCCTACTTCTCTGCCAATGCGGTCATCTCGCAGAACGCCATCAACCAGCTGTGAGTTTGCCTCTGCAAATGCTCAGAAAGTTTGCTTTTCCAAGCGGCTTTTCCCAGCATGCTGGGGCGCGAACTAGTGAACGAAGGCGAAAGAGCAGCGTGCGTGCTACGAGGTCTCGGCGCATCTGGGTTGGACGGTGGGGTAAAGGTGTTGGAGGATTCGTGGAGGCAATGAGTGTCCGAGAGCCTGGTGGGCAGATGAATCTTTCGGAAGAACGACGAGCGAACCTTGAGGGAGTGTAAAAGTGAATTGGCCTCCTAGATGTCTGTGGTGACCGAGTGACAGCCGAGCTTTGTAGCATGCGAGAATCTGGGGAGAGTGGTTGGTAGAATCAGAATAGCCGCCAGAAACGCAGGGGTTCTGTGGATCCTGCTGGCAGCCCAACTTCTTGGGGTAGTGGGTCTTAGGTTTGCATATGACTGTACGTTTCTGTTATGGTTCACACAAAGAAAGGCAACCACTCTCTTCACTCTGTTGTAGTCTGGAAATTTCAGAAAATTCGATTTCCGTAGTTTTCTTTTATGGTCCCCCCCCCCCCCCCCCCGCCCCGGACTAGTACATACTCACAGCACAAACCTTCCTGTACTTTTTGAATCACTGAAGTGAAAGATTCACGCGCAACTTTAAATCGTCATTGTTTTTGAAGTCAGGTTGTTCCGTTGTGGTTTGCCTGTTTGTGAGAACTGTGTGCCGAAGCTTGTGGTTAATCTCACCTCACAGTTATAAAGTTGAAAGTAGAGGAACATCACCATTAAAACTGCAATTTTAAACCAATGGAGAGGTTTAAGGTTACATGAGATAGTAGCAGTTTTAGTGTGTTTGAGCGCCTTCTAAATTGTCTTAAGAGGAATCACCTGCTGAGATTTCCCTAGCCAGCCTCCAAACAGGGTTGCTACTGTCTCTCTCCTGAAGAACTCCATTTAATGTCTAGCAAAACCTTTTCATTATCCTTATTAAAAGCACGGTGATTTGTAAATACATTCACACCTAATTTACTATTTTAGTGGTTGATGAATTGTCCTATCCTCTCAATTGAATTAAACTAATTTGAGGTCCACCCTTTTCATTTATGTTGATTCGTGGTGGAGCTCCTGAGGGGAAAAAACATCAAACAGGGAAAAATTACTTTACTGCTATTTACATTAATGTTTGTACACTAAACTACCTTACTTGTATTTTCACTTTAAAAAGGTAAGAGGAGATGGAGTGAAAGTGGAGGAAAGATGTGATCGATCTGAAATTTAATAACCAAACTCAAATGTACAGTGTTATCAGTACTTAAGAAGGAAGGTGGGCAGTGTAAGGTCCATCCCTGGATAGTAAATGGAAGAGCAAAATGCTCTGTGTACATATTTGCAACGTTATTCCACTTTTTAAAAGAAGAAAATCCTGGAGTTGGAGTCCAACAGTCAACAGTGACTGCTGCTTTGGGGGAGGACAAGTTTCTCACACTCTAGGCTGCTCACAACCACCTGTAACTCCAGCTCCAGGAGATCCAAGGCCTCCAGCACCTGCACATACCCACACAAAGACAGATAGCTTAAAATAATAAAAATAAATCTTTAAAAAGATTAACTTTTTTAAAAAAGGAAATTCTGACATGTGCTAGATCATGATGAACTTTGAAGACGTTGTGCTAAGTAAAATAAGCCAGTCACAAAAAGACAGATACTATGTGATTCTATTTGTATGGTCCCAGCTCCAGAACATAACAGCAGTTTCTAAACTTGAGAGAGTATTCTTAAACTATACTTCCTAGTATGATCAAAGGTCCAGATACCTTTTCCTACTAATTATTGTCCTTGGGTAAATCATTTGACTTGTTTTCCCCCACTGTAAAATGGGAATACAGTACAAGGGTTCCTCCTTGGTAGGATCAGAAGAGATTATATATTTAGCTAACATTTTATGAAACTGTAAATCCCTGCAACAAAAATGAGTTAATTGACTTGAATAATAGCTAATAACTGCCATTTATGGACCACTTGTCGTTGTGTTTAATGTTTGTTATCTCATTTAGTCATCACAGGAGTCTTGTGAACTAATTTGTTTACAATGATGAGGCTGAAGCTCAGGGCCATACTAGTAAGTGACAAAAATCCACATCAAGTGATTTTAAGTTTTCTTTCTTTCTTCCTTTTTTTTGGGGGGGGTGGGGCTTTTCAAGGTAGGATTTCTCCATATAACAATCTTGACTATCCTGGAACTTACTTTGTAGACCAGGCTGGCCTTGAACTCACAAAAATCGACCTGCCTCTGCCTCCTAAGTGCTGAGGTTAAAGGGGTATGCCACCATGACTGGCCCTAATTTTTAGGGTCTTTCTCCATTTCTTCCTGTCCTTCATCTCTGGTCTTTCTGACTCTTCCTTAAAATGCTGGAGAGTAAATATAATACCTCAGACATGATAGGTAAGCACTCTACCACTGAGTTATATCATATGCAGCTCACTTTAATCTTAAAAGAAGCTTGCTGTAGTATTGGCTTCTAAACTACACTTACTAGTATTGCTTTGGATATGTTTATTAAACATTTATATTGCTGCCTAGCTTATCATCATTAAAAAATAATCCATGGACTTAACATATCTATTGTTGCTACTTAATGCAAACAGTCTCAATCTGGAGACTATGGTCAACTGGAAGTCTGTGGCTTGACTACAGAAAATTAATGAACTCACCGAAATGAAATGTGAGAATGTGGAGTAGATAAACATAGATTTTGAAATCAGATTCGCAATCTGTGGTCTTAGTAGAACAGTGCTATCTTTTCTAAAGGGAAGTGTTATTTCTAAAATCTGGTTGTAGGTGGACTTTTCTGTCCTGCCATCCAGTTCCCAAATAACCACACAGACTTATTATTTATGAAAACTTGGCCTATAGCTTAGGCTTGTCTCCAGCTAGCTCTTACAACTTAAATTAACCCATTTCTATTCATCTATGTGCTGCCCCGAGGCTCATTTACCTCATCTATGAATTTCCCATGTTGCTTCTTCAGTGTCTGGCTTGAGACTCTCAGCATCTCCGCTCTTCTTCCCAGCATCCTCTCTGCCCTGAAAATCCTGCCTAGCTATTAGCTGTTCAGCTTTTTATTAAACCAATCAGAGTGACAGATCTTCACAGTGTATAAAAAGATTATTCCACAACATCTGATAATGTGCACCTTAACTGATAGGAGCATTTCATGCAGTAGCAGATATATAAATAGCAAAGACTAACCAGAGTAACTAAAAGGTTCAGATTCACAGCTAGGAGCCCAGGGTAGTAGTAGCTGTGCCTGTAGATCCTAACTTATTTGGAGGGTGAAGCTGGGGAATCTTGAGTTCAAGGCCAGCTTGAGCAATGCAGTAAGAACTCTGCCTCAGAAAGAGGTAGGAGTGAGGAGTTCAGATTTAAGAGTCCCAAATGAAGGCTGATACCAACATGATTTAAGTCTGAGGGAAGTGATTCATGAACACACTTTTCCAAGTAGTTGTCAGAATAGGCTTTGCTCTTTAGAGGATTTTTGTTTTCCCTTTCTCATTTGCTGGCTCAACTAGCTGTGTATTTAGAAACCAAGTAACAAATCTTATGAGACTTGAGTCAAAGATTAAATAGGCCACAGTGAGATTATAAAGGCTTCCTATGAGAGAAAATTCTTAGTCTTTACAGCGTGGCCTTTGGACACCTGTTTAAATGATTTCATAAACTCTTTGATTTCAATTGTGATATATATGTGGATGAAATATACAAACAGTAGTTTGTATATCAATTTTACTGACTTTGCTATTATTGTTGCATTAAAGTCTCCACTTGCCACTGCATAAAACTCACCATATGTGTCATTTTTGACCTATCAATGAAGAATGTTAAGTAATCAAGTTAAACTGGATGTGGTGGTACATATCTGCTACCTTAACACGTAGAAGATAGGGACAAGAAGATCAGGAGTTTGAGGTCATCCTCCATTACATAATGAGTTACAAGCCAGCCTGGGCTCAAAAGATTCTATCTCCCCAAAAAAGTGATCAAAGTTTATTTATTATCATAAATGTTAATTCTACTTGTGACGGGGGGGGGGGGGGGGGGGGGGGGGGGGGGTTGGGGGGTTAGGGGGGAGAGATGAGCAACCCAGAAAAATCATCTGATCAAACTTCAGACTTGAAGAGTTGTGGGACAGGGCTAAGGAGATAACCCAGTCAGTAAAGTGTTTGCCTTGCAAGCATGCGTACCTGAGTTTAATCCTTAAAATTCATATAAAAATGCCAGGCCTGGCAGTATACACTTCTAATTCCAGAGCTAGAAAGTAGGAATGGGAGGATCCCTAGGACTCAGGTCATCCAGGCCAGTGAGAGTCTCAAAAGTAATGGATGACATCCCTGAAAATGACACCCAAGGTTGTCCTCTGACCTCCACATGTATATGTGTACACACACACACACACACACACACACACACACACACACACACACACACACAAACATATACACATTTTTTTTTTTAAGAATCTTCGGCCTGGAGAGATGGCTGAGTGGTTAAGAATACTTGCTGCTCTTCCAGAGACCATGCCCAGCACCCATGGCAGACAGCTCACAACCACCTACCTGTAATTCCACCTCTAGGGGATCTGATACCCTTTTCTGGCCTCCATGGTCTCCTATATACACATAAATAAAAATCTTAAATCTTACCAAAATTATTGTGAAAATTTCTGCCCCTTATAAAAGCCCACATATGCTTTTTTAATAAACACTTGAACTTTTGAAAAATATGGAAGCCTATTTTTTGCTTGATTTGTTTTATATTGAGACAGGGTCTCTCTGTATAACCCTGGCTGTCCTGGAACTCACTAGGTATCTTGAAATGCTTGAATGCCCAAAGCATTCTTTGCCAAATGAATGCTGGAAATAAAGGTGTGCACCACCACACATGGCCCTTTCTTTCTTTTTTTTTTTTCAGATTTATTATGTGGGGGTGTGTGTGTGTGTGTGTGTGTGTGTGTGTGTGTGTTTATACACATGCATGTAGGTGTCTTCAGAAGTCAGGGTATTGGATCACATGGAGCTAGAATTAAAGACAGTTGTAAGACGTCCAACATGGGTGCTTACACTGAAATTGAACTCTGGTCCTCTGTAAAAACAAGTGCTTTTAACAGCTAAGTCATCTTTCCAGCACTGTCCTACTTTTAGAGAACACCATCTTCAGCCCTAGGATGTAAACTCTAAATATTATAATTACATGTCAAATTAATGGCTTATACAGAAATAAATGGCCATTTTTTAATCCTAAAATGTTTAGAGAAGATCTAGATAAAATACCGGCAAAGGCTACTTTTTATAAACATATTTTTGATTATGTGTGTATGTGTCTGGATATGTGCTCATGAGTGCAGTTGCCTGGGGAAGCCAGAAGAGGGTGTTGGATCCCCTGGAGCTGGAATTACAAATGTCTGATAGCTACTAATGAGGGTACTAGGAACTGAACTCTGGTCCTCAACAGGAGCTGTAAGGACTCTTAATCACTGAGCCATCTCTCCAGCCCAAGGCTACTTTTAAAAATGGAACCATTATGAAAACCTGTACTCAAAAGTCTGGGAACTTAGGTATTTAAGAAGTTGTTTGATTTGCTAATGAGGTTTCCTTGAGCTTTTTACCCTTGAACTAAAATATGTGTATTTATTTACTTGGTTAGGTGCTATGGGATGGTCTTTCTGTATGCTGTGTATATTATTAATTGGTTAATAAATAAGCTGCTTTGGCCTATGGCAAGGCAGCTTAGAGGCAGGTGGGAAATCCAAGCAGGAAAACATGGAGGAGAAAGGCAGGGTGGGGAGAGACACTGAGAGCTGCCCAGGGAAGCAAGATGTCATGCAACACAGGTAAAGAAAGCGATGAGACACATGTCATTACATAGATGAATAGAAATGGGTCAACTTAAGATGTAAGAGCTAGCTAGTGAGAAGCCTGAGCCATAGACCAAACAGTTTGTAATTAATATATAAGCTTCTGAGTACTTATTTTATAAGTGGCTGTGGGACTGTGGGTGTCTAGACCATGGGCCTGGGAGGGACCGAGAAACTTACCCCTACAGTTAGGTGTACGAATTTGATTTCTTGTCTTTACATCAGAAAAAAAACTTTCTAAAAGTTCAAGCTCAACAACAGAGAAGCATATCAAAATTATCCAACGTATACCCTTTCCTGACCTTGAAAGAAAGGAATCATTCTGGTTTTAGTTTTGTTTTGTTTTTCTGAGGGGGGTATGTGTGTTCGTGTGCGTGTGCGTGTGCGTGTGTGTGCGTGCACGCTGTTTTCAGGTTTGCTTTTGGTTTTTGAGATAGGATTTTGCTGTATAGTTCAAACTGACTAGAACTCATGATCCTCCTGCCTCAGTCTCTTGTAATTTGGTGGTGTTTTGTTTCGTTTCGTTTCGTTTTGTTTTGTTTTAATTTCAGTTCCTCCTTCTAGTTGTCCAGTTGATTTCGTATGCTCTTTTCCAGACTTAAGTTTGCATCATAAACACCTTGAGGGCTTGTTAAAACACTAGTGGCTGGTTTCTGAACCTATAGGCTAGGAGTCTGCACTTCTAACAAGTTCCTAAATGATGTTCATGATGCTAGTGTATGAACCACGCTTTGGCAGCCATCACTTTATGGTTTTTAGAGGCAGATTGGGAAAGTAATCAACCACATTTTACGTAGCAAGTAATTGGAGAAAATGGTGATGTGATTTGGACAGAAACACATGGCTTGTTTCTGGTAGAATGGGAACCTAGGACAGCATTTCCTATCTCTGATCCAAGCTCTTATGAAGCTATGTGTGCCTAAAAGTTTTAATATGTGTGCATGTGTGTCTGTGTGTGCTCATGTGTACATTTCTGCTCATAGGTGTGCATGTGTGTGTATGCATGTGTGTACATGTGCCCCGGCACAGAGAATAAGTTTTGAGAGTTGGTTCTCTCCTTCCATCTTGTTAAGGCAGGGTCTGACTTACTTCTGTCTTGCTACATACTCCAGGCTGGCTGGTCTTTGAGCTTCCAGGGAATCCTCTTGTCTCCCCTATTGCTTTAGTAAGTGCTGGAATTACAGATGTGTGCCACCACATCTGTCTTTTCTACATGGATTCCAAAGATTGAACTCAAGTTGTCAGGGTTGTACAGCAATGCTTCTGTCTACTGAAACATCTCAACAGTCCCCAACCTAGTCAGTGTTATTATATTAATATTAACATTAATACTATATTAATAGTAACATTAAATAGCAGGGGGTTTTTTGGCTGGACTCTTACCCTGGTGACACAATTTTTAATGCTGTGCTGGGTCTCAAATCCCAAAGTTTGCAGTCTCTGTCAAGTATTCTACCACCAATTGATGTGTTTTATTTTGAGACAGGGTCTCTCTATGTAGCCCTGGCTGTCCTAGAACTCACTAGGTATCTTGAAATGCCCAAAGCTTGAATGCCCAAAGCATTCTCTGCTGAATGAATGCGGGGAATAAAGGTGTGCACTTTTCCACCTTTTCCAGTACCATGATCCATTCTTTACAAATTTAAACTGCTAGATACTTTAAGTATTAAATTTATAGATACTTGAGATCACTTTTTAAGATTTATTTTTAATTATGTGTATGTGTGGGCATGTGCACATAATTGCCCTCAGATGCCAGAAGTGTCAGATCCTCCTGAAATTGAAGTTAGAGGTAGCTGTGAGCCACCTAACATGGGGGCTGGAAATCAAATTCAAGTCCAATTTCCTAAAGGCAGAATGGACTCTTAAGTGCTAAGCCATCTTTCCAGCTATACTTGAGGCCTACTTTATAATCTTAAGTCTTTTGATGTGTTTTTATATTCATACATCAATACCACAGCATTTTCTTAAAGATTTAGTTGATGTTTTAATATCTGTTTTGGCATGACCTGTCTCATGGTTTTTTATTGTTATTTAATTTTTCAAGTCTTTTTTTTTTTTTTTTGAGAGGTATGGGATGTTAAGACATTTGTTTGTTTTGTTGTCTTTTTGAAACAGGGTCTCACTATGTAGCCCTGGTTGTCCAGTCTGGCCTAGAACTCACAGAGATCCTCCTGCCTCTGCCTCCCAAAGTGCTCGGATCAAAAGTGTGTGCCACACCTGGCTGTCAATACCTTTAATTAGTCACAACATGTGTGTTACTATTGCAACTATTGCTTTTCATATTTTCTCTTTTATTTATCTTAATTACATTTATTTATTTATATGTATATGGGTATATATGTGAGCCATATTGAGGAGGTCTTTCTACCATGTGGGTCCTGGGCATTGAATCGGGTCATTAGACTTGGTAACAGGAACCTCAGCCTGCTGAGCTGTCCGACAGGACCCATGTATACGTTTTTATCAGACTGCCTTCCTGTTCTTTGTTTCTAATATAGATTTTGTTTTTTAGTTTGATTTTTCTCAACTTCTATGGGCTAATGATTATATTGTCTATAAATGAGTTCTGTGTCTTTGAGAATAACTCTTAAATTGCTTTGACTGGGGCCTCTAGTTTATCAAAATACTTGTCTTGTTTTTTCTTGTAAATGGAATGCTTCTTATGTTTCATAAATAAGTATGCTCTATACTTTATGCTACAGGTTATGACATATACCACTTAACATGTTGAGAGTATTTAATTGTACTACAACTAATTTCCAAAGATATTTTTATGATTTAGCTAAATTTTCTTGAATACTTTTGATACTTGCTGAAATAAGACATGTGCCCCCTTTATTAGTAATAGAGTAGCATTGAGTGGCTGAAGCTTACTTAACTGAGCTATACCCTGGTTGTTTTATTCATTTAACATATTGGGTTTAGTTTACTAATATTTAAGATTTTGCATTTAAAAATTCAGATATGTATTGAATCTTTGATTTGTCATTATCCAGCTTAAGACTGATCAATAGAAAGATTTAGGTAGCCTTTTGTCTTTTCTGTGCTCCAAAACATTTCTTGAGCAGGATTATCTGTATTTTAAAACCCAAATCAAAAAATGCCTCCAAGTGTTAAAATATTATAAAATAGAGCTAGTGTGTAGCTCAGTTTGAGTGCTTACCTAGCATGTGATGTTAAAATATTCAGTTGTCTTTGTTTTCATTGATTAAACATAACTATGGTAGTTTTTAACTCTAGAGCCAATTTTCTGATGAAATAGACACTCATTTATTGTTTAAAATATTTTTTTCTTTTTCATAGGAAAAGAAACTAATATAAATTTTTAAAAGAGGCATGACAGGCTGATGGTTTAGCTCAGTAGCAGAAACTCATGCCCAAGGCCTTGGATTTAGTCCCCAGGACCAAAAATTTAAACAAATGAAGCATAAGATGTCTTCTTGATTTTAAATTAATACTGTTTTTATTATTATTTCTGATCCTTGAATAGTATCTTAGGGTTTCTATTGCTGTGAAAAGATACCATGACCATGGCAACTCTTATAAAGGAAAACATTTAATTGAATGGCTTACAGTTCAGTTCAGTAACAGTTACAGTTCAGTCCATTATCATCATAGTGGGACATGGCAGCATGCAGGCAGACATGGTGCTAGAGAAGGAACTGAGAGTTCTACATCTTGACCCGCAGGCAACTGGAAGAGGTTTGAGACACTGGTCATATCTTGAGCATAGGAGACCTCAAAGCTTGCCCCCATAGGGATGCACTTCTTCCAACAAGGCCACACTAATAGTGCCACTCTCAATGAGCTTATGGGGGCCAATTACATTCAAACTACCACAAATAGTCTTAATTGTCATTTTTTAAAGTTTATCAAATTAGTTCACATTCAAGTTGTTTGAGTGTTATGACCTAAAGATATGAAGGACAGGTTGCCAGAGAGCTGTTGGGAACTTCCAAAGGTACATTTCTGTTTTCATTATTGATACTAAGTTTGTGTGGCTTTATCTACACTTGGTTTTATTTGCAGTGTGTGGGGCAATAAGGTAGGTTTGGGCAAACATGAGCTCTGAACTATGGCCTTGGAATTATGCTTAACCAAGTTAACTGAACTATAAATCTGTACAATGAAGATGAACTGGAATGGGGGGTTGCTGTACTCCAGATTTCTAGATGATAAAGAGTAGGTATTGCTAAACACTGCTACTTAACATCTGTTCTCACTCCTGAAATAGGGCAGTTTTTCTAGACCTACTCTGCAAAACCCCTCCCCAAAGCCAAAATGATTAAAGATGTCAGCCTCTGTATCCAAGAGCTGTTGGACCTTGAAGATGCTCTAATTTTCACAAATCATCTTGTACACTTCTCTTGGGTCGGTCCAGTAAATGTGAATACACACACACACACACACACACACACACACACACACACACACACACATTTATGTTGTTGGCTTTTCTTTACTTTTTGGGGGGCCCGTCACCCAGTTCCCAAATAAACCATACACGGAGGCTTATTCTTAATTATAAATGCCTAGCCTTAGCTTGTCTTGTTTCTAGCCAGCTTTCCTTAACTTAAATTATCCCGTTTATCTTTTGCCTCTAGGCTTTTAAACTTTTTCTTACTTCTGTAAATCTTACTTGTACTCCGTGACTTGCTGTGTAACTGGGTGGCTGGCCCCTGGAGTCCTCCTTCTCTGGCTACTAGATCTCCTCTCCCAGATTTCTCCTTCTATTTATCCTCTCTGCCTGCCATCCCTGTCTATTTCTCTCTCCTGCTTCACATTCAGCTCTTTATTAGACAGACATCAGGTGTTATAGACAGGCACAGTGACACAGCTTCACAGAGTTAAACAAATGCAACATAAACAAAAGTAACACACCTTAAAATAACATTCTACCACACACACACACACACACACACACACACACACACATATATATTTACATATACTTGCTGTATGTTAAGCTGCCTTAGGACTAAAGGAAAGTGATATAAGTACTATCATGCAATTTGTAATTCATCATGTTGTTCCTGGACTTCTAAGGGAAAAACAAAAGAAAAACAATTAATATCCTAACTGTGCAGATAGAATTAGTTAGCTTTTCTTTGTTGAATGAAGCAGGATGTTGCCACCCATCACTCAGTTATGTTTAACTTGAAGAAATGTGCTAAAAACATTAAGGACATTTTAGACTTTCCTGTTATTTGGAATAAATATAACTAATGATTTATAAATAGATTGTTAATGTTACATACCAGAGATCAAATCTGGGTCCACCATCTTTTCAAATGTTGTATGAATTTAGCAAGTTGGTTTTCTATGTTAATCTGTTTTTAGAGGGATATGACTCTTCTTTCAGTAGCTAAAGGGATTTTACATTAGTTACATCTGTTAAAGCAACAAAATCCAGAGTCTTGAATAATTATCCAGTAAAGAGAAACCTCAGCGTTAACCAGTTCTAAAAATTTAGGTCTCTGTACATAGAAGTAGAATTACTTTTTTATAGTGAGCTAAATGGTTCAAATTGTTGCATATTTTATATTTATGATTGCTTCATTTTTAAAAGCCTGTATAGCTCAAATGAGATGATTCACAAGAAAAGTTAAACCTTTTCAGATATGAATACTACTTTTATTCTCTATATTTTTATTTATCCAAGGTTCATGTATACCCACAATCTATAAGAGAGTATTCTATGCCTGAATGTCTTAATTTTGGATTATAATTATATTGACTGTCTTTTGTAGTGACTATGTAAAAAAAAAAAATTATCTTTTTTCATCTAAGTATCCTTTGTCCCCCAGGAAAAGGCTATGGGAGCTTATGAGCTCAGCATCTTCTCATGCACCTTCGTTCTGTTCTGTTTTATATTTTATGTAATAAAAGTCAGTTAGTATCCGTGAGGGCCCAGTGAATGAGACTTTCTGACTTTACTGATTTGAAGTAAGTATTACTTATAACAGAAAGAGTGAGACCACTCCTTCAATACCATCTTCCATTCTAGTCCTCTTTAATTACGTTTTATCTGAGTGTTATACCTAGTTCTCATGAACATTTTTTTTTAAATCCTGTTATTGTATAATCCATTTTTTTAAGGACCATTAATCTGGGAACTTGTCAATGGAGTTGTAGTGGTTTGAATGAGCATGGCCACCCAGGTTTGAAAGCTCCGTCACCAGAGAGTGGAAGTGTTTGAAAGGATCAGAAGGATTAGGAGGTGTGCCCTTGTTGGAGGAAGTGTGTCACTAGGGGTGGGCTTTGAGGTTTCAAAAGCCAGCATCTGGCGCAGTCTCTCTCTCTCTGCCTGCCTGTGGGTCTGGATGTAGCTCTTAGCCACTTCTCCAGCACCAAGCCTGCTGTGCTTGTCACCGTGCTCCCCATGATGATGATAAACTACTCTCTGGAACTGTAAACAAGCCCCAGTTAAATGCTTTCTTTTCTATAAGAGCTGCCATGGTCATGGTGTGTCATCACAGCAATAGAAACCCTAAGACAGTTACATGGGGAGACTGTGTCTCTTGTTTGTTTGGTTGGTTTTGTTTTGATTTGTTTTGGTTTTTCGAGACAGGGTTTCTCTGTGTTGTTTTGGTGCCTGTCCTGGAACTCACTCTGTAGACCAGGCTGGCCTTGAACTCACAGAGATCCACCTGGCTCTGCCTCCCGAGTGCTGGAATTAAAGACGTGCGCCACCACTGCCTGGTGAGACTCGGTATCAAAACAACAACAAAATTTTTTTAATGCAGTTGTTTTCAGGGATCATTGCAGAAGGGCGGAGGCATGGGCAGAAAGATCGTAAGTGTCAGAGTTTGGGAAGTACTGTAGCGAAACAGTGTCTCCTGTTCTTATGAACTCAGCTGCTGTGTCTGCCTACATAAAACCTGCACAAGATCAAACCACTGCTTCCATCATGGAAGGGAAAAGTGCTTGCAAGCCCCCACCCCTAGCTGAGAAGCTGTTTGCAGTTGATGGCTTTTGTGAGAGAGAGTCAGTTTTCTTTAAAGGTGTGGCCCCTGGTAGGTCAATCGGTGTTCTAGGGGATTGCCCCCACATCCCTAAGTATTTGTGTAGAAAAATTAGACTTGGTGAGTTATTTTTTAAAAAAGACAAAAAAATGGAGTAGGGAATGGATCTGGGAGGACTAAGGGAAGGATTGAAGGGTGAATATACTTGTATACATGTATGAAATTCTCAAAGAGTTAATAAAAATTATTAAAAAAGAAAATCAAGCTAGGAGGTGATGGTACATGCCTTTAATCCTGGCACTCAGGAGGCAGGCAGATCTTTGAGTTCGAGGCCAGCCTGGTCTACAGGGTGAGTTCCTAGACAGCCAAGACTACACAGAGAAACCCTGTCTCAAAAAACCAAAAACAAACAGTAACAAAAAAAACAGTCAGTTCTTTACACTTGGGGAAAAAAGACAAACAAAAAATGCAGTTGCCCTACATCTTCATAATATTTTGTAATTTTAGGTGTGTATGTGTGAGTGTTCAGTTTGGCATATAGGGAAGATCCTGCATTGTTTTAGAAAGCATTTCTTCTATAGTCTCCTCGTTGAGTTGTTTTCTTCCTTTTCTTCCTTCCTTCCTTCCTTCCTTCTTTCTTTCTTTCCTTTCTTTACTATGTTTTGTTTTTCTGAGACAGGGTTTCTTTAATATGTCCTGGATGTCTTGGAACTCACTCTGTAGACCAGGCTGGTCTTGAACTCATAGTGATCCGCTTGCCTCTGCCTCCCGAGTGCTGAGATTAAAGGCGTGCACCGCCCCACCTGGCTTCATTGATTGTTTTCATTGAACTGTTTTATATTCGCTCCACTGTTGAACATTTTGTGTGCTTTTCTTCTGCAGTTATAGACAGATTCATCCAGTGAACATCCTTGTGCTTAAATCTTTGTACACATTCCTAAAAGCAGTGTCACAGAGATCAGTTCTGTGATTTCTAGGCTGAAGGACACATGGTTTTTGAGGCTTTTGACATGGATTAAAAGTTTGCTCACCAGCTCTAGCATTCTACTCCCACTAGCAATTCTAGTAAGTCATTTTTATTCCTGAAGCCAAATAAAATCAAGGAAAGCCAATTTTAGATTCAGTTCATCTGAGCTACTTGGGGACCCAAAAAAACTTGGCCTTTACTTGGCTTTTCTATCAAGACCTCCTTTCAGACGTAAGCACTAATTTAAAAAAATGACTTGATTTATGAAGAACGGTGCAGTGTTACGATGAAACAAATTCTAAGTTATTTTGAGCATATATGTAATTTATTAATTTAAAGCTCTCAACTCAAATTTCATTTATTCTAAAGGCATCATGATTTAAACTTAGAGGATTTTAGAATGAAAAAAATAAGCAAACAAGCTTACTTGGAGTTCTCTATATAATTAGCTTCAAGCCCACAATGCTCATCTTAGGAAATGTTAAATATCCCTGAGATTTCCTATAGTACTGCCTTACCAATGATACTGAAATTTTAAGATGATATTAGTTTGTAATGCTAATGACCTTTTGAAATTAGAATTTCCTGACCCTGTTTACTGTAAACAACGAATACACGTCACCAGCTTTTTAGAGAATATGTCACTGAAATTCTTGAGCTAACAGTTTCCATCTTTGAGGACTATATGAGTATTGTGTAGGAGGTCACCAACAGATCTGAATAGCCCCAAGGACCAGTTTACAGGGGTTGGGGGGTGGCAATTACAAGGCACAAAAGAAAAAGGAAGCCATAGTATATGCCAGCTTCATTAGTGTTGGTTGCCATCTTCCTTTGAAATCAACCTGCTTCATAAGGAGTGTGTTTATGGGCAGGACAGTCCTTTCAGGTGAGATCTCGTGTTTCATAGTGGCGGCAGGCCTGCACACTGCTGCACAGAGGGTAAGCTCGGTGCCTTCTCCAGCCTCTCTGCCACAGCTCATCTCTTTTGCATGGTGAGCCTTTGTTCATCAGAGTGGGCCTCTGGCCTGGCCTGTCCAACTACTGTCAGAAATCAAGGAGTCTAAAGGTCAAAGTGAGTAATGTGGGGTCACTTTTGCTTTAAGGGCATCAGTTTTCCACCCGTTAGACTGGGAAATTGAATTACAGCCCAGGAAATGTTCGTTTCATCAGCTTCAGCCTTTCAGCTCCAAAGAAAAATTACTAGATATTTCTCCAGTCAGCAGGAACAGAAAAGAAACCAAAGTGTCTTTGAAGAGCGCTTCTTGGGCTAAAGAAGATGGCTCCACAATTAAGAGTGGTGCACGCAGACAAAGCAGTCACACACGTAAATAACAATAAGTAAACCTTTCTCTTAAAGAGTGTTTGTAATTAAGTCGGGAGGTACTGGAGATTGCAGATCCAGATTGTTTAAATAGGAATGTTGCTACATATGTACATGATTACTATGAGGTAACAGGCAACAAATTAAACAAACAAACAAACAAAAAACCAAAAACGACAAGCAGTATGGTTTCAGAACCGAATATCAGATGAGATTTATGTAGATTTTTATTAACATTATTTCTTTTTTATTATTTAAAGTGTGATTTTATGGGTATGGGTGTTTTGCCTGGGTGTTTCTGTGTAACACTTGTGTGTGTGGTGCTTGCAGAGGCCAGAAGAAGGTGTTGAATCTCCTAGAACTGGAGTTACAGATAGTTGTGAATCATCATGTGGATGCTGGGAATTGAACCCAGGTCTTAAGAGCAGCCAGTGCTCTTAACTGCTGAGCCATTCCTCTGGCCCCCTAGTATCATCTTTTGACATGATAGGAGCAAAAAAAAATAGGAGAGGCAAGTAATATTCCATTTCCTATTAGAGCTATTAAAATGGGCTCTTACTAAACAGTTTTTGAGAACTTTAGAATTCAGAATTCACGTGCTACAAATACTTGATCTGCAGCCTAATTAAAAGTCTCCTTTCAAGTTAGGCATGGTAGCACACAGCTGTAATTCCACCACTGGAGCAACTGGGGCAGGAGAATTGTGGTTTAAGGCCAACCCTAGTTATATAATAAGACTGCCTCAAAGATAAAATAAGTATCCTTTTTATTTAGCAGTGGTCCTTGTTTATCATCATTGAAACCATAAGCTATTGTCCTTGTCCTCTAACCTTACAAAAAGATTGTAAGCAGGAAAGCTACATAATTGTGGAGCCTAGTGCAAATTAAGTATATAGGGCCCATTGTTCTTGTCATTCAGAATTATAAGATACCACCTACAGAGGATTAAACCAAGTGTAAGCTGGACCTTTTGTGACTGTACAAACCCATGAAACTGGCCGTGATTTTAAATAGCTAGAATTAATGAGAGCTATATACTCCCAACCCCCTCTTTTGTTTTTTTGTTTGGTTTATTTATTACTATGGAGGAGGGGTAGACACACATGCTGCAGGACTTGTATGAAGGTCAGGGGACAACTTGTGGAGTTGGCTTTCTTCCGTCACCTTTTTATGGGTTCCAGGAGTCGAACTCAGATTACCAGGCTTGTGTGGCAAGTAACTTTGTCCACTGAGCCATCTCACTGGTTCCATATTAGCATTTAGAGACAGGATGGCCTTGAACTCACAAGTAGCCCAATGTGGTCTTGAATTAAAGATCTTCTTGTCTCAGCCTCCCAAGTGTTTAGCTGACATGTGTACCATCATGACTGGCTTTTCTTCTTTTTGTTCTTAATCTTTCCATTCTGATCCTTCCTTGCCAGTGTTGGAGCACCTATGGACAAGAATTGGAGCTTATCCATCTCAGAAGAAACCTGTATTCTTCTGTTAGTCCATGTGAAACTTGTGGAATAGTCCCTTCTGTTTGGTTGGTGAAACAATCAAGATTTGGATTTTATTTTTAAGAAATGTAATTAATTGATAAAACTAGAAAAACACATCCCATATTATACTTCTTAAAAGTCTCCCTATTGCTGTTGCATTTTGTTCAAGCAGTTGTATATATGAGGCTGTTAGGATTTTTCCCTCTTTCTTTTTCTTTTTTTTTTTTTTTTTATAGATGAGAAAGCCTTATGGAGTTTTGGAGACCAAGATTATCCTGCATTATCTATGCAGACTTGTGCCTTTTTCACTTGTCTGTTCTGACTTTACAAGTGAGAAAGGCCAAAGATAAGGTTACAGAAAATCTTGCTTTCTTAAAATTAATCTGTTTTACAGACTTTTTTCCAGTTTCCAAGAATAACTTCTAGAGTATAATATAAACTAATATATGCCTCAAGTTTTCATTTTCATTATTTCATACAGCCATTACAGTGACTGGGGGTGAAAGAGCAATGCTTACTTGTGTGGGCTCATGTGGAAACCATAGATTGACTTCTGGATATGTTCTTCAATTACTTCTCCACTTTATTGTTTGAAACAGATTTTCTCACAGAACCTTTGGACTAGACTGGCTGGCCAGCATAGCACCCAGGATCCACCTATTCACCTCCAGTGCTGGGCATGCCACTAGGCCTGGTTTTCACACTAGTACTTGGAATATGAACCCAGGTGCTCAATCTTGCATAGCAAGCATTTTATTCACCAAGCATCTCTCCAACTCCTCTTTCAACATAATTTTATAAGAACAAGATTGATATTCAAAGAGATTAATTGGCTTATTCAAGGTTATTTAATTAATGTATGAAAGAGCAGGGACTGAAAGCCAGGTCTTCTTGCTTATTTTGTAAGGTTTATTGCCTCTAATTAGTTTTATATCTCTACTAGTGAAAGCTCATTTATTGGTCACCAACAGATGTCTAGGCACTGTGATTATATCACAGAACAAAGGAGACTAAATCAACTCTCAGAACTTAAATTCCATCCCACTGGTTGCAAGGTGAACTCAGTTACATAGTTTGAAGCCAGCCTGGGCTATATGAGATACTGTTTCAACAACAACAATAACAAGAACTTAAATTCTAAGTGTAAACAAATTACTGTAACTAAATAATCAGGTGATAATGCAGCTTTAAAGAAAGCAATAAAACACCAAAAAAATATAGAAAGCAAGCTCTAAAGGCAATGCCAGGTTAGAGAAAATAAAGCAGAAACTAGCAAGCTATTGAGTCACAAATTGAGCCCTAGACATTTCATGTTAATGTATAAATCAGTTCTAGGCATAGCAGATCTATATGGTATTAGGTTACTACATCATGGAGATTGATACAGCTTTTTATTGTTTGTTTTACTTAAAATCTAATTTTTAATGGTAGGCTACAGTGAGAAATAGGTTGATGTCTTCATTTTCTTGAGTACAAGACTTCTAAGGCTTGATTATCTTGGTTTTTGGTTTGGGGGATGTTTTTGGTTGGTTGGTTAGTTGGTTGGTTTGGGGGTTTGTTTGTTTGTTAGTTAGTCTGAGACAGAGTTTTCCTATGTCTCCCAGGCAAGTCTTAAATTTGTTGACCTCAATTTGTAGGTCTCAAACTTAATGTTCTTCTTTCTCAAATGCCAGAGTGGTAGGATTATGGGTATTCACACCTAGCCCAGCTGAGGAGCGTTAACTGTTACATACGGTAACCTTTGTCCTAACAGCTGCATCTTATATTTAATCTCCTTTCCCTGTAGCACTGATTATAAGATCCTTAAGTCAATAAAGCCGTAAATTTAGTCATTTCTTTTTGTACTGGATCACAGTAAGATCAGCTGTTGTACTGGTGTTCTTATATTTCTCTCAGTGATAAAAAAAAATTTATCACTGAGAGAAATATAATTAAGTGGCATGCTCTGGTAGCATTCAACTTTTTTATGGTATTCAATAAATGCAGGAAATAGATGACCTCATTTGCTTGCCAGATGTAATTATAATGATTTTAAAATATTAATCCTTCGTAGTACTGAACTCCTGATATATCTAATAAATGAGCTTCCACTTAATTCTTAAAATCCATTACAATATTAAAATGTTTATTATTTAGATCAGAGTTTTCAAAACGGAAAAGAAGGCAGCAGCGTGAGTAATAGGTTTCGATGAAGAGTTTATCTACAAACAGCTGTTATAAAATATTCTAAAGCTAACAAAGACCCCTAGAAACTCCAAAACTGTTTCTGCATTGCCTCTGGTTTCAAAGTTAAATCCAAATACAAATCATTAAGTCATTGCCTCATTAAATCTGAGCTGTCACCTGCTAAAAAAGCAAGAGGTAGAAGTGGGAAGGATGTCAGTCCCGCCAAGTGTAGTTCCTGTAAGGTGATTACCAGGTTCCTTCAGTTCCAAGTGTGTCTATCCTGCAAATTATAGCTGTGAATGCAGCCCAACATATGTGTGGGTTTCAACATCACAGCATCAAAGGGCTGGACTCCCCTGCTAGCTTTAGAGTGGGAAATTCACAAATATACTGAAAAAATATGCAAAGGAGGATCTATCTAAGAATGTTGCATTAATTTTTCTAGAAAAAGCAAAGACCATGGTTTTCATCAGTTCTCAAAAGAATCCAGTGACATCCCTCACACGTGTCACACACATACACTATTAAGAATCTGGAATAGAAGCAGGGCGTAGTGGCACATGCCCTTGATTCCAGTACTTCGGAGGCAGAGGCAGCCAGATCTTTGTGAGTTTGAGGCCAGCCTGGTCTACAGTTCCAGGACAGCCAGGGCTACATAGAGAGACCAATAACAGTAACAAAATTTGAAAAAGGATTGTTTTAGGCATTTGATTTAAAAAACAGAATAAACTTTTCTTTTGAACTTACCATTAAGATTTGTTTCTCTGTCATGATTTCCCCATGCTGGAAGAATTTGATGTTTTCTCTCTGTTGAGGGTTGGACAGCCTTTTAAATGCTTCCCTTATTAAAATGTCTGCATTTAATTGGGATTTTCTTAGCTTTATTTTAAGGCAATTTTATTTTTCAAATATTTTCTTCAAACTCTTTGGATTCCAGATTTAGAGACCACTTAAGAAATATGAGGTTTCCCCCATTACCAGCACCACTTCCATGGCCATTAGAGAACTCAGTCAATCAATCAGTCAGTCGGTCAGTGAATCAGTCCAAGTTCTACAAGCACATTGGATTGAGGGCAGGGCAGGTAAAGAAGAGTCAACTTTGCCCTCACTTGGGCCTTCTTTGGTGAGATACATGATCCAGGAAACTGTCAACCAGAAGACTACCGAGTAGCTCCCACTGTTAGTCTCTGGTGCTTCTGAAGATTAATGATTCCCAAGTTGAAAACCTGTTTTGTTCTAGTTCCCAGGAGACAAAACTGCTGAACATTTTACCCTGTTAACCTGGGCAGCTCTCTGTCTGCATGAGGTGTGGCAGGCAGTTCTGGCAAGTGAGTTACCTGGAAGGTATTCATAGCATTGCTTTAGGCCTGACTGTGCCAGAGTTATATATGATAAAGAGGTTGCTCTGTTGCAGAGATTATACCTCTGTTCAGGATGGAATAAAATTGAGCTGAGTTGTTCTGTTGGCTGTCAAGGAATGCTGCATCGATCGTTTTGCTGATAGTATCTTTCCCTGTGACGCAGTTACCAACCCCACTGCTGTGAGCTAAGCCTAGGACTGAGTCGTCTTCTATCTTTAATAGGGTGAGCATATCTTGTCTAAATATAGTAAGGTGTGGACTTGGCTAGTACTATGAGAGACAGTAGAATGACCTTCACCGGTCTTCATCACTAGTGTTAAATTTATATTTAAAGAAATAGGAACACTCTTTCCAGCAACACAGGTTTCAAAAGGTAAAAAGTTGTGTAGCAGACAAAAAAATAAAATATAAAAGCCTACTTCTGAAAGAAGATAGGCAAGCCAGGTATGAAAGTATACACCTGTATTTTAGCTACTGGGGACGGTCACACATTCAAAGACAGTCTTGGTATCATAGGGAGATCCTTGTTTCAAAAGGAAAGAGATGAAGAAAAATATGCCAGGCATTATTTTTAAATGAAAATATACCTATTACATGATTGGTTTTTCTACTTTATTAACCAAAAGTTAGTAGCTATTGAAAATGTAAAAGATACAGCATAAGCTTCATACACCTTAGGTCCTTCAGAGTAATGATTTGTACACTCTAATCCTGGAACTTGCTGATTTTTGGAAAGTTTTTGTTTACTAAGAAGAAAGGATGTTTTTGTTTTCCAAGCATGTGAAACTCAGTGTAGATATCACCAATCCTGCTTTTTTAACAGAAGAAACTCAGACACAGAAGTAAAGTGCCTTTGCTGGGAGAGTAAGTGGATAATATTCCAACCAATGATGGTAATTTCAGTATGCATTTTTTTAGGCCTTCTTTTGCTTTCTTTTTATTGGTTTATATTTTGTTATTTTCTATGTATGGGTATTTTGTGGGCACCATTTGGTTTCTTTAAAAATATGTAGTTCCGCCAGGTGGTGGTAGCACATGCCTTTAATCCCAGCACTCAGGAGGCAGAGCCAGGCAGATCTCTGTAAGTTCGAGGCCAGCCTGGTCCACAGAGCAAGATCAGGACAAGCACCAAAACTACATAGAGAAACCCTGTCTCGAAAAAAAAACCAAAAAAACAAAAACAAACAAACAAACAAAAAAAGTAGTTTCGTATGGTTTTGAACAGTCACGTTTGCTGGAGAGCCTGACCCATTTTGACATAACCTTTAGAGGCATTCTTTAAGGGTTACCTCTTCTGCTATGAAAACCTTAGCTGGTGTTTTTCCATGTTTAATTGCCATAGTAATATAGTGATCTCATCTTGGGGTGAAGGTGTACTTTTAAGTTTCTTAGTAATAATCTCCTGAAATCAAACTTCTGAGGGTTTGAACATATTATATAGTTCACTCATTATGCTAAAACTGTGAATTCCGTGTTTTTTTATTTTAAAATTTGTCTCATATTTTTATGTATTGTATCCCTTCGTGCTACAGTGCACATCTGGAAGTCAGAGGACAACTTTCCCAGAGTTGGTTTTCTCCCCTCACCATATGGTCCTGGGAATCAAACTCGGTCATCAAGTTTGTAAGCAAGCTCCTCTACCTGCTGAGCAGTCTTGATGACCCTGGGTTCTGGTTTATTTTGTTTTCTCTCTACTTCTGCATGTTTCCCTGAACTAAGTGAATACTAATCATCTTTCAGAGAAAATGTCTAAGGGGATAAAACAGACTCACTAAGGGGATAAAACGGACTCAGAGTTTTATTATAGCCATATGTATTGTCATTAGAAGGACTGCTGGAGCCGGGCGGTGGTGGCGCACGCCTTTAATCCCAGCACTCGGGAGGCAGAGCCAGGCGGATCTCTGTGAGTTCGAGGCCAGCCTGGACTACCAAGTGAGTTCCAGGAAAGGCGCAAAGCTACACAGAGAAACCCTGTCTCAAAAAAAAAAAAAAAAAAAGAAGGACTGCTGGCAATGGTCGAGAGACAGCCCGAACTGACCTACTCTGGTGATGGGATGGCCAAACACCCTAATTGTCGTGCTAGAAACCCCATCCAATGACTGAGGGATCTGGATGTAGAGATCCATGGCTAGGCCCCGGGTGGAGCTCTGGGAGTCCAATTAGTGAGAAAGAGGAGGGTTTATATGAGCAAGAATTGTTGAGACCAAGGTTGGATAAAGCACAGGGACAAATAGCCAAATGAATGGAAACACATGAACTATGAACCAATGGCTGAGGGGTCCCCAACTGGATCAGGCCCTCTGAATGGGTGAGACAGTTGATTGGCTTGATCTGTTTGGGAGGCATCCAGGCAGTGGGACCAGATCCTGTGCTCATTGCATGAGTTGGCTGTTTGAAACCTGGGGCCTATGCAGGGACGCTTGGCTCGGCCTGGGAGGAGGGGACTGGACCTGCCTGGACTGAGTCTACCAGGTTGATCTCAGTCCGCGGGGGAGTCTTTGCCCTGGAGGAGGTGGGAATAGGGGGTGGGCTGGGGGGAAGGTGAGGGGGACAGGAGTGGGGAGAACAAGGGAATCTGTGGCTGATATGTAGAACTGAACTGTATTGCAAAAAAAAAATAAAGAAAGCCCTGGAACCCGGCCTAGTGGTGCACACCTGTAATTCTAGCACTGCAGAAGGCAGAAGCCAAGGCAGAGGAGGATCTTGAGTTAAAGGCTAACCTGGGCTACATTACACAGTGAGACCTTTTCTCAAAAAGAAAAACAAAGCAACAGTGGCTATTCTGTTGTTTACTGCTTCCTTGAAGTCAGTAGAAATGTGATCTGAGAACTGGGAGTCTCGTGTGGAGAGAGAGATGTTTTGGATTGTCAGTGTTGAGCTGCTTTCCAAATGGCTGTGTTCTGAATGTGACAGCCACCTTATTTTTTCGTCATAGTTCACTCATAGCATCTTAAGTGTTTCTGTCTCGTTTACAGAAGAGAAGCAAGAAGCAAAACATCTCAGCTGTTAGAATATGGCAGCTTTTCTGTAGTTAAGATATAAATTGGATCAAATCTTTCTGTGGATAGCCTGTGGTTGTGTTTTATGTCAATTCTTAATTCTTCCTCATTCTAGAGATGGAAACATTAATTAACTTTCTGAAAACTGTCTTCCTGTAGGTATTCTTAACTATGGGCAGTTTAGCTGCAAGTCATGCAGATTTAGTATTAACTCTATCACCCCAGTCCAGTGCAATACAAATGAATCTGTAAAGTTCTGATTAAAGTTGGTTTCAAGTTTCTGATTTACCTTTTGCTTGCTATGTTTCTTTAAACTGTATTTTTAAATGGTTGTTTCAGAACGTAGCTGTATTATCATCCATTTAATAAAGACCATCAGTGTACTATCATATCCGCTAAAGGGGAATAGGAAGGAGGGAAGTCCTTTGTGTAAAAGCATTCTCTTCAGCTGTTCTTCCTTGATGCTGGAAGTCTGGTGCCTGGCAGGAAATGATACAGACATGTGTGATAACAAAGTGACATAAGGAGAGTCACTTGTGAGACCACTGGTTTGTCCAGATTGAGTAGCTTGTCAGCTGGTACGTAGGGGCAGATAAAATTGATTTCAAATATGAGGTTTAGCAAAGTATTACTTAAGAGAACACTGAGATGGTGGGGAGAAACTATTTTAAGAAAAGTTAGGACAAAGGCAGGTGGTATAAGAGTTAATAGCCATGTAAACAGACTTTCTTTAATCTTCTTGAGTGAGAGGCTTAAAGCATTAGTATTTGTAAAAGGCCAGAGGACCTGTCAAGAGAGTCAAGAGTAAAAGGAATTTTTTATGAGTAAAAGGAATTTGCACATATCAAAACATTTCTTTGTCTGGTTTTTCTTACAACTGGAAATTCTTCATGAAATAAGTTTTCCATTGTACAAGAAAGTGAACCAGACAGATAGTACCTGATAGCCATTTTCTCTGCATTCTCCAACTTTAGACCACCCTTCTCTCTTGCCTAGCATACCAAAGTAGTACCTGTCTCCCCAGTTCTAAGCCTCACCCATTTTCCAGCCTGTTTCCTCTACTGTAGTAAACTATGGCTTTCTGCTATGCTCAAGATAAAGTCCAAATTCCTTGGCAAGCAGTATAGGATCCGTGTCCTGCTTATCTTCCCCTGTGTTTACAGCAGCCCCTCTCCACATTTTAACTGAAACAATAGAGTTGATCTTGGTGTCTGGTTCTCCAGGACACATCATCTAGATGATCTGAAGGAGGACAGCTCTACCCCTGTCCACGTCTCTAGGAGGCAGTGATGTATTTCACTTATTGCTAATTTAACCCTTTGCCCTAGTGTGGTCTTTGTCAGAGAACCCTGCCCTGATCGTGCTTTTCTGTCCCTTTAGCCTCTGCACCACTGGATGGGTTGTTTGTTTGTTTTTCAGCACACTTACACCACCTGACATTTCACTGACTTGTCTTGTCCTGCCTCCATCCCAAAGTGTCAGTGCTTTGAATTTTATGTTTATTGTTATTTTGTCAGTACCTAGAATAGTACCTTGCTGCATGATGCATTCTCAATAAATAATTTTTGAATGAAAACTATGATAAAATCTTTTTTTTTTTTTTTTTTTTTGGTATTTTGACACAGGGTTTCTCTGTGTAGTCCTGGCTGTCCTGAAACTCGCTCTGTAGACCAGGCTGGCCTCAAACTCACAGAGATTCGCCTGCCTCTGCCTCCCGAGTGCTGGGATTAAAGGTGTTTGTCACCACTGCCTGACTCCATATATTCCTTTTTAATATTTTTTATGTCTGTGGATATTTTTGCCAGCACTTATGTCTGTGTACCACCCACAGGCCTGGTGTTCTCGAAGGCCAGAAAAGGGCATTGGATCCCCTGGAACCAGAATTACAGATGGTTGTGAGCCACCGTGTGGGTTCTGGGAATCAAACCCAGGTCCTCTGGAAGAGCAGCCAGTGCTCTTAGCCACTGAGCCATCTCTCCAGCCCTGTATTGGTTTTGCTGTTGTTGTTTTTAATGGTGTATTCTTTAAAAGTAATTTAAAACTACACTTTCAAAGCAACTTTTTAAAAAAAAAAGTGTTGCTAGCTGATCATAGTGGCACGCACCTTTAATCCCATCACTAGGGAGGCAGAGGCAGGTGGATTTCTGTGAGTTTGAGAACAATCGGGTCTATATAGTGAGTTCTAGGGCAGAGCTACATTCTGAAACCCTGTCGCACAAAAACTCGTGTGTGTGTCTGTGTGTCTGTGTGTCTGTGTCTGTGTCTGATTTAGGATCCTTGGAAAAGGTTCTGACAGCTACACTTCAAGACTAGCCACACTGCTAGATTATATAAATACAAAAAGACTAGACCCCTTCTTGCTTTCCTTTTAACTCTTGAGCTGAAGTCTCCATATAGTTGATTATCTTTGATTTCTCTGTTGTAGCTTTCTGCTCTGCTTCATAGTTTCACCAGTGGGAAAATACAGTTTTGAGCTATGTGGAATTTACCAGATTAGGTTAGCAGTTCGTTTAGTTTTAACCTAACAAATGTATGCAAACCTACATATGGCATTTCTTTGTCACAGAAGGGGAAAGTTGTTATATAAGACCCAGGGGAGGCTCCAGTATCTGAACAAGAGATTTCTTAGTCTTTTGTAGTCAGCTTGCCCAGAAGACAGATGTAGGACAGTAACCCATATAATACACCCAACTTCTCAGAAAAGGAAGTTCAAGACAGAACACAACACAGGACTTTGCAAGTCAGTTGAAAGTTCTTTTTTTGAGTTGAAGGAGTTGTCGACTCGAGGTGCCAAACAAGATCAAGTAAAAGAACCTCTCCTGAGGTCTGTTAAACCACGTGAACTTCCTCGTTTGCCAAGTAAACACCAGAGAGGACACAGTAACGCTCATACTTTATTTTAAAGTGTACTTCAGTCTTTGGCATTCCTGTTACCATTTCCAAATCATGTTTATTTAACTATATGGCATTACCCTGGGCACTGTATAAAGTAGTGTGACAGTCTTTCTATACTGTCTTCATGCAAAAGCAAACAGTACAGACCTAAAATACTCATCTAACTAAACAGAAATGAAATTGAACATACATAAAACACAAGACAGTAGAGCAATCAACAGTTGTATTATTTTTACTTCTACCTGAGTTTTTCTGCATATGATAAGCTTTTTATTTAGAGTTAGAACAGGAAGAGGAGGAAGATAGCAGCTTTAAGGAGTAAGTTCTACCCCATCTATTCTCCCACAAGAATGGGATAGCTCTGCCTAAGAGTTAAGTACTATTGCTAGTAAAGAGCCTAAGTCACTTAAATAAAAAGACATGGGCAGAGGCTAGAGAGTAACTTAACCAATTAAAGAGTACTGGGTGATCTTGCAGAGGACCGGGGTTCAATTCCCAGCACCCGCATGGCAGTTCACAGCCATCTGTAACCTTAGTTCCAGAGGATCCAACAACTTCTTTTGCCTTGCATCAGGCATGAGGCATGCATGCAGTGCACATACATACATCCATTCAGGCAAAATAATTATCCATATAGCAATAAGACTAAAAAAAGAAAGCCAAGAATTCTTCCTTGTTTGACTAGTAGACACAGCTGATGGAAGGTATTTGGGGCAGAGAGGTAGGTGATGGGCATAGAAGTTAACCTAAAAACTTGGTATTTCTCTGCCCTGTGGGTTGTAATTGTTGGTTTCTTCACAGCTCACTTTCCCTCAAGCCCCACCCCTCATGCAGAGAACAACTTGTTGACCACAGCTCCACTTTTCAAGTCTTGCACAAAGGCAGATGTCTCTAAAATGTAGCTTACGCAAAACATCTGTTTGTGCGCTTGACTCTGTTCCCACGGTGGTGTTTTCCTTCACTGCCTTGTTTGGTTTCCTTCCTTCCCTCCTTTCTCCTGCCTCCTCTTTTTTCTTCTATAAAAATTGAAAGCACATTATAACTTTAATTTTTTATGAAAAGAGAGAGGAAAAACAACCAATGCTTCCTGACAACCATTTCTATTCTTCCCATTTTTCATATGCATAGCTTTTTTTTTTAACCTAATTTTTCTTAAGCAGAAGTTCAAATATTTTGTCATGCAACCACTTCCTTATTTTTCCATGGTTCTGGTATCATCATTTGGTTTTTGGTTGTGAGTTAACAAAAGGGCATTGCATCTTATCAGCACTCTATCAGTGAGGCCTTGCTTATTTTTAAAATATTTTATTATTGTTTAAATATGTGTGTGCGTGAGTATGTACACATGTGTACAAGTACCCTCAGAGTCCAAAAGAAAATGTCAGATCTCCTGGAGCTAAAGTTACAGGCATTTGTAAGCTTCGTGACATAGATGCTGGGAACTAAAATCATGTCCTCCAGAAGAGCAATTGCTCTTAACCAGTGAGCCATCTCTGCATCCTACCAACATTTATTCTTAAGAGTAAGATATTAATATGTATAGAAAATTTTAATTTCTTAACTTAAAACTGCTGTTAAATTACATTACCTTTTTCAAGACATATTACTATGCCCATCCCAGGAAACCATATTATTAATTAAACAATAAAATAAAGATAAAATGTATCTATATATATGTAAAGTAGGCAGGAGATGATGGAAAGGAAGACACATAAGAAGGTGCTGGGTGCATACAATCAAAGCACATAAATGTATCTCTATAGACGCCACGGTGGAGCCCAGTGTTTTATACAGTTGATGAGTGCTTTTTTTTAAGTCTGAGTTTTTGCCCTTGACTATATTTGGGGTTTTGTGTGTGTGTGTGTGTTGTTGTTGTTGTTGTTTTAGTTTGGTTTGGCTTTGGGGGCGTTGTATGTTTGTTTTTCAAGACAGGGTTTCTCTATATATCCCTAGCTGTCCCAGAATTCACTCTGTAGACCAGGCTGGCCTCAGAGATCTGCCTGCCTCTGCCTCCCGAGTGCTAGGATTAAAGGCGTGCGTCACCATCACCTGGCTCCTTGGTTGTATTTGTGATTCAACTCTCCCATGCCTGACTAATCTTGCTGCTTCACCTGTAATTTGGTTGTCTGTCTAAACCAGAGCTATCCATATTTCTCACTTTTTGTCCTCTGTTTAATAATGAGTAAAGTTATTTCTATGTCTCACATTATCCCTTTCTTGTTTAAGGGGTATGGGAGTTGGAGATGTACCACATCTTGTTTTTTGCTTTTTGTTCATGAGACAGGATCTCACTGTATAACCCCAGTTGACCTAGAACTTGCTCTATAGACCAGGTTGGCCTTGAACTCACAGAGATCTGCCTGCCTCTGCCTCCTAATCACTAGGATTAAAGGCATGTGCCACCATTCCCAGCTGTGTCTTCCCTTGTTTTGCTAAAACAGTTAGATACTGGGTACCTTCAGCCAACTTAAATGATTAAAGGCAGACCTTTGCTAAGTAGGGTCCCCTTACTGGCTTAAGAAATCTATAGAAGTCATATATGGCCGTGTTAGCTGTTTGTTACTGCACGAAGCTTTCCGGTTAATCATTTTAAATGGTGCCTTTAGTATTAAAACCAGTGTCTAAAATCATGCCTTTTTAACCTTATTTGTTTCCTGGGTCCTGAGTTGCCACTGAAGTAGGTGATTGGGCCTAGCTCAAATAGACTTAAAAAGCCATCTACATCGCTGGTGTGGGATAGTAGTATTTATTCCTATACTGAAACATACAGTTTTAACTTTTCCCTCCAACATGCTTGAAAACTCAAGTTACAGTTACTCTTAGATCACTTTGATTTCTATTTCTTTTTCCTCCAAATCGTAAGTAATTCATTGTAGTATGATACAGGCTTGTGAAGTCTTTGTCCCTGAAAAATGATGTGTGCTGTACCATTGCTTCTTCATAAATTTATTTTAAAATGTAGTTTTAGTGAATTTCAAATTGGGCATGGTAGTGCAAGCCTTTTATTAATCCCAGCACTTGGGAGGCAGAGGCAGGCAGATCCCTGTGAGTTCAAAGCCAGCCTGGTCCATAGAGGGATTTCTAGGCCAGGCAGGGCTACACAGGGAGTCCCTGTCTCAAAAAGCAAACAAACAAAGCTTTTAGTGAATTTCAAAAATAATTAACTGTTAAAAACTGCATTGGACATCAAGAAAGCCCAGGAATTATCCCTTGAACTTTATTCTTCACTATTCCCTTCTCTCCTCCTTTGTCATCATTATCATTAATATTACTGTTTACAAAAGTTAACCGTTCCTAACCCATGCAACTAGGTGAAAGGAGGGAAGAAAAAAGAATAGGAAGGGAAGGAGGTGGAAAGGAAAGGAGGCAAGGAAGGAAGGCAGGGCAGGCATCCACATTGGAAAGGAGTAAGTCTGCTGTTTGTAGATGACAGGATCTTCTATGTAGAAAAACCTGAACACTTCACCAAAAAAAAAGAAACAAACAAACAAACAATTTGGACTGCACAAAAGTTGCAGAATATAAAATGAACATACAAAAATTATGTTTCCACATACTACTGACAAACTGGCTGAAAAGGAAATTCAGAAAGCAATCTCATTTACAGTCGCTACAAACAGAAAAGCTCTGCAGGGTTGCTGGGCGGTGGGGGCACATGCCTTCAAGCCTGGCACTGTGAGTGCCAGGACAGCAGCGCTGTTGTTACACAGAGAAACCCTGTCTCGAAAAAACAAAAACAAAAACAAAAAAATCTCTAGAGAGAAAATTCAACCGAGGTAGTGAAATAACTTCAGTAACAACTAAACACACATCTGTCCTCTTCGCAGGTGATAAATGCTTTTATGTTGCTAGGCCTCAAAACTTTAAAGTTGCTTATTGTGCATGCTAATTGTGCACGATGAATCCAGAATCATCAGCATATAGGAGGATGGCCCTAAGTATAAATGAGGATATCCAAGAGAATGTATAAAAAGCAAAGAACTGATAATGAAATCGTGGGAGACATGATAGTTTAAGAAGTTGGCCAAAAATAGCCACAAATGAGTATATGAAGAAATAGTCTGAAGCATGAGGAATAATAAATGAGTTTGGGGGAGGGGGGCGCACAGGGGAAGGTTGTCAGTATTAAATGGAGCCTGGCCTGGTGACACATGTCTGTAACCTCACATTCAGGAGGCAGAGACAGGAGGAATACTTCAAGTTCAAAACCGATCTAATCTGTGTAGCAAATTCCAAGCCCGTCAGCAATACCAGTGAGACTTTGTCTCCAAAACAAATCAAAACAAGCAAAAAAAAAAAGAAAAAAAATCCACAATATCCAATGATTGCACAAGATAAACTAAAAAAAAGAAATGCCCATTCCATTTGAAAAGCAGAAATTTCTGAGTTTTAGCACATTGGAAGCTGAATCGTCGTCCTCACCAGGAGACTGGCACCTTGTGCACACCTGCCCTTTCCTCCTTGTTTGAGCTTGTCTTCTAAACTCACTGCTGACCACTGCGTTCCCCGTTGCTTTACTATCTCTCAAAGCAGCCAGCTATACTTCTGCCTCAGAAGACTGTCCTTGCTGCTCCTTCTTCCTTTACTCTTGTGTTCCCTGCATCCCCATCTAACTGGAGAAGCAGCAAGTTCAAATGGTGGAAAGGTCAAACGCTACTTTATTGGAAACTCTTTCTCTGACCTTCTAACCCAGATGTGTACATGAGTACTCCCCGTCACTTCTCCTCTGGTTCTCACCAGTCCATTCTGTGGCGTCTAAAGTGGAGCACTACTGCATACCCTGGCCAGGTGTAGAGGGACTTTGTAAAGATTTCTGTTCAAACACTCCAGTTTTCCAACAGAAGCTAGAAATTCTATTTATTCAACACTTTATTCAATTTGTGTGAGTGGGGAGGGTGCTTGGGCACCATGAACACCTGTGAAGGTCTTAGGACATTTATAGGAACCAATTTTTTTCCTGCTGTGTGGGACCTTAGGGATCTAACTCAAGTCATCATGTGGTGGCAAGCTCCTTTATCCACTAAGCAATCCTACCTGCCCATGATTTTTAAATAGAATTAGTTGTTTATGAATTTATTTTCAAATACTGTCTTTATGACTTAAATAGAGTGGGCAGGATAAGGTAGTACTACTGACAAAATAGTGAACTGGGATATTGGAGAGGTTCAGAATAGATGCCATATTCTAGAAACTATCTGGAAGTAGAGTCTCAAGGAGATGGAAAGTGTTTGTATATCAGGTGTTCACTGAAGAGCAAGCGATGGTTGAAGTGAACACCCCTGGTCTGTGTCCTTTGGGTCTCTCAGTTTTGGGTGAGGAGGAGTTTCAGTGGAGGCGGGATGACATGAGTTGGAGGGGGACTGGATGGCCGCGGGGGAAGAGAAGCGAGGCAGCGGGTATAGACTTCTTTGATATATTCTAGGAAGGGACACAAGACTAGGGGAAGGATGTGTGTGTGTGTGTGCGCGCGCGCGCGCGTGTGTGTGTGTGTGTGTGTGTGTGTGTGTGCGCGCGCCTTGTTTTAAGAAGTAAGAATCCAGTCTTGAAAGCGTTTCCAGGGTAGGAAGAAGCCATCACTAGAAATACAAACTAGGAAGTAAGAGAATGGAATCAAAGACCTAGGATATATTGTTCTCTTTCATTGAAGAAAGACAGTAAGTTTTGGGGTACGAGGAAGTAGTTGGGAGAAATCACACCAGCTTCCCATCCCCAGCATTATAAAAGGCAGGTTAACAGTGGAGAGTGGGATGCAGGGGAACATGGAAGGTCTGGATTGACATGGAAGGGGAGAGGAGCTGTAATGAGGTGTAAAGTGCCCAACTGGATTACCTCAGTGTTCTTGCTGTCCTCTCGGACCTCTGTGTAACTGAGACCATAGATGTGTTGTGGCATGCAGAGGCATGGCTTTATATTCTCTTCAGTGTTGGGCTTTTCTCTTATTTATATAAACTGTGTATTTCTTGAATGTTCACTTAGTGTTAGGCACTGTGCTCAACATTGAAAAGATAACATTGGACACTGTGCTTACTTGCTCAGATAGGTAATAAATAATTCATTAAATTGTACAATTTTAAGCTGCAGGAGAACTCAGGAGCAAGGAGATACAATTCTAGGGCAAACAGTTGGGAAATGCTACATGATATTATGTTGGTTAAGAGAGAAAAGTTAAAAGAAAGTTGGTAGCCTGGTAGAAAGATTAGGAATCACAGGACGAGAAGTTTCCTCAGGTTGAAGATGGAGTTCACACACAGGAGGCAGTCAAGGCAAGTGGCTTTAGTCAGGAGAGAGTATGATTTCTGAAACCAAGTCCATCAAGATTTCATGTCTTGGGGCTGGAGAGTTGGTTCAGTAATTAAGAGCACAGGCTGCTCTTCCAGAGGACCTGGGTTCAATTCCCAGCGCCCACATGGCAAATTACAGCTGTCTGTAAACTCTAGTTCCAGGGGATCTGACACCTCATACATACGTGCAAGCAATACACCAATGTACATAAAATAAAAATAAAGAAAAAAACAAATAAAAAAAATAAATATTAAAAAAAAAAAGACTTCATGTCTTCCAGAGGGAACTTGGGAATTGGAGGTCTATTTGAAGAGTCTCAGTGACGGTTTTTTAAAATTGGAATGATGAGAAGTTTAGGGGCAAAGTTGTTGAATATTCATCTGAATGAACAATAAAGTCTCATCAAATTGTAGTAAAAGCCGGGGTAAAAGAGATTGAGGAAAAAGTAACTGATAGTAGCAAGAATGTCGAAAGGTGACAGCAATAAATAGAATGACCTGAACCCTAGAAGAGGCCTTTCTAAGCGAGAAGAGGAAATGGATTGACTGAAACCAGAATTTGACTTCTTAACCAAATGCCTGACAGCTTAACTTGCATTCCTCTGCTGCAGGTTTGTCTTCAGTACCTGGGAAGCATTTGTTAAATCACAAAATGAAATAAATGGTTGTTCAAATCTAAGTAGCTTGCCCTGAGTGGTTCTCCTTTTGTTTTGTACTGTTTTGTTTATTCCTATCAATCACTTTAAATTTACTTTCTACTAATGTTGATCATGTCTTCTTGGCATATCCAGTACTTTAAGTGCTGGGAAGGAACTGCTCAGGTCATCACTTCTAGGTCTAAAAACTTTCAAGTTTTTTCCTTTCAAAAGGAATGTTTGAATCTAGACTTTAGGGATGAGCTCAGTTAACTCAGCCTGCAAGGGAAATGGGCTCCTTTAATGTGAAGCAGTTTCTCCTCTTCTTAGAGAAAGACTTCCTCAAAAAACAAAACTCGCTATCACTGTCAGTTACCAGAAGTCTATGGCCTGTTGTGTGTTCTGACCACCTGCTTTCATGGACACTCAGTGTTTTTCTGGTGGTTATGTTGTTTAGGAGAGTTATTTTTGGATGACTGCTAGAGACAAGGTCGAAACTGAGCTTTGCCATGGCAGCTGCAGAGACTGCAAGGCAATAGGCTGTCATAGGCAGGTCTGGACTCAGGCTTAACTCAGAAAGTGTTTGGGAGCAACTTGAAGGCATCCAAGAATACATCCTCTTCTCTATTCTGAAGTCAAAATTATTTTAGATCTGCACTAGTCTCACAAAAGGTATAAATTGGGCCCACCTGCTACTATATGAAGCTCTGGTCTTTCATGTTTAGTAGTTCTTTTAAAACATAAACCAAATGCTAAATGCTCTAAGTCTCTGTAAAGAGATGAAATGGGCATGTGGTCAGATAATATGTAGAAAGAAATGTTCTTAGTCTCCTAGAATACCACAAAGAAACCAAGGACTGGGTAGTCATCCACTTCTTCACCGTGGTACACTTGCCTGCCTTCATTTAAAGGCCAATGGTCTTCCTGACATTTTAGGTTGATTTTGTGGGAGGGGTAGTATGTGGGGGCTTTTGGTTGGTTCGTTGATGGTTCCGTTTTGTTTTGTTTTGTTTTGAGGCAGGGTCTCACAGTGTAGTCCTAACTGACCTGAAACTATATGTAGACCAAGCTTGCCTCAAACTCACAGAGATACACCTGCTTCCCTGATTCCTGAGTGCTGGGATTAAAGGGATGTGCCACTATACCCTGCCAACATTTTGGTTTTAATATTTTTAATAGTTTTGGTATTTTTTAAAGTCAATTTTAATACCTAAGAAACTTAATGGAAAAGGGAGCAACTTGGATAATATGAAAATATTTACCTCGTGGGAATATATCTTAATCTTTTCCCACTCAGACCTGAACTCTGTTTAAGAATGCTTGAAAGGGGGGCTGGAGAGATGGCTCAGAGGTTAAGAGCACCAACTGCTCTTCCAGAGGTCCTGAGTTCAATTCCCAGCACCCACATGGTGGCTTGATCTGGCGCCCTCTTCTGTGTATATAATAAATAAATAAATCTTTAAAAAAAAAAAAAAAAAAAAAAAAAAAAAAAAAAAAAAGAATGCTTGAAAGGAGCCGGGCAGTGGTGGCGCACGCCTTTAATCCCAGCACTCGGGAGGCAGAGCCAGGCGGATCTCTGTGAGTTCAAGGCCAGCCTGGTCTCCAAAGCGAGTTCCAGGAAAGGCGCAAAGCTACACAGAGAAACCCTGTCTCGAAAAACCAAAAAAAAAACAAACAAAAAAAAAAAAAGAATGAAAGGCCAACCTGGTCTACAAAGCAAGTACCAGGACTACACAGGGCTGTAGCCAGGGCTACACAGAGAAACCCTGTCTCAAAAAGCCAAAAAAAAAGAAAAAAAAAAAAAGCTTGAAAAACAGAACAAACAGCAAACGTTGCCATCAAATCCTACCTTTGTTCTCTGTACACAGATTGGCCAGAGCTGGCACTTGGGCTTTTGTATGGGTGGTTAGTTGGTTGGTTGACTTATTTATTTAAGAGAATATCTTTCTCTATAACTCAGGCTAGTTTCCATTCTCCTGATTCAGCCTCCTAAGTGCTATGATGATAGGCACACACCATCACACTTGACTGACCAGATGTACATTTTGTTTTTTTAATAGTAATTTGCTTCACATATTAATTTTTCTTTAAAAATGATTTTTTATTATTATTAAATTTTGTTTATTTTTATTTGCATATGTGAGTATGCACATGTGTGTGCACAGGTGGTGCACACAGGCATGTGGGTGCCTGTGGAAGAGGGTGTCAGATACCCAGAGCCAGAGTTACAGGTGCTTGGGGGGCACCCGTTAGACTCCAGTCCTCTGCAAGAGCAGCAAGCAGTCTTAACCACTGAACCATCTCTCTATCCACCCTAGATGTGTTTTTAAATGCTACTTGCTTCACACTATTAGGACAGTAATATATCCTGTGATAATAATATCTCTCAGGTTAAATGCCATCCTGGGTGTCAGGTGACTTGGGGGCTTAGTAACCTGGCTCTGATGCTAATCAGCTGTGTGGTTTGTGGCAAATGATTCAGTTCTCTGGCTTCATTTGATACTTGGGAGTCAAACTGAATTTTAACCTATCTTAAGCAAATACTTATTAGACAGTGTCAGAGTATACTTAGTGGATGTGTGCTAAAGGACCAAGATCAGAGAAGAGCTAAAATCAAGGATATTCTAGGAAGGCCATGGAGCAGAATTAGACTAGTACAGAACTTGCAACTCCCCACAGCCAACATGACCATACGCTACAATACCTCCTCCTTTGGTTCACTTGCTTAAGATTCTTAGCCCCAGGGGAAAGATTCTATCAGGCCAGACATAAGCCACATTCCAGCTTCCCTCACAGCCTCTCATAGTTCCTGAGCTGAAGGTCACCAAGTTCACATTTGGTAGAGTTTCCAAAAAAATAGAGTAGCCAGGTCTGATAGTGCTCAGGAGGCTGAGGCAAGAGGATCATGGGTTCAAGGTCTGCTTTGGGCATCCCTGAGATAGTATCTCAAAATAAAGGCAAAAGAGAGTTCAGGGAGATGGCTCAATGGTTGAAAGCACTTATTGCCACATGAGCCCGCATAAGTGCTCATCTATAACCCCTGCACTCCTGTCATGAAATGGGAAGTAGAGACAGGAGAATCGCTCGGAAGCCCCAGGTCAGATAGCCTGTAGTACAAGTGTAACAGCAGAAACAAGAGACCCTGCCTCAGAAACAATAAGAGAACAAGCTCCAGAAAAGTTGTCCTTTGACCTCCACTCGTGTGCCATGACTCATGCCACACGTCTTGGGACATACCTCAATGGTAGGAACTTGTCTATCATGTGCAACACCCAAGATTCTAATACCAAAATAAATAAATGAATGAATGAATGAAAAAAAATGAAAAAGAAAGGTGGGTTTTATTAGAAAAGATTTGTTGCTAGATAGCCAGAAATAGCAAACATCAAACCAGATGTGTTAAGTTGGAGGATTGAATTGTATAACCAACAGTAAAATTATTGTTTCTATCAAACATACATATAATGTAAGATCTTATTTATAAATGAACATTTAAAATGAACAAAACCAAAAGACATTTTCTGATATTTTAATTTTTTGTCTCTCCCCTTCCCCAATTAAGGTCTATAGGGAAAAGACCAGAAAGGTCAGTCCTCCTTGGCGTTTGTCTCATGGACTTGAACAAAGGGCCTTCCCCAGACTCTGCCCGCTTCAACTATAGGAAGTAGAAAGAGGGAAAACAAATAGCTGACTATAGTTTTACTTGGCATTGCACAACAGAGTCTAGATGGAAAATTAGCTGGAGTTAAAATGGCCTGATGGTTGTAGTTAATCAGTAAGAACTAGAAGCCTAAGCTCTTCTGTTTTGCTAATTTGTCTACTGTGCTTTTATATTCATAAGGAGAGAATTAACCTTGCTACTGTATTCATAGATCTGTGTCTGGGATTAATGTCCCAGGGGAATGGCTTCCAGGTATGATTTACTGTTTCCAGTATTGTCCAGTGTTGGGCTCTGTGTAATAGGAATGGGGAATGCCTAATCACCAAGGATAGTATGATACCTGGATTTCTGTTTTCTCCCACTGTAATCTAGATTCCTTTAGGAATACAAAGTTATGTTTTTCTCCTTACTTAGAAATATGCTTCTGAGTTTCTTGCAGTCCTGAAGTGCATAATGTCTTTTTCCACCCTGTTTTTGTTTGTTTGATTGGCTTGATTTAGTTTGGTTTGGTTTTTTGAGACAAGGGTTTTTTGTGTGACCTTGGCTGTCCTAGAACTCACTTTGTAGACCAAACTGGCCTTGAACTCACAGAGCTCCACCTGCCTCTGCCTCTTGAGTTCTGGGATTAAAGGTGTGCGCCCCCACCAGCAGCAGCAGCAGCAGCTGTCATCCTCTTTTTAATGTATGTAGCTTTGTTTCTTCACTAGGCAATGACATTCTAGCTGTGTGCTCCCTTGGCCTCTTGAAACCTGTAGCTCCAGATTGCCCTTTTCTCAGTAGGAGCAGGTCCTTCTCACTTAAGGATTGGCAGAAGCTGCCTTAGCCCCTTCTTGTGTCTGAAATTTAACAACTAAGCAAGGACAGCTTATCAAAAGAGGGAAGTAAAGTATTAAATGTGGAATGTGGGAGAAAGTTTCCTCTACATGAATATTCTTTATTTAAGTGGTTTTTAAAATAACTTTTTTTAAAATTTATGTGTTATGTGTTTGTTTGGGGGAAGTGCATCCCATGGCACACATGTGGCGGTCACAAATCCTACATGAATATTCTTTAAGATAAAAATACTGCAGCTTGAGCTATATATTTGAATTTAGCATAACTGCCAACCAGTTTAATTTTGTGCAGGGATGTTGTATACAGCCAATATTTCACAGTCTTCACCTATAAATTTTGGTGTCAGGGAAAAACACCAAACAAATTCAAGTGACTGGTGTTATAAATATTAAAAACCACTTCCTTCATTTAATTTTGATTTTTTTTCTTTATTTAAGGTTGAAATAAGAATATTATATTCACTTAGTGAAATTCCTTTTTAAAAAATAACTTAAGGTTTGTTTATCTTTATTTTTATGAGTGTTTTGCCTACATTTATATATGTGTATCACATGAGTGCCTGGTGCCTGAAGAGGCCGGAAGAGGGAATCTGCTGGAACTGGAGTTATAGGTGGTTGTGAGATGCTGTATAGGTTCTTGGAACCCAGGTTCTCTGTACGAGCAGCCAGTGGTTTTAACTGCTGAGCCATCTTTCCATCCCTGAAACTTTCATTCTCATAGTAAATTACCCATTTCTTGTAGTTAGAGTTTTCCTGTCTGGCCCACAGTCAGGACAAATCTCTCTCACCCGCCAGTCCCACAGCCGCTTAGACCCAACCAAGTAAACATACAGAGACTTATATTACTTTTAAACTGTATGGCCATGGCAGGCTTCTTGTTATCTAGTTCTTATATCTTAAATCAACCCATTTCTACTAATCTATAAGTTGCCATGTGGCTTGTGGCTTACTGGTACCTTACATCTCGCTTGTCATGGCAGCAGCTGGTAGCGTCTCTCTGCCTCAGCCTTCCATTTCCCAGAATTCTCCTCTCTCCTTGTCCCACCTATACTTCCTGTCTGGCTACTGGCCAATCAATGTTTTATTTATTAACCAATCAGAACAACACATTTAACATACAGAACATCCCACAGCAATTTCTTTCAGTGGATGTTTCATTATAAAACAGAATTTCTGGTCCAGTCAACATTCAGTCATTTGGCCAGGTATATATTGCTTTGTTTTGTTTCCTTAACCTTCTTGTCTGGTCACAGGCGACTACTCTGACTACAGTCCTCAAAGATTATTCCAATCTCAGAATGGCTAAGTATTTTCTTCCTTCCCTTAGTTGACCTTTTCCTTTATATACTTTAGGAAGTGACTTTGATCTGAAGGGTTTGGCCAAGGGGGCTTGCCCAAAGAACACAGTGCTCTTTCCCCCGTTTTTGAGACTGAAATGCTACTATCAGTCCCAGAGGTTGCAGTTCTTCATTATCCAGCCCAATTAGATTAATCTCTCAGCCAGATGTTCTTCATTACCTTTAGTTCTCTCACTCTGTACTCTACTTTTAAATTCTCTTTTAAAATTCTCTGTAGAGAAGATACTGTACTTCATCTATTATACTGTTCCTAAAACTAGAGTAACATAGAAGAAGCAGTCAGAGCAAGGGCTTTCACATCAGGTCTTGAATCCTTGCTCTGAGGTTACTAGCTGTTTGATCTTGGGCATATACTGTTTCGAGCCCCTCTGATGCCTACAAGTAAGTAGGCATGGAACTAAGTGGAACTAAAAACAGTAGGTTGTGTTCTAAAGGTGAAGTGCAGCACTTAGAGTCTAGCATTTAGCATGTAGCCGGGTTAACTTATTAACTCATTTCTTGTATGTAACCAAGGATGCCTTTCCCTTGCTAAGTAGTAATCCTATGGCAAAGAGAGACACAGACATCTTTGAGCTTTATTTCCATAAAGACTGAAGAGCAGTATCACTGTCACAATCCTCTAAGAGCTGTTTTATCATCTTTAGATCAAGAAGGATTTTCTCTATCGTTTTTTTTCTTTTTTAGCATAGGGATTCTTAAGTCCTTTGGCCTTTGTGTTTTAATTAAATCCAGGTCATCAGATGTGCCAGCAAAACAACTTTCCCTACCACTGAACCACCAAACCAGCCCTCAGGTTTTTAAAGAACAACTCCATCTACTGAATCTTTGAAGAGCTGTTTCAGAAACACTGATACTGGCCTAATTAGATTTCTTCCTATTCTTGTAAGATCACTGTTTGTTACCTTACACTGAAGGACATGAAATTACATTTACATATAATTTTATTTAGTACAAAGTGTTTAATTTTGTTCATCGAAACTCTACATGATTATGGATTTCGTCTTCCCACTTTCATACCACTTCTCTTCATCTTTGACAACGTGATTTACTTCCCCCCACACACACACACACACACACACACACACACACACACACACAGGAATATAAACTGTAGTCAGCCACTTCTCATCCCTTGTCCCTCTTTTACCAACAGTATGTCACTTTTGAGATCACTGAGGACTTATATCTAAGGCCATGGAATAAAAAGGATGGGATGTGTCATCTAGAGTATGTTGAGTCCCACTCTCAGGGACCCTTTATCACACTTAAGGAGTCTTCTGCCTGACCCAGCTGGGTCTGCTGTGCATTTGTTGATATTTGCGCAAATAAGCCAAACAGAAAGACTGGTTTCCCTTATGCCCTATGTGAGCATGATCCCTGATTTGTTTCTTTTTTGTTTGGTTTTTTTTTTTTTTTTTGGTTTGTTTTTTTCCAGACAAGGTTTCTCTGTGTAGTTTTGGTGCCTGTCCTGGTTCTCGCTCTGTAAACCAGGCTGGCCTCGAACTCACAAAGATCCACCTGGCTCTGCCTCCCGAGTGCTGGGATTCAAGGTGTGCGCCACCACCGCCCAGCTCCCTGATTTGTTTTTACAAATTTGTGTCACTGTCACCACATCCAGTCTGTGCATACTGGGAATCAAAGGCAGGTCTTTGTGCGTGCTAAACAAACACTTTTCAAACCGAGCTACATCTCAGACCCTCCTGTTCTTCTAGTCATGAAGTTCTAGAATCCAACAGTTTTGAATTAACTAACCCCATTGCCCCAACTATTACTCTTGTGAAAACACTACATACATTTTGAAAAGCACATTTAACTGTGTAACACAAAGAATGTACATAGGTATTCTTTAACACATAAGCAACAAAAGTATTACAGAACTCTCCAAACCAGGAAGTTAGTTTAAACTACTGTTTGTCAAAGAAAACTACTTGTGTCTCACAAAGGGAATGACTGGAGTATGCTCAGCTGTTAAGCTCTCACTCAGCAAATACTTCTTTTGTAGATATAGATAACTGCTTTGTTTACTGGGAACCAAAGTGCACAGAGCTGTTAGTTTTGCCTAGTGAGTAGGTAGACTATTTAACTTTTTTGTTTTTTCATTTAGTGAAGCAGACAGTTGCTGTGTTGGCAGAAGTGTGAATTTCATTTCCTGTCTGTGGTGTACCCCACTCATCCTGTCACTCAGACATTTTGTTTTAGATTGTTCCCATAATGTCAGTGAAACTGGTCCACAACACAGGGGCATGTGCACACCACGGATGTAACAGGAGACAGGGCTTGTGCAACAGACCACAAGAGAACTGTGCTTTATTTAAAGATAAAAACAAAACAAAATCAAGGCAGCCTCTCCTAGCCAGCATGCAAGTTTTTTAAACGACATCTATAGATTCTTATGTGTTTTGTTTTTTAAAAATGTGTCCAATCTCTCTGGCTGGTTACAACCTTAAAAGTTTCATCAATCTCATACCACTTTATTGAAGCATGAAATTGAGCCAAAATTGAGCATTATAAAGCTGATTTCAGCTTGCCCACTTACTTGACATGAACAATTTCATTTTATGACCCATTAATCTACCACATGCATGGAGTTCTATAACACTTTTTTTTTTAAGACAGGGTCTCATAATGTAGCCCTGGTTGGACTGTAACTTGCTATGTAGATAGAAGCTGGCCTCACAAGAGATAAGCCTCTACTCCTCAAGTGCTGGAATTAAAAACAGGCACCACCACACCCAGTGTGCTCTATAACCCATTTCTTAACTGGAGTTATTCCTACTGCACTGGCAGAAGAGTCCAGGAAACTGGGAGGAAACGAGGATAAATTAATGTATTCTCATATATCTTTTGAGCCCTTACTGTATTTCTGGTGGCGTTTCTTTCCAGTGCTAAGGGGTACAGTGAGAGCAAGGTAAGGTCCTTGCATCTGTAGAGCTTATATGCTGATAACTGCAATCAAGAACACAAGTGAATAAATAATCTAGTTCACAAAAATATCCTGAAAGGGACAAAACAGGACAACAGGACAGAATGTGATTGGGATAAAAGAAAAGAGGCATGGGGATAGTAGAGCTGAGGTTTAAATACTCAACAGTTTCGGGGAAGACTCAAGTAGAGAATGGTAAGTACAAAGGCCTTGAGAAGGAGCCTGAAATACTGCAGTCAAAACAGAGTGACCAGGGATAGTTCACAGTCAACAAGAAGAGGCAGCTAGCTTAAGGTGGAAGTAACTTGCTAAAACTGCAGGCTGTTTCATGAGCCTAGAAGACCAAGCTGCAGCCTGGCTCTTCATTTTTAAGTATGAAGGAAAGAAGCCTTTACAGAGTTGTACACAGTGACACTGTAATCTGAATATACTTTAAAGCACTGGCTGCAGAGGGGCAAAAGTGGTTGCAGACAGAACTACCAAAAGGCTTTTTGCTGATACAATGTCTAGGATTTGATTCACGTTAGAGACAAAGTGAAGGAGATGAAGATAGAAAGAAAATTAGCCAAGAACTAAAGCTAGAATGTGATAGAAATATGGGTGTTCAGAAATTCTTCCTACTTAAAAAAAAGATTTATTTACTTATCTATTTTGTGTGTGTGTGTGTGTGTGCGCTCGCGCACGCGCGCATGTGTGTATGTATATGCGCCAAGTGTGTGAAAGTGCTTGAGGAAGCAAAAAGAGGATGGTTCCCCTGGAGCTGGAGTTACAGGCAGTTGTGAGCCTGTTAATATAGGTGTTGGGAACTAAACCTGAGTAATCTACAAAAGCAGCACGAACTTTAACCCCTGAACCATCTCTCCAGCCTTGCCACCCACATACCCACACATGCATATATACATACATACATATTCACACTACTTTTCTATACATTTAAAAGGTCTTGTTTTGTTTTTTGTTTCTTTGTTTGCTTATTTGTTTGTTTTGATTTGCTTTGATTTGGTCTTACTGTGTAGACCAGGCTGTCCTCAAAACTTATATTTACTGCCTCTGCCTCCTGGGTGCTGGGATTAAAGGCATTTGTCACCTTACTCATCTGTTTGAAAACTTATTTAAAAGCTTTTATTACAAAATAAACACCCAGATTGTGTTAGTGCTTGTCTATAATACTAACACTGGAGAGGTGACGGCAGGAGGAAGAGAGCCAAGTCATCACCCTAAACTACATAAGGTGAACGAAACCAGCCTGGGCTACATGATACTCTACTTCAAAAGCAAAACAGGAAACTTCTTCTTTCTTTATTTATTTATCTATTTTTACTCTTTCACCATTCTTCTAACAAAAATTTACTGGACAGCTACTGACTGTGTACAAGTCAGTCTAGTAAGTGCTAGAAAAATGGTTGAAAAGTAATTGCAGTTCAATATAATACTGTCTTTCACTACTAAAGAACTATTGGCTGGACATGACAGCTCATACCTTAACCCCAGTACTTGGGAAGTGGATACAATAGGATATTCAGAGTCATCCTTGGCTATATAGCAAGTTCAAGACCGACATGGCTACATGAGCTCTTATCTCAAAAAATCAGAGGAGTAGCTAAGACCCAGTTACATCAGCAAACTTGAATCCCTCAGTGAAAACACTTTTTGTGTTTGGTTGGTTGGTTGGTTGTTTTTTGAGACAGGGTTTCCTTGTATATCCCTGGCTGACCTTGAACTAACACTGTAGACTAGCTGGCCTTGAACCCAGATCCGCCTGCCTCTGTCTCCTGAGTGCTGGGATTAAAGGCCTAAGCCACCACCACCCAGCTAAAATGCTTTTTAAAAAGCCCAAGCCAACAACAGCATAAGAAGAAAATGGCAGTACTGTGGAGCAGTCAAGATGATGATGGGAGTAGATGGACAGGTCCAAAGTGAGTTCGAGAGTACAACCCGCAGGATGTGCAGGTGCTTTAGAGATACATTGTGGGGAGACAAAAAGACACGAAGGCCAACTTGACTGTTCCACATTTGTCCCAACCAACTGTGCAGATGAATCTAGGAGTCAGTTGTGAGGAGGTGCTTAAGAGTTTGGAGCAGGGCTAGGACTCAGCTTCGTAGTAGAGTTCTTGCCTAGTTGTGGGAGGTCCTGGGTTTGATCCCCAGAACCCCAGGAAAGGTTTAGAGAGGTTCTTTCTTTGTTGTTTCTGGTTATGTTTGGTTTGGTTTTATAGTACTGAGGGTTAAGCTGAGGTCTTTGCACATGCTAGGCAAGTGCTCTACCTGGAAGCCGTGTCCCCAGCCCAGTAACTTAGCTTGGACAGTGTAAATTAATGATGTCAGGTAGATTTTTCCAAGTAGAAAATTTGAGTAGGCAGTGTTGTTTGCGTACACTGGCTAACCCAGAGTAGCACCAAATCCTCAGGGGCATACCTAGAAACCTATTACATGTTTCTAAACTTCACTGTGAATGTCTTAAAAGTTCTTTCTCCCCTTTTCAGATTCTGTGGATAACAATGAAAGGCTTGTTAAGTCCATTGTTATGAAAGAAATTTCGATATGTTTTTTGTTTATATCCACTTGTAATTATAATTTTGAATATCTTCTGTTCTAAGCAATAATTCTCCATTTACGTTATCAGCCTCCCATGGGAGATCTACTCTAGGAAGTAAAGCACACTTCCTCTGTGCTAGTCCTCTCCAGTGCATGTGGAGATGCAGCTTACTAAGAGTGCAATTTTAGTTGTTTATTTTTAATTTACACACAGCAGTTGTACATATTTATGAGATAAAATATAATATTTTGATACCTGTATACAATTTTTTTATTTCTTTAGATTGATTTATTTTTACTTGAAGTGTATGAATGCCTGTGTATATGTGTGTGCACCATGTGTTTGCTTGTTGAATCCCCTGGAACTGAATGGTTTTGAGCCACCATATGGGTACTGGGAATTTAACCTGAACCCTCTGAAAGAACAGGTGCTCTTAACTGGTGAACCATCTCTCCACCCCTCTGTATACAGTGTCCAATGATAGATCTGGGGGCTTATAGGTCATATTCATCTCCTCAGACATTTATAATTTCCTTGTATTAGGAACCTTCAAAATCTTTTAGCTAATTTGAAGTATACACTTGTGATCAGTTATAGTTATCCTACTGTGTTATAGAACATTAGAAACTATTAGTCTTCTCCAACTAGACTCCTATACCCACCAACCACCATCCTCTCTTCATACCCCCTCCATATTATCCTTTGCAGGTTTTGATAACCACTGTTCTATTTAATAAGGATACAGTTTTGAGCTCACACTTGCGAATGGTGTGTGTGTGTGTGTGTGTGTGTGTGTGTGTGTGTGTGTGTGTGTGTGTGTATGTGTATGTGTTTAAAATAAGTGTTCTTCCAAACTCTGGCTCTGTTATAAATAAATATTGAAGCATTTCTGGGCAGTTGGTACAGCTCAGTGATAAAGTAATTATCAAGCATATGTGAGGCCCTGGGTTTGATCCCAGGACCTAGCAACACAAAAATTAAAAAGGAAACTTAATTTTGAAAAAGAAAACAGAGACTATTTTACATCTTATCAGAACACCATTGAAACACTGTCACTAATCACTAATAATACCTCATATTTATTAAGAGATTTCTTCTGCCAGGCAGCGGTGGCAGTGCACACCTTTAATCCCAGCACTGGGGAGGCAGAGGCAGACAGATTTCTGAGTTCAAGACCAGCCTGGTCTACAGAGTGAGTTCCAGGACAGCCAGGGCTACACAGAGAAGCCCTGTTTCAGGGTTGGGAGGAGATTTACTTCTGTGAACCCAGGTACTACCTAAGGAAGCTGTATGTTCACTGACTTCTCATAACCTCATTTTATAGAAGAATAAATAACCACAGCAGTAGAGCTGGGATTCAGACCCTTACAATCTTGTTCCAGAGTCTTTGCCCTTTTATTTATTTAAAGTTGTTCTTAACTTCTGCCATGTAATTTAAATAGAATATTTTAAGTTTTGTTTTAGAAAAATTATCTAGAGTAGGCAGAACTATATGTGAGCAACCAGAATAAAGAATAATCTCTCCTCTTGAAATTGGATTTTGGTTTTGTTTGTGTTTTTTATTTTTAATTGATCTTTTAATTTGGGTTTGTTGTTATTGTTTGTTTTAATTTCCTTTTCATTTTGTTTGGTTTTGTGTGGGGGGAGGCGGGGGGGGGGGGGGGGGGGTTGTGATGGTATATCTCGCTATGTGACCCTGATTTGCATGAAGCTTGCTGCTTTGTAGCCCAGGCTAGCTAGCCTTGAGCTCACAGAGATCAGATGCCTGTGTCTGCCTCCCCAGTGCTAGGATTAAAGGCATACTTCACCCTGTGAAGTTGGAACTTTGGGTAGAGAAGAGAGAGAAATCCTAAACTGGGTCTCCATCCTATTCACTTTACATCCTTAAGTAATGTTTCTCTTAACTTTTTCCTTACAGCATCAGCGAGAGCTTTTTAACTGTCAAAGGTGCTGCCCTTTTTCTACCCCGGGGGAATGGCTCGTCTACACCAAGAATCAGCCACAGACGCAACAAGCATGCAGGTAAAACTGCATATATATATTCTTGTTTCCTTTTGTTGCTAGGATAAGATATCTAAACAAAAAGCAATTCTAGGAAGAAAGGGTTTGTTTTAGCTCATAATTCCAGATTATAGTCCATTACTGCAGGGAAGTCAAGACAGGAATTTCAAATGGTAGTCACATGACATCCACAGTCAAGAGCAGAGAGAAATGAATGCATACATGCTCACTTTCTTGCTTACTTGCTTGTACTCAGCTCAGTTTCTCTACTCTTACTCAGTTTAGGACCCACCATGCCTAGGGAATGGTGTCACCCATAGTGGGTTGAGTCTTATCCCATCAGTTAACAATTATGACAATCCCCTGTATAGCATGCCCTCAGACCACCCCATGTAGACAATCCTCCATTGACTCTCTCTTCCCAGGTGATTCTAGGCTGTGTCAAGTTGACAATTAAAGCTAACCACACAAACCTTTTACCTTAACTTTGTTGACTTGTGACCTCCAGGAGTGGAAAAAATTACAAGGAAGGAACCTTGAGCATACAGATCAGAGGTGAAAGCAGGAAATACTGGATCCTATTGAGTCAATAGTTGAGTTTAGCTGTAATCAGAATAATCTCAGCTACTTTAGAGGCTGTACTACTTCTTGTTTGGACTTTCATCTCATTAGAATGTAGCAGTTCACAATTACAACTAGTTTCCCTAGGCCATGTTAATAACTTCCTGCCAAAGCTCTCTGACAATGGCATTTTTTTTAAATAAGGGAGAAAAACTTTTGAAAAAATTAACTTGGGTATATTTTCACAATGCTTCCTCCTCAGTATCCCCCATCATAGATGGAGTTGAGCATTTTGCCAAAAAGTGTGAATGCTCAAAGGAAATAGCCAAGCTAAGCTTTTTATTTCTGTTGGGTGTGGATATTTATGACAGTAAAAAGAAGACAAACTATTGTTCTAAATCCAACTCATCTGACTAATATTTTGGGTGAATTACTCCCTGGCATGGAATAGTAAGTGGGGTGGTTAGCTGCTTTTCAAGCTCCTGCCTGGCCTGGTTGACTTTTTTTTTTTAAATGAAATTTTCACAGTCAAATATTTCTACTTGACATTGTTCACTTAAGTAGAAAGAAAAAGCAGGTTTAACACGGACTGCATGGAATTGACTTGTGATCCAGACTAGACAGACGGGATGATATATGTAGAATTGAAGTTTATACAAGCCAAATCTTCACATAACTGCCTTGGCTAAGCAGAAGAGCATGTGTCAAATGCTTTAATGTCTGATGGTGTGTTCCTATGCGTAGTTCTTGAATGTGCCTGGAGTTTGTTTGTTTGTTTTTTTAAATCTGGGCATTTAAAATATCCAAATACTGTTTGACAATTTTCAAATTATATTATTAATAAACATCTTTAAGTATTTAAGGAAAATGATGACAAAATTCTTTAATCAAACTTTATCTGCAATTTAGGTACTATTGGTGAAATATGTGCAGAGTATAAAATAAAGGAGGGACTTTAGAGGTATATTGCCTGTTAGTCTCTGTAAACATGAATTTCCCTGTAAGAAATAATACCCTGCTTGCTCATAGCCAAACTTTCATAGATAAGGAAACTAAGCTTCTAGACAGACAGCTCAGGTAAGAGGCCTCACAGCAGAAGGGAGAGTGCTGGGTTTTGTCTGACTTGGAAATAATTCAGCTGGATCTTTGCACCACTGGTGCCTTGAGGAATTTGGGTCTGCTGTTCAGGGTTCTCCACAGGTTCTGCATCCTGAGTGTTTTCCGGGGCTACTCTCGTGGTCTTCAAGAGGAACTCAGGTTTGTGGTGGTGTTTGTTGCTTCGTTGTGCTAAGAATGGGACCCAGGGGCCTTGTTTCATGTAAGGCAAGCCCTCTACTGCTTTAGTATATCACCAGCCCTGATTTTAGTTTTTCGTTTTGTAAGATAGAGTCACATTCTGTAACCCAGGATGGCCTCAGATTTACAGCGATCTTCCTGCCTCAGCTTCTTGTGCATTGATTGCAGGTGTGAGCCACCATACCCGGTATAAACTTGAGGGTTTGTTTTTTTTTTTTTTTTTTGGGATGTGTGTGTGTGTGTGTGTGTGTGTGTGTGTGTATTTTGGGGGAAGGGGTACCTGATTGTTTATTTTGAGGCAAGGTCTTATGCAACCAAAGCTAGCTTCAAACTCACCATGTAGCCAAAGCTAACCTTGAACTCCTGATCCTTCTGTCTCTACCTCCCAAATGCTAAAATTGTAGACTATTATGAATAATGAGCATGAACTTGCATATAAGTTTTCATCTGTACATGTATTTTAATTTCCCTTGGGTTTATACCTAAGAACATATGCTGCTTCTTCAGATTGTATCTCTGGGCTTGAAACATAGTAAAAATGGATCTTCTTTTTAATTTTGAAGGTTAAAGGATTCTGTTACACTAGAATTAGTCAGAAGCAAGCAGTGAGATGGGGAGGGGAAAAAATTATTCTTTGAGAAAAAAATGAGAAAAGGTTTCCAAACTTGTCAAGCTTTTAATCACACCTACATGCATTTTTTTCTCCCTACCTCACACTACTTTTTGCACAGCTAATGTCATACTTAAAAGCTATGAAGTGGCCGGGCGGTGGTGGCACATGCCTTTAATCCCAGCACTCAGGAGTTCGAGGCCAGCCTGGGCTACCAAGTGAGTCCCAGGAAAGGCGCAAAGCTACACAGAGAAACCCTGTCTCGAAAAACCAAAAAAAAAAAAAAAAGCTATGAAGTGAACACACAGAAAATTATATATGTAGGTTTCAAGCCTAGTGTGAAAACCAGCTATACTGCCATCTATGGTTATGTGACTGCATCAGACATCTTAAAACTCTTTAAAAAGTGCCATAGGTGGGTAGAAATAAAGCCTTGGGTTCTTAGATTGTTATCATTTGTGACAGCATATTATCTGCCTCCTGTTAGCCAAATCCTCCGATTTCCTAGTACAGAAGAGGGAAATGAAAAAAAAATGTGTCTTAAATCTTTTTTTTTTGCTGGTCTCTCTTTTTTCAAAAGGCTTATTATTGTTTTAATTATGTATAGGTATGTATCTACATGTGGGTATGTGCACATGATTGCAGATGCTTGAGGGGGCCAGTAGCATCAAATCCCCTGAAGCTGGAGCTATAGGTAGTTGTGAGTGGTGAGGATCAAACCCAGTCCTGTGGAAGAGAGTAGCAAGTGTTCTTAACTGCTGAGCCATCTCTAACAGCCCCTGTGTGTGTGTGTGTGTGTGTGTGTGTGTGTGTGTGTGTGTGTGTGTGTGTATAAAATTCTTTGATGGTTTCATAATGCGAACAACCTCAATTGTATGCATCCCCAACGCCCTTTCTACTCCCCCAGGAACTCCCAGCTCCTCCCTCCTACTTCCTCGGGCACCTCTAGCACATGCCCCTCTCCCTTTCATGGTCTTCCCTTTTTTTGTTAAGAACCCACTAAGTTTAGTTAGTACTGCCTATTAGAATGTTTACTGATCTTGTTTGACTTGATCTTGTGCTGGTAACCATAGCTTCAGTGAGCTCCAGGGTGTGCTGCCCAGTATTTCACATTCCTTCCTAGCCTCTAGCTCTTACATTCCTTCTGCCCTTCTGCAATTTTCCAGAACTTTTGTTGAGGCCTGAGAGGTGGATAGGTGTTCTATTTAGGGATGAGCCCTCAACAGACACTCTCGGCACCTTGATCAGTTAGGAGTGTGCATATAACTGTTGACCACTGCAGAAAGAAGTTTCTCTGGTCAAGGTTGAGGGCAGTACTAATCTATGAGTATAAGAATAAATATTAACAAGGTAGTCCAACAACATGTTGTTTAAGAAAACAACAGTAATAGGTTCTTCCCCAGAGCCTCTGCTCCAGAACCTTGAGCTTTGACCAGGTTTACAGTTCCAGGCCTAAATTCTTCCTTGTGGAACAAGCCAAATCCAATCTAAAAGCCCCTCACCTTTGTGCCATCGTTGCACCAGTGAGAGCACCTTGTCTGGGAGATGAGTAGTACAGCATGCAGGGTGACTGCATAGCTTTGCTCCCCACAGTGGCCTGTGTACCACCTTCTGGCACTATGAAAGTTGGTCAGCAGGAAGAACTTTCAGGTTAATTCCAGCTTGATTTCTGTGTCCTGCAACCAAAGTATATTGTGTCTTCAGCAATAGGGGCATACCATCTAGTTCTGGTAAGCAACTAAGAGCAATGACAATAGCCTGTATTTTTTGGGGGTGTCTGTCGAGCCTTCCTGACTAATAATGTATAGAGAGGGAACTCATATCTAGTACTGGTGATTTTCAATTAATAACACGTGTCTTCTGTGGGAATCATTGTCCACCCATACAATATATCTGTGTTCAAATTCCTATTCTTTTTAAATAGTGTGTGTATGTATGTGTGTGTGTGTGTGTGTATGTGTGTATGTGTGTATACCTCTACAAGCTTATAAAATATAAGTTTCCGCAGGGTTTTGTTTTGTTTTTTATCCTAGTCTCTTTTGTTTTTGGTTTGTTGTTGTTTGAGACAAGGTCTCACTGCATAGCCCTGGCTGGCTTAGAGCTCACTGTGTAGACCAGGCTGGCCTTGAACTCATAGAGATCTACCTGCCTCTGCCTCCTAGGTGTTGGGATTAAAGACATGTACCATAATGCCTAGCATCATCCTTAGTATCTTAAATCTTTTTTTTTCTTTTTTGAGACAGGGTTTCTCTGTGCAGCCCTGGCTGTCCTGAAACTTGCTCTGTAGACCAGGCTGGCCTTGAACTCAGAGATCCGCCTGCCTCTGCCTCCTGAGTACTAGTATCTTAAATCTTACTACAGAGATTTTCAATTTAGTTTTAAAAAATATGTAAGAATAAGTTAGGTTTCAAATAGTTGGCCATGTTAAAGCATCTAATATGTTCAGGAGAATAACTATTCCTGATATGTTCTATTTAATAAGTATTCTCATTTTAATATCATCCATTAACCATTTTAAACTATTGAAAATAAAGGGAATCTAACAGTATTTAAGTTAAAGGCATTTCAGTATTATTATTACAGAAGAAGATATTATGTATACCATTCAAAACTCAAGGATAATTCTTTAAACAGTTCTTTTACTACCCTTTATGGGACTCCACCAACAGATTGCTCATCCACTTCTACCGTTGTATGAAATAGAGATTGTTCTCAAGTATATCTTCTCTAGGACAGATATAAATTTTAACATACTATACACTGAAAGTAAATATATAAAAATGCAGCCTACTACTCTCTTACTATTTAAAAAATTAAGCCAGGCGGCAGCACACGCCTTTAATCCCAGCACTCGGGAAGCAGAGCCAGGCGGATCTCTGTGAGTTCGAGGCCACCCTGACCTACAGAATGAGATCCAGGACAGGCTCCAAAACTACACAAAGAAACCCTGTCTCAAAAAACAAAAAACAGGCCGGGCGGTGGTGGCGCACGCCTTTAATCCCAGCACTCGGGAGGCAGAGCCAGGCGGATCTCTGTGAGTTCGAGGCCAGCCTGGACTACCAAGTGAGTTCCAGGAAAGGCGCAAAGCTACACAGAGAAACCCTGTCTCGAAAAACCAAAAAAAAAAAAAAACAAACAAACAAACAAACAAAAAAGTTAAACCAACAATCTTAACTGATTTCTGTGACTCAGCAACCTGGTCAGATGTCTCAACAGCTAAAATCACGTACTTCTCTTATAGAGGACCCAAGTTTGTCCTCAGCACTCACATCAGTTGGCCCACAACCAACTCCATCACCCTCTTCTGGCCTCATTGAGCACCTACACTCATGATAAAAATATGAGATGGAGCTGGGCATGGTGGCTCACCCCTTTAATCCCAGCACTCCAGAGGCAGGCAGGTCTCTGTAAGTTGGAAGCCATCCTCATCTACGTATGGAGTTTCAGATCAGCCAGGGATATACAGTGAGACCCAGTCCTAAACAACAACAAAAATTTATGAGAGGGTTCCATGGGTGTAGGTGCTTGCTGCCAAGTATGACAACCCAAGTTCAATCCCTGGCACCCACATAGTGGAAGAGAGAACCAATCCCCACAACCTCCATGGAAAGTGCCATGATACATGAGCACGTGGGCATGCACACACACTAAAATAAATTCAAATGTAAAAAAAAAAAATTTAACTCTTCTCAGTAAATCATAACTTTACAAGTCGCCAAGGTAGAAGGAATCCTCTCTATTGATTTTTGAATGGAGACTAATCATCCTTTGCTTTGTAAATCTCACCAGGTGATCTCCAACAACATCTTCAAGCAATGTTCATATTACTCCGCCCAGAAGACAACATAAGGCTGGTAAGTTAATGGCATTCTCGTAATTGTCTTCCTCAAAAGGCTGCCTAATTTAGCCAATATTGAAGTCAATTTTTGTTAAAACACAATGCGAAGAACTAGGTAGAATAGAAATGAAGAATGACCTATCCCAATCCAGCTGAGAGTTTAATTCTTGTAAAACATAATATGAAGTGATATAAAATACTCTGATGGCTCAAGATTGTTGTTAAGTGCTGATTTGTAAGTTATTGTCCATAACAACAATTGAAGTTCAGAAAAAGGAGAGAAAACTTAGGAATTTGACCTGGTTGAGAAGGTTTTATGCTAAACAGTGGAACTTGAGCAGATCTTAAAAGATGATGAGATTAAGCAGACAGAGTTCATCCTAAATAAGAACATAGCTTAAGCAAAAGGACGTAAAGGGAAGGATGAGGTATGAGAGAAATAACTAGCAATTGTTACTGACTGAGTCAAGAGACCTGGGCTAACCATGTCATGCTGGACTAGTTACCTTAGGCTGTCTTTGCCCTTTTCCTCATTCCTTGACTGCTCTCACAGTTGACAGGATTAAAGAGACACATTAAGAAGTGTGAAATGGGGGCCAGTATGGTAGCTGCATGCCTTTAATTCCAGCACTCGGGGCCAGAGGCAGGTGGATTGCTCTGAGTTGAGTCCAACTTGTTTTACAAAGCAAGCTCCAGGACAGCTAGGGCTCTATAAAGAGACCTTGTCTCAAAGAAGAAGAGGAGGAGGATAATGAATGAAATGCTGCTGTAGGAGTGTGGCAGGCCAGTGAGGAAGGATTTAATGCCGTAAACAGAGCTCTCAAACAAGCAGGTCATAGACTAGAGATAGATTCTGTTTAGAACACACAGCTGTTTGGTTTGGTTTATTTTTTATATTACCCAGAATGTTAAAGCTGGATTACATATAAAAGTCAAAATCTGGGTCTTCAGAAGATTAAACTTATGGCAGTGCCAAGATTTTATCCTCATGTGACAAAACACAACTAGATTGGCATGTAGAGATCCTGCTGGGTTGAGGTTTGCTATAATCTGCTTACCCTGTTGTCTTCTGGACACTTGGAAGTCATGTGTCTTTTTTACATGGTTACTTTTCTGACTGTAATAAAAATAAGAAAACCAAAATGGAATGAATATCTAGCATAGTGGTACACACCTATCATCCCGGACAAGAGTACTACTTCTAGTTCAAGGCCAGCCTGGTCTAGATAGAATAGTACACCAGCAAGACACTGTCTCAAAGACAAAACACCTAGGCATAATGGCACACAACTTTAATCCCAGCACTTGAGAGACAGAAGCAGGCGGATCTCGGTGAGTTCAAGTCAAGCCTGGTCTATAGAATGAGTTCAGGACAACCTGAGACTCCATCTCTGGATGGGAGTGGGAGGAGGAAAAAATGACATGAGATGAGCATGTGGCTTTACTTGTTTAGAATCCATGTGGCTTATCTCACATTTACATTTGTATTTGATCCCTAGATTACTATAAAGCCAGTCAGTACCTCTCCCTCTTCATGAGGCAGTTGTGAAATATAAGTTTTTTGAGCCAAAAAATAACATGAACCAGCTACAGTGTCTAAGGAAGATTCTCTAGAAGCTAATTCAGAATAGACAGAAGGAAGTACACTAGGCAGTTGTTATTCAAGCGTGTGGTCACCAGACCCTCTAGGTTAAAGTAGTAACTTGGAAGTTGACTAAGCTACAAGCATATTAAATTCAAATAGCTGCCTTCTACTTTCTGTCCAAGAAGAGAGATCATGAGTAAAGTATGAGATTGACTGTAGAAAGTTGATCAAGCTTCTGAACTCTCTGGTAATCACTGATTCATCATTTACTTTACTTTTTCTCTCAAATGCTGACTCTGTGCTGTGTGTGTACATATACATGTAGAAGCCAGAGGTTAATGTTAAGTACCATCCTCCTCAATAGCTCTCCTTTTTAATCACTCTCTACCTTATTCATTTATTAATTGATTGATGCACACTTTTTCTTTTTTTTTTTTTTTTTTTTTTCTGTCCTGGAACTCACTCTGTCCTGGCCTCAAACTCACAGAGATCCACCTGCCTCTGCCTCCTGAGTGCTGGGATTAAAGGCGTGCACCATCATCACCCTGCCACACTTTTTCTTAAAAATTTTTAATAATTTATGTATGCTATATACATATGTGCAAGTACACTCACCGTGTGTGTGCATGTGGAAGCAATAGGGTGGCATTAGGTGTCTTTCCCACCACACTCTACCTTATTTTTTTAAAATAAGGTCTCTCACTGAGATTTACCTGCTGTGCCATTTTCCCATCATTGTCTGCATTTTAAAAAGTATTTCACATGTGTCTATCTGTGTATTTATGTGTACATGTGAGAGACTGAGTAGGGACACTTATGCCATGAGGTAGTGTGGAGATCAGAGAACTTTCGGGAGTTGGTTATCTCCTTCCATGCTGGAATCCAAGGACTGGACTCAGATCATCAGGTTTGTATGCCAACCAGTTTTACCTGCTGAAGTATCTTTCTGGCCATCTGCATTTTTTTATATATTTTCTCAAATAATTCTTTAAAAATCCATCTGTGCGACATGGAACACCATTCTTAAAGCATTGGTATTCTAAAGCAGTGGTTCTGAGACTTGAGGGTATATCAGAATCCCCTCAAGAGCTACTGTCAACTACCAGTTTCTGGGCTTCTCTGGCAGTGTTTGGTTGGTGGGGAGGAAGTAGAGATAATTTATATTTTTAACAAGTTTCCAAAAGATGCTGATCACACTTTGAATATAACTTCCCATAACCCATACCATAGTCACTAGTACAGGCTGGCTATTTGCCAATAGCTCTTGAACATGGTGCGGTGTGGGAAAGCCAGAGCTAAGGATGTCATTGTGTGTTTTATCTTTTTCTCATTCGTTATCTTCTGAACTTTAGTTTGAACCCCTAAATATGGGATAATCCCCCTCTCCCCCGCGCACGCATGAAACTTGAAAGAATTAAGAATAAAGTTAGGAGGCAGAGTTGAGGATGAAAGCCTCTTTTCCTACTAAAATATGCAGCTTCAACTTTTTAGATTTTGACAGACAGTCTCGTGTATGTATTACATTTACAGAACGTAAGTTCAAACGTAAGTTGTAACTTGTGCCTCTGAATTAATCATTAAAATGACAAGCTATTTTACAGTTATTTTGAATTGTTACAAACACATAGTCATTATGTTTCAGATTATTGAGTGAGTCATCTTCAGGAAAATAAGTAAATGCATTGTGTGACTTTGGACAAATTAGCACTTTCTAACTGAAAGGGGCATTTGTAGACCCAAAGCAAAGGCTTTTGTTTGGAGTTAAATTTGGAATGCTAAAGCTCTTATCTCAGGACTTGTACATAAGGTTAAAAATTGGATAGTCAACTGAAAGTCCACTTTTTTTTCTTTCTTTCTTTCTTTTTCTTTTTTGTGGGTTTTTTTTTTTTTTTTTTTTTTTTTTTTTTTTTTTTTTGAGACAGAGTTCCACTGTCTATCCCTGGCTGTCCTGGAACTCATTCTGTAGACCAGGCTGGGCTGGAACTTACAGAGATCCTCCTGTCTCTGCCTCCTGAGTGCTGGGATTAACAATGTGTGCCAGCCCTGCCCAGCCTTTTTCTTCTTAATAACTCAACCAAACCCTACTTTTTTGCTTAAACATTGAAAACATTGTTTTCTTTTGGGGGAATTCTACTTTCCAAGTACAGGTATAAATGTTACTTCAGTATTTAAGAAACTTCTAGTTGTTAAATAAGGAAATGGTTTTATAGTGTTCTTCTGAATTATCAAAGGACTACTTAAAAACCAAATGAGAAATTAACAATTTTCAAAATATTTACAGCATCTTCAATTGAAGTTTTTGCAAAAGCTAAAAACTTGGCAGGATAATTTTAGAAAATTAGTTTTTTGGGTTTTAGTTTTATAATATGTTAAGTTTTTTCAAATGAAAATTAGTTTATTTTTTTTCTAAGTATAAGTGCATTGTGTCCAGTTTGGTTTTGTTTTCCAAATCAGACAATTCAAAAAGGAATAAAGATGAAATCACCATATCCCACACTCTGGGAAAAACCACTCCTGGCTATTTGAATAAGCACCTTTCACTCTCTCTTGGTATTTACATAGGGTCGAGGTGGGCAGTCTGGTGAACTAACAGCCCTGCTTAATTTTGTTTTGTTGTTTTATAAAGTGAGCTGTGTAGTGTCTTTTAACCTGTTTGTCATGGGTATCTTGCCATGTCAATAAATTAATCATGAATTTGGCAAGGAGGTATTGACTGTGCTGGGGATCAGACCTGGGGTCTTTTTTGCTTGGTAGACAAGTGCCCTACCACTGAGCCATATCTTTAGCCTTGACCATGGTTTTCAGGGATTCGACAGAATGTAATTTATAGATTTTTTTAAACTTGATATTCTTTTTCAACAGACACTTCCTCAAACTCTTGAAGACAGTGTTCTTTAATTTATTAATGTCATGTCTGAAGTCTATTTTAATCTTAGCTACTGATATTACTTTGTTCTTTTGGCTAGAATTTAATACTTACATACTTTTGAAACCTTTCTGATGGATTGGGTGAGCTGCTTGTCTAGACATTGTGTCTTTATAATGTGGCTTCCCTGAGGATAAATACTGCATGCAGAGGCATGGTCTAGACTTATGATGAAAATAAAATTAAAACAAATGTGTGATGTATGCTTCAAGAAAACTGTTTCAGGCTATTAGATGAGGGGGATGAGAAAAGCTCTTGTGCCAGGTAGGATCTGTGAACTGCTCCACTTAGGTACAATACTTAAATTGGACTGAGAGCTTTAAGGTGATTCTTTGAATGATGAGCTCTTGATGTTATCAAGTTGAATACTAAAAGACAGAAAATGTTTGCACTGAATATCACTTACCAAAATGTCTTGAGCCAGATATCAAGCATTATAGACTATATTTTGGAAGACTTTTTTCTTTCATCAACCTTGACTTAACCAATCAGTTGGTGTATGAACCATCAGACAGAGAAAGTTAAAGAGATGGCTTAGTCAGTATAGTGCTTATTGCACAGCCCTGAGGACATGAGATGTTAAAAAAGCTGGTGTTAATAGTACATATCTATAATCCAAGCACTGGAGAGGCAACCAATTTGGCTAGACAGGATGGCCAGCAAGCCCTAAGGATCCCCTGCTTTTGCCTGGCCATCCAGTCTAGCCAAATTGGTGAGCTCAAGTTTCGGTAAAAGAGCCTGTCTCAGAAAATGTGACAGAGAATAATTGGAGAAGACACCCACATGCACAGTGCACACAAATACAGTATATACATATATGCTATACACATATATACAACAGTATACACATGTATACAACACATAGCTAAAGAAAAATGTTTCAATTTTTTTTAATTTCTCAGAATCATAGTTCAGTTTGTTTCCACACCATTTGTATTTGCAGGTAAAATTTGCTTCTAACACATTTTAGAAATTGAACATTTAGTTTAAAGATTGCCAAGGCATGCTCAAGTTTAAATGTGTAATAAGATCTGAAATCTTGTTTATTAGACGTTCTGGGACTAGGGATATAGCTCAGTTGGTAGAGTGCTTAACTAGTATGTATGATGCCCTGGGTTCCAACTCCAGTACCATATACACCAGGCATGATAGCACTTGCCTGTAATCCTTGCACTGGGAAGATCAAAAATTCCAGGGAATTCTCCTCCCAGGCTACATAGCAGGTTTGAGACCAACTGCTAAGCCTGATGACCTGAGTTTGACCCCCAGGCCCCGCATGGCGGAAGGAGAGAACCATCTCTTACAGGCTGTCTGTCCTTTGACCTCCATATGTGCACCATGTACACACACATCATTCATGTGCATACAGTTAATTAAATGTTTTCAAATCTGATTTTACCTGCACCAGCTTGTCTGGTTAAAATAACAGTTTATGGGGCCAGTGAGATAATTTGGTCACTAAGGTTAAGGCACTTTGCACCAGGCCTGGCAACCTGAGTTCTCTCCCAGGACCCACGTGTGGAAGGAGAGAACTGACTTCTGCACCTCTCACACACACTAAATAAATAAACGTAAGTTTAAAAATGACATGTATGTCTTGAGTGTTTCTATAAGGAAATCCAGAGCTGCCTCCCAGTCCACCTCATGTGTATCTACTGTTACCCATAGCTTTGTGTGTTTAATGTTCCTCCTCAATCTCAGTTGACTAACTCTAGACTGTGGTCCATTTAAATGTTAGTTCCTCTTGGTGTCTCATAAGTGAATTTGATTTCAAAACTTTTCTTCATGGAACATAAAGTGAACAACAGTATGGCTTGTGTCTTTGGCGTCAGAATGATGGCATTGCATTCTGATTGTGTCAGTTCTAACAAAGAAGCTGTAATTTAGCCACATCCACTGTCTTTACTTCCCTAGCTTTTCTTAGGAATATCAGAACAGAGGCATAAAGCTAGGTTTATAACTTAGTTGGTGGAGTGCTTTCCCAGAATCCTTGAAGCCCTGGGTCATATCTCCAGCACCACAGAAACTGAGCGTGGTGGTGGATACCTGTAATCTTAGCCCTTGTGAAGTGGAAGCAGAAGGACCAGTTAAGAGTTATCCTTGACTGTGTAAGTTAGAAGTCAGCCTGGGATACATAAGACTGTCTTTATTTAATTTAATTGATTTACTTGATTTTTGAGACAGTAGGAGTAGAGCATACATCTCACAAGGGGAGAGCGATGTCTCCATCTTCCACCGTTGATTTCCCAGCCCTTGTGCTGTCCTGGCATAGGCAGCATATGTATGGCAAATATTCAAATGATTGTTGCCTGGAAACCATTTTGCTTTGTTTATACAGTGATTTTTTTAACTTATTAAGAAATTTTCCAAACAGTCAAAATAGAAAATAAGTCCCAGAAATTTTTTGAGTCAGCTTTAGTAGCCATCACCATGTGATGTGACATTTTACTTCAGATATTAAACAGAGGGATAGTAATCACGCTGCCATTATCACACTAGCAGGTAAGCCCTTAACTTCATCCAAGACCCTGTTTACATTCCAATCTTCTGAAGGCACTTTGAATACATAAACAATGAATTAAAACTTTTAAAAACTAAGAAGCTTCTGAAAAAGGAATCTTTAATTGTTGAAGGTAAAGAAGAAGCTGAGGCAGAGGCGGGTAGATTGCTCTGAGTTTGAGGCCAGCCTAGACTATATAATGAGGCCAGGACAGCCAGGGCTACATAGACAGTCCCTGTCTTTAAAAAATAAAAAATAAAGGATGGGGCTGGGGAGATGGCTCAGAGGTTAAGAGCACTGCTTGTTCTTCCAAAGGTCCTGAGTTCAATTCCCAGCAACCACATGGTGGCTCACAACCATCTGTAATGAGATCTGGTGCCCTCTTCTGGCTTGCAGGGATATGTGCAGACAGAACTCTGTAGACATAATAAATAAATTAATCTTTTTTAAAAAATGATAGACGGATCAATAAACAAATAAATAAATAAATAAAGGATTAGAGAGATGGCTCTTCCATTAAGAATGCTAGCTGCTCTTGTGGAGGACCCAAGTTCAGTTCCAGCACCCACATGGCTGCTCACAACCATCTGTAATTCCAGTTCCAGTTCCAAAGGCACCAGGTATACATGTGATGCCCTTCCATACATGCAGACTAAACACTCGTACACATAAAATAATCTAAGAAGAAGCTGACATGGGGGCATAGGCCTGTACTCTCAGAATTCAAGAGGCTGAGGAAGGAGGATTTATGTGAGTTCAAGCCTACTCTACATAGCAAACTCTGTCTAGAAAAAATAAAATAAAAAACAAAAGGAGGCAGCCCCTAAAATGGCTTTGTGGGTAAAGGTGCTTGCCACATAAAGTGATAAACTGAATTCAATCCGTGGAGCCCACATAAGGGTGGATAAAGAAAAACAACTCCAAAGAGTTGCCCATGACCTTTACACACGCACCAACACACACACACACACACACACTAATAGTAATAATAATAGTAGTAGTAGTAATAATAGTAATAATAAATCAGGAGTAGGGGAGGAAAAAAATCCTGTCACATGCAGATATGCAAACATCTGTTTATATACATAAATATCTGTTACAAACAGATACTCATTTGCACAGGGCCAGTAATTTCCCCTGGATAATACTAATAGTTTGCTTCATATTACAGTAGCTTGTGCAAATTTTATGTATGAGATGAGTGTTCACATTCATGTTCCTCATTTGCCCCTCTTCAGTTTATAGAACATATTTTGGCAATTGTTACGAATTCTGCTCATAGAAACACATTACAGTGGGGTAGTAATCATTTACCATGTATTATGCACTGATTCACATTCATAATTTCATAAGATTCTTTCTTTTTTAGGTGATTAAAAAAATGTTATTCAAGACTATTGAGATAAAGCTGGGAAACCTCAGTGTAGAATTGGGCTTAATTGTAAATCCAGCATGGACAGGCAAGAATTCATAGCCAAACAGCAGAGTTGAGTCCTGTAGATGAAGGCTGCTGAGCGAAAATATCAAAGATAAGTGAAGGACCGAGACTAAATTGACCAAAAAAAAGAAAGAAAGAAAATGGGGAGTTGGTAGAAATCTGTGAGCTAGGCAGCGGTGTACTCGTCATGCAAGCCTGAGGACGTGAGTTCAGATACCCAACACCCATGTAGGAAAAGCCACACGGGGCAGCGTGTGCCTGTTGTCCCAGTGCTGGCCAGCCAGGCTAGACAAAATGATCTTTGGGTTCAGTGAAGAGACCCTGTCTCAAACAATAAAGCAAATATTCAGGCCAGAGGAAGGTACCCAGAATTGACCTCTAGTCTCTACAGATCCATGCACAGGTGGGTGCCCCACACACATACACACAGAAATTAAACAATGTAGTTTTAAAAATCCTGAACTAGCCGGGCGGTGGTGGCTCACGCCTTTAATCCCAGCACTCGGGAGGCAGAGGCAGGTGGATCTCTGTGAGTTCGAGGCAGCCTGGACTACCAAGTGAGTTTCAGGAAAGGCGCAAAGCTACACAGAGAAACCCTGTCTTGAAAAACCAAAAAAGAAAAAAATCCTGAACTATCCTAAATTATCAGGGTTAGAGGACAGAGGGGAAGATATGAAAGGAAAACTAATCAGTTAACACCTTTGTGCCTAATTAACTTAATAGATTTTGAAACCTAGACTGAGTTCTAGAGAGCAGACCACTAGGCTGTACACCATATTCTCATTATAAATGCATTTTTCTGGATTGTTCACCCCAGCCAATCAAGAAACAATGAGTCCTTCATACAGACTGACCTCCTGTCTCAAACCTCTGCCTGCTTCTCGTTAGTTCACTCTTTCCTGTAGTCAGTGTGGATTCTTTCCCTCTCAAATTTTTCAGTATAAACATGTGGTGGTTTGAGTAAGAATGTTTCCTATAGGCTTTCCTATAGACTTAGGTATTTGAAAACTTGGTACCCAGTTTGTATTTTGTCTGAGAAATTAGTCATGCCTAACTAGAGGAAGTTCATGGGGAACAAACTTTGAGGGTTTATAGCCTCTGTGCTTCCTGCTTGTGGATAGAAATGGGATCTGAGCTTCCTTGCTTTAGCTAACTGCTGGCATGCGTCCCCCATTATGGACTCTCCTTCTGGAACCCTAAAGCCTAAATCAGCTCTTCCTTCTATGAGTTACAAAAAGTAACTATTACAATATGCTTTCACCCTGAGGCCCAGCAGGCATGTTTCCATCTGCTACCTCACTTCCCTGCAGGTGGTTGAAAAACTTACCCATAGATAAGATCCTTCTCTGTAATGGCTCAATAGGCCTTTTATTTCAGAGAACCCTCAGTATCAAGTTTTGGCTTAAAATGATTTAGAGGATTTTAGTTGAGGATAGGCCAGGGTGATGGTATATCACTTGGGAGATGGTAGAGGATGAAAAACCCAGTTAGATGTCAAGGAGTATCGAGTAGGGATGACGTAGACTCCAGATAAACAAATTTAGTGGGGGTTCTTGCTAAAGTTTAATTTTGCAAGTAATTGCACAGATAGATCTAGGACAAAGTCCAAGAGCCTAACTAAAGCTTGGTGAAACAAAGACTCTTTACCAGGAGAAACGGATTTGATAAGAATGATTGTTACCTTACCCTAAAGTTTGTGGAGATAGGTAAGTACATATAGATACATAGACTATATAAGGCAGAGAAATATATATATATTTTTATAAAGTATTATGTATATAGTTTATAATATATATGAGTACTATATATTTCAATAAAATATACATCTATAGCATTTTGAGTTTGACCAACTTAATGTATATTTATAGTGACTTATATACTTATCCTGTATATAATGTTCATTTTATTTTTATTGAAAATAAATGTTTTCATATAAAATATTCTAATCACAATTTCCTCTCCCTCATCTCCATCCATCCAACTCCACACCTTCTTTCTCTCTCTTTAAAACAAATCAGAATAAATGAAAAGAAAAAACAATGAAAATGCACAAGAAACACAGACATACACACACAAAAAAGAAATCAATGAAAACACAAAATCAGAAACCATAATACAAGCAAAAGACCAGTTAGGTTAAGTGTTTGTTTTTTTTTTAATTAAAAAAAAAAAGCCTAAACAAAAGCAATATGAGATTCCCCCCCACAAAAAAAAATCTACAAAAATACCATTGAGTTCATTTTATGTTGGCCATCTACTACTGGGCATGAGTCCTGCCTTAAGTGTGGTTTGTATACCCAGTTATAAGATTATTAAAACAACATAAGTATTATTATATACCCCCATTAATTTAGTATTATATCAAAGATTTTATAGTTAATATTTGAGTTGAATTTTGAATTTAGGTCTCCCAACTATCACCTTTTTTGCCTTGGTAGCATGCTATGAGATGCTGGTTTAAAACAAAAAAAAGATTAAATGATTTAAAAATGCTCTAAATTCCTTGTTTCTTTGTTATCTGTTGACCTCAGGCTGTAAGATTGGAAAGTACTTACCAAAATCGAACACGCTATATGGTGGTGGTTTCAACTAATGGTAGACAAGACACGGAAGAAAGCATTGTCCTGGGAATGGATTTTTCTTCTAATGACAGGTATGGTACCATTAAAAAATGGGGGAGGAGCATGAAAACTACCTTTTAATTAACCTAGTATAGTTATTTGAACTATTACAAAAATGTCTTGCATAATTATGCTTTTAAAATTCAAAATAAAATTAAACAAGAAGGTAAGAGGATGAAGGGGGTGTGTGTGTGTGTGTGTGTGTGTGTAGACCAGGCTGGCCTCGAACTCAGAGATCACCCTGCCTCTGCCTCCCAAGTGCTAGGACTAAAGGTGTGAGTCACCATGCCCAGCTTGTATTCTTGATCTATGTCTTGGTCACTGTTGTATTGCTGAGAAGAGAAACCATGACCACAACAACTCTTATAAAAGAAAGCATTTAATTGGGACTTACTTACAGTTTCAGAGGTTTATTTAGTCCATTATCATCACGGCAGAGAGCATGGCAGCACTCAGGCAGACATGGTGCTGGAGAAGTAGCTGAGAATTCTATATCCAGATCCATAGGCAGCAGGAAGAGAGAGCCACTGGGCCTGACTTGGGCTTTTGAAACCTCAAAGCCCACCCCCCAGTAACTCATTTCTTCCAACAAGACCACACCTACTCCAACAAAGGCCATACCTCCTAATCCTTCTCAAGTAGTGCCATTTCCTGATAACTAAGCAAGTATATAAGCCTATGGGGGCCATTCTTATTCAAACCACCACAATATTTATGTTTATGGAATGATTGACATATATATATTTATGAAAGTGTCACAGTACAACCCATTATCTTTTATAGTGAGTATGTGGTAATGAAGTTTTAAGTTAAATAATTCATGACAGCCTGAGGAGATGGTTCAGTTGGTTAAGTATTTGCCATGCAAGCTCAAGTACCTTAGTTCAATCCCTAGCATTGGTGAAAAATCTAGGCACAGCAGCATGTGCCTATAATCCCAGCACTGAGGAAGTGGAGACAGAGTAATCCCTGGGACTAGCTGGCTGACAGATGGCCAGCAAGGGAGCCAACCTAGCCAAATCTGTGAAAACCAAGTTCAGTGAGAAACTATGTCTCTAAAGTGAAGAGCAATTGAGGAAGTTACCCAAGGTTGATGTCTGACCTCCACATGCACCCCATAAACATATGAACACATGTACACACACACATAGACAGAAAAATCAAGGCATAAAACTAGAAAATAAGTCTTGGCCATGATCTTCAAAGACAAGCACACTTGCTAAATGTCTTGGGCTATTTCTAATTTACTATTTTTATTCCTTACCTTTCTCATTACTAGGTACTAATGATAATAATTAAGCAAATCGGGGAAATGTTGCTTTTTCCTGTTAGTCTAATTCTTTCCATCAGTGATTCTCTACTTTGGTAATCCTAGGGTACATGCCTTTCTTGGTAATGTACCAATGGTCCTGGGTTAAAAAATCAGGTGTACTTTGCTTCCTGTAATTAAAGATACCTCTGACAGAACCTAGATTTTTGTTGTTGTTGTTTTGAGGCTTTTGGGGGTTGTGTCCTAAAGGCTTAAGGCTTTTCTGTTCTATTTTTCTACTCTTTCTGAAGAATCTTTGGGAAGACTATGGAATGTGACTGCTAAGCAGATCTTTACACTCTGAGATAATAAGCCTCAGGAAATCCTGTCAGATGTCTCAAACCATGACTTCCTGGTTCAGGACTAGAATGGAATTGTGCAGTAGCTAGGAGTGTGACCCAGGCCTGGGGAAATTCATCCACCAAAAAAAAAAAAAGAAAGAAAGAAAGAAATGTTCGTAGCAGGATTGCTAGCGAGTCTCATTGTCCTGATTTTGTAGAGAGGCAGGGAGATCCCAGGATCACTAGAAAGTTTCCAAAACCAGCCTTTACCCTAGTTTGTACATAGAAGTTGTCTTGGTTTGCTTTGTGTTGCTGTGATAAAGCTCTGACAGAAACAGACTTGATGAGATAGCTGAGTGGGTAAATGCGCCTGCTGCCCAGCCTGACAACCCAAGTTCAGGTCCCCGAGACCCACATAGTGGGGAGAACCAACTCCCTCAAGTTGTCCTCTTCCAACCTCCAACATGCTACCCCATGCACACAAAACAAAATCGTCAAAAACAACTTGGGGAGGAAAGATGTCAGCTTACAGGTTACAGTCCAACGTCAAGGGGAGGCAGGGCAAGACTCTAGAGTCAGGAACTGAAGCAGACACCACAGAGATCAATGCTGCTTGCTTACTTGCTCCCAGGCTCACATGCCCACAATAGGCTAGCACCTTCTGCATTAATTAGCAAGCAAGAAAGTGCCCCTGTAGACAAGCTGACAGACTAATCCAATCAAGGCAATTATTCAGTTGAGTTTCATTCCCATTTTCCAGATGTGTCAAGTTGATTTAAATAAATAAATAAATAAATAAATAAATAAATAAATAAATAAATAAATAAATAAGACAGAGGTCAACTTGGGGAATGACTTCTGAGTTCATAAAGATGACAAGGCCAGAGCTGTGAACTTGTACACCAGTTACAGCATTTACTTATATGCTCTGAATTGACAGAGGCTTGGCAACAACGTGTAGGAAGTTTTCTCTTGAAGTTTTGACTTCTGATGTTTTCCCTAAATAACAGGCCTTTTAGTAAGAAAGTACTTGTTTTGTGAGAATAGTGGCATGCTCCAGTAATTCCAGCACTCCAGAAACAGAGTCAGGAGAATTGCCAAGAAGTTGAGGCCAGCCTGGTCTATGTAGTAAGTTTCAGGCCGTCCGGGGCTATATATAACAAGATTGTCTCAAGGAGGAGGAAGTAGGAAACTACCTATGTTTCCACATTGGAGTTTTATGATCTCTGATTTGGACTTTTACCTGTCTGGACCTATAGTGTCTAGTACATTTGCCACTAGACACCTGTAGCTTTTTAAGTAAATAAAGACTAAAATAATGATATATTTAAAAAATTTTCTTTCATAACTAGTCACATTTCATATACTTAGTAGTCATGTGTGATAAACAGCTCCCATATGGGACAGCACATGTGTACAGAATATTTCCATTATTGCAGGAAATTCAGTTAGACAGAATTACTGTGGCCATGTTTCCTTTGTTTAGTTCCCCCGACCCCTCCCTTGAAAACCTGTAGATGCCAGGCATGGCGATGCACGCCTTTAGTCCCAGCACTCTGGAGGCAGAGGCAGGGACTTTGTGAGTTTGAGGCCAGCCTGATCTATAGAGATCCAGGACAACCAGGGCTACAAAGAGAACCCCTATCTAAAAAAAAAAAAAGAAAGAAAGAAGACAAAAGGAAAAGAAAACCTAGGAGGGAACTACAAGTGCATGGAAACTGGAGCTGAGGCTTCCTTCCCCTGGAGACTGGAGGCAGCAACTACAGATTCTGACTCCAGAGTGTGAACCATCGGATGGCTGAGCGGACTTTCCATGGGTGCCTAGTAATTTATCCTCAGCAAATCACATCAGTTTGTTCTGTTAGTCTGTCTGGATCATACCTGACAGATGCCATTGCACTGATCAAATTTTAGTGTCTCAGAAACAAACTGGGACATGAAGAGCTAGAAATGAGTTTCTTTTTGTTAAGCCTAGCATTGTAAAATCTTATGCGTCTTCTGTTTGAGTGAACCTGTTGAACAGTAAAAGAAAGGCTTTGACCTCAGAATACTAGTGCTCAGTTCCTCTCAGTTACTTTTAAAGGGATTCGTATCATTTCGTATATCCAGATATGAAAATAACAGTGTTTTTAAACAATATTAAATCAGCCAGGCAATGGTGGTGCACACCTTTAATCCCAGCACTCAGGAGGCAGAGGCAGGTGGATCGCTGTGAGTTCGAGGCCAACCTGGGCTACAGAGCGAGCTCCAGGAAAGGCACCAAAACTACACAGAGAAACCCTGTCTCGAAAAAAGAAAAAAAAAAAAAGGAAAAAACAAACCAAATCAAAACAAACAAACAAAAACACTATTTAGTCAAAGTAGAAGCCAGATTGTTTGATAAGTACAAGGTAGTTGTACTTATGTTGTAGCCAATTCATTTAGCTTATTTTGAGAACTGTACTGTAGTTTAAGTTACAAAGTATCCTAATACATTGTAACCTTGTTTTTCAAAATATACTACATGTGCTTCAGGTTATAAAATAGCAGAACTTTGTGATCTGGTGCTTGTTTGTTGCTCCTCACCTTCCCCGCCCCCCTTGGGAAAGATTCTCACTATGAAGCCCAGGATTTCCTTGAACTCAAAATTCTCTTGCCTCACACTCAGTCTCCTGAGTGCTGGAATTATATATGTGTATCACCATATCCAACTCTGGGGTTTTGTTGTTGTTTGTTTAGGGGTGTGTGTATGTGTCTAAGCACATGCATGTGCAAACACCACATGCATTGCAGGTACCCATGTAGGCCAGAAGAAGGTTAGATCCCCTGGAGCTGAGTTACAGGCAGTTGTGAACTGCCTGATCTGGTTGCTGGGACCTGAATTCAGGTTCTCTGCAAGAACAACAAGCACTATCAACAAGCACTATTAGCCAATGAGCCATCTCTCTGGCCTCTGGTTTTGGATTGTTGCTGTCGTTTTCTGTGTTGGTTTGATTTTAGGTGGTTGGGGTGGTTGGGGTTTTGGGTTTGTTATAGCTTTTTTGTTTGTTTGGTTTGGTTTGGTTTTTGTTTTGTGGGGGGGGGGATTGGTTTTGGTTTTGTTTTTGAGACAGGGTTTCTCTGTGTAGCTTTGACGCCTTTCCTGGAACTCACTCTGTAGCCCAGGCTGGCCTCGAACTCACAGAGATCCACCTGCCTCTGCCTCCTGAGTGCTGGGATTAAAGGCGTGCGCCCCCACCGCCCGGCGAAGCACCTACTTATAATGGGTCTTTAATTCCAGTAGCTAAAACGGAAATTGAACGCGTCAGAGTTTGGTGCACCTGTGTTTTACATTATAATGTCTCCTTGATTCCTTGAATAACTGTTAGAGAGGGATCTTAAATATTTATATTTTCTTTCTCCTTCTGGGTTTTTTTTTTTTTTGATGGGGGCTGGGGGAGCCAGGGAGAGCAACAGGGTCCCACTCTATAAGCCAATGCCTGAAACACACTCTAACTCAGACTGACCTTGAGCTCACAATCATCCTGCCTCACCCTCCCATGTACCTTGTGTCACCATGCCTAGCTTTATTCTAAATCTTCTTTTAAAGATTTGTTTTCTTAATTTTATTTTATGTGTATGGGTATTTTGCCTGCATGTATGTCTGTGCATTGTGTGAATGTAGTGCCCACAGAGGCCAGAAGAAGGTGTTGGATCCTCTGGAATTAGAATTATAGACAGTTGTAAGATGTTATGTGGTATCTTTTTAAATTAAGATATATCATCCTCCCCCTCCTTTCCTCCTTCTAACCACTTCCTATGATGATAGGTTCTATTACCTATGTTTAAAGATAAAGAACCTAAGGCTGAGAGGAGTTAAGTAACTGGTCAGAGGCGTTCCAATACCAAAAGAGATCAAATCCAGACATTTTGACATAGTAGATACTTACTAAATAGAAATTATTGTTGTTTAGGCACCCTTATATATGTTTTTATACACTTGATTGATCTTAAAACAATGCAATAAAGGTTATTTTGTCCCTCTTTTATAGATGAAGAGACCAACACAAAGCAATTAAGTAACTTGTTTAAGACTGCATAGTTAAAGGCTGAGGTGTAGATCAGAGGCAGAGAGCTCTTATCTAGCGTGTACAAGGCCCTGGGAGAAAGAGTGTTACTAGAACTCAGTTCCAGAGTCCATCTGACTAAGAGCCCATGATCTTAACCACTCCGTGTCCCACTCCCATACCGTGTTCTTTCTGCTGTACTGCTGTCTCTAGACATATTGGCAGGGAGCAGATGAAGGATCCTTTGGAAAATGACCAGAAGCAGGAAGTAGTTTAAGACATATCCTTAGAAAGGGGCAGAAGAGATGGCTAAGCAGAATAAACATTTTTCTTGCAGAGGACCCAAGCACGCTTCCCAGCATCAACAGTGGTTCCCCATAACTCTAGCTCCAGGAGATATGAAGCTTCTGGCCTCCACAGGCATCTGCACTCATGTGCACATGCCCACACACAGATATGTGTACACATTCATGTATCTTCAAAAAGATTTCTTGTGTGTATGAGATAAAAGTCTTATATGTCACCCTGGCTGGCCTGGAACTTACTGTTGTAGAGTAGACTGGCCTCACAAAGATCTGCTGCCTCTGCTTCCCAAGTACTGGAATTAAAGGTGTGTGCTACCATACCTAACAAAACTAAAAACTTTAAAGATCCTGAAGAAGAGAAAGGGACAAAAATGGTAAAGGTTGTCCAGAGAAGTGGAGTCACAGAGCATACAATAATTGGTCAGGAGGCCAGAGCTTCCTGCACTAGCCTATTCTATTCGCTTAGAGCCAGTTTCCTTCCTAGGCTGATGTGTAGTTGACCCCAGGGCCTCACAAGTACTCTACCACTGAGTTGCAACCCCCAGAACCTGCAGCAGTATTTTAATATACCATAGTAGGACCACCCTTTTGTTGGTTGCTGATGTCTCTATTCTACATTTCAGCCATGCTAGGTCAGTACATAGCATTATTTTGTCAGGTGTGGTAGCATGTAATCTCAAGGTAGAGAATGCTGAGACAAGAGAATTTTGAGTTCAAGGCCAGTCTGGACTACACAGTGAGATTCTCTTAAAATAAACAAAATAGGACTGTGGAGAGGTGGCTCAGCAGTTAAAAGAGTACTGACTACTCTTCCAGAGGACCCAGGTTCAATTCCCAGCAACCATATGACAGCTCACAGCCATCTGTAACTCCAGTCCCAGCGGATCCAACACCCCCTTCTGGCTTCCACAGGTACCAGGCATACAAATGGTTCACAGAAATACATGCAGGCAGAATACACATAAAATAAAAATAAAATTTAATAAAAAGTTTTTTAAATCTCATTTAAACACACATATACACACATACAAGACTAAGTACTCTTTCATTTAAATTGTATTTTTTATTTCTCTAACTTAATAACAATCTATGACTGTTACTTCTGTACATTTTTTAATTCCTTTCAAGACTGGGTATTCCTAGTGTTTAGTAAATCTTTTTTTTTTTTTTTTTTTTTTTGATTTTTCGAGACAGGGTTTCTCTGTGTAGCTTTGTGCCTTTCCTGGAACTCACTTGGTAGCCCAGGCTGGCCTCAAACTCACAGAGATCCGCCTGGCTCTGCCTCCCGAGTGCTGGGATTAAAGGCGTGCGCCACCACTGCCCAGCTTCAGTAAATCTTAGAATTGAACAATTCATTTATTCCAAGATCTTGAGCAATTAGCAATAGTTCTTGACGTTAAAACTAGTCCTTGAGGGCAGCTGTGGTGGTGCGCACCTGTAATCCCAGCACTTGGGAGGTGAAGGTTGAAGGATCAGGAGTTCAAGGCCAGCCTCTGCTTTGTTGTGCGTTTGAGGCCAGCCTGGACTGTATGAGTCTTTGTTCATGCCTCTTAACCCCTGAAAAAATAAAAAGATATAATGCTTGGAATTGAGTTGGATTTTGTATCCTGGGTTGAGACCTACCAAATGCAAGTCAGCAGTAATTACTTGGATTTTTTTAAGATAGTAGCTACTTATAAGACAATATAGGAAGTTCAGTCAATAAATTTTCTTTGTCAAATATATAAGGAATAGCTGGCCATCCCTTTTAAAGAACTCCTAAGAACATGTACAGGATTAATAGTAATATGATAGAAATTTCTCTACTCTAACATTGATGACACATTTTATTGCTTGGAGGTTTATCCCTTGTGTTAAAAGTTAGTAAATGGTGACTGCTTCCTAGGATATCAGGAAGTAACTTAATGATTATTCCTTGTCTTGCAGTAGCACTTGTACCATGGGCTTAGTCTTGCCTCTCTGGAGTGATACCCTAATTCATTTGGATGGTGACGGGTAAGAGCTTTCTCTTTCTTCCTCCTCCCGCAGAAAGCAGAGGGGTGTGGGCTCATCTCAGTCTTAGTGGCTCATTCATTCAGCTGAATGGGAGGCTCAGTGTGCCCAACTGAACTGACATGTCGGCAGCTCAGTGAGGCCTTTTAAACTGCTGTTTTGTAAGTAGAATAAAGTACAACTTGCCAGGGTCTCTCACTTCTGTTCTTCTAAGCTGACTATGATAGGAAGCCAGACAAAGAAATAGTAGTTTGTTGGCTCACCCTTTAATGTGAACATGTGGGACTGCTCTTGCAGTGTTCTCCCAGAGGATGATGTGTTCTGTTTCAAATAACCTCTGTGGCTTCTGCCAGCTGTCAGCCTGCTGTGTAACCCCTTTCCTGAGCCAGTTCCTTCCAGTCAGCCACCCCCACCTCCTGGTGTTTTTAGAATGTGTTCCCAAGAGACCGAAATGTTTACTCCAGTTTATAAACCCAGGTCAGGTTTGCTATGAATCAAAAGACTTCCAAATAGAAATATATATCAGGACAACTTAATTTTGCCTAGTAGATAAAGTCAATTTATTGATGCTTTTCTTTATTTAAATTTATTTTTGAGAATTTGTTGTTGTTGTTGTTGTACTTTTGAGAATTGTATAATGAGTACTGTATTTATATAATTCTCACCCTCCCCCAAACTCCTCTTACGTTCCCCCACTTCCTCTCAAATTCATGACTACTTCATCTTGAATTATTGTTTCATACATATGTATATTTAACTACAGCTTGCTGAGTTCCTTTAGTATTGCTCATATATGTATGTGTTTAGATATGACCACTTGGAACTGGATTACCTAGCAGATAATCCTTGTCCCTGGAGAAGGCCGACTGTTCTTCTCTCAGCTGCCATGTTGGAACTTTCAGTCACATCCTACTTCCAGTTAACTTCCAGATGACATACTGATTATTTCTTCTATTTAATCCGTCAGCTGGTGTAGCAAACCTGAAATACCTGACCCTTATTTGTGGACTTTTGTCTGTTCTCTTTTGCTCTTAGTGGGTTCAGCGTATCAACAGATAACAGAGTTCACATATTCAAACCAGTATCTGTGCAAGCAATGTGGTAAGATGGCTTTTGATATCTCTATAAAATGGTGTTGTTTTTTTGAAGTAGTTCTACAAAAAAGTTCTTGAACATTATTAAAATAATGCTTTGTGAGAGAAGTAGAATTTGAAATGATACAATTCCCTATTTATATACATACTATATATGTAGAGGATTTGTGTATGTGTGTGTGATCTGTGTGGTAACCATAATTAAAGGTAGCCTAGAAATGCAGTTTTTACAATGTCACAGTGGAAAGCTTTGTACATTCGTGAAAAGGTGAAATTCAGAGGTAATTTGGGGCTTTAGAAGAGATGCTAATGGGGTAGAGAACCTGTTAGAACTGTGTTTCACACTGACCATGCTTAGTGTGAGAGTCAAGTCTAGACATTTTACTGCTATACACTAGCTTTTTTGATTTCCTAAGATAATCAGAGATAGCCTTGACAGAGTTACATTGTAGATAGATACATATCCTTTTAAAGTACTGACAGTTGTTTGTGTAATGCAAATAAAGCCTAAAGAAACCATTGTTAATAACCATCCATATACTGACACTTTCAAGTTATTCACTGTGTTCCGGATGCTTCACATGGCTTGTATTTAATCATTAAACTGGTGCCACACAATAGTGTTGTTAGCACCCTGTTATGGATGAAAGAACTGAGGCATTGCAAGGGTTACATGTCTGGCCTAAGAGTATCTTGTTTATTTAGATAGAATAGACTCTTGTTCACTCATCTAAAAAATGATCTAATATAACCAGGGAATAATGAGACTTTCGGCTCAGTAGTCTTTAGCTTCTGGGGACTGAAATAGTTCAATCAGTAAAGTTTCATGCAAACATAAGGATCTGAATTCAGATCCCTAATGCCCACGTAAAAAGCCAGGCACAGCAGTGCTTATCTGTACCCGTGTCACAGGGAATTGGGGAAGAAAAGGGATGGGGGACAGGCAAATCCCTGGAACTTGCTAGCCTGCCAGTCTAGCTAAGTCAGTGAGATCCAGATTCAGTGAGACCTTATCTCAAATAATTAGATGGACAGCAACTGAGGAAGACATACAACATTGACCTCTGACCTACTGGAGCACACACATACATGTGCACACACAAATCTGTTCATATGCAGTCAGACCACACACATACACACACACACACACACACACACACACACACACACACACACACACACACACACATACACACACACCACCAACAACAACAACAAATAAATAAATAATAAATAAATTTCTGCTTCTCTTCCCACTGCCTGTCCTATAGTAGAAGTCCCCCATAATGAGCAGAATGGAGATAAGGCAAACAAAAGAAGAAGCGAAATAAGTCTGGAAATAATCTAACCCTGCATAACAGAAGCGATAGGATTAGGTGTGTAGAATCCTCAGCGTCACTAAACAGTTGACTTTCTTATGCAGTAATTAAGGTGGGCAGGGTTTTAGATGAGCTTAGACCACATTTATAGATTTAGAGCATAGTTCACAGGTGAACCTTTATAGAAAATTTAATGATCTCCTTTGACTAATACTCAGTTAAAAGTAGCTAACCTGTCTATCCCATGGGTACCAGTAGGATGACAGTACTTTCAGGTATATTTTGAGGAGGCAGACAAAGCAGCCTTAATTCAAGTAATAACTCAGATCAAGAATTGATGTTTAAAGTAAACTCACTAGTCACAGTTCTTTTTTAAGAATATTGAATTGAAAGTCATAGGAAAGAAATAGTAGTGATGTGGACCCAAGCATTGTTGAGACCAGGTGTTTCCCTAACTGGACACTAGCCACCGTGGCCTCCACTCCTACAGGCAGCGTTGTATCTGAAGCAGCTAACACTGAGTGTATGTAGGGCAGTTGCAGCAGACTCTGTGAAGTATGATTATAAAGCATACATTTCCAAATGAAGAGAGCATGTGCGGAATCACTGGAATGAAACTGAAATTCTCTGAGCATTTGCCTATTTTGAGTACTAGGAAACAGTTTAGGGGACTGACAGATGGCTCAGTCAGGTAAGTGTTTGCTACACAAGCCTGGAGGCTTATTCAATCTGCAATATCTACTTTAAAAAAGAAAAGGAAAAGGAAAAAGTGCTAGAGACAGGCAAGTCTCTGAAGCTCATTATGCAAATAGCCTAGCCAAATTGATTAGCTCTAAGCTCAGTGAGGAATTCTTTCTAAAAAAAAAAAAAATGAGGCAAGGGATTGAGGAAGACACCCAACATTGACATCTGGCTTCATGCAGGAGCACACATGCACAAGTGCCCACGTAAATTCACACAAATGTGTATGCATGTATCTACCACACATACACACTCCAGAAATAAAACCTGAGATTATATTTTTAAAATACTTTTTAGAGGGTCAACAACTTCTTTGTTTTTTTAATTTATTATTTTTATGTATATGTGTATGTGTATGCCTGCATAAGTTTGCATGCACCATGTGCACCATGACCCAAGGAGGCCAGAAGGCGGTGTCGAATCCCCTGGAACTGGAGTTACTGGCCATTGTGAGCCACCTTGTAGGTGCTAGGAATCCAACCCAGGTCCTCTGCAAGAGCAGTAAACGCTCTTAACTTCTAAGCCATCTCTCCAGCCCCTACAACTTTGTTTTGTTTGTTTTAAATCTAGCCCCAGCCCCTACAACTTTGTTTTGTTTGTTTTAAATCTAGCCCAGCATGAGAACACACATCTTAATCCCAGTATCTAGAAGGCAAGAGGATCAGAGGGTCAGGAGTTCAAGGACGGCCTTGATTATATAACAAGTTCACAGCTAGTCTGGGCTACCATAAACCTTGTCTTTAAAAAAAAAATTTTTTTTTAATAATTAAAAGTAACTGGTGGGTTACCTTAACTAAACTGGTGTTAAGGGGAAAAAAATTTATGGGGCTGGAGAAATGGCTCATCCATTAAGAGCATTTGTTGCTCTTGTAGAGGACCCAGGTTCAATTCCCAGTACCCACATGGTGGTTCACAACCATCTGTAAATCCAGTTGCAGGCTATCAACTCCCTCTTCTAACCTCCATGCATACACATGGTGCACATATGTACATGCAGGCCAAACACTCAACACATAAAATAAAATGAATAAATCTAATTTTAAAAAACTGACTCAAAGCCAGGCAGTGGTGGCGCATTCCTTTAATCCCAGCACCAGAGAGGCAGAGGCTGGCAGATCTCTGAGTTCAAGGCCAGCCTAATCTACAGAGTGAGTTCCAGGACAGGCAGGACTACACTGGGAAACACTGTCACAAACAAACAAACAGACCCCCCCCCCCAAACAAGCCTAATTCAATTAGCTATTTTTCAAAAAGTTTATATGATATAAAATTGACATGGACTTAAAGAACAGATTCAGACATTGATAGAAGAATAAACTAGAGTAACCTTTTTGGAGAGTGATTTGCCAATATTCCTTATCATTTTTTATGTAGTAATTATAAAAATTTACTCTGAGATTATAAAAATGGATGTACAAAGATTTTAGCTATAAGGAATGTTTGTTGGAATTCTAGTAATAACAATAGAATTTAAATGCTTGAAAACTAGGAATCAGTTAAATTTTGGCACATGCGTGTAATTGACTATTAAATAACCATTAAATTTTAATGATTACAAAATGATCTGGTTAAAACTGAGCATTGAGACACATCCCCTGTATTCCCAGGACTCGGAGAGTGGCAGGGGTGGAGACAGTAGATGTTCTAAATTCAAAGTCCTAGTGAACTCTACAGTGAGTTCCAGGTCTACGATGCATGAGAGCCTGTCTCAAAAAAAATATAGTTGGAGAATATTGAAGTCAGATGTTGATGACAGGCTGTAAAGGAAAAGAGCAAGTGCATATGCAGAAGTGCATGATAGGGCCATACAGTTTTTATTACAGCCTGCGAGCAGACCAAGGAATTGGAAAGAGTAGCTCCAAACTTGAATAGTGATGCTAGGATTACATGATATTCCTGACATTATTTTGTTTGTTTATTTTGTGGCACTGTGAATCAAACTCGGTGCCTCCTGCACACTACACAAGCACTATAGAACTAGTTATGTTTTGGTTTTGGTTTTGGTTTTTTGAGACAGGTTCTCTCTACATAGCTCTGACTGTCATGGAACTCGCTCTGAAGACCAGGCTGGCTTCAAACTCAGAGATCTGCCAACCTTTGCCTCCTGACTGCTAGGATTAAAGGCAGATGCCACCATGTCTGGCAAACTATAGAACTTTTTCAAAATGAACATGGATCACTTTTCTTAGAGGGGAAAAATAAAAGGTATTTTTAACAAAAATATGTAAGATCACTTGAAACGGCTTAGTAGGTAAAGGCACTGGCCACCAAGACTGAGAGCCTGAGTTTGATCTCCAGGACACACCTGGTGGAAGAAAGAAGTAATGCCCCCCAAATTTACCTCTGTGCACATACAGATGCTACTGTGGCATGTGCACCCACTCACACACTTAAAAAATGATAGGTGCTAGAAAGTTGGCTCAGCAGTTAAAAATACTTAATGTGCCGGGCGGTGGTGGCGCACGCCTTTAATCCCAGCACTCGGGAGGCAGAGCCAGGCGGATCTCTGTGAGTTCGAGGCCAGCCTGGGCTTCCAAGTGAGTCCCAGGAAAGGCACAAAGCTACACAGAGAAACCCTGTCTCAAAAAACCAAAAAAAAAAAAAAAAAATACTAATGTGCTTGCAGAGGTTCCAAGTTCAATATCCAACCCTCAAATGGTGGCTCATAATCCTCTGTAACTACAGTTCCAGGGACTCCTTCATCGTCTTCTAACCTCTTGGGCACCAGGCACACATATGGTGCACAGCCATACATGCAGTCAAAACACTCATACACATAAAATAATTTTAAAAAAATAAGTGTTATAAAGAAAAGTATGTAAATGAATGGCCATGGAATTCTCTTACATTTCCTTTTCCTTCAAGAGAAAAATATTAGTTCATAGCTAATAAGTCATTTATTTGAACTCCCACTATGATCTAGGCCTTTTTAATCACTGGAGATAGACCAATAAACAAAATGTAGAATGGTCCTTGGTCTTGTGTAAGTTACTTCCTAGTATTTCTTTTGTTTGTCTTTGTTTACTTCTAGCATTTCTAGCTTTAGCTTAGGTAAATAGAAAAAACATGGTTTTTAGTTTTGTTTACCCTTCTTGGGTTTCTGAGCTCAGAGTCAGAAGGTTTAATTTAGCCTCAGGGTAGCCAGAGCTATTCTTAGAAGGGAACTCATGTGAATGAATAAATAGCTTAAAGAACTGGGAGACTAAGGTAGCAAGAATGGTAAATGCCATTAGGTCAGTACTTCCTGGACATCAAAAGACATAGCCTCATGGCTTAGGGGCATCTGCTATGTGATCTCTGTGGAGCCTGTAAGAATCTGAGAGAATAAGCTATCACATGATTCTGTGCCAAAGGGAAACAAATTTTGAATAGTTAATTGTTGAGTTTTTGTTTGCTAATGACACAGTCACAACATGAGTCATGAGGTCATAGGTTCCTAGACCTTTTTTTTCCACTGGGGAGTTAGTTGTCAGTTCTCTTCTCCTCCCCCAGCTCCTTGCCTTGAGGATGCATCAAGATCACAAAATCTTGGCTTCCAGAAAGGGAGGAAATTCTACAGAGAATAATACTCTGTAGAATTCAAAAATTAGAGGAGTTTGAGATAGACATGGGTTTTATCCTTTTGGTATGCCAAAATTCTATAGTGCTCATTTCTAGGCCTATCTTTCAGGTCTGCACTACAGAGCTTGCACAAGGCTTGTGAAGTGGCCAGAATGCATAACTACTATCCAGGCAGCCTTTTTCTCACTTGGGTGAGTTATTATGAGAGCCATATCAACTCAGATCAATCCTCAGTCAATGAATGGAATGCTATGCAGGATGTGCAGTCTCATCGGCCTGACTCTCCAGCCCTCTTCACAGACATGTAAGTTAACTTGCTGAGGCTTGTGGATGCCCTTTCTTGTATCCTAGGCAGCATATTCCTTAGGAACTAACTCTGCCCCATTGACAATAGTTATAATGTAGAGTACACTTCTGTCGTACATGAAGATCCTTCTATTTCCTGCAAAGGCCTGAGGAATTTCACTCCTGGGCACAATAGAGTGTCTGTAATCAAGAATGTAATGGTATAAAATCTAAGAGATGGCTCAGTGGTTAAGAGCATTGGCTGCTCTTCCAGGGGATCCAACACAGACATACATTCAGGCAAAACACCAGTGCACATAAAATAAAATTTAAAAAGCCAGGCAGTGATGGTGTACACCTTTAATCCCACCCAACACTTGATGCAGAGGCAGGTGGATCTCCGAGTTTAATGCCAGCCTTCTTTACAGAGAGCGTTCCAGGACAGCCAGGGCTACACAGAGAGACCCTGTATGTATGTCGGGGTGGGGGTAGGAACAGGGACAAAAACAAAACAACAAAAAGAGAAGGACCTCGTTCAAGGTCACATGAACTGTAAGTAGTAGGGCTATGACTAAACCTAGGTCTGTCTGCTCCCAACTACTCCACCTCAGGGAGTGAAGGACTCAAAGACAAACTGCTTAACTAGGAAATGAGCCCATGCATGCACACAGGTACTGAAATCTGTTTTTATCAATACACCTTTTCAATAGAAGACTGTCATTACACATTTCCTCCCACACTACTGTGTCCAGGAAAAATGAAGCCTAGATAAGAATTGCACTCCTATTCAAGACAGAAATGCCTTGGCAGAACCAAACAGGTATTAGCTGTGTTCTGCAAAGTTCATGAGAAGCTGAGTGCCTAAGCAATGTCGGGCTCCAAGTGTGTGGAGATGCAGCATACAGAAATGGAGATTACAGAGGCTATTTTTGCAGCCAGTGATAAGGCTGTAAGCAGCAGTAACAGGCAGGATGCCTGAAGGCTTAGGCCATGTCCATTTCCAAATAAGGAGATTCAGAGTAGATACCTTTCTTGAGTGGGTAGGAGCAAAGATGGGACAGAAAGTACTCAAATTCTCCATAATATGAACCATGCCACGAGAGAGAAGCATCCAGTTACACTGAACTAATGCTTTTCTTTCTTCCTCTCTTCTTCTTTTTTTGGGGGGCGAGTGGGGGAGGTTCAAGACAGGATTTCTTTGTGTAGCCTTGGCTGTCCTGAAAGTAGCTCTGCAGACCAGTCTAGCCTTGAACTCACAGAGATCCGCCTGCCTCTGCCTCCCGAGTGCTGGGATTAAAGGCGTGTGCCACTACTGCCCAGCTGAGTAAATTTGTTTTTATTTATTTATTTTGAGACAGGATTTCACTATGTAGCCCTGGCTGTCGTGGAAATCACTATGTAGACCAGGCTGGCCTCTAACTCAGTGTGTTAGGACTAAAGACGTGCCACCACACCTGGCCTTGAGTAATTTAGAGTCTGAAAACTAAAAATCAACACAATCCTGCAGATAGAGAGCTGGGCTATACTGAGTGGTCTGATTTTCCTGCTAATATGTGTGATTATCAGCATATTTTTTAACATGTTTGTCTCCTTAACTAGAGTTATTAAAAAAATTTCACAGAAGTGAGCAGGAAGAAAAGGGCAGTAATACACACCTATAGTCCCAGTACTTGGAAAGCTAAAGCAAGAAGATTGAAAAGCTAGCTAGGCTAGCCTGGACTGCATGGCAAGACCTTGTCTCAAAGAAAAAAAATTTCATGGAGCTATTCTGAGAGTTACCATGAAAAGGAAAGTGTTTCAGATGGAATTATTCCAGATAGCTGACTCTACAACCTATTCTGGAATAAAACTTGCCTTGTTGGAGGAGGTTGGATCAGTCTTACTCCTTCCTATCTTATAAGCCCACAGCAATGAACGATCAGCATAGGATGGCATTTTAGGGTCTGGTTCTACTGAGTCACACCACTATTCTACCCAGATTGGCATTCTAACTCAGTAGGTGATGATATCCAGGGGTTCTTGATAGGGACATGAGATATACTGGATATACCCAGCTTGTCTTTGATTCTTCATTGATCTATACATTCTTGGTGTATTTAAAGACTTTTAAACACATAGAACCTGTTGCAGTAATTTTCACCTGTTTATTATGTTCTATATGTTTTTTTGTTTGTTGTTTTGTTTTGTTTTTTATTTTTGGTTGGTTTAGTTTGGGAAGGTGTTCTTGTTGTTATTTTGTTTTTGTTTTTGTTTTAGACATTGTCTCATTATGTAGTACCCACATTGGCCTGAAACTCACTGTGTGGTTAGATATAGTTTTCATTTGCTATGCTATGCTTCTGCAATATAAATATGGAGTAAGAGAAGTAGTTTGGAAACATCATCAAATGGTGAATTCATTACTTTGATTAAATTCTTGTTTAAGAAAAGTCATTACTTGTCTATCCTCAGACCAACTGAACGTGAACGAACAGAAAGGCTTATTAAAACCAAATTAAGGGAGATTATGATGCAAAAGGATTTGGAAAATATCACATCCAAAGAGGTAAGCAACATTGAGTTCTCATTGTCCCAAAGCTAGAAGTGGAATAACAATAGGTATGGAACTAAAAATGGTATTGAAAACACAGAAGAACTTTACAGAGATTAACACAGTACATCCTCTCTGTTTCAGATACGTACAGAATTGGAAATGCAGATGGTGTGCAACTTGCGAGAATTCAAGGAATTCATAGATAATGAAATGATAGTGATCCTTGGTCAGATGGATAGTCCTACACAGATATTTGAGCATGTGTTCCTGGTAAGTTTTAAAGCCACTTTAAGTGGTATTTTGAAACTAGCTTCAGACTCAAGACAATTGTTGTTTTATTATATTTAAATAAAATGTAACTGGACAGAAGAGATGCCTCAGTGGTTAAGGGCACTTACTGTTCTTGCAGAGGACCTGGGTTGGATTGCCAGCACCCACATGGTGACTCAAAATCACCCACAACTAGATCCATATCTAGTTCCTGTGGATCTGAAGCCCCTTTCTGACTTCTGTAGGCACCAGGCATCCACCTGCTACACAGGCATACATGCAGACAAAATATTCATACACATAAAGTAAATAAATCTAAAAAATGGTTAATGTAACTAGATTAAAAGCATAGGCAATATGTACTCAAGCCTCATTGCTTTCTAATAATTTTGCTGTATTATTTTCCTAACACTGCTTTTTAAGGTTATTTATATGTGTTGTATGGTGGAAATAGTACATAATGGCTTGCTGCTGCTGTTCATTTCTTTCCAGTTCCTCTTTCAGTGGATTTTTATGTGGATTAAAGCTGAGTATGGTGGTAATATTTATACCAAGGAATTTATCAAATACTACAAACCAGGGCTTTCTTCCTCTAGGTTGTTAAATATTTCATCTTTTTTTTTAATACTCAGAGTCAAACATGCTAGTCTGCTGTGGTTTCATACAGTGTATCTAACTAGGATGATTTTTACACCTTCCTAGTCTACTGAATGTATATAAGACCTGATGTATTTCATCTGAGCAAATGGGACAGCTTATAACAGAAAGTCTGTTGGGATTTATTTGCTTCGGTATTTTCTTGATTCCTATGGATCAAATCCTGATCCTTGCACATGTTAAGTATATGCTCTACCATTGAACTACATCCTCAGCTCTCAACTTTTAAACATAATGAAACCATGTCGCAGCATTTTGAGTCCCCCAAATTCCTTTTCATGATTACCAAAAAGTCAATGACTAAAAATTTTTCTTCATAGTTCCCAAACATTCAGTGACCTGTAATTGCCTCAAGAAAGACACAGAGAAACTAGATAGGAAGCCTTTAAGGTTGAGGAATTCTAATTTCATGTGTACATGGTAGCAGGAACAAAGAATACTTAAAAGCAAAGAAGAATGCTAAACCATCATTTTGTTTCCACTTCCTATACAATTTGGCCAAAAATATGTTGGAAAAGCTTCTTATCCTGATCCATAGAGAGGCCAAGTACTATCTACATCCAGAAATGTAGCACCTCTCTTTTCTGATGAGTGCATATATGAACTGAACTGCTTAGAAGCTAGGATACAGATAGAAGAGGGATAAACACACAGAAACTGACTAAACTGTATGACCTCACTCTGAACATTCCAGAGTTTATTTTATCATGCAGTCAGACTTGGTACTATTGAAAGCTTGACATTTTAGAGCATATTTGTCTCTACTTTGATTCATATGGCCCATAGTTAGGAAATTGCTGTGCAGAGCTGTGGACTGACAGGGGATCTTCTCTTCTAGTACTTTTATTTGGGGGAGGGGGAGTTGGGGGTGAGACAGAGTTTCTCCTACATATCCGTAGCTATCCTGGAACTCACTATGTAAATCAGGCTGGCCTCAAACTCACAGAGATCCACCTGCCTCTGCCTCCCAAGTGCTAAGATTAAAGGTGTGTGCCACCATACCTGGCCTTTTCCCAATACTTTAACTTGGCTAATATGTGTTGCTATTTCTGGGTTGTTGTAGTTTTTTGTTGTTGTTGTTGATTAGTTGTTTTGTTTTGAGACAGGATTTCTCTGTGTAACAGGCTGTTCTGGAACTCACTTTGTAGACCAAGCTGTTCTCGAACTCACAGAGATCCACTTGCCTCTGCCTCCCCAGCACTGGGACTAAAGGCATGCGCCACCACCACCCAGCTGTGTTGCTATTTCTGGGTGTAGATTGTACTGGCCTTTCTATGGATAAAGAGCCTGAATTTGTTATCTCTAGTGTATAGTTTCATGAGGTCTCAAAAATATCCTACTCTTCCATTGTTGGAATTCTTGTGTTGTCTGTAGAAATCTTAGGAGCCACTCACTCAGATGTTCTTTGCCCAGACTCCATGAAATATGACTGAATTTTTTTTTTTTGGTTTTTCGAGACAGGGTTTCTCTGTGTAGCTTTGCGCCTTTCCTGGGACTCACTTGGTAGACCAGGCTGGCCTCAAACTCACAGAGATCCGCCTGGCTCTGCCTCCCGAGTGCTGGGATTAAAGGCGTGCGCCACCACCGCCCGGCATGACTGAATTTTTATGAAGGACAAATTGCTGGTAGCCAAAAAGAGCTGGCTGAAGGTGTAGCCCAAGTGGTCCAATGTCTTATCTGTCGTGCATATGATCCTGAGTTTGGTCCCCAACACCATGTAAGCTGGGTGTGGTGACACTCCAGTACTCAGGACAAGGTCGTCTTCGGCTGCATAGAGAATTTGAATTCAATCAGGGAGCCATGAGACCCTAGGAAGAAAGGGGTCAGGATCAAACTAGAAATCATTTTACCATCAAACATTGCTTGTTTGTTTCTTTGGTACTGGAGATCAAGTGTAGAGACTTGTGTAGACAAGGACTCTACCACTGAACCACATTCCCAGCCCTAAATGTGGATTTTAACACTTTTTTAAAAACTGTGGAACTTTTCTCTCATGTCCTGGGCCCAGAGTTTGAACGCCAGCACCATACACACAAAGGATGTGAACAAGTTGCCTAACATGATGGGGCACACCTATAATCCCAACACTCAGAAGGTAGAGGCAGATAGATCTCTGTGAGTTTGAGGCCAGCCTGGTCTACAGAGTAAGTTCTAGGTCAGCCGGAGCTATGTAGTGAGATCCTGTCTCGAATGAATGAATGAATGAATGAATGAATGAATGAATGAATGATAGATACAGACATGATAAATATCAAGTATAGCCATTTTTTGACTGGTCAACCTGTTTTGTTCCAGGCAGGCATATTTCCTATGTCTCTACCACCACTCACTTCCAACTAGAATTCAGAACTGCCTCCTCTTTACCCTTTCTTCAACTAGTATATTTTATGGTATATAGCAATTTTTAATATTACTGAAAGCAGAAATAACAGTCCAATTTCCCCCAAATTATATTTCCCTAATCACCTACAAATGTGTTTATTTCTACCAACAGATTTCTCTTAGGATTCCTTCTTGAGTTTTTTATTACAAAAATAATTTATGTTCACCAGGCATGGTAGTTCATGCCTGTAATCCCATACTGCCGAAGCTGAGGCAGGAAGATTGTTACAAATTTAAGGTCAACCCAAACTACATAGTGAATAGGTCCAAGCACCCACATGATGGTCAGAGCTATCCAGAACTCCAATTCCAGGGCATTTAAAGCCCTTTTCTGACTTCCAAGGCCACACAGGTAGAGCACATATGACCTATGGGCAAAACATTAATACACATAAAATAAAATATTGTAGAATTTTTCAATTTTTTCAATTTTAGAAGATAATAAATCACTTTTAATCATTACCCAAGAAGGTATCATTGGGCCGGGCAGTGGTGGCACACGCCTTTAATCCCAGCACTCGGGAGGCAGAGGCGGGCGGATCTCTGTGAGTTCGAGGCCAGCCTGGTCTACAAAGCGAGTTCCAGGAAAGGCGCAAAGCTACACAGAGAAACCCTGTCTCGAAAAAAACCAAAAAAATAAAAAAGAAGGTATCATTGTTATCTTTTGTTATTGCTTCCTAGTTATATATTACTACATATACACACATACATCTAGTATATGGACTCTAATTTTAGAGATGTTTTAGATTCATAGGAAAATTAAGCAGAAGATTAAAAATTTCCCGTGTACCCATGAATGTATAGCCTGCCACATAATCAGTATACCCTGTCAAGAGTGGTACATTTGGGCCGGGTGATGGTGGTGCATGCCTTTAGTCTTAGCACTTGGGAGTTAGGAGGCAGAGGCAGGTGGGTCTCTATGAGTTAAAGGCCAGTCTGGTCTGCAGAGCGAGTTCCAGGAAAGCCAAGATACACAAAAACCCTGGCTTAATAAATGAATTTGTTAGAGTTGATGAACCTGCATTGATTGGTACATCATTATCAGCTGGGTCTATAAATTATATAGAATGTTTGTACACGGTATGAATTTAGACATGTATAGATGTAACCAACCGTCTTATTAAATAAGAAACACAGAGCCAATTCAGAGAAGAAAGCCAAGAGGTCAGAGCTAAGAGCCTCACCCTTCCTGCTTCAGCGATCCTCTTCAGTCAAGAGAGCTCTCTGAAAGGGACCTACTTCCTGTGTGTATGTCTTTATATAGTCTAGCTGTTCTGCCTTCTCATTGGTTGTAAACCCAAACATGTCACTGCCTGTATGTACCGCCCTCCAGGTCCTTAAAGGCATGCGCCACCGCCGCCACGCACTTGCTATGGCTCTAATACCTCTGACCCCCAGGCAACTTTATTAACATACAATTAAAATCACATTTCAGTACAAGTAAAATACCACCACAGACATGTTTATGGTATGTGTCTACTATTAGAGTTTGAGAGTTATTACTACTTGTAAATTTGGTTGGTTTTGTTTTGTTTTTGTTTTTTTTCATTTTATTTTGAGGCAGGATTTCTCTGTGTAGCCCCAGCTGTTCTGAAACTCATCCTACAGACCAGGCTAGCCTCAAACTCAGAGAGCCTCCTGCCTCTGCCTCCTGAGTGCTGGGATTAAAAGTGTGAATAATTTTCTTTTTTTTAACTTATTTTTTATGTGCATTAGTGTTTTGCCTACATATCTATGTGAGGGTGACAGATGCCCTGGAACTGGACTTACAGATATTTATGAGCTGCTACGTGGGTACTGGGAATTGAAACCTGGGTCCTCTGGAAAAGCAGTCAGTGCTCTTAACTACTGAGCCATCTCTCCAGTCCCATGAATAATTTTCTTATTTAAAAAAAAAAAAAACTTCCATATAGGAGAATTATAAAATTTAACTCTTATTCAAAATGCAAAATAATTGCTTGAAGACGTTAACTAAGCATCTTATACTTGTTTTGGTGGCTTCCCCTTGGTTATGTACCACATGTCCTATGTCCAAACCCCTTTCTCCTCCCCAGGGAGTGTACACTTTCCCAGCAGTTGACATGGGAAAAGAGATCTATCCTAGTTTCAAGTTGCAGGGTTACTTTTCTCAAAGTCATCTCATTTCATGCATAGTTGCCATACCTGGAGCTCAACCAGATTGTTAGAGGAAAGCCAGCAATTCCCCTCCCTCTGGAAGAATGCTCAGCTCTGCATTATACTGCACAGGGATCTGTTTATTCAGAAAGGTATCAGCTGATATGGAGAAGGAATGTTTAGAACATAGTTCAGAGAAAACCTGCAGTGAGAAGGGAAGACTGATTGGTGGGAAGCCAGGTTATCATTAGGAAAAAAGATTCATCTAAATCCTCGTAAGTTTGTACAACTTCTCTGAGCTGGAAGCCTTTGTCCAACCTGATTTTAGTATCAACGGCTCTCCTGGAGGCTAATTTGGCTGAGAAAAACCTGCATATGAATAGAGACCTTTTGCAGAATAGCAAGATTTTTTAGGTTAGCATGGGAAACATGAGAGTATTGGACACAGAGTAATTTTACTCTGATATCCACATACATACTGTGGCACTTGTCTGTTCACATATGAACACACACTCACCACTCCCACCCTGAAAAAAAAAGATAATTTTTTTGTACTATCATTAATAAAAACTGGGTGTGATAACATAAAGTTTCTGGTACTTAGAGGCATTGAGTACATGTTTTTGAGTCACTTTTCAGAAACTATTTCCCCGCAGTGCTCCTTCCCAACTACCCTGTTTAGTTGGTTTGATAATACTCACTAACCTTGTCTTTTTGGCTCCATAGGGCTCAGAATGGAATGCCTCGAACTTAGAGGACTTACAGAACCGAGGGTGAGCACACAGAGCAATTGCTGACATCTCTGTATGACAGAAGTCCCTGTTTAACCTTTATGTTTTCCTGTCAAAGAAGTATCAATGGGTAAACTTTGATCCTTAGGGTCGCTTTCAATTCTCAGCTATTATCTTACAGAAAAAAAAATCAGAGCAGTTATTCTCTCAACCATTTGATCTTCTTCCCTCCCAAGAAACATCACTTGTATTAATGGAATGGCTTTGAAAAACAAATTCCCAAGTGTTTAGTACTCTTTAAAAATCAAATTGAATTGTTAGGAATGTAGTTAAGTGATAGAGCTTGCCTAGGCCAGAGGAAGAAGAGAATGAATTATTTCTGATTGCCATGATAGACTGAGAGTCTGAGGTGCTGATAAGTGTCATGCACACTACCTACTTTTCTCTCTCCCTGACAAGAAAGGTGTTTCGTAATTACAAAAATGAACTTCTTGTTTTCATACAAAAAAAAAAAAAACCCAGGTATGAAAATCTAGTTGCTTAGTTGAAGATATAAAAATAAGTATAACTTGGAAAATTTTAATTAGTAAGGACTGGTCTGGAGCTTTTAGAGACTATATATTCATCTTTTGAATTTTTATCATCCTAGCTCAAAGCTTCACACTAAGATGATATTCACTGTGAATGAATGATAAAAAATTCATACACATGTAAGAACTGTCATTTGCCTAATGACAGATGAAGGAAGGAATCAACTAATAAACTGGGCTGAGAATTCAAAGACCTAGACCCTCATCCTGTGTCTTTCATTTGCCCTCTTAAAACTAGATCAATTTGCTGGGCAGTGGTGGCACACACCTTTAGTCCCAGCACTCCAGTGGCAGAGATAGGAGGATCTCTGTGAGTTTGAAGATCACCCGGTCTACAGAGAGAGTTCCAGGACAGCCAAGGTTACACAGAGGAACCCTATCTAGAAAGACAAAAGAATAAATTAATTAATTAAACAAACTAGATAAACTGTTCACTGGTAGGTTTCTTGACAGGGCCCTTGAAGATGAGACCCTGATTGGACTTGAAAAACAACATTGACTCCACTTTATCTGCAGAAGTTCACTTAAATTTCCTTGAGAGTGGGACCAGTTTTTGACAGCTTACAATTCTGTAAAGTTTGAAAGTTCTATCATTCTAGAAAACTTAGATATGATATTTAATATGAAATCTGCGAGTTGACATAGCACTGCTTGCCAAATACATTGTAATCACATTGTATAGACATATAATAGGCTATAATACTAGCTGGAGATGAGACTCCATCTCATATGCTTCTTTTATTAAAACATTTTATAAAAATATTAAAATTGTATGCATTAATGTGGTACCATGTGATGTTTAGGTACATATATTTAATGTTTTAAATCAAGTTTGTCATCTGGAACATTTTTCATTTCTTTTTTTCTAATAAGTTTTATTTTGCTTTTTATGTGTATGGGTATTTTGGCTGCATATATGTCTGTGTATTGCTTGCATGCTTGGTGCCCTGGAGGCCAGAAGAGGACATCAGATCCCCTGAGACTGGAGTTATAGATGGTTGTGAGCTGCTAAGCTGGCTCTTAACTGTTAAGCCATCTCTTCTGCCCCCATTTATCAATTCTTCATGATGAAAACTTTCTTTTTTTTATTTTTTAAATTTTATTTTATAATTTAATTTTACATATCAGCCACGGATTCCTTTGTTCTCCCCACTCCCATCTCCTCCATGGCAACGACTCCCCTGAGGATTGAGTTCAACTTGGTAGATTCAGTCCAGGCAGGTCCAGTCTCCTCCTCCCAGGCTGAGCCAAGTATCCCTGTATAAGCCCCAGGTTCCAAACAGCCAGTACATGCACTGAGGACAGGTCCTGGTCCCATTGCCTGGATGCCTCCCAAACAGATCAAGCTAATCAACTGTCTCACTTATCCAGAGGGCCTGATCCAGTTGGGGGCCCCTCAGCTATTGGTTCATAGTTCATGTGTTTCCATTCGTTTGGCTATTTGTCCCTGTGCTTTTTCCAACCTTGGTCTCAACAATTCTCACTCATACAAACCCTCCTCTTTCTTGCCAATTGGACTCCTGGAGCTCCACCTGGGGCCTGGCCGTGGATCTCTGCATCCGGTTCCCTCAGTCATTGGATGAGGTTTCTAGCATGACAATTAGGGTGTTTGGCCATCCCATCACCAGAGTAGGTCAGTTCGGGCTGTCTCTCGACCATTGCCAGTAGTCTATTGTGGAGGTATCTTTGTGGATTTCTGTGGACCTCTCTAGCACTTTGCTTCTTCCTATTCTCATGTGGTCTTCATTTACCATGGTCTCTTATTTCTTGTTCTCCCTCTCTGTTCTTGAACCAGCTGGGATCTCCCGCTCCCCCAAGCTCTCTTTCCCTCGACCCCTGCCCTTTATTACCCCTACTCACATCCAGGTTGTTCATGTAGATCTCATCCATTTCTCCATCATTGGGCGATCCCTGTGTCTTTCTTGGGGTCCTGTTTTCTTTCAAAATCTTCTCTTTTTGCTTTTTGAAATATACAGTATGTACTTTTCCGTAGTCATGCTACTGTGGAATAACAGCCATCATTTACTCTTATAAGGCTAAACTTCAAAATGCAACTAAATCCAATTGTCTTTAAAACAGAATGATTGGATGTACAAACATCTACTTGGGTCTTATTTCTTAAATTCAGTGGGTCTTAAACTTTAGTCTGTCACAAAACTGTATGTCCTATTTCCTGACAGTGATTTATGGCATTTCAAAGTGCAATTTTTTTGGGTTTTGTTTTTTTTTGTTTTCTGAGACAAGGTTTCTCTGTGTAGCCTTGGCTGTCCTGGAACTCGCTTTGTAGACCAGGCTGGCCTCAAATTCACAAGAGATCCGCCTACCTCTGCCTCCTGAGTGCTGGCATTAAAGGCATGCACCACCACTGCCCAGCTCAAATTGCAATTTTGATAGTAAGGTCATTTCCAGATAGTCTACTGACTTTAGGAACTAAAGTTACAGAATTGCTGATACACCAAAGAAATTCCAAGGAGTTACAGCACCAATCAGCAGTGGGCATTTTCAGCTCCAGAATGAAAAGAATTAGGAAACTGTTTCCTGTCTCTCTAGAGATGATGCCATAATCCATTACTGAAGTATAGGATTAGAAGTAGGAGATTGGGGTTGGAGATTTAGCTCAGTGGTAGAGCGCGTGCCTAGCAAGCGCAAGGCCCTGGGTTCGGTCCTCAGCTCCGGAAAGAAAACAAAAGAAGTAGGAGATTGATTGGGTTTTGTTGTTGTAGTTTACTGTGTGTGTGTGTGTACACATGCTCCATGTTTGTGAGTCAAAGAGGAGGCAGAAGAGATCCTCTAACCCCCTGGAGCTGGGAATCACAGCTAGTTGTGAACTTCTCCACATAAGTGCTGAGAACTGAGCTCTGGTCCTCTGAAGAGCAGCAAGCACTCTAACCCTCTGAGCCATCTCTCCAGCCCCTCATTTTTATTTTCAATAAAATAAAATCAGTGAGCCAGGCATGGTGACATACACCTTTAATCCCAGCACTCAGAAGGAAGAGGCAAGTAGATGTGTGAATTTTCAGCCAGCCTGGTCTACATAAAGTCCCAGGCAAGCCCAGGCTACACATAGAGATCTTGTCTCAAAAAAATAAGTAAATAAAAATAAAATAAATGTTTTTGCTTTTTCTTCTAATCATTTTATTGAATGTAACTCATAATGCAATATAGTTAACACAATTAAAATGTACAATTCTGTGGGTTTTAGTAAATGTTTCTGAGCTATGCAAACTACCTGGTTGATTGAGAGCATTTTTTCACACCAGAAGGAGACTGTGTATGCTTCCTTGGTCATGTTTCCCTTCTTCCCTGTTTCTAGAAGCCACTGGTGTCATCAGCTGACAGCCACTTTTTGGCTGTCGTGAATAATGATGCTGGGACCACGTGTATGCATGTTGTAGAGTGGGGCTAATGCTTGTGTAGTAACTCTGTCTTCTTCAGAAACTGAGTTGTGGAGCCCCACATGTGCTTATTTGAAGGAAACAGTTTTTGTAGAAAGAACTGAGCCTGTGTTGCTGGAGTAAACTTCAGTGATGTTTAAGTCTATACAACATTGAAGAAAGAAAGAGCCGTTGGTAAATTAAACCAGACAGTAATTAAGGTGGTGCAGGGAGAGAGATGATGAGAAAGTTTTAATAGAGAAACCCTTTCCTGCTGACTGTTCAACATGTGAGAACTCTTGGCAGAATGCAGCCAGACAGATTCGAGGGAGTTTCAGGCCAGCTTTCCATGGTCCCTCACAGTTTCTTGCCTGACAATCTGGCATTGAGAAAAGTAAGAAAATTTTCCTTTTCTCTTTTTTCTTGGAGTATATCAGTCATCTGGTTTTATACAAACAACTTCCAAATAAAATTTTATCGTTGGAAATTTTAAGAACAGAAATTGCTAGGTTGTGGGTCTTAGGTTGATTTTTAGTTGATACAGATATGGGGACTATTTCCAAAATACTATCAAAGATGAGATCCTGTATCCATATATAAAGTGAAATGGTATTTAGGTATTGAACATGGCAGATATATGGTGCTGGGAATTCATTTTAGCCTGAGAAACAGAATACATGCCCTCCCTTGATTTCTTCACAGGGTACGGTACATCTTGAATGTCACTCGAGAGATAGACAACTTCTTCCCTGGAGTCTTTGAGTATCACAACATCCGAGTATATGATGAAGAGGCAACGGATCTCCTGGCTTACTGGAATGACACATACAAATTCATCTCTAAAGCCAAGTGAGTATTGTCCCACACAGCATTCGGATCCCTCTTCATAGTGTGAACATAACTGGGGATGAGAGACTGACATAATTTACTGATAGTGCTTAGAGAAAAGGATATAAAGGGGAAAAAGGCCCTGAGATTTTATAATCCTAGACAAAAGATTAGTGACCTAATACTTTCCCTTTAAGCAAATGAAATCCCTTAGAATAAAATAACCTCACATAGCCTCATTTTCCACTAAGCAGAAAATGAAAGAAAATGGAATTATACTGCAGCTAAAGAATGAGGGGCTGGAGAGATGGCTCAGCGGTTAAGAACACTGGCTGCTCTTCCAGAAGACCTGAGTTCAATTCCCAGCAACCACCTGGTGGCTCACAACCATCTATAATGGCATCTGATGCCCTCTTCTGAAATGCAGGCGTACATGCAGATAGAGCACTCACATACATAAAATAAATAAATAAATCTTAAAAGAAAAAGAAAGAAAAATGAGAAATGGAGGGGAAAAAATTGAGACAAGGTCTCATTATGTAGTCCTAAGTAGCCTGAAACTCTCAAGACCAGGCTGACCTTGAACTCACCAAAATCTGCCTGCTTCTGCCTCCCAAGGGCTGAGATTAAAAGAATGCACTATCCACCATGCCTGGTTCTGAATTAAATTCTTAAAATGGTACTGGAGATATTTGTAAGTTGTACAGCAAAAACTATTGTGAATAGGCAATATACCAGGTCTTTCTGAATACAAGAAGAGAAGCAGTGAGCGTTGGAAATCTTCCCAGTCAATGGCTTTATTGTGGCTACTCTAAATGGTAAGGTTTTTCTCTTGCCTTTTGTCATGTCGTCGTCAAATTAATTGATTCCTAAAGCTCTGAGGACTTCCTTTCCCATTTTATTCATCCTTTCACTAGGAAGAATGAATCATAAATGAGCTACTTAGCCACATCCCTCTTCAGAAAAGACAGCATTCAAACCATCTTTAGTAGATGAGAAATACCTCTTTTTTATTAACTTCCTTCAGAAATTACACCCCCTTAACAGTCTTCATAAACAGGACAGTCACCAGATCAATTGCCTCTCACAATTGGTGAATCAGGATCATCGAATGCATTTGTCTCCTTAATTTTGTAAAATAGTGCACACCATGGGCTTTAAATATTCTTCAAGCTCCCAAGAAAGGCTTCAGTAACAGGAGAGGCTTTTATAACTGTATGGGCTGGCAAATTGGAAAACTTATTCCAGGTGTTTAAAAGATTCATCCTTATACTTCATTACTCTAGAACCACTTTTGGCACCAATATCTGTATTAGTCAGAATTCTCTAGATTAAGAGAACTTTTAGAATGGGTGTGTGTGTGTGTGTGTGTGTGTGTATTCTAATGACTTACATACAGACTGCAGTCCAGCTAACCCAACGGTAGCTGCCTATGAACGGAAAGTTCAAGAATCCAGGAGTTGTTCAGTCCATGAGGCTGGATGTCTCCACTGGTCTTCAGGATACACTGGAATCCCAAAGAAGTAGGCTCTAATACCAGTCAAGGAATGGTCTTGATAGCAAGGGTAGGAGCAAGGAGGCAAAGAGCAAGTCTTCCTTCTTCCATTTCCTTTATACAAGCTGCCAGCAGAAGGCAGGTCCAGATTTAGAGGTGGGTCTTCCCACCTCAAAAGATCTGGATTAAAAGTTCATCTTCCCTGCTGGGCGGTGGTGGCGCACGCCTTTAATCCCAGCACTCGGGAGGCAGAGCCAGGCGGATCTCTGTGAGTTCGAGGCCAGCCTGGGCTACCAAGTGAGTTCCAGGAGAGGCGCAAAGCTACACAGAGAAACCCTGTCTCGAAAAACCAAAAAAAAAAAAAAAAAAAGTTCATCTTCCCACCTCAAAGATCTCAATTAGAAGTGAATTTTCCCACTTGAAATGATTTAATTAAGCAAAAATCTTTCACAGGTGTGCTCAGCCATTTTGAGTTTTAGATGATTCCAGGTGTAGCCAAACTGACAACCAAAATAGCCACCACAAGCACCAAGGTCATAAATGGATGCAGTTGATCATAAGTTTCTCAAGTTTGGGTCAGAGTCTGAGAGGGAACTCCTCCTTCTATAATTCTTTCTACAAGGCCCTATTCCTAATATGATGATGCCAGACTTAATCTCAACCATCCTACACAGGGATTGAGAGGTGAAATTGAAGTATAGGTTAGATGAAAACTAACTTAAATCCTTCTTAAATAAGTTAGAAGCTTTGCACTTAAAAAGCTCAGTTGAACAGTTCCAAAGAAGCCGAGTGTGGTAGCACACACCTTTATTTCCATTCCAATACTTGCAAGGCAGAGACAGGCCAATCCCTGAGTTCAAAGCTAGCCTGGTCTACAGAGTGAGTTTCAGGACAACCAGGACTACACAGAGAAACCCTGTCTTGAAAAAAAAAGAAAAAGAAAGAAAGAAAAGAAAAGAAAAATGTGAAAGAGGTGCTTTCATAGGGAATGAATTTTATTTTACTTAGGCTTGTCCAAGTTTAAGCACATTCCATGCCTACAGACAAAGGCCTAAAATTTGATATGTTGAAGTTGTTAGAGTTCAGTTGGAAAATGTAGAGCACACGTCTCAATTTTCATCTGAGTCACTGTGCATTGGCTTCCAAACTGTAGACTAATAAAAACTCTATAGTAAGGACCAGCGAGATGGCTCAGTGCTTGCTGCCAAGGCTGATGACCTAAGTTTAATCCCCAGAACACACAAGGTAGAAATTGAGAGAACTGACTCCTCCGAGTCATCCTGTGACCTCCACATGTGTACCACACACTCAGATGCCTGCCCACCCACACATACTCAAATAGATAAATGCAGTTTTTAAAAGTAAGGAAAATTATTCCATTCCATACTTTGCATTCTTTGCTTATCTGCTCACTTGTTTGGACAAGTCACCTCAAACTCACTTGCACTGGTAATTCCTCACTCATTCATATAGCTCATGTCTCCAGAAAAACAAGATTATAAGCTTCTGAAAGAAAACTTGTCAACCATCAATACAGTCAGTAAGCAAATGAATAGCTTGTCCCCTTATGCTCACAGATATATGTTTTGATTTATCGGAACAGTTACATGAAAGGATTCTAGGATCTATGAGCAGTAGCCATAAGAGTAGCTATTCTTTTTCTCTAGGTTTTAAAATATTCCTTCTTCAACAGCTGGGAAATGTGATCAGCAGATCCATAATTTATTCATGCATTTAACAGATCCTTGAAGACTGACTGTGTGCTATAACACTACCTTGTTAGAGTTAGAACATAACTGAACAGTGTTCATGTCCAAGATAATTAACTAGGACCTGTTCAGACTGATGTATTTTGTTTGCTTTGTGGTAGCATTGTTTTCTCTTCCTTCCCTTGCATTAAAAACCCGCAGGAACTGGGGCATAGATTAACAATTAGAGCACGTCCTTAGTATGTGTGGAGCCTGAGTTTAGTTCAGATCATGTAAAAAAACAGGCAGCTGCCATTCATTCCACCTCCATCACTAAGAAGGCATGTGCTATATCACATGCTTTCCTCTGTCTCTGGCATTGTGGTGCTGTGTGAACAGTGCTATCTACAGTTGTCTGAATAGAGAAGAAAAGTTGGCTTCATGTATGCTTTCCTCCAGGGACAGAGCCCTTCCTGGGAACTTAACTAGAAACAACTCTATTAGAATAAATTGGATGAGTCATTACCACACCTGTAACTCAGGAGCCATGCCCGAGGGCTGTGAGGAAACTGGCCTCCACCACACAGGAAATGAGCTCCAGCTCTGAAAGCTAACTTCTCCTCTCCACTCTGTGACCTTCACTAACACATTGAATTTTAATGATCTGTTTCTGGAACTAAATCCTACCCTTTAGGATAAAAGCTGTGTGTTACTTAAGTTTGTGTCTAGCACCTTGTACATATTATCTTATATATGGTAAGTACTTGTTAAATCTTTACTGAGTAGATTAAGAGACTTAATATTAATATTTGGGGGAAAAAATCTAGACAGTAGTGGCACACTCCTTTAATCCCAGCACCGGGGAGGCTGAGGCAGGTGGATCTCTGAGTTTGAGGCCAGCCTGGTCCACAGAGTTCGGTTCAAGACAACCAGGACTACACACACAGAGAAACCTTGTCTTGAGAAAAACAAGTAACTATTAGTTAAAGTGCAGTGGAAGCTGCCTGCTTGGCCCTCATATTTGATCATAGAGTCACATGGATGTACTAAGATGAAAGCTTTGAAACATAGCAAAAGGAAAGAGGGTGAGAGGAGGGCAGTCCAGGGACGGAAAACCAGCTCTCACACTGTCCTGTCTTCACCTCAATCTCCCAACTAGAAAGCATGGATCTAAGTGCCTTGTGCACTGCAAAATGGGGGTGAGTCGCTCGGCCTCCACTGTGATTGCCTACGCAATGAAGGAGTACGGCTGGAATCTGGACCGAGCCTATGACTACGTGAAGGAAAGGCGCACAGTGACCAAGCCTAACCCCAGCTTCATGAGACAACTGGAAGAGTACCAAGGGATCTTGCTGGCAAGGTGCGTCCCTACGTGGCTTTCTCTGACTCTCATTTCCGTACACTTCCATAAGGCAAGCTAAGAGGCATTTTCTGTAGCCAGTGCTCAGCCTAACTTAGATATGATTTTTTTTAACTTGGATTCATTTCTCTATCAATTTTTTCAAAATATGAATTTAAGATTGGCATGGAAGATTACGCAGGTAATCTTTCAGGTATTTGATAGCTATAGACTAAAAGAAAAATTAGAGCCTCATTCCAGTTTTCAATTAGGTGCACATTTAATTAACACCTGTCAATATCTTATGATACTGGCTACAGCCTCGTCAAGATGGATACCGGATGCTCCTAAGGTACTGCTAGTGTTCCCTAAAATTCTTGACAGGAAAAAAAAAAAAAAAAAACAACAACTTCTTTTTCTTTCCAATATTAAGTTTTACTGAGCTCTCTAGTAATTTTGGTCATGTGCCAACCGTGTACCTACCCCATTTGAGGGTTATACCCAAAAACAGCTCACTCTTTAAAAACACACACACACACAAATCTTTAATCAAATTTTGTATATGTGCTGTGTGAAACTGAAAAAATTACAAAGGAAAAACATCTTAGATTCAGTACCCACAAATAATAGTCAAGGCTGCCTTACCTATTTCTCTAGGCTTTGCTTTGTCATGCATTTTGATACTTTCCCACAAAAACTATTGTTTCGGCCTGTCTTTCTCCCGACTACTGTCTTCAGTCGCTTCCTGTATCAATGAGAGACAACTGTTTTCAATAATAATTGGGTAGTTGATTGTTAAAATGAGTGATTTCCCCTTTTAGGGGTTAAAATCGTCATCTGCTCTTGCGTCAGATATTACATGACTTGAGGACCATTTTGTTGAGCTGTCACATGCTGAAATTCTCTGACTTGATGGGTCTGGTTTGCTTTCCCTGTGAGCATGCTCTAGGCTGTGTTTTTAGGGTGACAGCAGATCTGGTCTGTTTTCCCTGTGAGCATGTTCTAGGCTGTGGTTTAGGGTAATGGCACAGCTGTCTAAAAGCAGTTGCTGCTGGTGCCAGGGTTTGACTCCAGCGAGTCTCATGACTTGGTCTTGACTCTCAAATCTGGGCTGTGTTTCCACAGAAGAGAATGTTAATAGCCTTCCAGCCTATCCAGGCAGAGGGGCCACCCTCCCAGCCCCCAAAGAATTGTGAAAATGTGACCACAACATAGCATTATGGTTTCCACTAAAAACCCCTCCCATTTACTCAGCATTTGGAATGATTTCATCTGAGCCTTTGTCTGGGAGAATACTCAATCCTCCTCTGTTTCTAAGAAGTTCTAAGTCTTTAGGACCAGTTTTCGATGTCACTTTTAGATTAAATCAGAAGGTAGGACACAAAATCTTTTTGGCACAAGAAAAAGGTACCCTAAGCGTTTGAGGAGAACATAAATATTGTATGTTCCCAGACACACACAACACACATAACGGATATTAGGCAATGTCCTCATGTGACCTACTGAGAGGAAGGATACTACATGTTCTGCCAACTTCAGTATTTATTCTGGAATCCCAGGCTACTGCAAGCTATTGGGTTGGTTCCCCTCCCCCAGAACCCCCTCCCTCCAGTGTGGTTTTTCTTAGATGTTAAAGGAATTTCAGAAAAATCTTAAATGGGGTTGTGAAGGGCAGAATAAACCAGAAAATCACACTTCCTCTTCCCTTTTCCTTTCTTCTTCTGTTCCATCCTGACTTCCTGAGCTTGATTCATAAAGGGAGGGCAAACTTCAGAGAGGAAAAAAAAAACCCACAGAATTTGCATCATTAGATCTGTTTTCTATTCCTGGTTCACCCCTTTGCTGCAGCCTTCAGAATTACTTCATGTTTTTAGTCCTCACCTGACCGCCATCTGTAAAATTAAAACATCGAGATGAAGTTGAGGACATGCAGTGGTGGCACACGCCTTTGATCCAAGCACTTGGGAGACAGAGGCAGATGGATCTCTGTGAGTTCAAGGCTAACCTGGTCTACAGTGCAGATCCAGGACAGGCTCCAAAGCTACACAGAGAAACCCTGTCTCAGAAAACCAAAAAAAAAAAAGATGAAATTGAGAGAGGTGACACATGCCTTCAGCTCCAGCACTTGGAGGCAGGCAGGTCTCCGTAGATTCAAGGCCAACCTGGTTTACATATCAAGCTCCAGCATAGCCAGCGCTACTTAGAGAGACTCTGTCTCAAAAAAAAATTTCAAGATGTCAGTCGCCCTTGTAGACTTTGGAATAAAAATGTTCACTCTGAACCAGGAGGTGGTGGCACTCGCCTTTAATCCCAGCACTTGAGAGGCAGAAGCAGGCAGATCTCTTGAGTTCAAGGCTAGCCTGGTCTACAGCATTAGTCCAGGACAACCAGGGCTACACTGAGAACCCTGTCTCAGAAGAACCAAAAAGAAAAGAAACAATACAGGGCAAGTGAGATGGCTTAGCAGGTAAAGTACGTGCTGCTCAAGGCTGACAACCTGAGTTCCATCCCTGAAAAAACAAACAAAAAAAATGTTCTCTGTATTTTCTTTTTAACAAAACAACACTCTTTTTTTAAAACAGGCTATCACATACCACAGGCTAGCCCAAAACTTACTATGTAGCCAAGGCTAGCCTTGAGCACCTAATCCTCCTGCCTTTTCTCCCAAGGGCTTGATTTATTTTTTTCATTTTTCATACCACTGTGTATTAAGGGTTGTCTCTCATCTCCTTTCTCTGGGGTTACCAGAGAAGCATATGTTCATATGTTATTTATTCCCTCTTCATTGACATTAATCAGCCTTCCAACATCACAAGCACATTAACTCCCCCAAAAACTGGGATGGGAAGTGTTCCTGGTATTTCTTGTGATGACCAGGTTAGGGATATCACTTGGGCTGCTTTTGGCTGCAAATAATAGAATACCTTCATTCCTGAGGGTCTCAACAAGAAACAGCTTGCTCAGATTAGGGTTATTTAAAGAAGGTGTTAGAGGTGAATTATTTACAAAAGTGGACCTTCCATGACTAGGCTGTTTGGTAATAGTTCTTAAGCTTCAAGAGAGGGAACATTTACCATAGCCTGAAAGTTGAGACTCATGTAGAAAAAGATACCTTCAAAGACAAGCAATGACCTTTGGTCAGAGGGACACAGCCTGAGGTGACTTTGCAGAGAGGAAAAACTGGAGACATAAAAATCCTGCCTTCCACCTCTTTCTTGTAGTCTTAGTCCATGATGTATTCAGTCGAAACTTTGGTACTTGTAGGCTAACTGCAAGTGAGTCGGGTCCAGTAGATTCTTGCTGACCCTAAAGTCCTCCACTGGGATCTGCCTGTTGAGAAGAGCAGTGAGGGGGTTGGGGATTTAGCTCAGTGGTAGAGTGCTTGCCTAGCAAGCACAAGGCCCTGGGTTTGGTCCTCAGCTCCGGAGAAAAAAAGAAAGAAAGAAAGAAAAAAAAGAGAAGAGCAGTGAAGAGCCAGGCCTGGTGGAGAGTCACTGTACTCTCAGCTCTGGGGAGGAGGTAGCAGGGGATCAGAAGTTGGCTGTATAGTAAGTGTGAGGCCAGCCCGAACTACGTGAGATCCTGTCTCAGCAAATAAAGTAGCAGCAAAGAAAATTGATTCCTCAGACTCCTGTGGCCATCTAAGGTTCTACCAGGCTGTATAGCTTAGGAAACCAGAAGAATCGCATCCCCAGAAAATCCTACTCAGTTTCTAAGAAATTCCATTTCCTGTCCTAGGTCTTATATTTCTTAACTGTTTTTTGTTTTGTTTTGTTTTGTTCTGTATTTCATATCCTAGGACACACAAGGTGGCTTTCAAAGAGTTAGAATTGTGACCCCGACATCCTGTAGCTGCAGTTACTCAGAGCAGCATTGGGCATTAGTTGGAGTGGCAGCTGTCAGTTGGAGAGAGCTTGGTGTGGGGGCCTCCTAACGCATTGCTGGTAGTAACATCTGAATTGACTACAGTAAAATGGGAGCATGAGGGCACAGGCCACATGTCAGTCCTCTGAAATGCAAAGGACTTCTTATAGCCTTCAAAATACCACTGATAGCTTAGAAAAGGCTGGTTTACTCTTCCCCAGGAAGACCTAAAAAGGATGGCATCATTAAACTACTGGTATTTTTCATACTGGATTTATTTTTTCTGTTTTTATAGTTGTGGGGTGGTAACAGGCAGAACAAGTGCTGAAGCTCCATTAAACTGCCAGCAGCTCTCTCTGTCATTCTGTATTCTGATCATAGTCTGCCAGGCTTGTGTTCTGTCAGACAGGTTCAAGTCTCAAGCCTGCCATTTGTGAGCTGGACCATGTGTCTGTGGTCCGAGGTTCCAGTGGGGGAGGGGAGGAGAAACGAAGTGTCAGCTAGGAGGGCTTGTGCCTCGTGTCCTCGGACATGTCCATTTTGATTATTGAAGAACCGGTCATGAGGGCCAGAGGAGCCAGGGCTTTCTTTCTCTTTACCCTGGCTGTCTGGTGAAGAGCAGTGTAGGTAGACAGCCGGCAGCAGCAGGGAGCCTAGAATGAAAGGACATGGCTTTCCGGTCCCGTGATAGCCGAGCCGAGTTGTGTCTTAAAAGGATTTTTTCTTAATAGCTTTCTAGTTAAATAATCAAAACTATCCAGGATCATGCACAGCTCACAGAAATGCCCAGTGTTTTTCTTAGTACCCTAGAAAGAAATCACCATGAGTCTCATTTTCCTGGTCTTACACCTCTAGCGCTGTTTTCCTCTGTATAAATTTCTAAAAGTTGATGCTTTCACCTAACATGTAACAAGAAAGCAGAGGCAAGAGAATGGAGTGTATCATACATCTTGTCATTTACGTTTCTTTCCTGCTCATCTAATAAAAAAAAAAAAAAACTAAACTTTTGCCCAGAGTGGACCAGTCATATGTGTGTCTGTGTTTACATGAATCCAAAATCAGGTCAGAGGCCACTCAAGGGAGGGGAGATCTGAGACATGGTTGCATCATCTGGGCCACAGGCCAGCTCTGAAGTTCTTTTTTGGCAACTTGTTTATTTACTTGGCCTGCCTAGAATAGGAGTGGGGGGGGGGGGGTCAGCTGGATTAAAAGTTAACAGTTTAAAATGACAGATATGGTCTAATGTTGTACATTGACACTATCAGTGGCAAAGCGTTAGAATACACTGGCTCCAGAGCCTCACTGGAAAGCAGTCTAGTGTTACCAGTAAAACCAGTGGTGCACACATGCTCTAAGACCCATGTATTCTACTCCTGTTATATAACAACTTTGATAAACTGAAGTGTATACCAGCCACAAGAATGTCCCTGGTAGGATTGTTTATAGTAGCCAACACTGTTTGTCAACCATATGGATAAATTAATTTTGACATTTATTTCACTTTATGAAAATACATTTACATACAGTGATGGAGCTTGAAATCATGTTAACCAAAATGATGTTTTAGGTTCAGATGTGGTGGGCGTACCTCTCTTTTTTTTTTTTTCTGAGACAGGGTTTCTCTGTGTAGTTTTGGTGCCCCGAACTCACAGAGATCCACCTACCTCTGCCTCCCGAGTGCTGGGATTAAAGGTATGCTCCACCATCGCCCGGCTTGGTGGGCATACCTTTAATCTCAGCAGAGGTAGGCCGATCTCTGTGAGTTCAAAGCCAGCTTGGTCTTCATAGTGAGTTCCAGGACAGCCAGGGCTGTGTAGTAAGACTCATTTACAAAAAAAAAAAAAAGAGAGAGAGAGAGACGAAAACAGCTGCAGTAACATTTTAAGGAAAAGAAAGGGAATAATAAGCACAGAATTCAAGAGGGAGGCAGCCCCCGTGGAGAGGTGGAGAGTGCGGGTCGTCACAGGGAGCATGTGGAGTTGGGGCCTTTCACGGTGACGGTAATAACGGAACTGTGTCCAGAGCTGCCTTCGCTCCACTTCAGACCAATCTTCGGATTAGTTTTTTTTCTTTCTCTTTTATAAGTAGTGTCAGTTGTGTGCCCAAGCCCCAGTGGAGTATTTTCTGATGCTCACTCCCCCAGGAACAGAAGGAAGTCCCTGCTGGGCATCAGGCTGTGATGTTAGCCACTTCCTCTGAAACATTCGCTGTTTACATTCATTAGCATAACTGCCATCTCATATTCCCTCTTGACTGATAATTTTTTATTGTATTAGATTTATTCATTTTGTGTATAAGTGTTCTTCCTACATATATGTATGTGTACCACATGCATGCCTGGTCCCCATGTAGGTCAGAAGAGGAACTGGAGTTATGGATGGTTGTGAACCATCATGTGAGTGCTGGGAATTGAACCTGGGTCCTCTGAGAGCAAAACATGTTTTTAACCACTGAGTCATCGCTCTAGTCCTGACTGATAAGTAATTTGCAAGTATTTTTTAAAAATTATACTTTGGCCGGGCAGTGGTGGCGCACGCCTTCAATCCCAGCACTTGGGAGGCAAAGCCAGGCGGATCTCTGTGAGTTCAAGGCCAGCCTAAGCTACAGAGTGAGTTCCAGGAAAGGCGTAATACTTTGAGGGATTCTTGAGATCATGGAAACTTCTCGTTTGTTTGTTGGCTAATAGAGTCAGCTGCTGTTTTATGCTGTTAGATGGCTAAGACCAGCTACCCTCTGAGCTGTCTCCTCAGTCACATGATCACAGTCACATGATCCTCCTGTGGTGTGGAAGAGGACAGGTTTGAACAACCTCATGATAGGTGACAGTATAGAAATTAGAAAACAGCTGTATTGAGGCCTGGAAACAAAGACATCCAGATCTAAGAAAAGCAGCTTTCATAGGAAGCAAACTGGCGTTGGTTGGAAATGATATAGTTTAGTCCACACTTACCCAAAGTAGTCAGCTTGCCCCACAGGGCAACTCTCACTTTATTTGAGATGTGTGATATGTTGTCTCCTCCTAGGGGTGGCTGGAGGTCATGCGGTTTGAAAAGGGTAAAAGCTCCACTGTGCACCCAGCAAACGGATTAAGCTTGTCTTCATAAACAGACTTGAGCAGTTCCCTACAAGGGAAAGCACCCCTCTGCTGTGAAGGCCTGAGTCAGAGTGCCCCTCCCAAGCAGCATACTGTAGAGGGAATGGAGAGCAGGTGCAGAAGAAACAGGGTCATATCAGTGTAGGCATGTGACTCAGCAGAACCTGTATGGCCCCAAGCCTAGGGCAAGTTGTTTGAGGCCGAGTTTCCCTTCCACACAGAAGTTAGGTAACTCTTTGTCTGCTTATGAATCATGGGGACTGCCAAGCACCATACTGAAAGAGCTAATCCCTGGGCAGGTGATCCTGACCAACCATATAGGCAGCTGAAAAGTTTTGGCTGGAGCTTTGGGGATTGTGCTTCCTATAAGCATGTAGTTTGAAGTGAATCTCATCATCACCTCAGACTTCACTTCATGAAGTAACCAAAGGATGACTATGCAGTGGTCTTTGAGGTTCGTGAAGAATTCTCTTTGGCCCACGTGTTTTTTCAAGTGTTGTCTCATCAACTTCTAAGATCTTTTGGAAAAGGCCTGACCTTTATATTCATCCTCTTCATTCTGTAATGGATCACTCTCTCCAGATGTACTAGGATACCTTAATTTTCTAACTTAAGAATGATCACCTTAGCCAGGTATGGTGGCACACGCCAGCATTCAGGAGACAGAGGCAGATGGATCTCTGTGAGTCCAAGGCCAGCCTAGACTACACAGTGAGTTCCAGGACAGCCAGGGCCGCACAGAAAGGCCCTGTCTTAAACACCGGAAAAAAAAAAAAAGCAAAGAAGATTGATCACCTTGGGGCTGCAGAGATGCTCACCAATCCAAGTCTGGTGTCCAGCACCCATATTAGGTAGCTCACAGCCTCCTATGACAACACCTCCTAGAGATCGAGCTCTTCTGCTGGCCTCCATGGACACCCTCACAAATAAAAGTAAGTCTTAAAAAGAGCAATCATGATTACTATTCTCCCACATTTGCACCAGCCTTTCTTTCCCTCTCAAAAAAAAAAAAACATAGATCAAAACAAACAAACAGTAAGACAAGTAACCAAACAAAAAGCACCCCCAAAAATTGTGGCATCCATTTTGTGTTGGGCCTGCCCTGGAGTACAGTTGATATATCCAGTGACACCCTAGTGGAGAAAATTGATTTTCCATTTCCCAGCAAATATCAATTATAAAGAGCTTCTTGGTTAGGACTTTGCGTCCACTTCCCCTTCTCTGTGCTGAGGTTTAATCTGGTTTGAATTTGTGCAGGTCTGTGTGTACTGTCACAGTCTCTGTGAGTTCATATGCATATCAGCCCTGTTGTGACTAGAATACCCTTTCTTGAAGTCATCCACTTCCTCTAGCTCTTACAATCTTTCTGCCTCCTTTTCCACGTAGATCCCTGAGCCTTGAAGAGAGTGTGAGAGCCCACAGAGGCTATCTAGTGAGACTTTACACAGGTTCAGAGAATATGGGCTTGCTTTACCCAGCAGGGCTGCATAATGGGATGATTTAGCCAGGAGCATGGCTACCAGGTATTTGGAAGGGTCTACACTTGACTGTATGGTGTGCTTTGATCTTGTAAGGGGGAGGTCTTTTGCCTCTCTCCTTGGCATATTATAAAAAGCCCTGTTGAATAAACCTCGGGGCAACTGGGTATTGACCCAGGGCCCTCCCAAAACTATCCTATGTCTCTGTCTTTCTTATCACCTCTTACTATGTTTCTACCTAATAGTTCCTCATTCCTCTCTCCTCCCCACAAGAACCCTTCGATAGGTGGGAGCAGGTCAGAGCTGGACTCCAGCAGACTCCCACAAGAGAGTAGATTTGTTTATCTGATTTTCTGTGTGTGATGTTTTGCCTGCGTGTATGTCTGGGCACCACAAGTGTGCCTGGTGCCCATGTGCCTTTGGATGCCAGAAGAGGGCATCAGATCTCCTGGAACTGGAGTTACAGGTGGTTGGGAACTACCCTGTGGGTGCTAGGAACTGAACCCCAGTCCTCTGTTGGGCTACAGCCAAGCCCAACATGCTCATTTTTTAATTCAAAATTTAGACAAATAATGAAGCAGAGAGTAATAGCTTACCCTAGAATGATTTCTACCTAACTTAAAGGAATCACCTACCAAATGATGTTCCTCTAGATTTTTTCCCCATTCTTACTCTAACATGTAAAACTTACTTTTCCACTTAACCATATACTTCAGATATCAGTCCACTGAAATGACTAACAAAAAATGTTTCTATTTTTTAATATTTTATTTGGAGGGCTGGAGAGATGGCTCGGTGACTAAGAGCACTTACTGCTCTTCCAGAAGACCTGACTTTGGTTCCCAGCACCCATATTAGGTAGCTCACAACAACCTGTAACTCCATTTCTAGGGGATCCAATATCTCTGGCCCCTGTGGACACCTGCACTCACAGTCACATACCCCATACACACACACCCATAATTAAAAGTAACAAAAATAAATTATTTTATTATTATTACTATTTTGTGTAGATAGGTGTTTTACCTACATGTATGTCCATATACCATGTACATGCCTGGCGCTTGTGCATGCCAGAGGGGACATCAGATCCTCTTAACAGACAGTTGTGAGTCACCATGTAGGAACTGAAAATCAAACCCAGGTCCTCTGGAAGAGAATCCAGCACTTTGAACTACTGAGCTATCTCTCCAGCCCCATTTTTATTATTTTCAATTATGTATAATGTGTGTGAGAGTATATGATGTGTGCAGATGCCCAGAGAGGTCAGATGTATCTGATTCCCCTGGCGCTAGAGTTATAGACAGTTGTGAACCCCTGATATAGGTGCTGGGAACAGAACTTGGGTCCTCTGGCGGAGTGGAAAATCCTCTTAACCACTAAGCCATCTCTCTAGCCCCCAATGTCTGACAGTTTTAACAACCTATACCTTATAGCATATAGTTATATGGCCTGTAGTTTTCTTTTTTCTTTGTATTTATGTATGCATGTGTTTCTGTGTGTGCCAATATGTGTGCACATGTGCATACAGAGGCCACAAGTCAGTGCAGGATGTCTTCTTCAGTCACTTCTTCACCCTGCTGAGACATGGTCTCTCACTGAACATGGAGCTTGCCAATTGTATAGCAAGCACTTTACCAGTTGAACCATTTCTCCAGACCTGCCTTAAGTTTAAATAAATCCACTTTTCTTTTTGGTGTCTCATTTTTTTAATACAACAGACAATGCTATAGTAAATATCCATATGTATATATACACGCCCTTAAAGTATTTCTCCAAGAAAACATATAACAGGAGAAACTGATTATTTTTAAGGGTTAAATCTGGAGAGCTATTGCCACACTTAACTCTTAAAAGAAAGCCTGCAGGACCAGTGAGAGGGCCCATCAGGTAAAACGCTTGCTACTAAGCACCAAGTTCAATCCCCAGGTGCTGGAAGGAGGAACCAACTCTCCCAAGTTGTCCTCTGACCTTCACTTGTATGCCATGGTATGACACAAACAGTAAATGCAATTAAAAAGTAATTTAAAGTCTATAGTTCACACTCTCACCAACACCATGAAAGAACTTGTCAACAATGGCTGTTAACAACAATTTTGGCTCTTATCAATCTGATTACAAAAAAAAAAAAAAAATCAGAACTCAACACTCAGAGGCAGAAGCAGAGGGAGCTCTGTGATCCTCATAGTGAGTTCCAGGACAGCAAGGCTATGTAGTGAGACCCTGTTTCAAAACAACAGGGACAAAAAAATTAGTCTCAGCAATGTATTGTTGTTTGCTTTGTTTGATTTTGCTCTTGTTAAGTTGTGCACATTTTGATGTGTTTATTGTCTTGGTCCATTGAATAGTAGCAAGGCATTTTGCGGGTGATTGAGGTTTCTCTGGCTGTGATTTCCTGGAAGGATGTTGACTGTTTTCACAAACCAAAGTAACATGTTTCCTGTATGTGTCATCCACAGCAAACAACGGCATAACAAACTCTGGAGATCTCATTCAGATAGTGACCTCTCAGACCACCACGAACCCATCTGCAAACCTGGGCTCGAGCTTAACAAGAAGGAGATGACCACTTCAGCAGACCAGATTGCTGAGGTGAAGACTGTGGAGAACCTTGCAGCCATGCCGCCTGTCTTTGTGGAGCATGTGGCTCCACAAGATGCAAATCAGAAAGGGCTTTGTACCAAAGAAAGAGTCATCTGCTTGGAGTTTTCGTCACAGGAATATCATGCCGGACAGATTGAAGATGAATTAAACTTAAATGACATCAATGGATGCTCATCAGGGTGTTGTCTCAATGAATCAAAATTCCCTCTTGACAATTGCCATGCATCTAAAGCCTTACTGCAACCTGGACAGGCCTCCGAAGTGGCCAACGAGTTCCCAGACTTAGCAGTGGAAGATTTGGAGACGGATGCACTGAAGGCAGACATGAATGTCCACTTACTGCCAATGGAAGAGTTGACATCGCGACTGAAAGACCTCCCCATGTCACCTGATCCGGAGTCACCAAGCCCCCAACCCAGTTGCCAAGCTGCCATCTCCGATTTTAGTACAGATCGAATTGATTTTTTTAGTGCCCTTGAGAAATTTGTAGAGCTTTCTCAAGAAACCCGGTCTCGATCTTTTTCCCACTCAAGGACAGAAGAACTAGGTGGAGGACGGAGTGAGGGTTGTCGCCTGTCAATGTTAGAAGTAACGCCTTCCGAAATGGCAGCTGATGACCAGAGAAGCAGCTCTTTGAGTAATACTCCCCATGCATCTGAAGAATCTTCAGTGGATGAGGACCAGTCAAAGGTAAAACTGCTTTATGGTTTCTGTTTAATGAAATTCTCACCAAAGAAACTACTGAAAATTCTGCTGTGTTAACTTCTTTGGGGGGGGGGGGCTCACTCTTGCTAAACCAGCAGTGTTCCACTGAGCTTACTGCTGGCCCTAACTTTTTTTTATTATTATATGTATATGTGTTGGCATATTCATATGAGAGGAGGTGCCCAGGGAGGTCAGAGTGATCGGATTCCCCTAGAGCTTGAGTACAGGGGTTGTGAGCTACCCACCACAGGTGCTGGGGACTGAGCTGTCATCCCCATACATGCTCTTAACCACTGAGCCATTTCTTCAGAGTCATCCCTGGACTCTCTTGGATGTTAGTAAAGATTTCACTAGTAAACAGTGAAACAATCGAGCTGAAATCTTCCTTTAAAACGCAGGGTGCTTTTTTTAAGGATTTTATCTTTTCAGGCTTTGGTGTCATTTTAGATTTATTTTATGTGTATAAATATTTTGCCTGCATGTATATGTGTGTACCACATGTATGCCTGGTGCCCACAGAAGTCAGAAGAGGCCTTCAGCTCCCCCAGAACTAGAGTTGTGAGCCACTGTGTGGGTGCTGGGAATCAAACCCAGGTAGTCTCCAAAAGTAACCAGTGCCCTTAACTGCTGAGCCATCTCTCTGTGCCTGTTGGAGCATTTCTGAAAGGGGTAACAAAGGTGAGAATGAGTCAAAACAAATGTCCTGACTAAGCAAAGGGGGTCCTTTCTGTGGACCCCTGGGGCTCAGATCAAATCTCAGCAATGATGAAATGCCACAGTGCTGCCTGAGTGCATCTGTCTCTGAGAAGATGGATTTATTTGAGAAACATTTTATCTCAGAAAGTTTACAAGCTAAACATGTGCAGATAGCTGCTGGGGTAGCAGCAGATGCCCATGCCGAGTTCAGTGATGCTCTTAATAACATTTATGAATTTATCTCCAGTCCTGGGGTGCTCAAGAGTCAAGAGATGATTTGGGAGAGTGAATTTGGGAGCAGACAGTATCCTAAGATCCCTACGTGGCATATGATTTGTTTTGTTTTGTTTTTCAAGGCAGGGTTTCTCTGTGTAGCCTTGGCTTTCCTGGAACTCACTCTGTAGACCAGGCTGGCCTCAAACTTAGATATCTGCCTGCCTCTGCCTCTCAAGTGCTGGGATTAAAAGCATGTACCACCATGCCTGGCAATATATGATTTCTTATGAACCATATGAGAAGTAGGAGGAAATACCGTAGATGATCAAAAAAGTTGCTTTGTTTTGTTTTGTTTGTCTGTTTGTTTTGAGACAAAGTCTTAGATTTACTCTAACATACGAAACTTCTCTTAATAATCTTAATGGACCTGATTATATTTTTGTGATGTATTTATTTTACAGTACTGGGGATTGAACACAAGGCCCTGTGTATACCAGGAGAGAGTTTTACCAGCTGAGCTTGGTACTAACAGCCCTGGATAGATACCTGAGATCTCATGATTTCTACCTTATTTCATATGTTATTTCTTTTCCTCAACCACCCAAAACAACTCTTGCCTCCACTTCTGTCTTCTGCCTTTGTTGTGTTTCTATGGGAAGTCAGAAGTTTAGGCTGTCTTTATGGACCAGTCAGTGCAGTAGCAGACAGAAATAGCCTTCCCACTGAGCCCTTGGTCATATGAGTACTCCTTCCATGGCCGTGCACATACCAGGCTCACCAGTTCTGCCAAGATCACCTCTGCTTGATGTCCTGGCAGATTTCTCCCAAAGGCAAGACTGACCTTGTTAGTTTATACCAACTAAGACTCTTTGAAGGAGAAAGACCAGCACAATTCCTGAGGAAATATTGTTTTGAAGTCTTATATAAAATGTTAACAAACCATGCTAATAATGATAATGCTCTGACTTGAAGGAGGGCCATTTCTAGTTTTTGAAGTTAATACTTTTTTTGCAGTGGAACTTGTTTTTTTTTTTTTTTTCTGGGTTTGGGGGTGTCTGTTCTCAATCCATGGGAATTGTTACCAGTAAAGGGGTAAAATATCAGAGATCAGGGTCCTAAGGTTGCTGAGGGCCATGGCTGAGTCCAAGCCATGGCTGACAAGCCAATGATACCTTTCCCAGAAAGAGCCACGTGAAATTTAGGGATTGTTGCCAGGTACATGCTTTTAATCTCAGTACTAGAGAGGCAGAGTCAGGCAGATCTCTTTGAGTCCAAGACCTGGTCTATGTAGTGAGTTCTGTCTCAAAAAAGAAAGGGCTGGAGAAATGGCTTCTCAGTTTAGAGCACTTGTTCTTGCAGACCTGGGTTTGATTCCTAGCACCTATGTGGTTGCTCATAACTGTTCATAATTCTGTTTCCAGGGGACCTGATGTCCTCTTCTGACCTTTACAAGCACTAGATATGCATATATGGTACACATGCATGCAGGCAAAACATTCATACACTACACATAAGACTTAAAAATCTTAAAAGAGGCCGGTAGTGGTATACTAGTGCCTTTAATCCCAGCACTAGGGAAGTAAAGCAGGCAGACCTCTGAGTTTGAGGCCAGCCTGGTCTACAGAGTGAGTTCCAGGACAGCCAGGGCTACACAGAGAAAACGTGTCGCAGAAAGAAAAAAAAAGAAAAAAAAACTTAAAAGAAAAAGAAATTTAGTGATTGTGAGGTCAGATACAAAGCAAATTCTCCCAGCTAGAAGGAACGATGATGTGGTAAAAGCTAATGAGAGAAAGGAGCAGTAACTCTTCAAATCAGACATCAGATGACAGCCACAGCCATCTTGATGGCCCTATCTTATACTAGGCATATTGAAAGAACTGTGGTCACCACTGAATAAGTTCCTATCACATTAGAAGTTAATAAGCCAGCTAGGAAAGGTTCCATTCACCTCTTCATGGTCTAAGTCCTGGAGGCTCTCGGTACTATGAAAATATGGATTATAAATCCCCATAGCTATTTGCAAGTTTTCAAAGTCCTTGATTAAAATGTTGCTTGAGTAAACAGAACAAAATCTAGTAAGCAGTGATATACCTTATAATGAATTTTCTCCTGGCATTAATGATGACTCTTGTTTTGTTTCCATGGTCTGACAACACAGTGAGCCTATGCACCTGGTACCCATAATTTATGTTCTCATAGATAGACAGGCTCTCTTGGATTAGGGGTTACTAAGTGAAATACTAGCCACAATTTGCCTTAATCATCTCACTATTTTCTCTTCTTAGGCAGTCTCAGAACTTGTCAGCCCAGACATCATCATGCAATCTCACTCAGAAAATGCAATTTCAGTCAAAGAAATTGTCACTGAAATTGAGTCCATTAGTCAAGGAGTTGGGCAGGGTCAGTTAAAAGGAGACATACTCTCTAACCCATGCCATACACCAAAGAAGAACACCATCCAAGAGCTGCCTCTGGAGAGGGCACAGGCCCCTGAGAACAAAGCTGGACATTTGGAGCAAGACGAGAGTTTGTATGCAGACCAGCCTGAACTAGCCGAAGAATCAGGGAAGTGCAACTCAGAAGGCTGTCCAGCCACACACCCATCCACAGTAGACTTGGAAGAAGAGGAACCAGGTGAGGGAGAACAGGACTGGGGCCCAGGGATGCAGCCTGGTGCCAAGTGGTGCCCTGGGTCTGTGAAGCGAGCCACCCTGGAGTTTGAAGAGCGCTTGCGACAGGAGCAGGAGCACCATGGCACTGTCTCTGCAGGTACCACATTATCCAATCGCAAAAACTCTAAGAACGACTCTTCTGTAGCAGACCTAATGCCAAAATGGAGAAGTGATGAAACCACCCCAGAACATTCATTTCCCCTGAGAGAAGCAGAGATGAGCAAGGGGAAAGGGAAACTGAGTGGGTCGGAAGCTGGACCACTATCCCATGCTGAGCATAATGCCACTGCTCCGGCCTCTGAGCTGCTGGAAAGTCATCCCTTGCAAGCACCTCAGGACTGCCGAGGGTCAGACACTGGAACTAAGAAGCAGGAAGGAGACATGAAGAAGCAGAGGACTGTAATTCCAAACCAGGGATTCGAGACACAGGCCATCCTTCTTCCCCTTCCCAAGAGAATAGAAATCATCGAGTACACACAAACAGTTACATCACTTGATCCCACTGAGCCAGGTGAAACAGCACCCAGCAAAGAGGGTGAAAAACAGGGGCTGAGCAAGGTGACGATGGAGAGGTCTGTCGCTATGTTTTGTGCGCTGGATGAAAATCTCAACAGGACTCTGGACCTCAGCCAGGTTCCCCTGCATCCCCAAGTGCTACCTCTGCCTCACTCTTCCTCCGAGTATGACAGGCTCACTGACCCAACCCCCATCCTAAGTAGCCCTGAAGACAAGGGAAACAGCCCTTCAGTATCCTTGGAGAAAGCAGCACCTTTGGTCCGTTGCAGTACCCACATAGCATCCGCCAACTTGGATTACCTGCATCCCCAGTCTGTGGTTCACCTGGAAGGCTGCACAGAGCAGAGCAGCACCACAGACAGCGGGCCGTCCACAGAGCAGGTTAGCTGGGAAGACGGCCAGCAGGGCTTCCTTGCAGGTAGCAGTGGAATGGCACACAAGTTCTCCCGGTTAAGTAAGGAAGACCTAAGTTTAATTAACAAACTTGGGGACAATGTTGGGGTGTCACAGAAAAAACTGGACCCATCGTCGTCACCTGAAGCCTGTCGAATCCCACACAGCTCTAGTAGTGAAAATATAAGAAATCTCAGCCACAGCCCTGGTGTAGTGAAGGAGCGCACTAAAGAAATTGAGTCTCGAGTGATCTTCCAGGCAGGGGTCACCAAAACATCACAAATGAGGCGCTCGGCTTCTCTTGCCAAGTTGGGTTACCTGGACCTTTGTAAAGACTACTTAGCGGAGCGAGAGCTTGTCTCCTCGGAATCCCCTCATCTCAAATTGCTTCAGCCCTTCATCAGAACAGACTCAGGCATGCATGCCTTGATGGCCCAGGAGCTCTCAGAAAGCCCAGGTGCCCACCAGAACCCACAGCCCACCAAGTATTTTGTAGAGCAACTCAAAACAACAGAGTGTATTGTGCAGAGCAAACCAGTGGAGAGGCCCCTTGTGCAGTATGCCAAAGAATTTGGGTACAGCCAGCAGTGTTTGCTCCCTAGGGCAAGACCAGAATTGACTAGTTCTGAAGTAGGCCTTCCTTTGCTACAGACACAGGGCCTGCAGTGTACAGGCCCCGCTCCAGGGCTGGCCGTGGCACCCCGCCAGCAACATGGCAGAACTCATCCCCTTAGGAGACTGAAAAGAGCAAATGATAAAAAACGGACAACCAACCCCTTCTATAACACCATGTGATCCTGAGCCCGCACACACGGTTTTCTAAGAGAAATGTTTGTGAAGGGCGGTGTGATATGTGAGGAACGTGCACTTTATCATTAATTTTATAATATTTTGTCATTTTACTGTTCCTGGCTCATGCAGGGTTTGAGTTTTTCCGTGTGTGCTGTGTGCGTGTGCGTGTGCGTGCGCGCGTGCGCGTGCGTGTGTGTGTGTGTGTGTGTGTGTGTGTGTGTGTGTGTGTGTGTGTGTGTGTTGATTTGGATGGCAAGATCATTTTTTATTTTTAAAAAATTCAAACCTCAAAAAATTTTTTTTTCAAAGAGCACCTTTTTCAAAGGCAAATTGCTGTTTTTCAATCACTGCCACCTGTCACTTTCTCATTTGCCCTCTGAGAAAAAGACTGCTTGACTGAGGGAAGAACAGAGTGCAGGTGGCACTGAGGCTGGGGGATTGGAGAGGCCTCACCAGGCCCAAAGCGGCCTGCCCACTGAGGGCAGGGGGAGGTCGCTGCTCCGGCCTGCCTCTCCAGCCCTTCTCTGGAGTTCATGAAGTCGCGGGTTCTGCTCTGCCTTAAGAGGCAGTTGAGACTCCGTTTCTTCTGGTATCCCAGCACATATCAATCATTATGAAAAAGGGATTGGTAATTGGCCTGGCGATAGAATTCTATGAAGCAAATAATTTTCCCCAAGAAAACAATCTGAAAATCTGAGAGGACCGTAAGCCAAACCCAAGGTCATCAGTAGACACGCATTGAGGGAGGATTGAAGCAGAGGTGGAAACGCAGCCCCCGAGTGACCTGTGGGTGAGTGGGGTCCACACAGGTGGGCCTGGCCCCTCTGCTAGGTGACAGGCTCTGCCACAGGCTTGAAAAACAGCAGCATCAGTGTGTTCTTGTAAAATGAATTCATATGTGGGGTTTTAACCCTTCCGCTACTTGAATATTCTGTGGGCCTTCTGAGTTGAACGGCCGTAGTTTTCCAATTCATTTGCTTCTCTCTTGCTGTTTTCCCTCTCCTGCCCCTTCCTTAATTTCACAAATTCTATTTTAATTGTTACAGTGAATACATATAACCTATTGAACACAGTTTTCTATGTTAGCCCTGTTAACACTTGACCTAAGTTTTTTTTTTTCCTCATTTTCCTGGAAAGTTTGTCTTTTCTCTACAGTTCATACACAGTATTTATGTACATAATGTCACTTTTTAATGTTTTGTTGTTGATATTGTGGGGTCTTTTTTGATTTATTCTTTTTAAGGAGTAGAGTTGCAACTGGAAAACAGACACCAGAAATAAACTGATAGTTGTTGATAGGAATCTACACAGTATATTGATGGTGACTTTAATTGTTTTAAATGGAAACTTCTAATTGCCAGCTCCTGCCAAATTATGCACTTCCTCTTCAGAAGCCTTCGTAGGCTCCCGTTAGACCCCCTGAATGCTAACGTCTCAGAACATTGTTTGCCAGAATTGAAGCACAGCCAGGCAATGTGTGTGCATTGCTCAAAGGAGCCTCCTGTGGGGCTGAGGCTTGGGGCAGCTCAGCCAGGGCACAGATTCCATTTAGGGTCCCATTGCTGTGTTGTGTTGTGATGATCTTTAACACTGGAGGACCTGCTGTAAATAAGCCTCTGAGAGTCTTCGAGAAAACGTCTGACCTGAAACAAATCACCCAGTAACCCACCATAGCGCATCAAAACTGAAAAGGTCTACACATTTGTTTCCTGCTGGCTTTTGTTGATGTCCACGTTGCTGAGGATTGTGTAGGTAAGAGCCAGGGACTCAGGTTTTTAATTTATCACAGATTATCATCAGAGACAGAATTTGGAGGGAGCAGGTAGTAGGATACAGAACAGGGAAACCGTCCATTTTCAAGTTCTCCAGAGCTGTGGATCCAATTGACATACTAAAGCCATGGTTGGGTATGATGTCACTGCCAGGAGGCAGAGGCCAGCTGCTGAAAACGTATGGTGTAGGAGTTATATGTACCTGTGCTGTCTTTCGGTAGTTTCTTTGAATGTCACAGCTTTGTGAGTCCTGTGTTGTCTCATTAGGTGGTGTGTACCAGTGTGGGGGGGGTTGGGAGGCAAGATGATGAATTCCAGGGCTTTCTGCTAAAGAGCCCTGTCTACCAATATGATGGTAGGACAGGAAAATATGGTAGAGTAAGGAATATCTGCATGGAGGTTGAGAGAGTGGCATCACCAAAAAGTAGTAATAAAAGCTGGGTGTAGTGGCTCACATCTGTAATCTCAGCACTTGCTGAGGCAGGAGGATCACTATGAGTTGAAGGGCAGCTTAAGCTACAGAGTGAGACACTGTCAAAAAAGGGACATCAATATGCCACACATTATCAACAATGGGCACTATCCTCTCATTTGCCAATACAGAATGCATTTCTCATAGCAGAGACTGAGAGAAAACCCTCTAATGCTTTTTTTTTTTTTGTGGGGGAATGGGGGTACCTATTTCTGTTTTAAATAATGGGAGAAACCATCTTGTGCTGTCTTCCTTCTTAATTACATTTCTTATCATTTAACTCACTTGCCTAGGTATCTCACACAGGGTCTATAATTCAGCTATGCCAAAGGGTCTTGCCAGCCCTCCCAAACCCCCCACATTTGGGTGTTCTTAAGTCATGTTCATGGCTAAGGCAGGTACATAATAAGCTTCAACTTTTGATAATTTCAGATAGCCTCTTTGCCTTTTCTGTTCGTGGAAAGTCCAGACCTAACTGGTGAACAGCTAAGCAGGAAAAACCTTGACCTTGACCAGCACTTCACCTCCTGCTCAATGCCTTCCTATCTTTACTGTTTTGAAGAGCACTGTAGTTCTGTCAGTGGTCCTGGAAGAGTGTGTGAGTGAGCACACATGTGAGCACTTCCACAGGCTGGGCTGATAGTTCAGTGCCTGGGATAATGGCCCAGGAGCAGACAGGACTAGAGCTGTAGTCTGGGTGGACCAGGAAGTAGGAGAGGAGCCCAACCGACTATTGACTTTTAGAAACAGCAGCAACAGAGCAGGGAGCATTCGCACGCATTTTGGTTGCCTCTTGCTCTTTTTAACACATTTGCTCCTGCATCCCCACCTCTTCAGGATCTTCAATGTTTTCCTGCTCTGCACCTTTGTCTCCACACTGTTCCCTCCTTTCTCATTTTGGGAAGTACCCAGAGCTCCAGGGGCAGCCTGGGAATACATCCCAGGCTCTGAGGCCTCCTGCTCCCGAGCCCAGATGCCTCATCTGAGAAGCCTCTGGCTCCGCAGCTCACAAGAGTCTTCACCTGAGAGTTTCATTTAGTAAAAATGTTCTGTGGGAGTTGGGTTTTTTCTAAGAAAGCATTATGCAAAAAGTTTTAAGGGCATTTTAAAGAAAAGCCATTTTTGGGGCTTTTTCAAACTATTTGTGGATACTTTGTTTACTTTGTGAGTATTAAAATATGCATCATCTTGGTGGCTACTCAGGCACCGAAGCCATGTCTGTCCTGTGAGTCCTCCCCCAGAGAAATGCCATATTATTGTTAGCCCCTGTGGATAAATGGGTCAGGTGTGGCGGATCTCCATCTGTGTCCTGCACTCATCCAGCAGTCTTTTTTCTCAGTGCTGGTGTGTCTTCATAGTGATGATGGTGATGGTGAATGGCTAGTATGGTGGTTTCATTTTCAATTTTCGATGGTAGACAAGGTGACATTTTCATTGTCTCAGCACCAGTCCAACTTAAAGCATCATGGACATTGTTATCCCTTCCAGACTAAAAGATCAAGCATGTATTGGACATAAGTGTATGTGTTGCCTCGACTCATCTGGCACCCATATTAGGAAGAGGCGGGCCACCAAAGCAGGAAACTGCACACTCCTTTCCCCCAGGCTTTGGGACTTCTTGATGCCATGGAGAGCTATTGCAAGGTGCTTCTGTGTCACTCCAGCCTGAAGCGGAGGTGACTAGGCCTAGCTTCTGCTATGAAGAGAACCAGCCTCATCTCAATGTCCCAGAGATCTAGGATGGGGTTTCTAAACTGGAATCATCCCTTATCAGCTTGAAGAGCCCCCTCCCCCAAAAGGTATATGACTGGGGCTGCCATATGTCTTCACAGTGTCCTGCCTACAGAGAGCTGATACCCCAAATGGAAAACTGAGGAACTAACCTGATGTTTCCTAGTCAGTAAGCCCACTGGGAATTGTTTGGTTTTATGGATTTTTATTGTGATTTGTTTGGCATAGCTAAAGGTGCCTTCCCCTCCCCCTTTTTTTAAACTTTGTTTTGTAAGACTTGTTCAAAACACAGACAAGTCCAAAAGACTCGCACTGACTGTTACCTTTGCCCAGGCTACCCCAAACTTCTATGCTCTCGTTTTATTAAATAAAAGCAGGTGCTCCCTGGAATCTCTGGGACCTTTTTGAGGCATTTAAAGCAGAATATAAAGAGTGGTCTCATCTCCTTCCTTAATCTTCCTGGTGGTTGGGATGTCCCACTTGTATCATAGTTGTTTTTATTATTACTGATGTGCTCCGCTGTTTTTAAATGTGAACTTGTGCGCAGATGTGCAGACTCAATGTTCTTGTTACAGATTGAATAAATTTTTATTTTGAAGACAAAATGTGTGCTTCAAATGCAACAAAGGAAGAGGGTACTGGGAAGGTGGCAGGGGTTAGAAGAGAACACTGACAACAAACAGAATAGCGTTCACACATTCCAGTCAAGCACACACTCAAGAACTATAGAGTGGAGAATAAATGCACACATGTGCACGCGTGCGCGCACGCACACACACACACACACTTGTTTGTGTGCATGTATATAACCTGCGTTACACAAAAGACTGACTAGGAAGTGGGATTACCAAAAATTGCCACAATGAGGCTCCAATCAAGTGACCAGGCTGGGGACTTGTCAGGTCAAAGAGGTGCTCACCAAAGCTGCCACCTGAACGTTAGAATGAATAAGCAAAATTCTTCCACCATCTGTGGTGAAGAGTGACTGGTGTGGGACATCTGCGGTGACCTGCCCTAGCAGGGACTGGATTTGTTGGGTGAGTGACCTCACTGGACATTAATACAAGTTTTCAGCACAGTGAAATCTACACTGGGCTGCAGAGATGGGTGAAGGGCTAAGAATGCACATTGTTCTTGCAGAGGACCTGAGTTTAATTTTCAGCACCCACATAAAGTGGCTCATAACTCCCTCTAACTCTCCTCCACAGACACCCATGCTTATTGCCCCCCCCACATACACATAATTAAAAATGTTTTTTTAATATACATCAAGGATGCAAGAGAAAGACAGAGCCAATGGGTATATCTGGCTAGGTCCTGCCTTTTCACAAACCCATGATGAGATGTTTAATGGTATTATTCATCACGTCCAAAAGAACACCACTATCTAGGGAAAGCTCAGGTATTACTTGCCCAATTGCCAACCAAACTTGCTGACGTTTCCAAAGAAAATTGCAGCCCACTTCTCTCTGAATCAGACAAGTCAGGTGAGTGGCACACCATTGTTCTCTAGTGGGCGTGCATGGTAGTGAAGCTAGAGTCACTTCACAAAATATTTCGGGAGTGCTCAGGCTTCTGACCCATCTTTTTTTTTTTTTTTTTTTTTTTTTGTAGTCAAAGCAAATGGACCAAATCATGTCTCATTTGTCAGGCCTCTCAGAAAATGAGATCATGAAATGAAATCCCACGGATAGTTCCGTGGAGTCACCAAGCCCGAGTGCTTCTTCCTCTGCCTGCTGCTTTGTTTCTAGCTTTACATTGTTGGACGTTTTTGCTCTTTTTGAAGGCCCACCACCCAGCTCCCAAATAAATCACACAGAGGCTCATTCTTATAAATGCCTGGCCTTAGCGTGGGCTTTTACCTTTTTCTATTTCTGTGTGTCTTTCTTTCTTACTCCGTTACTGGCTGGGTGGCTGGGTGGCTGGGTGGCTGGGTGGCTGGGTGGCTGGCCCCTGAAGTCCTCCTCCTTCCTCTCTCATTCCTTGATCTTCTCCCAGATTTCTCCCTCTCTCTATCCTCTCTGCCCGCCAGCCTCACCTATCCTTGCCCCTGCCTTGCTATTGGCTGTTCAGCTCTTTATTAGACCATCAAGTGTTTTAGACAGGCATAGTAACAGCTTCACAGAGTTAAACAAATACAACATAAACAAAAGTAATGCACCTTAAAATAACATTCTCTAGCAGCTTTATATGTGTGGATGTTTTGCCCGCATGTATGTTGACACCATATGGGTGTCTGATACCTGTGGAAGCCAGAAGAGGGTGTTGGATCCCCAAGAGCTGGAGTTATACATGGTTGTGAGCTGTTGTGTGGGTTCTGGGAACCGAACGTGGATTACCAGAACGTTAATAAGTGTAGATTGCCCAGAAAAACGTGAGTTGTTATTATCATAAAGGAGCAACTAGTCACTTGAGTCTTGTCTGCCTAACCATGTACCTGGAATCTTAAGGTAAAAGACTCCTTCCATCCTCATGGTTACACACACACACACACACACACACACACACACACACACACAGAAGCCCTTAATTATTTCTGTAGCGCCAACAATTTCTGATTCTGTTCCTCTACAAGCCACTGAATACCTAGACCCCTCCTGAAAAACAGACACCTGTGGGCACCCTTATGCATCTATCTCTCTCTCTCCCCTCCTTCCTCCCCCCCACACACATACACACACACACACACACACACACACACACACACACACACACACACACACAGTGGTCTCTACCATACAGAAGACTGATTGTATGTGCGGCCTGAAACTGACCCCCATACTGCCCTCCAGGACGTAAGATGGGAGGGAAGAAATGAAATCATGAGCAGGCATTGAGTAAACAGCAACTCCAGGAACTGGCTGCTCTTCCCTAGTTGTATTTTATCTCCTTGACCTTGAACAGTAAGTACTTCAGACCTGTAGGTCTTGGGAGTGAGGGAATCCTGCCCTAGAATAGAGGGACCGTCTCAAACAAAGGCCCTCATCTTCAGAGTTGGTTCCTCCGACCTCTAAAATGTGGCCAAGTATCTATGCCAGCCTTTTCCACTTGAACCTGGTGCTGGGAGTGAGTTCACTTTTCTCTGCCTGGTGTCTGAGCCTCCTGCTTCATGGAACCTTCTAATAGGGCGAAACGCCTATACCAGTGCCAGTGTTTTAAATTCTCAAACGATTGCTACCGCTGTTAATAAAAGCCTTAGCCTCGAAGTTGCCCTGGGCCAGCCTTGACCTTCATCAAGCGACTGAGACGATTCCCCCAGAGCATCTTCAGGGGCCTCTAACCAGCGGGTCCTGGCTGTGCTGCCCCACAACCCCGCCCGCTGGGAACGACTAAATTAGCAGCGCGATTGCGGCAAGAATGCGGCGCTCAGGCACCTGATCATTCGCGGTGGCTCCCAGTCTCGGTGTCCCGCTTTGGGCCAAGCGCCTGGGCCTCCCGAACCTACATGCGAGGGGCGGAGGGACACACGGGGCACGCACACTCGCTTTTCCCATTTTACCAGGGCAGGCGGAGTTGAGACGCAGGACTTTCCCGCGCTGGACAGGGCGTGGCCGCACTGGCCTGGCCCTGCCCCCCCCCCGTTCGGCCCCGCCCCCTCAGGTTGATGGCAGCAGCAGCTGGGACTGCAGCGGAGCCGGCAGCTGAGAGCCGCAGGCAGCGGCCGGAACGCGCGACCCAGTGCCTGGCCCCGGACGCCTCCCTCGGCCCCCCGCGTACCCCGACCCACTCCGCAGAGGAGTCGCTGCGAGAGCACCCCCGCCCGGCTTAGGACCAGGTACCCCCCCTCCCCGCCTCCGCCACCGCAGCCAACGGAGCGGGCGGGGTCTCTGGAGGGGGCAGAGGTCTGCGCCCCCCTCCCTCCCCGCCGCTAAATTCGGTCCGGCAGGGCGGACTTGGTGTCTATATTTGGCCGGACAGAGGCTAGCGAGGAGACACCTAGTCTCACAAGAACGCACTGCAGGGGCAAGAGGCGAGAGGAGGGTGCGGGTAGGCCGGGCTTCAGGCCTGGGGCTGCAGGAGCGGTTTGAAGGGCACAGGGATGCCCGGGCTGGGGAGGGGCAGGAAGCAGTGGGCCTTTGGGAGAGGCTGGTGTGTCCCCTTGGGGAAAGTAGCATAGCTGAGGTCCTGGTTCCAGGAAAAGGACCTCACCTCCTCACCGGCGCACATCTGGTCCTTGCCGATGGGGTCGAGGGCCCCCACTCTCAGGAGAACCTACTAGAAGATCCAGCACAGGCACAGGCAACACACCCAAAGAAGCTGGACTAAAGTGCGGTATTCATGTCAGATGACCATGGTCGGGCTTCCCAGAGAAGCCTGTGCTTGGTGGAATGGACAAAAGGGAGATCTACCTTCTACTGCTCTCTCCCACATATCCCCCCACCCCGGGAGGAAACCGATGAAAACGGGAGTTGAGACAGACTGACAGGAGGCATGTAGAAAAAGACACATGTGCCTGAACTCTGCCAGTGATGAGAATTTGGGGATCTTGAAGGCTGGAATCCTAGCCCCACAACTAACCTTGAACTAAGGTCCAGTGACTAAGAGAGAGTGTGTTGAGTAGGGTGTCTCCAGGAGGCACAAACACTTGCAAAGAGGTGCTCATCCATGACCTGCAGCAGGAGGGGACCCACTGATATTGCTCCTCAAAACATCCCCGTCTCCCAGGAAGTTTCAACCCTATGTCCGTCTCCATTACCCCCCTAGCCTGTGTGTCTAAGGAGTGGTCACACTCCCGGTCCTAGCCCCTCAAATTAAACAACATTTGACAGGTGATGAAGATCTGCCTCCTCCTTTGGTCACTTGGAAGGAAGCTCCCTGCTCCTTACCAGATAATTCTATTCACTAATTCCTCCCTCCCACAGTTCGCAGGATTAAGGACCAACGTGCCTCTAGGCTCTGATATCCCCTATCTTTGCTCCAGCCATGAGCCGGCGAGTGGTTCGGCAAAGCAAGTTCCGCCATGTGTTTGGTCAGGCAGCAAAGGCCGACCAGGCCTATGAGGACATCCGGGTATCCAAGGTCACATGGGACAGTGCCTTCTGTGCCGTCAACCCCAAATTTCTGGCCATTATTGTAGAGGCTGGAGGTGGAGGTGCCTTCATTGTCCTGCCTCTGGCCAAGGTGAGGGATGAGGGGAAGGAAGCAATTGGGAGGTGGCTGGCTGGGGCCTCTGGGATATCTCACTGAAATCCAGTCCTCGGTCAGAAGGGCAGTCTATGTGAACTGGCTGCTCTCCCCCTCACCGTTCCCTATGCTCACTCTCCAGTCCGTGCAGACCCTGTTCCGAGCAGGGACCAAATGGGAGTTAGTGATGTAGAAGGCTGGGGTGCAGCAGAGCCAAGCAGTCAGATTCTGACCTTATTTTCCCTAGTGTCAGAGAGAGAGGATGTGTTAGATGGGGTAGAATGAAACTAAAAGGAAAGGAAACCAAAATACATACAGCCAGAGCTCCTCTGCACACCAAGCAGGGACAGGGGCCAGACAATGACTGCCACCTTTGCAGACACTTGGCCATCTCTACCCCAGGATAAACACCCAAAGCATAACCTTGACCTAGATACTGACCCCTATACTTACTAGAGGAGGCCCCACAAGTGGCAGGGTCAGGAAGAGGCCTGACAATGGCCTATGACTCACCCCGGACAATGCAGACAGCATCCAGAAACACCAACCCAAGGGCTCAGATTTCAGCTAGAGCCACCTCCTCCCCGGTATGACTGTCATTTCAATGCCATTTAGCCACCCTCTCTTCCAGACTGCATGGTCTGGGCCAGTGCCAACCCCCTGCAGAGTCTTCATAGCTCCCCAAATCAACTCATGGAGACAAAAAGAAAAGTGGGACCCCAGCCTGGTTAAGGGATATTAGGCACCAGGATTGCCTGCTTGTGGTTCCAAGTGAAGCCAAGGGACAGGTCTGCTCCAGGGGCTAGGACACCGCACTCAGGGGCACTCACTAACTAGGAGCTTCCCACAGATATCCCAACTTGGGGGAACGGGCTTACATACAGCCTCCTCACAGGGTGTATGGGTACATGTGTGTGAGTGAGCCCAGCACTGAGAAGACCAAGGCAAGACCAACGTAGACTAATAAACATAATGAGACCTTATATTTAGGAAGAAAAATCCTTCTCTAAGTGTCTTTTGAAGAACACTAGATTTAATTCAAGTCTGGGTTCTAGTGTCTTGCTGTGGGTCCTTTGTTAAGTCACTGTGCCTCTCTGAATCAGACAGATTCTCTCATACAAATGATTTCACTCTGTGCATCTTCAGCAAAGTTCAAAGAGTGAACTGGATAGGTTTAGAGGCTGAGAGAGGTCTGCAAAAAGAAAATTAATGATACAGAATCGATAGGTAAACAAATCCAGTGCTCACTCCAAAACCACATACAGGAGGGCCTGGGGATGGTCATTTGCTTAGCAAGTGCCAGGCCCCAGTGCATGTACATGCACCAACACACACACACACACACACACACACACACACACACACACACACACACACACACACACGGTCCCACATCTCCCTCTCTGACCCCTCCAGACAGGACGAGTGGATAAGAACTACCCACTGGTCACTGGGCACACTGGCCCTGTACTGGACATTGACTGGTGCCCACACAATGACAACGTCATCGCCAGTGCCTCAGACGACACCACTGTCATGGTAGGAGCCAGGTGGATGCTGCCGGGCTGGGTTTAGGGAAGCAGGGAGGTGCCTCACCTGTGCTGGGGAAGGTGATAGATGGGGCAGGCACCAGGAGCCCCTGCCCTGCCGGTTCCCAGATTATTTTTAGTTAAATACATACCCACTCCCTCCCAGAATGCACTGCCTAGAACTAATTATAACTGTGGACAACTTGGGGCCCTAAGAGCAGGGGTACAACACTCTGAAATTTTCCTGACAGAGTGAACGGGGAGGTCTCTGGAGAGCTGGCAATGCTCCGTGGTCCTGAACTGCTGCTTCTCTGTCCTGACAGAACCACACCTCCTCCTGGACTTGACACGTAGCACTCGACAGGGCCAACAGCACTGAGGGGACAGAGCATCCCTGCATCCCACCTACTTGTTGCCTTTTCTTCCTATCTAGGTGTGGCAGATTCCAGACTACACCCCCGTGCGCAATATCACTGAACCTGTCATCACCCTTGAGGGCCACTCCAAGCGCGTGGGCATCCTCTCTTGGCACCCTACTGCCAGGAATGTCCTGCTCAGTGCAGGTCTGGGGGATGTTTAAGAAGGATCCCTACTGTAGATGGTGGGAGGAAGGCGGGCCCCAGTGACCATGCCTGGACACTCTGGACAGGTGGTGATAATGTGATCATCATCTGGAATGTGGGCACTGGAGAGGTACTGCTGAGCCTGGACGACATACACCCTGACGTCATCCACAGCGTGTGCTGGAACAGCAACGGTAGTCTGCTAGCCACTACCTGCAAGGACAAGACCCTGCGAATCATCGACCCCCGGAAGAGTCAAGTGGTGGCGGTGAGTGCCTGGCCTGGCAACTCCCTAGCACCCCTTGCTCAGCACCAGCTGTTTGCACCTGATACCCACTGTCATCAGAACCTCTGGTCCCAGCTTTTACCTGTCCCATCTCTACTCCAGTCATGACCCCCACCCCCGCACCCTTGGTAGGCTTTACCGCCTCAATCCCTGCCCTGAGTTAGCGCGCCCAGGCTGCAACCCCCTGCCTGCTCCTGTTCCCTCCCCTCCCATGCATCTCAGAGCTCCGAGGAGGGCTCCTTGCTTTTAGATTGAGGGGAGAAGCTGGAAACTCCATCCTCCAACCAGAACCTGCATGAAACCTGAAGTCCGGGACCCTCTCCTCTCAGATATCCAACGTCATCTTCCAGGGTCTGGGGCCTGACCACGGACTGACCCCCTTCGCACCCATTGACCCACTGGGTGGGGATGAAACAATCTTCAAGCGTTGCTTGTCCCAGCTGGGTGCCCTGGGAAGGCAATAGCCCTGTCCCCCTGTCCTGGCCAGCCTCCATCTAACCGGGGGTGTGGGGGTGGGAGGGACATGCAAGTTTGCCTGGAGCGAAGGCTTGGCGCGGCGGGGAGCCAGAGGGAGGGAGATCTGGTACTCTAACCCACTAACCCTGCGAGCAGGAGCGAGCCCGGCCTCACGAGGGCGCCCGCCCGCTGCGGGCCGTCTTCACCGCAGACGGGAAGCTGCTCAGCACCGGCTTCAGCAGGATGAGTGAGCGGCAACTCGCACTCTGGGACCCGGTAGGCCAGGCCGAGCCGGCGCAATGGCTCGCTTTGCAGGTTCAGCCAGGAGCCCGGCCCAAGACGCCCAAGCGGAGCACAGAGCTCCCTTGTGGGTAAAGCCCCACTGCAACCCCCGGGAGCCAAGAGACATCGCCTGCCCCAGGGATCAGCCTTTGAGGGTGCCTAAGGTTTGGGACCTGCTGAGAGCTCCGCACCTCCTGCTCGGTCCCCGCCCTGATATTCTCCAGGCCAGGGTCCTGCCACTGACCTCCGTGAAGCTTCGTTCTTAAGACCCCTTTCCCCCCACCTCCACCCCACACTCAGGTTGGCAAGGCAGGCAGTAGGATGATGCTCCTCCCTTCTCCCCCTCCCTCCCCCAGGAGAGGTTTGCAGCCCACGAGGGGATGAGGCCCATGCGGGCTGTCTTCACACGGCTGGGTCATATCTTCACCACGGGATTCACCCGCATGAGCCAGCGAGAGCTAGGCCTGTGGGACCCGGTAACACAGCTGGAGGCTTGGGGTGTGTGCCCCGGGGACTGGCATCACGGGCGAGGGGCCAGACGCCCCGCACCCGCAGGGTATGCCCATTCTGACAGGGCTGAAGGTTGCTGCCACCTCACACCCAACACTGCCCAGTTTTGCTGCATCGCCTGAAGGAGCTCGCGCTGGCGCCCCCTCCTGGTGATGCCTAGTCCCTGGGGGTGGTTTGCTGTGACTGCATGCGACCGCACAGGGTGTCCTTGTGCGAGGGAGTGATAAGTCTAGAAGAGGGCCTGCTGTAGCTCTCAGCAGAGCTGCCTTGGGAACGCATGGGATTTGGAGTGGGCATAAAGCGAATTCTGAAGCAGCCCGGGAGGATGAGCAGAGCTGGTCACTCTTCCTGTGCTCGGCAGAACAACTTTGAGGAGCCAGTGGCCCTGCAGGAGATGGACACAAGCAACGGGGTGCTACTGCCATTCTATGATCCCGACTCCAGCATTGTCTACTTGTGTGGCAAGGTGCTGAGGCTTGGGCGGGAAGGCCCAGGGCCAGGATGGAGATGTGAGGGCCCTCTCGGCCGTGCCTCTGAATTGACTGGTTTTGCAGGGAGACAGTAGCATTCGGTACTTTGAAATTACGGACGAACCACCTTTTGTGCATTATCTGAACACTTTCAGCAGCAAAGAGCCGCAACGGGGCATGGGTTTCATGCCCAAGCGGGGACTGGATGTCAGCAAATGTGAAATCGCCAGGTCAGCATTTTAGTCCCTTCTATCCCCCTGCCTCTGTTCCTTGTGTTAGCTATTGCAGGCCTTCCCCTAATTATGCTGCTCTTTGGAAAAGAGAAGAGCCATATTAGTCTTTTTTCAGTGACTATCCCAGCGCCCCCAACCTGGCATTCCACCAGGGATGTTTTAACCCCAGACTGATCATGTGTGCCAAGTTCAATGTACATGGTAGTTACTCAGAGTATTGGCTTCCAACTCCTTCGTCCCAGACACGGGGCTTTTAAAAGAACCGGGAGACAGCGAGTGTTGAATTCCCCTGCCCCGCAGGTTCTACAAGTTACATGAACGAAAGTGTGAACCCATCGTCATGACTGTACCTCGAAAGGTGAGGAAGGGAGTTCCACGTGGCGGGGGGTGGGGGTGGGGAGTGTGATTGGAAAGCATCAAAAGGCAGCTCGCCAGTGTCCCCGCTCACCCCGGCCTTCCTGTCCACCCCACCCCTCAGTCCGACCTGTTCCAGGATGACCTGTACCCAGACACGCCCGGCCCTGAGCCAGCCCTGGAAGCGGATGAGTGGCTGTCAGGTCAGGACGCAGAACCTGTACTTATTTCGCTGAAGGAAGGCTACGTACCCCCCAAACACCGCGAGCTCCGGATCACCAAGCGCAACATCCTGGATGTGCGTCCACCAGCCGGTCCCCGGCGCAGCCAGTCAGCCAGCGAACCCCCCTTGTCGGTAAGCTCTAAGATCTGACCCGCTCCACCCTAGCTCTACCCGAGCTTCTGCTCTCTGCCATGGTCTCCTCTGCTCTCCACGTACCAGCAGCAGCACACCCTGGAGACACTGCTGGAGGAGATCAAGGCCCTTCGGGAGCGGGTGCAAGCCCAGGAGGAGCGCATTACGGCTTTGGAAAACATGCTGTGTGAGCTGGTGGATGGCACGGACTAGGACTAGCGCTGCATATGTGCTGCAAAGCTCTGCACGCTGCAGACCCGATGGAGCAGGGCGCATAGACTGGCAGGACCGGCTTTCGGTCTGGGACGCCGCACCCTGCTTCCTGGGGTTGGGGTTAGGGGTGAGACCAGAAAACAAACTCCGTCCCTCACAGGAGACCTGGACACACGGATCTTAAGTGGCAAAGACTAAGCTCCGTACTAGGTCCCCGACCTTACGGGATCGGGCCTAGAGGGACCCTGGGATAATGCTGGCCTTAGCAATGGTGCTTAGTGGTGAGGTGGTGTCCCTCTCTGTCCCTTACCCTAGGCAGGGGAAGTGCTTAGTATTAGTGTGCAGCCTGGGGTTACTGACCAGCTTGGGCTTGACCTCAAAGGGATGGAGAGTCAACAGGTATTCCGGAGTCTCAGGAAAACCCCCACATTTAACCTAACAAGCTCACTCAATTCCCCGCATAGTGTGTGGGGGCGGACGGGCAGCCTCCGTTTCTGAGGCCGGCAGAACCTGACCCACTAGCTCCATCTATCAATCCTTAGCAGAGGGCTCTCCCCTTCTTTGGCAGCTCCTTGGAGACAGACAGACCCCACCAGGGAAATCTCAGGAGAACTGGCATAAGGAAGCAGGTCTTAGACACACACACACACACACACACACACACACACACACACACACACACACACCACTGCCTCCAGCTCTCTGATGAATCTGTAAAAATACTGAGGCGTAATTAATGAAATGTTTTACTAGGTACAAGTCTGTGCCTCCTGCATGGATGGCTGGGGACTCCCCCCAATTCCCTTTTTGGAATCCTGGGGACCCTAGCAAATGCAAGCTGGGCAGCCTCCTACCCTAGGTCAGCCATCTCGGCATTGAGGAAGACCCCGCCTCCCACCCACGTAGGCACTCCTTCCCAATAAAGTTAGGTAGAAAAGCATCTGGTTTCAAACCTCTTTATTTTGTGCCTCGGAATCAGTCTGGTGCCCCTGGCATCAGGGAAGGGAATAGGAAGAACAGCTTCGCTTTGTTGCTCTTTTCTTGTCCCCCTCTTGTGCCCCTTCTGAGCCCCTGGCAGAAGCCAGCCAGAAGGTGGCCCCAGGAAAAGGGTGTGCGGCGGGCCCCTGCCCAGGGGGCAGCCTGTGCTTCTTTACGTGGGTAGGGCAGAACAGGAAAGCCGGGGTTAGCACCATTGGATAAAGGGTGTTAGTCGGCCCCTGAATGGGGGCAAGAGGGATGCACAACCACAGAGGGCTAGCAGCAGCTGGTAGGGAGGGGTGGGTGGTGATAGTGGTGCCAGGGCCCTGATCAATGCCTTTGTGTCGGGTCTAACGCTCGCCCCCAAGCCAATATGCTGCCCCTACTCCCCAAGGCACCATGAGGGAATCGGGCCTTGCCCAGACTAGGGGGCACCTTAGACACTCCCTGATCCCTGATCACAATAAAAACGTGCTGCGGGCATGGGGACTCCGATTTCTGGCTGTCTAAGGAGAAGCTGGGACCACCCTGAGACACAGGACAGGTGTGGGAGCTGGGGGAGCTGGGCACCCCGCTAAGTGCACTTGACGCTGAAATGCCGGGGTGGGGAGGGGCTGGGCCCTTGATGTGCTGGTTTGTGTCTGGGACTGAAGCAGCGACACAGCACGCAGGGCAATCAGCTGCCTCCCGGGGGGTGAAGAGCTGAGATGCGAAGGCTTCAGGGGCAGTGTCCTGGAGAGGGGTCAGTGAGCAAGAAAGAGGACCAGCCAGAAGGAGCAAGGGACGGGGACAATGCTCCTCTCAAGGATTCATTTCCTTTGCAATACCACCTGTCTCCGCCCTTGGGCAGATCGGAGCCCAGAGAAGCGGAGTAGGGGTCAGCAAAGCAGGGAGCACAGCCGTGCCTCCAGGGCTCTGGCTTGGACAGTTACTCCACGCCTGTATCAAACCCCTGGCATCTCAAGCCTGGTGCGCCGCTACACCGCCGACGCCATGGCTCCAGGCTCCAGCAGCAGCACGGCAGGTGCGCAGACCTGGGTCCTGCACGGAGTGGGTGAGGGTCCCGGCAGGGGACGCTACTGTTCGGTCAGCGAGAGCCGCAGGATACGCTCCAGCTCTTCCTCCTCCTGGCGAGCTCGCCGCCGCCTCTCCTCCTGCTCCTGCGCCGACAGCTCCATAGCCAGCCGCAGCTGCTCGTCGTAGCTCCGGAACACGTGGCTGCTGGAGCCGGGACCTGGGCTGGGCCGAGGGCTGGGCACTGGTGCCGGGGGCACGGGCTGGCGCTGCGGCGTGGGTGGGGCGCTCCTGGGGGCGGGGAGGATTTGTCGTGCGCTCCCCGCTCCCGGCACACCTGGGACACCTGCTCGTAAGCGGGGCAGGAGACATCGTGGAGGCCCCAGGGCTGGGCAGACTTGCCACCCTTCTAGGGGGGGCCATGAGTCTCGCTGGGGTGTCCTGGCCCCACCCGGTGGTGGAAGATCCCAGGTCCCGCCAACCTGTCTGTTGAGGGTCTGAACGTCCTGGGAGTTAGGTCCCTGCTCTCTGCACATGCCTGGAGCACTGGCCACCCACCCTGTGCCAGGAAAGGTGTTTGGCAGAAGCCATCTTGATATCAGATGGAGCCCTGCTGAGGCACTAAGGGTTCTCTGGGCCTGGCAGGGTTCCAATGTCACTGTGCAGTCTGGTGGGTTAGTGGGAGTTTCTGTGCGTGTGTGTTGGGGGTAGGAGAGGGAACAGGCACCTCTACGTTCTCTTCGGCCCTGTGGGCACTGACCTGTCCTGTCGACGGTCTTCATAGGACATGGGGTGGGTGCCTGGCTTGCTGTTGGTTAGCGCCTCCCAGATGGTGACCTGGAGGGAGGGGCCCGTTAGCTGTGCTTGTCTGCACTTGGAACGGCTTGGAGTGGCTTCGGGGGACACACCTGGTCATACTCACTGCCCGCCTCAAGCAGGCTCTGCTGGATGGCGAACTGCAACAGGTCATCATCTTCGTCACGAGTCGCAGCCTCTCGCTGGCCACCCAGCACGCTGTAGCCACGGGGGGCCTCGAACAACGCAGGGGAGATCTCACAGCCGCGGCAGGAGGCTGGGGGCGTGGGCCAGGGGTCAGGTGTGGGCTGGGCTCACCCCTTGGTGTCAGGGAGGGAAACAGCGGAGCTTTGAGAGGGCGGGGCTCTGTGGGGAGTGGAGAGTCTCACTGGTAGAACTGGAGCTGCTGACGCTGGAGGAGTCGCTGCCCGGGGAAGGTGTCTCACTGCTGGGGCTGCCTCGCACTGAGGGTACCGGCTCATCGCAGCCATTGAGGTTCCCGAAGGTGATGCGGGCGTTGAGGATGTGAAAGATCGGGATTTCTGAGGATAAGGAAAAGCCATTAAGCACCATCATCTAGCGCCCCCATACCTCAGACCCACTGCCCGGATTTCCTCTAAGCCTCCCAAAGTGGCTGAGGAGAAATTGGCGGGGGTGGGGGTGGGGGTGGGGGGGCACTCACCAATCTTAACTGGGAAGCCAGGAGGCAGGCGCAGCGTGATGAAGTCCCGGAGCTTGGCAAAAAGTGCATTGCTGACAGCCATGAGGTCAATGATGGGAGCCACCTGCTCACACAGGGACAGGGGATGCTCCTCACACAGCCACAGCTTGGCCTTGAACCTGGTCCCCCAGATCCCAAGGGGTAAGGGAAGCTGTAGGAAGCCATGGCCTCCTAGCACCTCTTAGACCCCTGCCCTGCGCACCCCTCCCCGGAAAGAGCAGGGAGTCTCACTTCTGTGTCTTTGTGGTCAGTTCCATGGGACGACCCATGTCCCGGTTGCCAAGCTCAAAGTTGGGGTTGAAGTATTCCTCTGCAGTGATGGCAGTGGGATTGGCTTGGCTCAGGGTCTGAGTGATCAGGGTCTGTACCACACAGGAGGGAGGCCTCAGTCCCTGACCCAAGCCTCTCATCTCTACCCACTTCAGCACAGAGCTGACATTGGCTTTGTGAGTAGGAAGTCCACACAGGTCATGGTAAGCAGAATGCCAGCAGAACCTCCTCCTAAGCCACACCCACAACCTTCAAAACAATAACACCCCTGACACACACTCACCCCATTTTGGGGGCCCCCATGCTGCTCAGCAATTCCCAAGAAAGACTGCAGAGGTGTTTTACAACCTAGAAGAAATGTGGGGTCTCAGGCAATATTGCAGTCTCATACACATGGGTGCCTCATCCAAAGCAACTACACCCAAGATCTAGACTGGTGTCGAAGGTAGGGGTGTGGGTAGCTCTCACACCCCACATTCCTAGCCACTTTCACCTAAAAGTGATGAGGACTCTTAGGAGCAGGGCCCAGGACCCACTCACTGCAAGACTGGGTGAAATGAAAGGGCACCTAAGCCAGATGTGGTGGGTGGCACTTGAATGCCAGCACTCAGGAGGCAGAAAGGTGAGTGGGTATCTGTGAGTTTGAGGTTAGCCTGGTCTACATCAGGAATTTGAGGCCGCCAGGCGATGGTGTCGCACGCCTTTAATCCCAGCACTCAGGAGGCAGAGCCAGGCGGATCTCTGTGAGTTCAAGGCCAGCCTGGTCTACAGAGCAAGATCCAGGACAGGCACCAAAACTACACAGAGAAACCCTATCTCGAAAAACCAAAATAAAAATAAATAAATAAGCCGGGCGGTGGTGGCGCACGCCTTTAATCTCAGCACTCGGGAGGCAGAGGCAGGTGGATCTCTGTGAGTTCGAGGCCAGCCTAGTCTCCAAAGTGAGTTCCGGGAAAGGCGCAAAGCTACACAGAGAAACCCTGTCTCGAAAAACCAAAAAATAAATAAATAAATAAATAAATAAATAAATAAATAAATAAATAAATAAATAAATAAAAATAAGAATTTGAGGCCAGGGTAACAGAGTGAGACCCTGTCTCAAATTAATAAATAAAAGCACTTAAAACTCAGAGGATAGCAAAACACTGGTCTTCTTTTGGGGAGTATGTGTTGAGTACTTCCCTTTAGGCACATCCACATAATGACTTCATTTTCTTCTCATGTAAGGCAGGAATTACTTGTTTCCACTTGAGACAAGTTAAATGATGCCCAATGAATGTGTGTGATACAAGCAGGTATGCAGACCCAGTGGCAAGGCTCTCTGACTTTCTACCAAGGCTTTGAATCAGATGACTAGATTAACCTATAAACGGCATGCATGACATTTATCTCCTAAATGCAATACAGACATTAGTAACCAATCACTGAGCCCAAATGAACCCTAGGAATCTTCTTTGCAGTATGTTAGGCACCTATGTGAATTGAAATCAATTTGTCTGATTGAGCCATCCTGGCACTGGCCTGCCAGAGAATGTATTGGGGGCACAGTCCTATTGGTGGTCCCTCCCAGTCTGCAGCATTTCTCCCCATTTGTCTCAAGCTCATTACCTTTGACCTTGCCCTTGTGCTGTTCTGAGAGATGCTCTGTCCGTGTCCGGGTGATGAGCTCCACATTGGAGGCCCCGTATACCTGAGGACAGAGAGGAAGGGGCTTGGAGACAGCTCTGGTGCCCGCTCTCTAGGGAATTCTAAACACTCCCTCCAATAAAAGTCTTGGAGGGGATCTTTGCCCCAGTCTCTAGGCATGCAGGCAAGTAAATACAGCAAATTATTCATCCATTTACTTATTCATTCAACAAACGTTTTAATGGGACTTGGGATTGAATTCAGGGCCTCTCATACACTAGGCAAGTGTTCTACCACTCGGCCACAGCTCCAGCCTCGGCTATCAAACATTTTGAAGGGGCAGGTAGATGCCAGCCATTTTGGTAGGCATCAGGGGTACAATGGTGAACAAACCCCTGCCCCTTTGAGAGTCACAGTCTAGTTGGAAAGACAAGAAAATGTACAGTTATAAAACAGTGAGATACATGCCCTACTGGGGGGACCCAAGGCCCCTTATCTGAACATATAAAACCAGGGAGGGCTTCCAGGAGGAGACAACATGTGCAGAGCCTTAAAGCCTTTGTCAATGCCTTCATTCATCATGTGCTGGGCAGGTGGTATCCCACAGTGACAGTTTTTTAGAGGCCTGGCTTTGAGGTCAGGTAGCCAAAGTATGATCCCCAGCCTGCTCCCTACGATTGTGCACATCGCCTGTGTTTCAGTGAACCGCCATAATCCTCGTGACCTCATCTACAGGCAACCCCTACTAACTTAGTGGAGTACTAAGATTAAATGGGGTGCTATGGAGAGGGCTCAGTCACATCTGTAAAGTGGGGAAGAGAGCACCTGCCTGTTGTGAGGAGGAATTGTGGCTATTATAGGTTTCCCCACACCCACACAGCACATCAGAACAGAGCCTTGGATGTGAATATCCTAAAGACTCCCACAATGCCTATAGAGGAAATCTAGTAGTCACTGTATCTAGGGTAAACATTAGAATGTAACAGTTCTTTCTCACTGTCTCTAGGGTAACAGTTGAATGTGTTAGTGTTTGTTGAGGGTACCTAGACCTTGAAGAAATCATAGCAGAGAACAGTGATTGTTCTCTATGCTTTGTAGAATTATTTTTCTGAAGGGTTTCCCATCCATGCATGACTTTGGTCACAAGACCATCCAGGCACACTTGGAAGTCTTGAGTTATTGGGTACTGCAAACAGTATACACTAAGGACTAAAGGTTGTGGGGGGGGTGATGATTCCTTCAGGGAACATACAGAACAGATCAAAGGGGCTTTGGTATGAGGAACTTGCATCCCAAACAGCCTTTGTGTACAATCAATAAATACGCTTCTGAACGGAGGTTCGAGATTCAGCTCACAGAAACTGTTCCTCCCAGCTGCCAGAGGGCCTAAAATTACATTCTGGGGTGACTCTCCTTTTTTGAGCAGCCCGCACAACACAGAACACCCGAAAATGCCCCTCTCCTGGGGCATTTTTTGGTCTCATGCTTTTCCTCCAGGTTGTACTGCCTCTGTGGCCACAAGGCTGGGAAAAGTGGGTTGGGAGCCCTCGGCTCAGCATGGCCAAGCTCCAGAACCTGGAGCTGTAGCCTCACCTTGGCTTCATACCCATTCACCATCTCTGTCTTCTCACTGCGCCAGCCCAGAATGCCAGTCTTGTTCCTGGGGAGATAGAGTTGTCCGGGTGAAATGGTCGCCCATCAGGCTAGCTTCAGGCTAGCCAGGACACACCGACTCACCTCTCAAAGGAGATGTTCTTGGTGTCAAGCTGTGTGGTGACAACAGGCGCCGTGAGCCGGCTCAGTACTTGCTCCTCAGTGGGTTGGGCAGCAGCCAACAGAAGCTCCCGATCCTGCCCGGCCAGCGCCAGCGTCTCCATGTACACCACACGGCGATCATGGTCAATTTCCATGACCACCGCACTTGTGTCTGCCGCCGGGGAACAGCAGAGGTCAGAGTGGTCTGGGGTTGCCTACTGTCTCCCGCCCTGCCCTATTTACGGCCAGACTGACCTTGACCCCTGAAGACAAAGCTGCGGTTCCCTCTCTGCCAGGTCATATGGTCAAAGCCCAGAAGTGTGGTGTCCACTCTTAGGTTCTGCCCGCTCTTCCACACTTTGTAGGTATCACTAGGGCAGATCTTGGATACTAGGGGCACTGGGTAGAAGTGAAGGTCAGAAAGGGCTTCAGTTTCCTGGGCCAGCCCAGGGCACAGGAATGGAGTTGGTAGCACAGACAGAAAAAGACTTAGGGCACTCAAAGGGAGAAGCCCTTCCTTCAGCCCCTCCCCGCAATGTACATTTGAGCGATCTGAGGTTGGGCACAGGGACGGCTCACACTCCACTGCCTCTAATACCCACTGTGTGTCCATTCATTCACTCAGCCTCTCACCCATGCTTTCAACAAGTATTTACTGAACACCAAATACATGCCAGCACTGTTCCAGTCACTAGAGATAGGCACTGAACAAGGTAAGACTCTTGCCTGTTGGACTTTACCTCAGAGCAAATGACAGGCAAATCATTACAGAGGGAAAGCAATGACAGTGGAATGAGACAGCATCTGGGGCAGTCCGGAAAGACCTGGCTGGGGGTTGGCACGGAGCTGAGGCTAGGTGAAAGGAGCCCCACAAAGAGCAGGGAACCACACTCCAGACAAAGTCCCCAGATCAGATCCAGCCCCTCTTACCCCAGCTAGTGAACTCCCATTTCATTTCCACGTAGAAATCCTGGGCCTGGGGGAAGATGGAGAAGGGGGCTGAGCTGGCACTAGAATCAGGATGTGGGGGCCGCAGTGGGCAGGCGGAGAGCCGCCTCACCTTTCGAAGCTTCTCCAGGAGCATGGGGATGCCCGCCAGCCGCTTCACCACCCGCTGGTAGTCCCGGTACCTCAGCACGAGCTGCACCAACTCCAGGTCCCTGGTACTCACAGCCTCCTGCAGTACTGGGGGAGGGGAAGCGATGTCACAGGGTGAGACCCTTTGGCCCACTCCAGGACACTGGATAAGGGGCTAAGATAAACAAGGGTGCCCACCTGTCCAACCACTGCGATTCTCCCTGCCCACATCTGCACCATGTGCCAAGAGCACCCGGGCACATTCCAGGTGCCCCAGTGTTGTGGCCAGGTGCAGGGGCGTCCGACCACGGGGGTCCAGCTGTTCAATGTCCACCTGTGGAGGAAGTTGAGATGGAGCCCTGGTCACTTTGGAGGCATCTGGCAGGAGGGGCCTCACAGCACCTGAACTGGCAGCAGCTCTCTCGGGATGTCACCTGGTCCAGCTCACAAGGCCATGAGAGGGACCACGTGATGAGCTGTGGCCCTGTGAATGGAGAGGGGCACGGGAGACAGGGGGAAGGACACTGGGAGAGGGTGTGAAGGCCTTTCTTCCTGTGTGCTCGGCCTCCAGGGAAAGGTATGTCCTCCAAGGCATGGGCCTCCTGTGGAATGCAGGGCAGAGACTGAATGTGGTCCATCCAAAGAGGCTGTTAGCCAAGGAGGATGCCTGAAGCTAAACCTGTCTAGTGGCCTCAGCCCACACTGTCACGAAGCGCCACAAATTTACAGAATTGGCGTGACCGCTGAGTGACTGTTGGCAAACAGGCATGACAATCTCTACATGTGAGTAGTGCACACACCCATAATCCCAGCACTGGGAAGGCTGAAGCAGGAGGATGGTGAGTCCAAGGCTAGCCTGCACTACATGGGGAGCAACACCCTCCTCCTGCCCAGTTGCACTGGTTACGATCAAAGAACATGTTCACAGCACAGCTTCAGAGGCCTGGGTTGTGCCTTCAGGTTCATGCACCAGCATTTTTGCATAAATCCTGTGATTTCACGGATGATATTCCACTATATGCAACTGTATTGTGTTGTGAAAAGCATATGTGTTAAACATAAATATTTAGGTATATCTCAGGAGTCTGGATGTCTAGGAAACTCAGTGAAGCGACCATATGTATGTTAACGGCTTTCCAAAACTTATTAAAGAGCTTCTCTCCCAACCCAGATGAGGCAACAAAAACTATACTGAAATGGATGGGGTTGCTATTGCTTCAAATATAAGAAGTGATTGTTTTTAGACAACTGGCAACAGGTGTCTCTGACTGGGATTCCTGACCCTGTGGCTTCCCAGGACTTCTACCTGGAGGAACATCCTGAATTGCTGTTCAGAGAGGGAAATCATCAGCAGACTTGGAGTTGTGGAGACAGACAGGAATCTGAGCAAAGTGAGACGTAAGAAGATGCAAAGCTCTGGAAAAGCGTGAGTTTTGAGGAAAGGGAGAAAGGTGGGGGAGGGGAGGGAGGGGGGGAGGGGGAGATAAGGAGGAGGGGGAGGGGAAGGGAGAGGAGGGGAAGGGAGAGGTTGCTCCTTTGCACAAGGGTCCCTTTGAGCCTTTAATGATTACCAAACCTCACATGCGCACAGTAAAACTCAACAAGATTATGCAAAACAGAGAAGCGGGCAGATAACTTCCAAGGCTCACTGAGGGCGGCCATTCACACTCCAGTCCGCCAAGAGTCTGTAGATCCCCTCTATTGAGTAGACAGTGTACACTGTGCCTTCTCAACGGGGCTCCACCATCCCCAGAAAAGAGGCTCATCTGGGCCACTCAAACAGGATCACACTCAGTGGCAAATAACTTAATTTGCTAAAGGGAGGCCTAATACTCTTTAAAGGAAGATAAAGTTCAGATGTTTGATATCCATCTATAAGACCCAACATCCAGCCGAAACTTGCTGGGGGACGTGAAGCTGGTCCTGGCATCCCAGCAGTCAAAGGCTCAGGTAAGAGTTCAAAACCAGCTTGGACCACGCAGTGAGACTGTCTCCAAAACCAGCCCCCCACGCTCTCTGGTGTGTCTGGGGTGCTGAGTGCCTCCCTTGCTCGTAGTCCTCATGCTTAAGCCTACATTCAATACCTTTATTAAACCCCAACTCAATGTCCTTAAAAAAAAAACAAAAACAACCACCCTTCAAAACTTACTCCCCCTGTCACAAAGTAGGAAAGTACGGTCTGTAACAGAGAGGAGAGAGTGTTCAGTAGACGGGGTTTCTCTGTGGAGCCCTGGCTGTCCTGGAACTCACTCTGTAGACCAGGCTGGCCTCAAACTCATAGAGATCCGCCTGCCTCTGCCTCCCAAGTGCTGGGATTAAAAACGTGCACTACCACTGCCCGGCCTTTTGTTAGTTTTTTAACATGCTCTCGATGTGAAGCCCAAACTGGCAATGGCGTGGCCCTTCCTCCACTCCTCGGTTGGTTGTTGTTATTGTGGGAGGGAGGAGCTGAGACAGGGTCTTAGCTGGCCTCGAACTCACAGCTGAGACTGGCCTTGGATCCTTGATCCTCTCACCTCAGCCCTCTAAGTGCTGGGTATCATGGGCACGCACCACCACACACAGCTTGACGTCTGGAATTAAAGGCCTGCTCTGCTATGCCCAGCTGTAAATTTTTGTTTTAGCTCACCCATTTTTTGAGGCAATTTGTTGTAGAAATGACTACAATGATAAGCCTTCAGAGCCAAGAAATGCAACACCCCATAAAAAGCCGATGCCAAGGCCCCTCATCATCAGATGCTGGGAAAGTGCTAAGAAAACCCGAGGATCCTGATAGGAAGGAGGCCTGTATCCGTGGGACAAACAGAAAGCGCTTCTAACTTCTCTTAGAAGTGATCAAGCCCTGACTCAGCATAATGAAACCTTCGGTGCTGGGGTGGAAGGAAGGAAGACTCTGGGTAAAACTCTATACCGAGTGAAAAGACTCTTCCAAAAGGAAGGGGAAACAGACTCTGTGGTAACCCACAGCTCAGAGAACGTACTGCCAGAAGACATGTGGAAAATGGTCAGGTGGGAAGAAAATGATACCAGATGGAGACTTGGATCTACACAAAGAAATGGAGAACGCCAAAAATGTTAAATTTGCAAGTATAAGAATGTCAGTAAAATATTTAAAACCCACAAGAATAAAGAGAAGAGATGTCAGCAGATGAGAAATCTCCGCACGTCTTGAGAAGATGGAGAGGGGCTGAGACTCACCACCGACAGAGTGGAGCGGAGAAAGCCAGGGCCCACACAGTTGGGGGGCGGGGCAGAGCAGCAAGCCAGGTTACCCCAAGCTCACCAGCATGGGGTGTCTCGACTCAGGGACACTGATCACAGCAAAGGACGAAGTTATGGAGTGCATCACTGGTGACCAGTGAGACCAGCCCCTTGTACTGGATCCTGAGCTATCAGCAACCAGAACGTACTACCACTCCACCCAGGGAGGGCACTGAGTTTTTCCTTGGAGGGAGTAAAGACCAAAATGATCTCTGAATAGAGATATTTGGGGTTCCCGTGATCCTGTAGCTTGCTGCCCAGTTGTTCTATGTGTCAATGAGCTCCAAGCCCCATTCCCACACACATCCCTACAGCCACGTGGAACTGGGCACTGAAGGCAAAGTGTCCACTATGAAATCCACCAAATAGACAATGGGACCTTATGAACAGGGAGGAAACTGCCTCTGTGGGTAGTGAAAGGAATTTGGGGCTAGGGGCAGGGCAGCCAGAGAAAATGTGAAAAGAAAAGATGACTGAGTTCTCAGACCGAGGCCCCCTGGCCTCCTGTCCCTGGGCCTTTCCTCACCTTCCCGGGCTTGCTTCATTCCTGCACCGCGGCCCCCGGGCTCATCTCACAGTGGAGAGTGCCTCACTTCGCTGCATTTTCAGGTTAAAACAAACGGCACTGGCCGCCGCCAGCGGCAGCGGAGAGATGCTCTGCAGTTAAAGGCACCTGCCACCAAGTTTAAGTCCCCCCAGGTTGATCTCAGGGACCTACGTACTGAAGAGAGAAAACTGACTTCCAAAACTGTCCTCTGACCTCAACGTGTACAGTGGCACACTCATGCCTCCCCCAACACACACACACACACACACACACACACACACACACACACACACACACACACACACACACACACAGAGAGAGAGAGAGAGAGAGAGAGAGAGAGAGAGAGAGAGAGAGAGAGAGAGAGAGGACAACTTTAACTTTTAAAAAACAAAACCCATGCCTGCCCCCACCCCAGTGTTCCAATAAGACTTCTGGCATGAAAGGCACATGCTTACTTACCACTGAGCTACACCTCAGCCTCCAGAACACCCACCCCTCTGTTAACATCTTTATGCTCTCTCTTTCCTTCACCCTCCACATCTGCTCTATCCCCATGACCTGTAGGCTCAACCTTCAAGGAGACCTAGAGGCCCCTCGGTTCCCATCCACCTCAAGCTACCATGCTGCTCCCAGCCACCTCTCCTTCGTGTGGCACCCGCCCTTACTGCTCACATCACCTCTCTCCTGCCTCTACATGACCAAGCTAAATTGAACTCAGGGGAGCTAGAGAGATGGCTCAGTGGTTAAGAGCACGTGTTGCACTTGGGCTCACATCCAGTTCCCAGCACCCACATGATGCCTCACAACAACCCACTAACTCCAGTTCCAGGGGATCTGATGCCCTCCTCTGATCTCTGAGAGCACCAGGCATGCATTCGATACACATACATGCCTGCAGGCAAAACACTCATACACATAAAAAGACAAATAGATCTAAAATAAATAAAGAAATGAAATTAGCACAAATCTCCCCCCCCCCCCGTGGGTTTTTGTTTTGTTTTTAGTGTGTTAGTCTAGAATCCTAGCCTTGGACCTCTCGGGAAACTCATTTGACTCACTCACAGCTTTGTCGTCTTTAAAATGGTCCCTTGAATAGCCCAGTATTATGATTTTTACCCCCCAAGGCTCGTGTGCTGGAAGCCTGGTCCTTCCCAGCAGAGGAGAGAAAGGTAGTGGATGGCTAAGGGCTGGGGCCCAGAGGGAGGTAATTCAGGCATGGCAGCACCAGGCAAGGACAGGATCACAAGAGCAGGTCAGGTCTCCTGGGACTGGATCAGCTCCCACAAGAACGGGTCATTACAACCAGAGTTCAGCTTCCTGGCTCTTTGCCCCGCCCCACCCCCACGCTCCTTCTGGACCTGCTAATTTATTCACTGTGACACAGCCTAGGGGTCCTGGCCAGCCGCTGCTTCTGTGCTCTTTGAACTTTCCACTTCGACCTTTCCAGTCCCCAGAATTGTGAGCTACATCAACCTTTTTTTCTTGTAAAATCTTCAGTTATGCTGGAGAGGTTTTTTTTGGGGGGGGTGGCATTTGTTTTTGTTTTGTTTTGGTGGTATGGGGCATCAAGCCCAGGGTATGTCTTGCTGTCTGCTAGGCAAGTGCTATATCAAGGGCCACACCCCAGCCCATCAGGAATTCTGTTAGAGCAACACAAACTGAGTGTATAGAACCTCTCTCTCCCTCCAGGCTGCCACCCAAATGTCACCTGGCATTAGTCTGCCCTGACAACCAACCTGAGGTGATGGTTGCTGCTTACCTCTCTGTTACCCGTTATCCTGTTCCAGATCTCAGTCAACATCCCAGGCTCCTTCGCTTTTTCAGTTTCCCTGATACCCCTATTTTGTTCATCAGTGGCTTCCCAGACCCTGGACAGCATCTGACATGTAACCAGTGGTTACACATGTGTTAAATAAATGTATAGATACTACATTGAGGGTCAGGAGAAAGTTTTAAAAAGTGTATAAAAGTCATAAACCAAGAGATTTAGTTCTGGAAGCAGTTTACAGTTATAGAGGTAGGTATCGAGGAAGCGCCCAGTGGGGTGGTGAGGCGGGTAGTGGAGGAATGGAAGGTGTTGCCTTAGAAACCCAGGAGCTGGAGACCAGCTCCGTGGACAGTAGTGATGCTGTTCCAGCATGAGGACCAGCATCCATGTCAGGGAGTTCACAGATACCTGCAACTCCAGCTCCCAGGACCTGATGTGTCTTCTGGTCTCCCAGTGCTTATATTACTAAAAATAAATCTGTTCTTTCTTTCCTTTCAGACCAGGTATGCTGGCGTTGGTGCATACAAAAACATGTGCATGCATCATGACACTGTTTCAAACCACAAACGGGGTCAGCACTTTACACCTATGTTGTGACACACACTTGTGCATGTGGGTACTCTGCGCTACACACACACACACACACACACACACACACACACACACAAATCAGTGTAATAAACATTTTTATTTTTCTGTTTTTTTTTTTTTTTTTTTTGGTTTTTCGAGACAGGGTTTCTCTGTGTAGCTTTGCGCCTTTCCTGGGACTCACTTGGTAGTCCAGGCTGGCCTCGAACTCACAGAGATCCGCCTGGCTCTGCCTCCCGAGTGCTGGGATTAAAGGCGTGCGCCACCACCGCCCGGCTTATTTTTCTCTGTTTTTTAATTGTTATGTGTCTGGGTGTTCTGCCTACATGTATGTCTGAGCACCGTCTGGATGCCTGGTGCCTGTGAAGGCCAGAAAAGGGCATCCAGTCTCTGGAACTAGAGTTATTGATGGTTATGAACTACAGTGTGGTTTTTTGTTTGTTTTTAACTGAACCCAGGACCTCTGCAAGAGCAGCAAGTACTCTTAATCACTGGGTCATCTCTCTAGCCTAGTAATAACTGTTTTTCAAAAAAGTAAATAAATCTTTAAAATCATTGTTTGCTTTTGTGACAATTTCTCATGTAACCAGGTTGGCCTCAAATCTGCAATGGCCCTCCTGCCTTGGCCCTCCTGCCAGGCCTACAGTGAGAGCTACCATACCCCGTTTATATCATTTTTTAAACTTGTTTTGGCAGGCCTTTACTTTTTAATACATCGGGAGCCTCAAAAAACAAGTGACCTTGCCCTTCTGGGTCCCTGAGCTGTGGCTTGGAGCTGTGAGGAGTCCCACAGATCCTACAGAGAAAGTGGGGAATGAATTCACTGTCTAAGGTGGGCTGCGTCCCCCGGTCCTGACCTAAGTGGGGTTCTGGGCCATGAGGTGGGAATGAGGGAGAGCCACAGACCTGAGCTGGTTGAGGAAGCCAGGGCGTGGTCTTTAGGCCTGTGGAATGACCCAGCAGGTAAAGGTGCTGACAAATCTAGGGGAGTGAGTTTGATCCCCAGGTCCCTCGTGGTGTAAGGAGAGGAACAACTCCCAAGATTTGTCTTCTAATCTCCACACCACTTGCTCTATGGCATGTGTGTGCGCACACACACACACACACACACACACACACACACACACACACACACACAAATAAGTAAATGTAAAAAAAAAAGGAAGAAAATTAGGAGGAGGAGGAGGAGGAGGAGGAGGAGGAGGAGAAGAGCCTTCGAGGAGGAGGAGGAGGAGGAGGAGGAGGAGGAGGAGGAGGAGGAGGAGGAGAAGAAGAAGAAGAAGAAGAAGAAGAAGAAGAAGAAGAAGAAGAAGAAGAAGAAGAAGAAGAAGAAGAAGAAGAAGGAGAAAAAGAAGAAGAAGAGCCTTCCCGGAGGAGGAGGAGGAGGAGGAGGAGGAGGAGGAGGAGGAGGAGGAGGAGAAGAAGAAAAGAAGGGCCTTCCCCCAGGGTTGCAGGTGAGCTGCTGGGTGTCCCCAGCTCCACCCTAGATGCCACTGCTGCTGCTGCTACGGAAGCTAACAAGGCCCTAGGGAACTAGTGGGCACCCTGCCTGGCCCTAGGGCTCCTGTGGGCCTCAGCTCCCAGCTCTAGAGGCTAAACCTCCTGCAAGATGGATGCCTTTCCCACCCAACCTCCTCAAGACTGCTCCTCCCAGCATCCGCCCTGAGACAGCCCTGATTCCCAAGTGGAGCCCATGCACCTACCCAGGGCCCAAAGCAGTTCTCCCCACCTATCCAGAGCAGGACCTACCGCACAAGTGGCATGGTGCCCTGGGCCCAGGTGGGAGAATTCATTAGTTTCCTCAGCAAAAGCTCACAGCTGTTTGTTTAATTGCTACAATGAAAAGGTTTCCATGAAACCCAACACCCGCCCTCCCCACAGAGAGAGTAGAGACTCCTGGACCCAGCAGGCTCAGAGGGAATCAAAGCTGAAGTCTTTCGGGTTTAAGAGCTGGGGTTCTCTGGGTAGAAGCCGCCTCGCCTCCACTCATGAGCACCCCTGTGCACACGCACACTGGTATGCCCGGGTTCCAGAAGAAAGCATGCCCATCCTACCTACCCACCCGGTCCCCGTGTGCTCTTCCCGCACAGGCACAGGTGTGCCTCGCTGCTCCTTGGCTCTGCAGGAGTCCCCTTGTGTAATGTGTGTTTGGTAATGGCATACCCGGTCTAAACGTCCACATGCGCCAGCAGGGTGTTTTTCAAACTCTTTTATCGTGGACAGAAACTGTTTGTCAAGTAAAGCTTTAAAAGCACTTGCCAAATATACAGTAAGTCTGGGCACTGAAGAAGGGTGGGAGACCAAAGAGCCTTGGCCACTTGGCCTCCCCTTCTTCCCCTGCCACCCACTCCTCCTTCTCAGGCCTAGAGAAGAAGGCTGGAGTCTGGTTTAGTCATTGCTTCTGAGAGCTGCCACCTAACAGGGGCTGTAGGGCTGGGTATGCCTGTGCTTTCTCAAGGGTGGGAGGGTTGAAGGTGTTCCTCAGATGGCCTGGGGTACATGGATGACTATGGCCACTGGGGCAGTACTGCTGACTCGCCACCCTTCCATCCCGTGTGGCCCTTCTTCCATCCCAGAATGCACTGGTTTGTTTATATGTTTTTGAGGTTTGTGGCTCTCTCTGCTGAACTTCCTAGCTTCCTAACTGTGGTGTTACCCCCACACCCAGGACTTTAGAGTGAGGGAAGGTACCAGGTGCTCCTCCAAAGTTCCCAACATAACTGATACTTCCAAAAGGGTCTCACCGCGCTCTAGGTAAATGGAGAAAGTGGGAAGAAGGACCATGGCAGAGGCAGCCCCAGGAAAGGCAATGGTTCCCAAGGACCTTTTCAGAATCCTTGCTGTCAGAACGATCCTGTTCCCATGGCCATCCCTGCCCCTTCACCCCGAGGGAATGAATGACTCCAGAACCTGGGCCATGCCAGGCGAAGGAGAAGGGACGTGCACTGCCCTCTACCACCGTCCGTCCTGCCTGGCAGGGCACCTGACAACCCTACTACTTCCAGGCTCCCGCTGGGCTCCTCCCTAGCATCCCAGCCCCTCTTAACTGCTCAGCATTCCCAGAAGAGGCCCCAGTGGCCGAGCCACTCTGAAAGCTCTGTTTGGCCCCACTCAGCCCATGAGCATTGCCAGGCCTGCCCACGGGAGGCCTCTGCAGGCCTCTGTTGGAGCAAAGCAGAGGTAGCTGTGCCAAGCAAGGACCAGGGAGACCCAGCTGCCAAGTGCTTGAGGAAAGCGTGGTGGTTTTCTATGGTGGCTTGTGCCAGGAGCTTTAGAGGTCAGGGGACCCCCGCACACCATCTGGGATGCTAAGAGCCTGCAGGAGTGCTACCATGACGTCAGGTGGCTCACCCCCAAGTGTGTCTCCTGAGAAGCCATCATAATGAGAGACAGTGAACATTTGAATGCAAGTGTCACTCTGTGTCAGCCCTGGGGTTGGCACAGCCAGGGACTCTCCCGTCGAGGCTAACTGGTACTCTGGAGGGAGGAACACCTGCTTGAACTCCTCAGGGATGAACAAGGGTTCATGTCACTGGTGCCCTATATTCTCCTGGCTTGGATCAAGGACAGGCAGGCAGATATCCATTTCAATGAGACATTAACGTACCAGGTCCAGAATGGGGTAAACAGGGTACCTAGCTACTATGGCATCCTGAGCATGAGGAGAAGAACGCTGTGAACAGCCCTGGCCACCATGACCTGCAGCAGCTGAGGCTCCCCAGCAAGATGGCCGACGTAAGGTCTGTCAACAAAGACCTAGATGAAAAGGCCTTCTTCTGAGACAGACACTCCACTTCTTTCTAGTTTTAGGGAAAGGACCACCCACACCCTGTGGTTGAGGGAGCTGAGCTGAGACATTCTGGGGATTCAGTTTCTAGCCTTCTAACAATCCCTAGATCTGTGGGGGACTTCCTCAAGCAAGGAAAGTAAAGAGGAGCCAGAGAAGACAGGATTGGATCTTTTTGTCTAAGATCTTTCCCAGAACTAAGTCTCTTCAGGGCAGGCATCGGTACCTTGTATTTACTTCTCAGGCCCTCTGACCTCCTGTCTTTACGAAGCTTTTATGACAGGTAAACTCACTTGGGGAGGCCTTATGGAAGCAGAGGCAGAAAGGAAGCGAAGCCCCAGGCCAGCCCAGAGGCTTGCAAGCCCAGATCATTTTATTATTAAATGAGAATGCAATGCAGAGCTGAATGCTGTAACTGAACTGGAGGCTCAGCGGGAATGCAGGCAGTCTGATGTCCAGCCTTGCTTGGCCTCTTCCCTTGGGAATTAGGTCCTCATACTAAACTTCCATGATTGAGGAAGTGGGTTCTCAGCCCCTAAGTCTCAGACCCTAATCAAGCTGGGAGGTCTGAATCTTAAGGAACTCGGGGCAACCTGGGCCCAGCTCTGCCCACCCCTTCCCCCGGGGGTGGGAGTTGCATCAGACAAGCTTTGCAAGTTGCCTGGGTGGGAAGAACAGAACTGCAGACTGCTAACGACCTGTACCTGCCTTTGTCCTGAGTAATGGCTAAGAAACACCACCATTTCCCAGTCTTTCTGCTTGTTTTGGTTTTCGGATACAGGGTCTCACTATGCAACCCTGCTCTGGGACATGAAGTAGACCAAGCTGACTTGCGGCAATCCTCCTGCCTCTGCCTCCCCGGTGCTGAGACTACAGGCATGCACCACCACTTCTGGGTCCCAGTCTTCTTTGAGGTCACTGCCCAAGCCCAAAACTGTCTGACCCACAGGTTTCTCTGGCTGGCAGAAAGCAGGGAACCCGTGTTCTGTGCAGAACCTCAAGTCCTTCCTGTGGCCCCTCCTTCCTCCACGGTGAGCCGGTAGGCCCTAGCACCAAAATACAGGAGAGCGCTTTTCAGCACCTGGACAAGGTCCTTCGGGGCTTTCTGGTAGGGTCTTCGCCACTCCTGGCTCTGGAGCCAGGGCCGCGAACGGAGGCATCCATAGATTCTGTCCACTCTAAGCAAACAGAGACCTCGTTCACCAGGAAGTGAGAGGGCACTGGGTGGGGCTGGGATGCCTGAGAGTGCCACACGGCTTGTTCCCCGATCCTGTGTGGGCCCCCTCCCCACGCAGGCCTTTCTTATCTCTGCACACTCACACGGGGAGGTCGCGCCTAGACCGAGTGGGGTGGACTCTCCCACCACATGGAGCACAGACAGAACCGACAGCCCCTCCCTACAGTCCCTTAAAGCCCCGACGGCGGAGGAGGGCACAGGGTCCCTCCACACCCGTCTTGGAGGGCCCGGAACACGTGTGGACCACCGGTCCGGGAACCAGCGGAGCAGGCGGGGGCCGCTCCCATCACCCTCTTTAGGTCAACAAGCACAAAAGCCGCGGCTGCAAACAAAGAAGCGCCGCAAACTCGCCGGGGAGGCGGGACAGGCGGCGCCGCGCCCCCTCCCCACGCCGCGCGGGCGTGCCGGGCCATGGTCCCCGACGGCGCTCCTACCTGGCCGGCGCGGACCTCCTTCTCCAGCTCGCGGTGGCGGTTGTGCCACACGAGGTAGTGCAGCGGGTACTTGCCCTCGGGCCCCTTCCTGGCGGAGGCGTTGGCGGGGATCATCGCCCGCTCCTCATGCCGGGGCCGCGGCGCCCGGCCCGCGGGGAGGGACGGCGCGGGAGCCGGGGCCCGGGGCCGCGGGGCGGGCGGCCGGCGCTGTCTGCTCGCGGGGCTGCGGCTCGGGCATGTGCGAGCGGCAGCGGCGGCGGCGGCGGCGGCGGGCGGGGGCGGCGCGCCCGGCGTGGTGCGGGCGGCGGGCGTCCTCGGGAGGCGGCGGCGGGCGGCGCGGAGCAGCCCCCACCCGCCCGGGGAGGGAGCGGGCACTCGGCGGCACGCGGCCTCGCGCCTCGCCTCCCACACCCCCGCACACAAAGACGCCACTCGGCACCGGGAGCAGGGGCCCGCAGCGGGAGCGGGGGCGCACGGGGCGCCGGCCCCGGGGACGACGCCGCCGCCGCAGGGACGCGCGCCCGCAGCCTCCGGCTACCCTAAACCGCATAGCCCGGCCCTCAGCCCGAGCGGCCGGCGAGGGATGAGCGGATGCGGGAGAGAGAGGAGGGGACCCGGGTGCCCGGAGCTGGGCGAGTTACAGCTCGGCCCCGCAGCATTATGGGACTTGTAGTCCGCCTGGTGGAACCGAGCTTTTCGGATGACCAGAGACGGTCTGGAACTGATTTCCTGAAAGGGTGGACAGAGAGTCGGGCCCGGCCGAAAACGGAGGCCTTACTTGGATGCCAGGTGGGTTGGGGCGCTCCTCCACCCGCTGGCATTTTGCCTTTTGCAAGGAAATGGAGGAGGCATACAGGCCTGGCTTGAAGGGTTGGGACGGGAGGACGGAGGACGTGTGGCCTGAAGAAGTGAGACTGGATCCCAGGGAGGGTGAGGAGGTATCTGGATTCTTAGAAGATATTGACTAATGAGTGGCCCCTAAGAGAGATTCAGGGTTATCAGTACCAAGGGTCATTGAAGCAGCCAGGGATCTGACACTTGAAATATTTCTCAAGTCTTTTGCTCTCTCAGAAAATTAAACCCATCTTTCCAGACATCGCATTGGAAAGAGAATGTCTAACGGGGCGAAGAAGACAGTCCTTCCCCTCCATTGCTCAGCAAGAATCGGGATGAGGCTGAGCAAAGACAGCAGCAGGTGGCAGCTTCCCACCTCCACCCCATGTGGGTCCCTGCCTAAGGGAAATGACTGAGTCCTGATTGCCTCCTTCCTGGATGACCAGAGCAGACGAGCCCTTCCACAAGGATCCCTTGCAGAGAGTGTGGTGAAAGTGAAAATGGCCTCTGTGGCAGCCAACTGCAAATGTTAAAAGAACCAAGACGCCCTGGAAGAGAAAATGGATCGTGATGTCAACAGAGCTGTGTTTAAATACCGCATCAACTGCTTGATCTTAAGCAAATTGCTTACACTTCTGAGTTTCTCGGACCACTCACCTCTTAAATGGGATTGGATACTACCTCCTGGGGTGAGCTACGGATAGCAACTGCCTGAAAACGGCGTCTCTCGCTCCTTCAACCGGGCTGAGACAGGTGGTAGGAATGAACATGTTGCCTTCCTTGAGCCCACCTTAAACCAAGGCAGAAATAAGGGATTCCTCGTCAGCCCCACTCAGAACAACAATCTAAAGAGTGTGGGAGGTGCCAGCAAAAGCTTGCAGACTCCTCGTGCCTCCCTGGGGTTTCTTTGTGTGGTCTTCTCCCCTGCCTCCTGCACACCCAGCCTTGCCAAGCCCGGGAGGGCTGAGGGAGGAGCAGACTGCCTCACCCCTTTCTGCAACCTGGGAGGAGCCGGCAGGCGTCTCCACAGCCCAGGTCCGCAGCCCACCTCCACCACTAGGGGTCAGCAGAGCGTCATGATTGCAGCCTGAGTTGAGGAGGGGGCTAGAGTAGCCAGGAGGGGACGTCTAGGAGAGGCCTCCAGAACGCTTGTACAGTAGTGCCTCATTAAATCGTTTTCAGAACCTTGTGTGTGATTCCACTTGAGCTGTGCCGTTTCCTGGGATAGTGACATCTCCGGGGAACCCAGAAACCCTTCTATCGCCATCTTCAAACACTGAATCTTGGCTGTGGTGAGGTTGGGGGTTCTTGAACAAAGTTTAGACCGTGTGTAAGTGCTAGGGCCACTCCCAGGCAGTCCCTGAGCCATCCGGGAGATGGGGCGGTGGAGGTTGGGAGAGCCATGAATCATTCTTCCCCTGAACAACCCTGTAGCCCTAGAAGGGAGCGAGGCCAGCATGCATTTGGGGAAACTATTCTTTGGGTAGCTAGGTTCCCCTTTTGCCAGATGGTCGTCTACCGACACTAAGCCCAGGTCGCTTTCCCTTTGATCTGAGCGCCCTGACTGCCACGTGCTCGAGACGCGCCCACACAGCTAAGAAACAAAGGCAGCCAAGCGACAGGGCTGCCAGCAGCCGCCTCGACATTTAATAAATGAAATTCCATAGCTGGGGGTCGATCCGGGGTGAACGGGCGGCCACTGTTCCTGGGCTGCGCGCCCAGTTTCAGCTGCCAGGTTGCTTCCCACCTCCAGGGCTGGGGCCACCAAGCCTACAGACTCTTCGGTACGAGGGGAGTATGGGGTGGCATCACCACCACCCTCTAGTTATCTTTGCTGGCAGAAGCCCCACCTGCTGAGCTGCGGGCTGTGGGGGGAGGGGATGTCTGCAAGATTTTTTTTTTTTAAAGGTGAGATTATAAATATATCCTGTGGATCGCAATTTCAAACAAACTTGTCAATCTGGGTTGCAGCAAAAGGCGATGGAACTTTGCATGTATTTTGGGTGGTGTGACTCACAAGCATTACTTGTCTCCCCTAGGGAAGGAGCCTGCCCACCCACAAGTCACTGCTGCTCGAGCACTGCTGGGAGACGTCGACCCACTCAGGCACCCCTATCCAAGGACTCCCCCAAACCCCCGTTCTATAACTGAGCAGGAATTCCTGACACCTAGGGAACTCTCTCCCTTAACTATGTCACCACTGACCTGCCCCTTCCTCTGCGCCGCCCCCCTCGCCCACCGGGTGTTGTGTATCTCTGCCCTCCCCACAAGTAGAGTGCTCTGACAGCCCTTTAGCTGCTGTGAGGATGGGGGCTGGGTGCAAACGGGTCACACGTGTATGGGGGAGCATGCTCAGTGTGGGGTGCACCCACGTGCAGCCTGCACTTCAGCTCCTTGCCCCCTCCCCCTCCCTCTCCTGTCTCCATGAGAAGTCAAAAAAATAAAAGGTCCTTACAAGAATTGGCTCCTATATGTTATATGCATATGCTCTGGATACATATAATACACCCGTTGGGCGGCCCCGAAACATCGTTGATGCATCCAAAACAGATGACAAGCTTGTGCTAGTGCACACAATACAGTGGTCACTCTTAACCATCCAGGTTCTGTGCTTTCTTGTTTGAAACAAGGATGGTGTGGTTTTTAGTCCCGCAGGCAGGGAGTCACACTTGAGTGACCTCTCGGGCACCTGGCCGTCCATATTGGTGGTAGCGTGTGTTACTTGGCGGGGGAGGTGGCCACAGACCCACCTGGACACTGACATGGACACAGAGGGGACCAGAACACACACTTCACCCCAATCCAGCCTCTGACCGCGAGGAGCAATGTGCCTGGGGGTGCTTCCCGTCCACCCTAGTCCCCGCTCCATCCGTCTCGCGGCTCCTGGACCACTCCCCAATCTGAAAGTGAAGGTCAAAGTGCGAGCGGGTGTCTCGGCGGCCGATCAGGCTGGAGCGGGCCGCGGCTCCTTTAAGAGCCCCCCGTCCACTC